>NC_134571.1:218439689-219125523 GCF_050947875.1 Dermacentor variabilis
CAGAGCGATTTCATCGCACGCTGTGTGACATGCTATCCATGTATATTCAACCTGATCATCGTAACTGGGATGCGATTCTCCCATTTGTAACATTCGCGTACAACACGTCTGTTCAACGGACCCCCGGATACTCTCCGTTTTTCTTAGTATACGGCCGCCATCCAACCTCATCACTCGACGTTTCTTTCTTCTCTGGCCCCGTCAACGCTTCACCATTCATTTGCGACCAGTTTGTGTCTCGTCTTGCCCAATGTCGTCGTCGCGCCCGCATGAACACTGCAGCCAGCCAAGACGATCGCAAACATCGGTACGATGCCTCTCATCGCGCCGTTTCCTACCGCCCTGGTGACGATGTGCTCCTATGGACCCCTGCGCGCACACTCGATTTATGTGCGAAGCTTGAGTCTCGATAACTTGGCCCCTACAAAGTCATCGAGCAGACCTCGCCGGTGAACTATCGCGTTACACCTGTTGAAGCCCCAACCGACCGACGCTGCCGCGGAACAGAGATCGTGCACGTTTCTCGCCTGAAGCCCTTTCATATCCGTTCCACTGTCTAATGTGCGGCCAGGCTGGCCGCTTCCGTCCACGGGGGAAATTAGTGTAAGCATTTATGCGAACTTCATCTTCATCTGTACAAAGTCATCATCAATCATCGGCTCGTGTTCGTTTTTGCGTCGGCGCCATTTTTCCTTCTTGGAATAAAGCGTCGTCTCAACTGTGGTATTTCAATATATATAAATAAATAAATATATATATATATACATATATATATATATATATATATATATATATATATATATATATATATATATATATATATATATATATATATATATATATATATATTGTGTGACGTGGTAGTGACGCTGAAGAAAGCAAGACGGTGAAACAGAATGGCGAAACTAGCGTTCTATTGGGCGAATTTGCGCCCACAAAAGCAAGTTACACTCAAAGGACAGCAATAGTCGTGAACACGATCGGCGGTCGTCGAAATATGATGAGCGCGAAAGCCAGTCGGCCTTTATACATCAGTCGCCAAGTGTTCCAGTGTAATACTTGGGACCCGCGTGTCTTCCACAAAGTTCAACACTACTGGCGTCGCGCATATATGAAATAAGATTACACAAGGTTCGGTGACAGAAAACGGATGGAACCATCGATAACATTCCAGAAACTTCCGGTAGATGCAGGCGCGTCCTGCGCTGTGCTAAAGATTTGTTAGGCGATGAAACGTGGTCGCCTGGTAAAGATAAACAAGTACAGGTGTCAATACCCCCCTCTTAAGAAGCTTCGATCCGATGCTGCAAACGAACCAAAGTGATAAACAAAAACACACATAGCAAAGAAACAACAAAATAAGGAAGTTCGTAAGCGTGCGCAAAAGTGCCTAAGACGCCCCACATGGACCACTTCAGATCGTGAGTGGCGCCGCTGTGAATGCGAAATGCCGTCTGGCACGACCTCATAGAGCAGTTCACGAATACGTCGGATGATCTTGTAGGGTCCAAAATAGCGTCACAATAGTTTCTTACTGAGTCCTCGTCGGCGTATCGGGGTCCCAAAACGTGGTCGCCGGGCCGGTACTCGACGTAGAGTCGTCGAAGGTTGTAGCGTCGGCTGTCGGTACTCTGGTGGTTCTTGATCCACAGGTGAGTGAGCTGTCACGCTTCTTGGGCGCGCTGGTGATAGGTGGCGACGTCAACATTCTCTCCGTCGCAGACGTGTGGCAGCATGACATCGAAAGAAGTCGTTGGGTTCCTGCCGTAAACCAGTTTGAACCGTGTGATCTGCGTTGTTTCTTGCACCACCGTGTTGTAAGCTAACGTTACACACGGCAGGACGGCATCCCAGATCTTGTACTTGACGTCTACGTACATAGCTAGCAAGTCGGCGAGGGTCTTGTTCAGGCCCTCCGTGAGACCATTCGTCTGCGGATGGTAGGCAGTTGCCCTCCTGTGGCTTGTCTGGCTGTATTGCAGAATGTCTTGAGTTAGCCCTGCGGTAAAGGCCGTTCCTCTGTCGGTGATACGGACTTCTGGGGCACCATGTCGCAGCAGGATGTTCTCGACAAAAAATTTCGCCCCTTCGGCTCCACTACCTTTCGGCAGAGTTTTAGTTTTAGCGAAGCGGGTGAGGTTGTCCGTCGCCACTACGATCCACTTATTTACGGTTGTTGACGTCGGAAAGGGTCCCAACAAGTTCATCCGGATCTGCTGCAATGGTCAGCAAGTAGGCTTGATCGGCTGCAGTAATCCCGTAGGCTTTGTCAGTGGGGTCTTGCGTCACTGACAGTCTCGGCACTTTCTTGACGTAACGGGCAACTTCGGCGATCAGGTGCGGCGAGTAATACCTTTTCTGTATCCTCGATAGCGTCCGGGAGAATCCGATGTGCCCAGCGGTCGGATCGTCATGTAGGGCGTGCGGTATTTCTGGACGCAACGCTGAGGGCGCAACAAAAAGGTAGTTGGCACAGACTGCTGAGAAGTTCTTCGTTAGCAGTAGGTTTAGGCGAGAACGAAGACTATCCTCGCTTAAATGCCCTAGGGACAACGTCGGTGTTTCCTTCCAAATAGCTCACGAGGCTTTTTAGCTCCAGGTCTGCTCTTTGTTGTTCAACGAAGTCTTCCGCGCTTAATATTCCAAGGAAGGCGTCGTCTTCCTCGTCGTCTTGCGGCGGCGGGTCAATGGGGGCACGTGATAGGTTATGGGCATCACAGTGTTTTTGGCGGGACATGTAAATTAGAGTGTTGTCATATTCTCGCAGTTTGAGGCTCCAGTAGGCCGCGCCAGCCGTCCTGAAGGGTCCTTTAAATTAGCTAGCCAACACAACACGTGATGGCCTCTGACCGCTTTAAACGGCCTGCCATATAGGTAAAGGCAGAATTTTGTGGTAGCCCAAATGATGGCGAGGCTTTTTTATCAATTCTAGAATAATTGCCTTCCGCTTTTGACAGTGACCCGTTAGCGTAAGCTATCACCCGTTCAAGTCCGCATTGCCTCGGGACTATAGGACGGTGCCGAGGTGTAGGCTACTGGCGTCAGTGTGGATTTCGGTATCGGCGTCCTCCTCGATGTGCGTAAGTATTAGCGGCGACTGCATGCGTCTTTTGAGTTTTTCGAATGCGTCGGCCTGCGGCGTTTCCCACTTCAACTTGACTTCACATTTGGTAATATGTGTCAGCGGCTCAGCGATGCGTGAAATGTTCTTGACGAAGCGCGTGTAGTAGGCACACATGCCAAGGAATTTACGGGCTGCTGGAACTTTGCGGTGGCGGCTGTCTTCTGTGCGTCGGGGCGGTCTCTAGATTTGCTGGTGACGTGGCCTAGGAACAGAAGCTGATTGTAAGCGAAGTGGCACTTTTTCGGCTTCAGAGTGAGCCCTGATGACTTGATGGCCTCTAATACTGTCGCAAGCCGCCTAAGGTGATTGTTGAAATTTCCGGCGAAGACAACAACGTCATCCAAGTAAACAAGACATGTCTGCCACTTCAATCCTGCTAACACCGTGCCCATGACGCGCTGGAACGTTGTAGGCGCCGAGCACACTCCGAATGGCATGACCTTGAACTCGTAGAGGCCGTCTGGCGTGATGAAGGCGGTCTTTTCGCGATCTCTCTCGTCGACTTCTACTTGTTAGTAGCCGGACTTGATATCCATCGACGAGAGCCGATCCAATGCGTCGTCTATCCGTGATTGGGGATATACGTCCTTCTTAGTGATCTTGCTGAGTCGACGATAATCGACGCCAAAACGTAGGCTTCCGTTCTTTTTCTTCACTATGACAACTGGCCATGCCCACGGGCTTTTAGACGGCTGGATGATGTCGTCGTGCAGCATTTCGTCGACATGTTGTCTTACAGCTTCCCGTTCTCGCGTCGAAACTTGGTAAGGGCTCTGGCGCAGTGGTCGAGCGCAATATTCGGTTAATATACGATGCTTTGCGACCTGTGTTTGTTGAATCCTCGATGACGTCGAAAGGCAGTTTTTGTATCGTCGAAGCAGACTTCTGAGCTGTTGCTGCTTCATCAGAGCGAAACTTGGATTTATGTCGAAGTCTGGTTCCGAAACTACGGTCGTCGGGGTAGATGCGGCGGAATCCGAGAGGACGAGCGCATTGATGGTGTTCAGGATTTCCTCGATGTATGCGATCGTCGTGCCCTTGATGATGTGCTTGAACTGATGGCTGAAGTTTTTGAGCAACACATTTGTTTTTCCTCCATGCAGTCGAGCGATCCCTCTGGCGACACAAATTTGACAGTCGAGTAGCAGGCGTTGGTCACCGTGGATGACGCCTTCTACCTCTGGAGGTGTTTTGGTGCCGACAGAAATGACAGTGCTCGAACGGGATGGGATGCTGACTTGATCTTTCAGCACACTTAAGGCGTGGTGGCTATGACATCCCCGGTGGTATCGCTTAACCACGTTATCGACTTCGACTTCAAGTCGATGATTGCGCCATGTTGGTTCAGGAAATCCATTCCGAGAATGACGTCCCATGAAAACTGATGGAGGATAACGAAGGTGGCAGGGTAGTTCTGGTCTTGAACTAATTCTTGCGATGCAGATTCCAGTCGACATTATTAGGTGTCCTTCAGCGGTTCGAATTTTAAGGCCTTCCCATGCAGTCTTAATCTTCTCGAACTGGGCGGCGTTGGGCCCACTTCTGACGGAGTAGTAGGCTACTGTGCCCACTAAGGCGGCGACTGCGTGGTCGTCGAGAAGCACGTCGAGATCGGTGGTTCTTGGCCTTGCGTTACAGTTAAATTTTGGTGTGGGATCACGGCTGCGTCATGTTGAATTGAAGCTTGAACGTCGCGTTGTCAAGACGTCTTTCGTCAGTGGATTCTTGACTTTATGGCTTCGCCGGGATGGCTGCGTCTCGTTGATATATCGTCGATATCGTCTTTTCGGCGTCTTCATCGGCGGCGGAGCTTCTTGGTCAGTTCGACGTACAGCAACCACACCTTCATCGGTTGCTACCTTTATTTTTCTGGATATGGGCTGAAGTAACGGCCTCTGGCTGGGTCAGTGCATGGACGGTGCTGCGGCTACAGGTAGCGGCCTGGTGACGGCACTTTTACCCACAAAAGCAAGTTACACTCAAAAGATAGCAATAGTGGCGAACATGATCGGTGGTCGTCGAAACCTGATCAGCAGGTCATGCGCGTCGGATTTTATACACACCCGCCGTGGTTGCTTTGTCGCTATTATGTTAGGCTGCTAAGCACAAGGTCGCTGGGTTGAATCCCGGCCACGGCGGCCGCGTTTCGATGGGGCGAAAGGCGAAAACACCCGTGTACTTAGATTTCGGTGCACGTTAAAGAACCCCAGGTGTGTCAAATTTCCGGAGTCCCCCACTACGGCGTGCCTCATAATGATAAAGTGCTTTTGGCACGTAAAACCCCATAAAGAAAGGCTTTTATACATCAGTCGTCAAGTGTTCCCGAGAAATCGCTGGGATCTGCGTGTCTTCACAAAGCAGCTGCGAAGCAACTGACGGCGGCGGCGGTCAGCCCTGCGACGCAGCAGAGTGTGCTAAGAATCCCTGGCTCCGGACAGGCCGCCATTGGAATCTGAACCAGGCGACGTTTAACGCTAGAACGTTATTTAGTGAGGCGAGTCTAGCAGTCCTATTGGAGGAATTAGAGGGCAGTAAAGGGGAAATATTAGGGCTCAGTAAAGTTATATACAGTGCCAAAAAGCGGGCACGTCCTGTGCTACCGGGGCTTGACGGAGAGACGAGAACTAGGAGTCGGATTCCTGATTAATAAGAATATAGCTGGTAACATACAGGAATTCTATGGATTAACGAGAGGGTGTCAGGTCTTGTTGTGAAACTTGTTAAGAGGTACGAAAGGAAGGTTGTACACGTCGACGCCCCTACATCCAGTCATGATGACCAGGAAGTCGAAAGCTTCTATGAAGACGTGGCATCGGCGATGGGTAGAGTGAAATCAAAATACACTATACTGATGGGCGACATCAGTCCCAAGGTAGGCAAGAAGCAGGCTGGAGACAAGGCAGGGAGGTAATATGGCATAGGCACTAGGAATAGCAGGGGACAGTTATTAGTAGAGTTTGGGGAACAGAGTAATATGTGGATAATGAATACCTTCTACCACCAGCGGGATAGCGGAAAATGGACGTGGAGGAGCCCGAACGGCGAGACTAAAATGAAATAGACTTCATACTCTGCACTAACTCTAGCATAGAAATCTGGCAATATCATTCCTAATATGGATGAGATAGTTCAAGTGGCTGAGGAGTTCTATAGAGATTTATACAGTACCAGTGGCATCCACGACGACAATGGAAGAGAAAATAGTCTAGAGGAATTCGAAATCCCGAAGGTAACGCCGGAAGAAGTAAAGAAAGCCTTAGGAAATATGCAAAGGGGGAAAGCAGCTGGGGAGGATCAGGTAACAGCAGATTTGTTGAATGATGGTGGACAGATTGTTCTAGAGAAACTGGCCACCCTGTATACGCAATGCCTCATGACCTCGAGCGTACCGGAATCTTGGAAGAACGCTAACATAATCCTAATCCATAAGAAAGGGGACGCCAAAGACTTGAAAAATTATAGACCGATCAGCTTACTGTCCGTTGCCTACAAAGTATTTACTAAGGTAATTGCAAATAGAATCAGGAACACCTTAGACTTCTGTCAACCAAAGGACCAGGCAGGATTCCGTAAAGGTTACTCAACAATAGACCATATTCACACTATCAATCAAGTGATAGAGAAATGTGCAGAATATAACCAACCCTTATATATAGCTTTCATTGATTACGAGAAAGCGTTTGATTCAGTCGAAACCTCAGCATTCATGGAGGCATTACGGAATCAGGGTGCAGACGAGCCGTATGTAAAAATGCTGAAAGATATCTATAGTGGCTCAGCAGCCGCCGTAGTCCTCCATAAAGAAAGCAACAAAATCCCAATAAAGAAAGGCGTCAGGCAGCGAGGTACGATCTCTCCAATGCTATTCACAGCGTGTTTACAGGAGGTATTCAGAGACCTGGATTGGGATGAATTGGGGCTAAAAGGTAATGGAGAATACCTTAGTAACTTGCGATTCGCTGATTATATTGCCTTGCTTAGTAACTCAGGGGACCAACTGCGATGCATGCTCACTGACCTGGCGAGGCAAAGCAGAAGAGTGGGTATAAAAATAAATTTGCAGAAAACTAAAGTAATACTTAACAGTCTCAAACAGCAATTTACAATAGGTAGCGAGGCACTGGAAGTGGTAAGGGAACGCATCTACTTAGGGCAGGTAGTGACGGCGGATCTGGATCGTGAGACGGAAATAATCAGAGGAATAAGAATGGGCTGGGGTGCGTTTTGCACGCATTCTCAGATCATGAACAGCAGGTTGCTATTATCCCTCAAAAGAAAAGTGTATAATAGCTGTGTCTTACCAGTACTCACCTACGGGGCAGAAACCTGGAGGCTTACGAAAAGGGTTCTACTTAAATTGAGGACGACGCAACGAGCTATGGAAAGAAGAATGATGGGTGTAACGTTACGGGATAAGAAAAGAGCGGATTGGGTGAGGGAACAAACGCGAGTTAATGACATCTTAGTTGAAATCAAGAAAAAGAAATGGGGGGGGGGGAATCGGCAGTACATGCAATGAGGAGGGACGATAACAGATGGTCATTAAGGGTTACGGATCGGATTTCAAGGGAAGGGAAGCGTAGCAGGTGGCGGCTGAAAGTTAGGTGGGCGGATGAGATTAAGAAGTTTGCAGGGACGATATGGTCAGAATTAGTACATGACCGGGGTTGTTGGAGAAGTATTGGAGAGCAGTGAGCATCGCCAGGCTGATGATGATGATGAAACGTGGTCGCCCGATAAAGATTAGCAAGTACTCTTGTCAATACACACACACACACACACACACACACACACACACACACACACACACACATATATATATATATATATATATATATATATATATATATATATATATATATATATATGTATATATATATAAATGAGAAGAAAGGGGGGTTAACCGAGGGGCCCGATTTTTATTAGTCATATCATAAGAAGCAAACAAACACTGATACCAAGGACAACATAGGGGAAATTACTTGTGCTTAATAAATGAAATAATGAAACGATAAATTAATGGAAATTAAAGTGGATGAAGAAACAACTTGCCGCAGGTGGGAACCGAACCCACAACCTTCGCATTTCGCGTGCGATGCTCTAGCAATTGAGCTACAGCGGCGCCGTTTTCCCATCCACTTTCTTGGGTATTTATGTGTCATAGTAGACCCCTGGGAGTGTTAGCCAGCGCCACCACTCACAGACCTTGGCGGCGGACGTGGAATGTCCTTTATGCCGCAGGCGTCGCGAGAATGTGATCTTTTTTGGGTGAAGGCAACTGGTCAATAAACCCACATATGCTACCAGAAGGCATCAATGTTGCCGGATTCGAGACCCTCGTTATGTAATAAACGAGAAGAAAGGGGGTTAACCGAGGGCCCCGATTTTTATTAGTCATATCATAAGAAGCCAACAAACACTGATACCAAGGACAACATAGGGGAAATTACTTGTGCTTAATAAATGAAATAAAGAAACGATAAATTAATGGAAATTAATGTGGATGAAAAAACAACTTGCCGCAGGTGGGAACCGAACCCACAACCACGTGCGCCGTTCCACGTCCGCCGCCAAGGTCTGTGAGTGGTGGCGCTGGCTAACACTCCCAGGGTTCTACTATGACACATAAATACCCAAGAAAGTGGATGGGAATACGGCGCCGCGGTAGCTCAATTGGTAGAGCATCGCACACGAAATGCGAAGGTTGTGGGATCGGTTCCCACCTGCGGCAAGTTGTTTTTTTCATCCACTTTAATTTCCATTAATTTATCGTTTCTTTATTTCATTTATTAAGCACAAGTAATTTCCCCTATGTTGTCCTTGGTATCAGTGTTTGTTGGTTTATTATGGTATGGTATGGTATGATGAACTTTATTTAATGTCCTGAAGATCAACCCTTAGGTTGACGCAGGCGGCTCCCACGTCGGGACAGTAAGGTTTAACTTTACCGCCGTATCATGGGCCTTCTGGACGGCCTGTACTTGATCGAAAAGACCTCCACTGTGTAGGACTCGCTGCCACCAGTCTCTCTCCTTGTCACAGTCTGTGAAAGTCACAGGACACTGCCAAAGCATGTGATCCAGAGTAATGATGCCATTACACTTCTCGCAATTGATTGGTATCTCTCTTTCAGGATATATCTTGTTAATAAAGTTTGGACTTGGATAAGTTCCTGTTTGCAACAATCTCAGAGTCACCGCTTGAGCTCTATTGAGCTTAGCGTGTGGCACTGGGAATTCCCTTCTGTTGATGTAATAATGCCTCGTGATTTCATTATATGTTAGTAATTGGTCCCTGTTCTCCTACTGTATATTATTAAGGTTCTGGTCGCGTAGTGCACGGATAGTAAGTCCTCGTGCAGCTGCGTTAGCCATCTCGTTTAAATTCTTCCGAGATGGATCGACAGACCCCATGTGCGCAGGAAACCAGCGGATTTCGATCTCTTGGCTGTCCAACTCACCGATCAGCTGGGCAGCCCTTTTGGTTACAAAGCCATTGGTAAAGTGTCTAATAGCCATTTTAGAGTCAATGTAAATCTTCGTTCACTTATTATTCCTTAAAGCCAATGCTATCGCTACTTGTTCCGCGACTGTCGTGTCTTTAGTCATGATTGTAATAGCATCCCGAGTGAGACCATCTGCATCTACTACTACTGCCGTAAAGGCTTTCTTTCCTCTGACCCACGCAGCATCTACAAATGCCGCATGTTCTCTGTCGTGTTCTATCTCCTGCAGGAGAGCTTTGGCCCTTGCCTTTCGTCTTTCCAGGTTGTGCACCGGGTGCATATTTCTGGGGAAAGGAGTCGTCTTGATTACCTTTCTTATGCTATCTTTTAGTTCTACTGTGCCTTCACCTGAAATTTTGGATTCGGTTGGGCACCATCCTACCTCTTCTAGTATTGCTCTACCTGGCCTTGTTCCAGAGAGCCTCTCTCTGTGGGCAATTTTCTGAGCTTCAATTATCTCGGCTATTGTGTTGTGGAGCCCGAGTTTCATCAATTTGTTATCCGGAGTGTTAATCGGTAACCCCACTGTTGTTTTGACTAGCCTTTTAATTAATCTGTTCAACTTGTTTATCTCTGTCTGTGTCCAAGTGAGCATCCCAGCTACATATGAGAAGTGACACAAGGCGAAAGCGTGGACCAGTCTCATGGCGCTCTCCTCTCCCAGCCCTCTGTGTATGTTAGTGATTCTCCTTAGCAGTCTTATTACCTCCACAGTCTTGCTTGTGATGTGTCGTATTGTTCTTCCATTTGCCCCGTTTGCCTCCAGGAATAACCCTAAGACTCTAATGGATTCTACTTGCTTAATAGATTCGCCTGCCTTCGTGGTCAGTACTAACCTGGGTTCTTCCTCGGGAACGTATCCCCTCGGTTTTCTACCCCTTCTTCTGTTCTTGAGTACAAGGAGTTCAGACTTATTAGCAGAGCATTTGAGTCCCATGCCTTCTAAAATAGACTCTACCTCATAAATGCTCTTCTGAAGTCTGCTTTCCGCATGTCCCATACTTCCTTCAGCGGTCCATATAGTCACATCGTCTGCATGATATGACTAATAAAAATTGGGCCCCTCGGTTAACCCCCTTTCTTCTCGTTTATTACATAACGAGGGTCTCGAATCCGGCAACATTGATGCCTTCAGGTAGCATATGTGGGATATTGACCAGTTGCCTTCACTCAAAAAAGATCACGCTCTCGCGACGCCTGCGGCTTAAAGGACGTTCCACGTCCGCCGCCAAGATCTGTGAGTGGTGGCGCTGGCTAACACTCCCAGGGTTCTACTATGACACATAAATACCCAAGAAAGTGGATGGGAAAACGGCGCCGCGGTAGCTGAATTGGTAGAGCATCGCACGCGAAATGCGAAGGTTGTGGGTTCGGTTCCCACCTGCGGCAAGTTGTTCTTTCATTCACTTTGATTTCCATTAATTTATCGTTTCTTTATTTCATTTATTAAGCACAAGTAATTTCCCCTATATTGTCCATGGTATCAGTTTGTTGGCTTCTTATGATATGACCATATATATATATATATATATATATATATATATATATATATATATATATATATATATATATATATATATATATATGGTGATACAGGGTGATGATGGGCATGTACAGATGAGAATATGAAGCGTATGCAATAATGCTGACTGTAATTTCCCCGCGCGCGCCAGCAGCCAGCCAGGACGCGACTTAGCCAAAAGGGAAACGCCGTACGAATCGTTTGAGACGAGAAATATGAACCATCTGTGAACGACGATAAAGATGGTCCGAAGTAACATCTACGGGAGTAACGCGATAGTTCACGAGGGATGTTTGTTCATTAATGTAGGGTCCAAGGAAGCCGGATTCAAGCTTCTCACACAAACCGGGTGTACGAATGGGCGTCCAAAGGAGCACTTCCTCTCCAGGACGAAAGAAGACGTCGCGACAAGAGATGTAAGGTTGCTTGCGATCTAGCTGACTGACGTCTGTGTTGAAGCGAGCACGCTGACGGTGTTCCTCAAGTCTCGAGACGAACTGTTCGGGTACACTAGCCGAGGTGTTAGGTGGGGCATGGAAGAAAGCGGTGTCGATGGCGAATGTGGGTGAACGGCCTTAAACTATGTAGAACCATGGTGAGTACCCCGTAGTTCGTTGGATAGCGGTGTTGTGAGCAATGGTCACAAGAGGTAATAGTTTGTATCCAGTTGTTGTGGTTTGGCCCAATGTACATTGATATCATGTGTTAGTGTGCGATGAAATCGCTCTGTTAAGCCATTTGTTTGAGGGTGATATGCGGATGTCGTCCAATGACCTGTGCTACAAGCTGCGAGTACTTCTTCGATCATTGCTGACATTAATAGTTTTGCCGCGGTCACTTAACAGTACACGAGGTGCACCATGACGCAGCACAATGGCATCCAGAAAGGACGTGGCAACGTGGGAGGGCGAACTAGAGCGTAGACGAGCGGGCTCTGCGTAACGTGTGAGCTGGTCAATAGCTGTCACGATCCATCGATGGCCTGGCGGCATTATGGGTAGAGGGCCGACTAGGTTTATCCCAAGGATGGCAACGGGTGTCTCTGAACATGGGATGGGCTGTAAAAGGCCAGCAGGAGGCGAAGTCGGTCGTTTCCGCCGTTGATAGTGGACGCAAGATGCGACGTACTTGGCCAGAAGGTAGACATGCCTGGCCAAAAGAAACGGCTCCTCATTCAGTGGTATGTTTTGTGGAAACCCATGTGGCCAGCAGATGGGTCGTGGTGAAACGCTTCAAGGACTTGTGTGCGCATCTGACGTGGAAGAACAGGTACCCACTGGCGTCCGTCGGAGTTGTAAATGTAGCGGTGCAGCACATGGTTGTCGAGCTTAAATAGTCGCAGTCATCGATGTAATCTGTTGCAGAGGTAGCATTTGGTGCAGAGGTAGTTGCATACAGGCGTTGGATAATGCTGTTGCAGTAGGGATCAGAATGTTGACAAGAGGCGAGCTGAGGGACGCGATTGGAAGATAACATACCAGTAACCGCTAGAGGTTATACCGGGAGCGGAGATTGTCTCATCAAGTGGCGAGCAATGGAGAGACGTACTCGAAGATAATAGTGGCAGGGGGCAGCGAGAGAGAGTGTCGGTATCTTGATGCTTCCTCCCAGACTTGTAGACAGCGTCAAAATTGTACTCTTGTAAGTGGACCACACAGCGAGAAAGGCGCCCAGACAAATTTTCCATTGACGATAACCAGCCTAAGGCGTGGTGGTCAGTTATGACCGTGAAGTGGCATCATAAACATATGGTCGAAATTTTTGTGTGGCGTTAACTACTGCGAGACATTCCTGCGCTGTTATCGAGTACTTTTCGAAAGCCGTTAATGCGCGACTCGAATTGGCAACAACTCTCTCTCGTGTGGTGGTATAACGCTGTAGAAAAACACCACCGATCCCATGGCCAGTAGCGTTGGTGTGCAAATGAGTTGGTGCATTCTCATCGAAGTGACAGAGGACAAGGTTGGGGGTTAATGCTTGCTTGAGGGCTTGGAAAGAAAGTTCGCAGTCGTCTGCCCAAGGGAAAGCAGTGCCCGACGTGCGCAACTTGTGCAGCGGTGACGCCATGGCAGCAAAATGACTGATGAAGCGGCCGAAGTAGGTTGCCAGGCCCAAGAAACTACTTAATTGTGCTTGATTTTCAGGAAGAGGGAAGTGAAGCGCGGGAGCAGCCTTGTCGGGATCTGGTCGAACGCCATCTTTGCTGATAAGGTAGACCAACACTTTGATGTTCTTTCTGACAAAATGACATTTCTTTGTGTTGTGTTGGAGTCCAGCGTTGTAAATTCATGTCAAAACTTCGTCCAAACGCTCATGGTGCTGACAAAAAGTAGAAAAAACAACGATGTCATCTAAATAACACAGACAGGTGTTGCACTTTTGGCCGCGTAAAACTGTGTCGATCATGCGTTCAAATTTTGCAGGCGCATTACATAAACCGAAAGGCATGACGTTGAACTCATAAAGTTCGTCTGGTGTTGCAAAGGCTGTCTTGTCCTTGTCCGCTTCGTGCATGGGGATTTGCCAGTACCCCGTTCGGAGGTCTAGATAAATATTCTGCACCCTGGAGGGAGTCAATGACATCGTCGATTATTTGCATCGGATATACGTTTTTGCGCGCCATCTTATTAGGGGCTCGATAATCGACGAAAAATCGTACAGAGCCGTCTTTCTTGCGAACTAACACAACAGGAGACGACGAAAAACTGGACGATGGACGAATGATGTCTCTTTTGAGCATATAATCAATGTTATCCGCAATGATTTTCCGTTCTGCGGAAGACACGTGAGATGGGCGGCGGCGTACAATCGAACTGCGTTCGGTTTAAATGCGATGTACTGCGACGAAAGTGCGCCCTGGAAGCTTGGAGTGAACGTCAAATAAGGCGCTGTGCTTTTGCAGCAGTGCCAGAAGGTCTTCCTGCGCAGCAGTCAGATCTGGATTTGTCTCTGCCATTAACGCAGCGGCAGCAGTATGATCATCCGTTGTGGTTGTCAAAGCTGGTGATTCGGTGTGAAGCGGTACAAGCGAAAGAGTTTCGGTGTCAGCAAAGCAAGTTACAGTGGTTTCCTGGGAAACCACAAATGGCGCAGAAGTAGGGTTACGAACAGCGACTAACGCTCTACCGTCCTTAAACCGCACCAGGCTAGGAGTAAGGCGAAGCCCACCAGAAATGCAGCGACCGCTCGGCGCAAGGAACACATCGCCATTAACAATAGTGTCGGAAGTCAGTGTGAGAATATGCTCATTGCCCGCGGGAATGAAACAGTCGGTAGACGTGACGAAACGCAGGCTGTGAGCATCAACAGCGGACGAAGATTTAGTGTCCGTTATATGAGCAGTTTGCTGACGGCAAGAGATGAAAGTTTAGGTGGAGGGAAGGAAGTCCCATCCCGAAATCATTGCGAAGGTAGACGAAGATAGCACGACAAACTGAATGTGGTGAAGGATGCCATCAATGAAAACACGCGCAGTGCAAACACCGGAAGGCTGAAAAAGAACTGCATTAGCACAAGAAGGGGAAGGCCATTATACGATGTCTTCACTTTTCGCAATCGAGAACACAAGTCAGTACTAATAACGGAAAGCGATGCACATGTGCCAAGCAAGGCTTCGGTTCCGACACCTTGAACACACACCAAATGTACATTTGGCAGGGCTCCGGAGGAGTTTCGCGTTGTCCAAAGGACGCAGCTTCCCCTCCTGAAGCTGCACCATTTAGTTTTCCGGGCGGTAATCGGAGGATGAAGTAGCCGGTTGAAGAGGGGGAGAGGAGCGCCGCCTCGGTGCTCGAGAGCGGCGATTCGGGAGACGCAATGAACCGGCAGCGTTGAAGTCCTGTGGCGATGGGGGACGTCGTGGATAATAATCGTAGTTAGAACGCCGACGTTGTGTTACAGGGCCAGAAAACTCATCCGTTTAAAACCAGTCATAGCGACACCTTTCATCTTGCTGGCGGCGTCGGTAAAACCTTGAAATGTGGCCACGGATGCCGCAATATTGGCAAACAGCTCGAGGTGGGCTCCATACGTTGTAAGACGGAAGAGGTGTTGGTCTTGTAGTGATCTTATTCAGGGACCTGTGCGGTGCAGGTGCCTGTTGTGGTGGCTGCTGGGATGTGGGCACTATAGAGGCAACCTGAGCGTAAGTTGGCGCAGGGATAGGGTGCGGGCCCGTAACTTGCGGGCAGGTCACGGCAGCTATCTCTTCCGCCAAGATATGGTGTAGGCCGGCACCAGGAGGCGTCATATGGACCTCAGGAGGGGTTGATGAAGCTTGGGCGTGCAGTTCGTCATGGATGATGGAGCGAATCAAGGCACGTAGCTCGCTGTCGTTGGACGCCTTGAAATGAGATGTGTCAGGATGTAATCGGAGCATATGAAGCTAATCGAGACGCTGACACGTACTAATGATGTCTGCGACGGTAGTGAGGTTCAGCACTATAAGAGCATTGAATGCCACAGTCCCAATACCCTTGAGCAGGTGGCGTACACGGTCACTCTCTGCCATCGAGGTGGTCACACGCCGGCAGAGGGCGAGGACTTCCTCTGTGTGCGAAGTGTACGACTCGCCCGAGTGCGGAACACAATCAGCAAGCTTTTTTTTTTGGCGATATCGGAGCGAACAGACCAGTTCGCGAAAATCTGGCGTGGTGTTCAAAGGTGCTCCAGTTGACGAAATCGAGCTCATGATTGTAAAACCAAGTTTTCGTGACGCTGTTTAGGTAGAAGGCGACGTGATCAAGTTTTTGAGATTCGTTCCAGCGGCTAAAGTCACTCACGCGCTCGTATAGCTCCACCGAGTTTTCAACGTCGTCACCTTGAAGTTCAGCAACCACCGGTGGATCCTTCTGAGGGGTGGTGACCGTCATAGAAGGGGTTCCCGCAGGAGCAGGCAAGGTGGATGTCGTGGTATTGGCCTGCTGGTCTTGGGACATGGTGGAGTGCAGTTGGTAGACGCGGCGACCCGAGCGCAGCACGAGCGATGTAGTGTAGGTGAAGCTGGAGAGACACCGGGAGCGAGATGACGAAGTAACTGGACAGCACACTCCACCACTTGTGAGAGAAGGTTTAGGCTACCAGTCTTTTCTTTATTCTCCCAAGTGAGAGCCCCACCACCAGGCCCCAAAAGGGTGATGATGAGTATGTACAAATGAGAATATGACGCGTATGAATAATACTCACAAATATATATATGTATATATATATATATATATATATATATATATATATATATATATATATATAGGGGAAATTATTTGTACTTACTTATAGAAATGATGAAATTGTAGATTATTGGAATTAAAAGTGGATGAAAACACAACTGTCCACAGGTGGAGAATGATCCCACGTCTTCGCATTACGCGTGCAATGCTCTACCAATTAAGCAGTGCCTTCTTATGATATGATTATATAAGTATTATATCTATATATATATATATATATATATATATATATATACGTACAGGCTCGCCTAAGCTCCCATCTCTCTTCCTCTACTGCGTGACGTGACACACGTCACACACCCTTTTTACTGCGTTTATGGCTAGGGTTCTGTGAAATTGTCATGTGCTCTAGCAAAAAATAACATCATCAGCAATGGATCGTCTTCTTCCAAAGCGCGTTCGTTTGTGCCCCTCGGCATAACCGCGCCAACGCTCTCGTGCCACTGCCCACGCGTTCGTCCTCGTCGCCTCCTTCCACAGCTGGCTATACCGCCACTTACCATGCCAGCGTTTTGATACTGCTCCTCGCGCTCGTGCCACTTCTCGCGCTTTCGTCGTCGTCTTTATCCACAGCTGCCTCTGATGCCACCCACCATGCTGACATTCCCCTACTGCCCCTTCCTTTGCCAGACGGTGCGGTGATTTTGCCTCAATTTGTCGCCAAATGAAAACCCAAAGGCATACAACGAGTGTGTATAACGAAAGTGCAACACGAATGAAAGAGGAAAACTTTATTGATCAGTTAATTGGAGTTATGGCAGGTCTGGGTGGCGCCCCAGTCTAGGGCTCCACTGGCTCTTATGGCACGCTGAACTTGGTCCAGGAGGGCCAATTGGTTCCCCTGATCCTCGCTTTCGAGCACTGCCTCCCACTACACGAATGAACTTGAACGTATAAATAAATGCGTGCGTGTACCTTTCGTCATGATGACCACCGATCACGACAATAAATGTGTTCGCTCCTTTTTACGAAATTCTGTCACATCTTCGCCTTGTGCTACACAGCTTCGCTGGTGATCCACCTTCACAGAGTGGAATGGCTCATGATTTTTTCCCCAATTTGGCATTGTAATGCTCAAGCATTAAACGCAGACAAGATAGATAAAAAAAGCGATGTAATAAAAATAATGAAATGGTAGCGAGAGTGAACACACTCTCAGAGAAATGACCGCTAACCACAGGAAGCACAGTTGGTCTTTTGTGGCCTTGTGAATACAATTGCACTTAGGCCAATATTGCGGGATATTTTCCTCCGACATAGGTCTACCGTCGAAGCGGCTGATAGTCGCTTATGCAGCAGAGCGAGTGCAGAGGCGGCAGAGTGCTCTACTGTCTCGTCGCCCGATGACACGCGGTGCTGTTGGCCATTTCTAAGAAATTGTAAATGCAACGCCCAGACATATGCAACATAGTAACTTTATTTTGTGACGGGAGAGTCTATGCTAGATAGAGATTATGGAGATAAACAGGCGCTATTTTCCGCAAAGAATAAATAAATGAATAAATGAATTCCTTTATTAGGAAAAGGGAGGACGGAGCATCGGTGGAAGCACGTCTCAGCACATTGAGAAAGGGGCGGGGGACATAAAGAGCAAGGAAGAGTCCAGGTGGCAGGCGAAGTCGCAATCAAGGGTTGAAAGAATACAAGCGGGCATTGGTGAAACCAGTTGAATTCCACTGTAAATATATGATGTGGTGAGCGAACGATTAAGTCACCTCCCAGCATCCGTCCATATTAGTGGCGAGTATGCCCGCCGCTCATGGTAATAAATGCTTCCTGAGTACCATTCTTGGCAATTCGTCATGGGCCATACCTCGTCCCGTATTTCTTAGCGGCAGCCATTGTCATTTACGACTACGCTTGCGCAACAACTTCAACTTAACGAACAAGTCATACCTGACTCTTGCGATTGTGAGAATATTAGAAATATGGGTTCACCGAAACGTTATTCTAAACAGACCGTTTGAAATAGCGCTTCTCGCCCTACACACGTTAAACGAAAGTAATTTTGCAGCGTGTACGGTGCGCATCCCATCAGGATTAACTTTATGGGAACGCAAACATAGTAAGGCAGTAGAAAAAATTGGAGGACGCTTAAGCTTCGCCTTCAAGAGTGGAACGCGACAGCGCTCCCGTCGACCCGCCAGAGGTGGAAGACAATGCGCTACGGCGCAGTGATCACTTACGCGGCGCCCCGCGTCGGACTTTTCATCTACCAATCACGCGGTGAGCGTCGAGCAACGCAGCGTTCGGCGCGGCAACGAAACGTGCGCCTGAGCAAGCGGAACGAACCAAAGAACTCGGTGTCTCGGAGGGGGAAACGATGCACGCCAGCCAAACGTCGTGATCGGCACGGGCAGAGAGATAGACAGATAGTCATCTAAAGAAAGGAAGGACGCTTGATTATGCAACCCGTGAGGGAGCATGGCGAAGCGTCGTCAGGGGAGAGGGTGTCCGGGCAGCGACGCGCCTCGCACCGGTCCCCGCACAGGCCCAATGCGCGCGTGGCGCGCCACCTGTCGGGGCAGCGCCGTACATTGAGAGGAGATAGACGCGGCGGCCCGATTTAGAGGACGCGTCTCGTATGAGCTCAATGTTAGGACCACCATACGCCCGGCGGCCTGGCTTTGTCTACCTTGCGATCACCACCAACCGACGGAGGACATCAGCTTGCACAATTAGAGCCAAAGTTCGCCGGAATCGAGTGAGTGGTCTTTTCACAGCGAACCTACGAAGTTAGGTGCCCCCCGCTAAAGCCCTGAACTAAGCCTAACCAGCGCCTGACGATTGCGATCATGGACACAGCGTCGGCAGCTGCTGAGAGCCCTGTCTGATTGCCGCTATCAGCATGGAAGTCACTCAAGACGCTGTCCCTCCCTTCCAGTGACATCTGGAGAATCTGGCCGATGGCTCTTGGATCACCGTCTGACGCCGCCGATGCCGAGACAAGACCAACCTCACCGCTGAGCCCACTTCCGAAGAGGCATCTCAAGCCACTGGGAATAATGCCCCTAAAACGCGCAGGTCAACGAACTCAAGGTCGCAGCATTTTTCAATTGACGATTTAAACATAGTCATCCGTCCTAACAAGGGCCTCCGCATCGGTGAGTGACCAAAATATTCCGTGGCCTGCGCGGCCGGGATCGGGGGCTGGGCTATCCGGCAGCGAGGCCGACAAACTTTTCCTGAAGCCACTCTGAAGAAATCATAGCCATCGTGAGCACTCCAGGCGAGACTCTAGCCACGAAACTGACCTCCATCACCTCGATGTCCCTCGGCGTACGTGAGTATCCTGTCAGGGCTTACGTTGCAGCACCGCATAATTCCTGTGAGGGAATAATCGCTGAAACCCACAAGGGCACAATGACAATTATGAAACAAACGAACTGCGCAAGATGCTCGGGGCATCTTCAGTCCGTTGAACAAGCAAAGTGGCACACTGCATCGCTCGATGCAAGCAGAGGGGTCAAAGGGAGAAATTGTCATCCACTCGAGCCCTCAGATAGGATAGAGCTGTAGTGCCAGGAAGGAGTTGGTCCCGGGTACAGCACTCAGACTAGGACTCAATTTAGCGATGTGGAAGTAGTCGAATATTTGATTTCGAATCGACTTGTGGACGCCCGAATAATTCGATTCGCGAATGGGATATCTAGTATTCAATTTCTGGAATATTTGCTTCTTGAATATTTAGCATATTCGTTGAGTGAACCGGTCGTGTACGTGGTCGGCTCCTTTGCACGCGAAGCGTTCGAACGGCGCTCAGTCTCTATCGGAATAAGGTTCGACCCCATTGAGCGGATCGATCGAAATGATTAATGCTACGCGGACAGAAGGAAAAACGAAAGCAGCGTGTATGAAAAGCAAAGAAGCATGCGTGAAGATCGGCCTGGTTAACCACAGGAAGGCTTACTGATCGTATCGGATACGCGAGTTCAACGTTCACTCACGCAGGTTCGCGCAGTTCGGCGCTTTTGGGAAAATGCAGAAGCTGATGCACATTACAAATCATTTCTGTTTCACCAAAAAAGGAACTTCACATGAAGTACAAACTTGACCAAACATTCTGTTTTCACAGCAACATGTTCACAAGTGACCGTATTGACACGTGTACTTGTTTGTGTTTATCGAGCGACACGTTTCATCGCCTAACAAATGTTAGCGTACAGCGCAGGACGCACCTGCATGGATCAGAAGTTTCTGGAATGTTATGGATGCTTCCATCCGCTGTCTGTGACCGAACCTTATGTAATCTGATCGCATGTGTGCACGACGCGAATGATGTTGAACTTTGTGGATGGCACGCGGGTCCCAGCGATTACTCTGGAACATTCGACGACTGATGTATAAAAGCCGATGTGCTTGACCCGCTGATCAGATTTTCGACGATCGCCTACACTCTAAGAACAGTTTACACCCTTTGGCTTGCCCCTTCTGCCACACAAAAATAATCGTCATCTGCCTAGATGCGTTTCCTTTCTTTATCGCTGCGAGCCCAGAACTTTCCAGTAACGAATGGCACGCGCGTTATCAGCATACAACAGTTTACACCCTTTGGAGTGCCCCTTCTGATAACGCGCGTGCCGTTCGTCACTGGAAAGTTCCGGGCTTGCAGCGATAAAGAAAGGAAACGCATCAAGGCAGATGACGATTATTCTTGTGTGGCAGAAGGGGCAAGCCAAAGGGTGTAAACGGTTCTTAGAGTGTACCGTGTTCGCCGTGGTCGTTGTGCTATAAGTGTAGCCTGTTTTGTGGGCTCAGGTTCGCCCAATAAAAGTTAGTTTTGTCTTTCACAGTATTGCTACTGTGTTCTTCAGCATCACCACCACGTGACAGTATCTTGAAGGAGAAGTCACACACCTCTAACGAGTAAACCAAAGTGTATTAAAAACTGAGCACCCAAAGTTCCATACATACATGGCATTGAAAAAAAAACAGCAGCCATTGTTGCCACTCACTCGCCCTCTAGTACTTTCTTAATGAAAGCGAGCGTTGCAGCCGGTGAAAATGGCCAGGTGGCTTTACAGTGGAAAGTCATTCATTACGCAAATTCAGATCGCTGGAACTACCAACGTAGAATGCCTCGCCTACTTTCGACAAGTACAACTCGATTATTTGTTGTGTCGCACAAAGCGGCACACAGTGCATGTAATGCGATGTGAATCCCCAAATTAGATTAAACTCTGAAAGGCTCATTAAGGGTGTGGGACCCTTCTCGTCCTTCCCAGCCATGCGTAGTAGTGCTACGTTTTTCATATGCTTCACCATTTTGTTGTGGCTTTTTCTTTCACCGCTTCTTGAATGATATACTTGACTGCTGCTGTTTACGAGAGCAAAAATAATGTGTTTAAACTCGGTAAACTGAGTATGAGATAACGTAATCAAATTTTGTAGTAAGAAACTGGAAATTGAAGAAAGGAAGCTTACAGAATAATAAAGAAAGAATTCTGGAACCAAAATCTCATTTACTAACCTCTGTGAATAGAGGCGCAATATCACTAAGCAAACTAAATCACTTACTAAACATTAAAAATATCATGCTTTCAATGGTGCCAAAATAAGCACGCCACATTGGCTTCTAGATTCATAGCCATTTATTTTACTTGTACAAAAACAATATATTTGCGAAAAGTGACCTTATTTTCAATATATTTTTACCTTGTCTTTTGCGAAAATGTTACCATCAGTGTGGGTTCCTTTGCGTAAGCACCAATTGAAACCAACGAACGTGTTAAACTGCATTACATTTTCCATAAATGCGCTAGCAGGGGCCTCAGCACAACAGCTGAAGCAGCAAACTTGCAGTTTGGAGATAAGCATCATGCATTCCGTGACATGTGGTGCCTATTGCGAACTGCATGTTCCTTCACATACACGTTCTTGTTGCTCGCCTGACATAAATGTGATCTGGAGTAAAAGAATATCCACAGCTTTTTCCCCTAGGAAATGAATTTCACAGTGAATTTGGATACACAAATTGCTTTGCCATTACAATGTTCCGCTGCATGGCTGTGAGAGGACATTCATTTGCTTGTGTGCGCACAATTACTCTCCTCATTCTTATGTTGCTTCTCCACACTTGGGGTAGCGAACTGGCTGAGAAGTACCTTGCTTAACATCCTCGTCTTTCTTGTCTCTCTATATCTGGCAATTTGTCAACCTGACAATTTTCGCATTATACCTACCTTAAATTGTAATCAACTGCAGTTTCCTCTTATGCTGCACTTAATGCTTGCTACACGCAGCTGCACTACAGTTCAGATGTTAAAAAGGTGTGAGAGTGCACTGCTAAACAACGTAAATTGGTAGGTCCTGCTGGAACCCTGCAAAACGAGGCAACAATAATGTCAACACGCAGGATGCTATCAGTTTTTTTTTCCTTACTAACTGCCTTACACAAAACAACCACTGACATTGTTATTTCATCATCATCATCATCATCAACCTGGTTACGCCCACTGCAGGGCAAAGGCCTCTCCCATACTTCTCCAACAACCCCGGTCATGTACTAATTGTGTCCATGCCGTCCCTGCAAACTTCTTAATCTCATCCGCCCCCCTAACTTTCTGCCGCCCCCTGATACGCTTCCCTTCCCTTGGGATCCAGTCCGTAACCCTTAATGACCATCGGTTATCTTCCCTCCTCATTACATGTCCTGCCCATGCCCATTTCTTTTTCTTGATTTCAACTAAGATGTCATTAACTCGCGTTTGTTCCCTCACCCAATCTGCTCTTTTCTTATCCCTTAACGTTACACCTATCATTCTTCTTTCCATAGCTCGTTGTGTCGTCCTCAATTTGAGTAGAACCCTTTTAGTAAGCCTCCAGGTTTCTGCCCCGTAGGTGAGTACTGGTAAGACACAGCTATTATATACTTTTCTCTTGAGGGATAATGGCAACCTGCTGTTCATGATTTGGGAATGCCTGCCAAACGCACCCCAGCCCATTCTTATTCTTCTGATTATTTCCGTCTCATGATCCGGATCCGCCGTCACTACCTGCCCTAAGTAGATGTATTCCCTTACGACTTCCAGAGCCTCGCTGCCTATTGTAAATTGCTGTTCTCTCCCGAGACTGTTAAGCATTACTTTAGTTTTCTGCATATTAATTTTTAGACCCACTCTTCTGCTTTGCCTCTCCAGGTCAGTGAGCATGCATTGCAATTGGTCCCCTGAGTTACTAAGCAAGGCAATATCATCAGCGAATCGCAAGCTACTAAGGTATTCTCCATTAACTTTTATCCCCAATTCTTCCCAATCCAGGTCTCTGAATACCTCCTGTAAACACGCTGTGAATAGCATTGGAGATATCGTATCTCCCTGCCTGACGCCTTTCTTTATTGGGATTTTGTTGCTTGCTTTATGGAGGACTACGGTGGCTGTGGAGCCGCTATAGATATCTTCCAGTATTTTTACATATGGCTCATCTACACCCTGATTCCGTAATGCCTCCATGACTGCTGAGGTTTCGACTGAATCAAACGCTTTCTCGTAATCAATGAAAGCTATATATAAGGGTTGGTTATATTCTGCACATTTCTCTGTCACTTGATTGATAGTGTGAATATGGTCTATTGTTGAGTAACCTTTACGGAATCCTGCCTGGTCCTTTGGTTGACAGAAGTCTAAGGTGTTCCTGATTCTATTTGCAATTACCTTAGTAAATACTTTGTAGGCAACGGACAGTAAGCTGATCGGTCTATAATTTTTCAAGTCTTTGGCGTCCCCTTTCTTATGGATTAGGATTATGTTAGCGTTCTTCCAAGATTCCGGTACGCTCGAGGTCATGAGGCATTGCGTATACAGGGTGGCCAGTTTCTCTAGAACAATCTGTCCACCATCATTCAACAAATCTGCTGTTACCTGATCCTCCCCAGCTGCTTTCCCCCTTTGCATATTTCCTAAGGCTTTCTTTACTTCTTCCGGCGTTACCTTCGGGATTTCGAATTCCTCTAGACTATTTTCTCTTCCATTGTCGTCGTGGATGCCACTCGTACTGTATAAATCTCTATAGAACTCCTCAGCCACTTGAACTATCTCATCCATATTAGTAATGATATTGCCGGCTTTGTCTCTTAACGCATACATCTGATTCTTGCCAATTCCTAGTTTCTAATTCTTCACTGTTTTTAGGCTTCCTCCGTTCCTGAGAGCATGTTCAATTCTATCCATATTATACTTCCTTATGTCAGCTTTCTTACGCTTGTTGATTAACTTCGAAAGTTCTGCAAGTTCTATTCTAGCTGTAGGGTTAGATTCTTTCATACATTGGCGTTTCTTGATCAGATCTTTCGTCTCCTGCGATAGTTTGCTGGTATCCTGCCTAACGGAGTTACCACCGACTTCCATTGCACACTCCTTAATGATGCCCACAAGATTGTCGTTCATTGCTTCAACACTAAGGTCCTCTTCCTGAGTTAAAGCTGAATACCTGTTCTGTAGCTTGATCTGGAATTCCTCTATTTTCCCTCTTACCGCTAACTCATTGATCGGCTTCTTATGTACTAGTTTCTTCCGTTCCCTCCTCAGGTCTAGGCTATTTCGAGTTCTTACCATTCTGTGGTCACTGCAGCGCACCTTGCCGAGCACGTCCACATCTTGTATGATGCCAGGGTTAGCGCAGAATATGAAGTCTATTTCATTTCTAGTTTCGCCGTTCGGGCCCCTCCACGTCCACTTTCGGCTATCCCGCTTGCGGACATTGTTATTTGCCTGTGACTAAATGATGCTCATACCAGCTGTCCAGGTCACGCCACGAGGTGCACATTCTCTTATTGGCAGCACAGATCTGTTGAGTAGGAACATCATGTCCGGGTCTGTTTTTTCGTACCAAAGCATTGACACTAGTACATTTTTTGACGACGATGTGGCGGTAACTCGTTTATGAGGACATGCACTGGCCATACCGAGTACTTCGATGACTCAAACACAGGGCTGCCATCACAATTGATAGCGTGAAGTAATGCTGGCCCAGTCCTTGCCGCAAAGCTTTATATTCACTTCCTTCACAAATGTCTGTCATTTCACCCGTGACGCTCTGCCGCCTCCTCTCTCTGATTTGGAGATGTTTGACGATGGCAGAAGAAACATCCTTCGCTGCAAAGAGTGATGAAAGCTGCTGCTGAATCGGAATGTTCAAGAGAAAGTGTCCCTCAAGCCGAATTTTCTGCCCGCTGCACTCACTGCTGCTCGAACAAATACCCTTTACTAGAATTCTTTCGCGAATGTTACCCGCCGTGGTTGCTCAGTGGCTATGGTGTTGGGCTGCTGAGCACGAGGTCGCGGGATCGAATCCCGGCCACGGCGGCCGCATTTCGATGGGGGCGAAATGCGAAAACACCCGTGTACTTAGATTTAGGTGCACGTTAAAGAACCCCAGGTAGTCAAAATTTCCGGAGTCCTCCACTACGGCGTGCCTCATAATCAGAAAGTGGTTTTGGCACGTAAAACCCCAAATATTATTATTATTATTTCGCGAATGCTGCCGGACGTCTCGGCAAGAAGTATCATGTACTCCTTGCAGTAGAAGTGAAATTTTGCTGCCGCTGCGCTAACGCCCATGCTTTTTCTTGAAGAGAAACTTTGATGCTGGTAGATCCCTTCTTCGAAGCACTTCTATTAACAACTTTTGGAGAGCTTCTGCCATTTTCCACGATAGTCCAAACTCAATGAAGAAATTCATCACCAACACAAGTAAGTCTTTTGCACTTAGCTCGTCCGTATCCCGAACGCACTCAGGTGCAGCAGTGTCGTCTGTGCATCTGCCATCGTCTTGTTCATCACCCTGCTTTAACATCATTTGCCAGGCTATCGTCATAGTCTGATTTCCTGGCCGTCGACGCTGCTTTGGTCGGCGCGGAGAGAAATGACTGAGCTTGAAGCAATCTCCTTCTGGTCGTTATAGGGAGGCTGGTTAATGACCCTCTTGAATCCAGATAGCGCGGTCGAGGCCGCATTGCAAGTGAAAAAGGCTATCACAGCTGCTGCGACAATAGCGAGAAGGCAAAGCTATAAGCAGAACATATGCCTCAGTGTGGCAGGATTGATCTTGGATCGGATTCAACCAGCGGTGAGCTTTGACAGGCTGTCTGGAACTAATAGATGATTCTGTGTCGTTTTGAAAAAAAAAATGTAAAGCCTGGCATTTCTTAAATGCAAAATCTTAATTAATATTTAAGCTATTGCTTGTACGACTAAACTTGGAGTTTAAAATATCGACGTAAAATGTATGTCTGTTATGGGGGCATTATTTTGCCATGCTTGCCAAGTTTTTGTTTGAGGTGGCAACAGTGTTGTAATTTACACCTATCGTGCCCCCGCGTTCCTAGCATTATGTATATCGGTTCGTCGCACGGTCGTTGCATGCTTCAACCTATAGTTCAAGATTATGTATATGTACTCTTTAGTTTGCGGAAAACGTTACCTCCGTCTCATACCTGTACGTCGCGTTTGATTTTCAATTTCTCGCACAAAGAACTCAGTCTTCCTTTGTGACCTGCGTGATCGACCAAGTTAGTGCTGGTAAAATTCATACGCGACGAGTACGATTCTAGATACCACGTGGTGCGCATCAGCAGTATTGACGGCTTCACGCCGGAAAATGCGGACCACTTCAAAGAGAAGATCTATAACGTCTTCTGCATTGACCCCAGCGAGGATGGTGAACATACCGGCAATTACGACGCACAAATTGAGATGATGACGGGTAAGTTGCTCATCAGGGAGGCGCGCTGTAGATTGACCCTGTGCTTTTACTTATTTGTTTAGTATACATTCTTTCAAGGCCCTAAGGCACTGCAGAAAGGAGTGGTACATAACGAAGCAAAGTAATATGCAGACAATGGTACAAATGAAAACGTTAAGCGATAGCGTGGGAGACTGCTGTTTTAGATGAAGATGGATCTGCGATCTGAATGATGGAAGCAGGAAGGGGGTTCCAGTCGACAATTGTGCGGGGTAAAAAAGAATCATGAGACTCATTTGTTCGGTAGGATGAGACGGCAACTTTATATGTGTGGTCAGAACGGGATAAAACCTAGAAACTTGGGGTGATCAGTTGATTCTTGAGCACGTGGTTAGAGTGATAAACCTTGTGGAATAGTCAAAGCGAGCGCATTTGCGGCGTAATGAAAGATCTGGCAGATTCAGGTTTTTTTCATGCATGTTACACTGGAATGCCGGGAATAGTTAGATAAAATAAAGCGAGCTCCTGGATTTTGAATCGCTTCAAGGTTTACGGTTAGTGATGCTTGATTGTTATCCCACTTGGCAGATGCGTATTCTAGTTTTGAGCGAACTAGGGTTTCCTAGAGTGCCAATTTTAGAGAAGTAGGAACGGTAGGAAACTTACGAGTAACATTTCCCGACATACGATTAGCATTAGTAGTAAAATAATTATTACGCATATTCTATGGCAGATCATTATTTATGTGTAGCCCAAGATATTTGTGAGTGTTACAGGACGCTAATAAAGTGTCATTCAATACATATCAGCACTGATTGCCATTGCTGTCCGTACGTGATATGCGCATCGATTTACTCTTGCTAGCGTTAAGTTTCATGAGCCATTTATTAGGATACATTGTAAAGATCTTCTTGCAGTTTATCTAAATAATCAGGGTTAGTGATTTTTCGGTATATTAGACAATCATCTGCGAACAGATTAATTGATGATGACGTTACACAGTTAGGGATATTATTAGTATTGTCACGTAGTAGTGACGGTAAAGAAGGCAGCAAAACTGAGAATGAGACGAAACTAGTGTTTTATTGGGCGAACCTGTGCCCTAAAAAAACAGGATACCCTCAAAGAAGGGCGATAGCGGTGAACACAGTCGGCGATCGTGGAAAATCTGATCAGCGGGTCAAGCGCGTCGCATTTTAGACATCAGTCACCGAAGGCTCCAGAGTAATTCGCTGGAAAACGCCTGTCTTCCAGAAAGTTTTACACCATTCGCGTCGTGCGTACGTGAAATCAGAGTACACAAGGCTCTGTGACAACAGACAGCGAATGGAACCATCGATAACTTTCGAGAAACTTCCGATACATGCAGGCGCGTCCTGCGCTGTGCGATAACATTTGTTAGGCGGTGGAACGCGGTCACCGATAAAGATAAGTACACGTGTCAATATAAATCAAGAAGAGTAAAGGCCCAAAGACGGAACTTTGTGGCACTCCGCATGTAACTGTTGACAAAGCAGATGAATAGTTATTGGTTCTGACATATTGAGTTCGATTAGAAAGAAACTCCTTAATCCAAAACAACACATTTGATTAGATATTGTAACTGACAGTAAAAGGAGTCCAGATACAATTATTTATTGTGGGCTAAATTGTGCCCTGGGGGTAAATAAAAAGCACTGCCGCGTTCTAAACGGGAGATCAGGAAGGACTTCTTATCTCTCGAGCGTCGCTTCATCTCGTCTTCTTCTTGTACACGCCGATAACGGCCACCTGCGATGCGAGTGCGTGCGGCGAAAACACGTGCCATTATTTCGTCGTACTTTCCTCCAATACGCCGTTGTCCTCTTGAGGGGGCGCACGAACTTGCGCGCTTGTTTAAACATGTTTCTGCCTTGTATCATTATCCCCCCTCCAAAACGCATCGTTCCGATGCGTAAAGCGACGAAATTGTTCACTAGCTGTTGTCCATACTAAAATGGTATATGGCACAGAATAGATGTTTCGTCGAATATTCACTGCCTGTCATAATATGGCTTCAGTCTGACCACATGTGCACTTTCTGTGCGACGCCGGCATCGTGATGAGCTCACTTGTCCTTCTGGCATAACTTCGTAGTTTAGGGGACTGATGTGGGGAAGCACTCGGTAAGTGCCGAAATAACGGCGCAAAAGCTTTTCGCACAGGCCGCGCGTCCGCACGGGAGTCCACACCCATACTCTGTCGCCTGGTGCATACTCGACTTCCCTTCGCCGCAGGTTTTAACGGTCAGCGTCGATGCGCTGCCTTTGTTTAATGCGATGTCGCGCCAGCTGACGTGCTTCTTCGGCCCTCTGTGTAAAGTCACTGATGTCAGGGTTATGTTCTGTACAGTCGCTGACAGGCAGCATTGTATCCAAGGGTGTGGTAACTGTTCGAGCAAAAACAAGTTGGAATCCATGGCGTTACTTGAGTGGTCCGTTGCATTGCGGTATTGTTCGCGAATGTCGCATAGGGTAGGATCTTGTCCCATGTGCGGTGCTCTAAGTCTACGTAAATTGACAACATATCGGTCAGCGTCCTGTTCAATCGCTCGGTTAGCCCATTCGTTTGAGGGTGATAGGCAGTTGTTTTCCTGTGGCTGGTATGAGTAAGTTTCATGATGGGTTGCGTCAAATTAGCTGTGAACGAAGTTCCTCGGTCCGTGATAATAATTGCAGGGGCACCGTGTCGTAATACTATCTTGGTGACGAAGAATTCAGCCACTTCAACGGCCGTTGCACTAATTAGAGAGGATGTCTCGGCATATTCGGTTAGGTAATCCATCGTTTCCCTGATGACGATGTCGGAAAAGGACCAAGAAAGTCCATTCCTACTTGTTCGAACGGGGCTCGTGGGGGTTCTATTGGTTGAAGGAGGCCTGCGGATTTTAATGGAGGCGTTTTGCGTCTTTGGCAATCCCGACATCTTCGTACATAATGCTGTACTGAATTCAATAGTTTGGCCAGTAGTACTTAGCATGAATTCGGGCGAACGTTCTGCTCACTCCGAGGTGTCCTGCTGATGGGTCATCGTGACAGGCTTCTAAGATTTCTGATTGCAAAGCTAAAGGAACGACGAGTAGAAATTTCTCTGTGCTGTGCGCAAAATGTCTTTTGTACAGGACGCCATTTGTCATCACATACGATGATAATCCCCGGCAGAAAACTCGCGGAACATGGACGAGGTGTCCCTCGAGGTGCCTGATGAGTAGAAGCAACTCGGCGTCAGACTGCTGGTGTTTGGCCATCTCAGATGTGGTCACGGCTCCAAGAATCGGAAATTCGTGTCCATCTTTCATAGGAGCAGATTCGACCGGCGCACGTGATAAACAATCAGCGTCACTGTGCTTGCAACCTGGCTTGTACACGACCGTTATGTCGTATTCCTGCAGCCTCAGACTCCATCTAGCAAATGGCTCAGAAGGATCCTTCAGGTTTGCAAGCCAGCACAATGAGTGATGGTCGCTGATTGCTCGGAACGGTCTACAGTATAAGTATGGTCGGAATTTTCCTATGGCCCATATTACTGCGAGGCATTCTTTTTCTGTGGCTGAATAGTTGATTTCAGCCCTCGAAAGAGTGCGGCTAGGGTATGCAATCACTCTTTCCTCTCCGTTTTGCCATTGAACGAGGACGGCACCGAGTCCTAAATTGCTGGCCTCTGTGTGGATGTCTGTTTCCGCTTCCTCGTCAAAGTGCGCAAGGACCGGGGAGTTTTGAAGTCGCCGTCGCAGCTCATTGAATGCATCTTATTGTTCACTGTGCCATACGAAAGGCAGATCTTCTTTCGTTAATCGCGTTAACGGCTCGGCAATCTTCGAAAAACTTTTCACCAAACGCCTGTAGTAGGCACAATGTTCTAGGAATCGCCTAATGGCCTTTTTGTCGGTTATTCTAGGAAACTTTTCTACTGCTGCGGTCTTCTCAGGGTCAGGACGGATGCCTTCGGAGCTAATCACATGGCCGACGAAAAGGAGCTCATGGAATCCGAGGTGACATTTTTGTTGCTTTATCATCAGCCCTGCTGAACTAATAGCTTTGAGCACAGTCGTTAGTCGTTCCACATGCTGAGCAAAGGTGGTAGAAAAAATCACGACATCGTCAAGATAAACCAGACAGGACGGCCACTTTAACCCGGAGAGCACAGTGTCCATCATCCGCTGAAAGGTGGCATGTGGGGAACAAAGGCCGAACGGAAGCACCTTGAATTCGTATAGTCCGTCTGGTGTGACGAATGCTGTCTTCTCACGATCTCGTTCGTTCACTTCTATTTGCCAGCATCCGCTTTTGAGGTCGAGAGAGGAAAAGAATTTCGCATTCCGTAGTCTATCGAGGGTGTCTTCGATCCTCGGAAGTGGATAGACATCCCGCTTTGTGACGACCTTTAGCTTCCGAAAATCAACGCACAAGCGCAAGGTCTGATCCTTTTTCTTTACCAGCACCACAGGCGAAGCCCACGGGCTGGTCGATGGTTGAATTACGCCGTCTCTAAGCATTTCTTCGACTTGTTTGCTGATGATATCTCTCTCCTTCGGTGACACTCGGTAGGGATGGTGGCAAATAGGCCTCACAGCTTCGTCGACAATGATACGGTGTTTGGCGATGGATGTTCTTTGGACTTTCGATGTCGTTGAGAAACACGAGGCGAATTCTCGTACAAGGTTCTCTATTTGCTGCTTCTGGCTCGGTGATAGTGCTGCTTCGATGTTGACAGATGCGAGTATGGAGTCTACGTTGTCAGAATCCAGTAGTGCAGCATCGGAAGGGCTCAAATCCGTAATTCGTTCATAAGCATTAAGGCGGGCAATGACGCTTCCCTTCGCAACATGCTGGACTTTATTTCCAAAATTAGTCAGGAAGACATTTCAACTCCCGTCACGCAGCCGAACAAGACCCCTTGCCATACAGATCCCTTTTTCGAATAAGAGCCCAGTGTTACTGTCTGCAATTCCTTAATAGTCGCTGAATACGGTGCTTCTTACAGCGACAGCTATATTGGATTTTGGGGGTATCATGACGTCGTCGTCTATAATCTGAAGCGCATCGAATTGTTCTTCACACTCGAACGTCGCGATGGCGTGCTTCGTTGAGAACGACACACAGGATTCCTGCAAGTTGATAACTTGGTGTTAAGCTGCTAAGCACGAGGTCGCGGGATCAAATCCCGGCCACGGCGGCCGCATTTCAATGGGGGCAAAATGCGAAAACACCCGTGTACTTAGATTTAGGTGCACGTTAAGGAACCCCAGGTGGTCCAAATTTCCGGAGTCCTCCACTACGGCGTGCCTCATAATCAGAAAGTGGTTTTTGCACGTAAAACCCCATAATTTTTTTAAGTTGATAACTGCACGGTTCGCCTGCAAAAAGTTCATTCCAATAATTCAATCCTTTGAGCATTCTGGTAGGACAATGAAACTGGCGACGTACGTAAAGCCGCGTATTCCGATTCTAGAAGTGCACCTGCCCACCGGGTTGATAAGGTGTCCACCGGCGGTTCGAATTTGCGGTCCTCTCCAAGGAGTCAGCAATTTTTTCAGTCTTCTGGCAAGTACTTTACTCATAACGGAATGGTCTGCGCCTGTGTCTACTAAAGCAGTCATTTCGCAGCCGTCTATAAACACACATAAATCGGACGCTACGTCGCTCTTGTCGCAGCTGCTCTCGCGTCCGTCGTTATATTTCAGAATCAGCGCTGGAGGCTCTGTTCTTGCGTCGAAAGCGGCGTCACTTCCACAGGTCGCCGGTATTAGTTTTCCCGACGTGGGCTTTAGGTGCGTCGCCTTGGGGAGCTTGAGGATAGACGCGGGCTCGGTGATCGATACCTCAGCACCACTGTTGACCGAGGTTGATGTTGCCGTGAAGTCTGCGGGCTTTGGCGCGTTGACAAATAGTCCTGGATCTCGAAAGGGCGTTCACCGTTTCTTGGGCAAGGGTCGTTTACGGAAAACCCCCGAAGTCCCGCTCTGCGGTATCGGCACTGGTAGCACAGCGGGATTCTGTCAGGAGTGCGCCATATGTCAGCCTTCCGGAATCTCGTCTTCGGCGGAGACGGCAAGAACCGAGGTTCGGGTACATGCGCAGTGGCCGCGACGAAAGTACGTCCTGGCGATCCTCTGAGTACCTCGGCGTACGATACCGTCGGCCGTACCGGTGACGACGCTTGCGGCTGTGCTGGCGGGTGCTGTTCGCGGACTGCTTGTCTTACTTCTTCGCGAACCACTTCTGCTAACAAAGAGACGCTGTGGGGCCGTTGTTCAGCTGTTCCCTCTGGAGCTCTTCTCGAACACAGTTTCTATGAGTTCTCGTAAGACCTCGACGCTGTTCCCGAACATTGCCGACATCGCATCCATAGAGGCGATGTTCATATCGCGGTTGTAGAGTCTCGCACGCTGTTGAAGAGTCCTTTCCATAGTTGTCGCCTCGGAGCGGAATTCGGCGACGGTGCGTGTTGGGCTGCGAACCAGACCAGCAAAAAGCTCCTGCTTCACTCCGCACATCAGGTGTCAAAGCTTCTTGTCCTCGCTCATGCTCGGGTCGGCCCGGCGGAATAAGCGGGACATACCTTCGAGATACATTGCCACGCTTTCGTTGTTTCATTGGCTTCTTACTTGTAAAGCGGCTTCAGCTCTTTCCCAGCGGTGAGTGCTCGGATGCGTGGCCAACAGCTCCCGTCGGAAGTTATCCCCCGACCGGAGGACAGCTTCGTGGTTTTCAAACCACGTTTGCGCACAGTCTTGCAACGCGAAGTAAACGTTGCGGAGCTTCTGGTTTTCGTCCCATTCATTGCAGTCACCGACGAGCTCGAAGCCTTCCAACCAGTCCTCGGCGTCTTCGAAGGTGTCGCCGTGAGAAGGCTCGGGTGTTCGCGGCTGATCTACAGCGATGCAGGTTGAGGCTTCCTGGGATGTCATTTCAGTATTGTCTGCTGCTGCTATTATAGTCTGCTCTGGCAAAAGAGGAAACTCTGGCGGCTCACCACGTAGGCGACGGCTCGTGCGCTGGTGGACAGGCGTAAGCTCATTGGGTCTGAGATGGCGTGGTTCTGGGCTGCGCATTTACATTCGCTCGCCTGTGCAGCCGGTCGACTGCAGCGCCGCCCCCGCTGCACCAACGGGAACTATATATCTAGGTAACTTTTCGCCCTAGGGGAGCCTAGGTCCCTAGTTGTCGTGTAAAAAAACGCGCCTAGCTCCTGAAACGCCCTGGTCCCCATGCGCGCGCGCTCGGGGCCCATAGAAATATACTATAGCGCAGGGTTTGTGCCAACTCGCCGGAGCAACCGGGTGGGAGGTTCGTTGCGCGTGCATGCAAGCAGCACGACCACGAACGAAGCGAGTAATGTTGGAGTAAAGGGAGCAAAAGGGGAGCATATTGCCTCTCTTGAGCGGTCAGTACCGAAAGATATCCTTGACGACCTGTTGAAGCTGCCCAATGTGGGCACTGAACGAATCCACAGAATCGGTAAGCCAACAGAGAATAAGCGTCGTCCAGTTATTCTCAAACTTGTTGATGGGAGAGACAAATTTAGGATTTGGAAAAACTGTGGTAAATTGCGAGATACGGAATTCAGTATTTCGGAGGACTTTTCGCCTAGGGTACAGTCTATCCGCAAGAAGATTTGGGCAAGTACCAAAGTAAACAGGTCCAATGGGGCTAAAGTCATCCTTGTTTTCGACAAGCTTAGAATCAATGGGACCCTTTACTTTTGGAATAAGGCGCGGAACGAACTTGTTCAGTCTACTAGGCAATGACCACGCTCTTGGGATGACTGCACCCAACAATGCAATCCAAACAACCCCCCACCTCAGCCGATAGTTACTCACAACCGAAAAGCTTTATCCTCAATGAATGTCAACGCTAGAAGCATTGTAAATAAAAGCGACGATCTAGAAGGTTTACTCATTGCTTACGATCCTGACATCACCGTGGTAACAGAGACTTGGCTTCACGATAGCATAGATGATGCAGATGTTGTACCTGTCACGCATGAAATTATCCGTCATGATCGCTGTTCAAGAGGGGGAGGTGTGGCACTTCTGATGAAGAAAGGCACTCAGTATACGCTGGTCCCACACAATAAGCAGATTGAAATGGTGTGGATAGCTGCCAAACTTTCCGGCCAAAAGGCACTTATCGGAGCTGTCTATAGGCCACCCAATGCTGACATTTTTATGCTGGAGGCACTACACGACTTTCTGAGAGACAACAAAAAGCGCTACAGTTGCGTTATAATGAGTGGTGACTTCAACATGCCTAATATAGACTGGGACTTGATGTGTGCTACTTCAACATGCCATCACGCGGATCTGTTGCTAGACATCGCATATGCCTTCGATCTACACCAGGTAGTGCATACCCCAACGCGCCAGACTGCCGCATCAAGTTCGATTCTCGACCTAGTCTTCATATACGAAAACGTCAGTCAACTAGGTTATACTGTCGATATCGTTTCCGGTATATCCGACCATTTCTCTGTCCTTTTTAAAAGCCAACTGTGGCGTAAAGCTGAGCGCAGCAAGCCAAGGCCCTACTATGATTTTAATAATGCGGACGATGTCAGCATATTAGATTTCTTAGAACAAGACTATGATTTCTTTTTACAGTGTCACAGAAACTTTACAACTGTTAATAGTTTGTGGCTGCACTTCAAATGTTCGGTGCGTCATTGCATGAATAAACATATCCCGAAAAGACATAATAGCAAACGTCGAAGCCCCTGGATAACGCGCGAAATCATTCATATAAAGTGGCGCGTAAAACGATTATCGTCTAGAAACCAGAGAGATAGCGGCACCTTGGCTGAGCTGCGATCAGACTTGCGTTCGAAAATAAAATCGTGCAGATTCACTTTTTTTAACGTCAAAATTCACAACTTCCTTTCCAGCGATCCGAGAAAGTTTTGGCTTCACTTGACGCAAAAGAAGGAGCCACTTAATAAATTGAAAATACACGATAAGGACGTCACTGTCCCAACTTGTATAGCGACGGCATACAACGACTATTTTTCGTCCGTTTTTCTGCGCAGTGCCGATAACAATATAGATTTCAGCCACGCAACTATGTATGAACTTCCAGAGCTAATAATCACAGAAGAAGGTATTTTTTCGGCATTGCTTAGCTTAGACATTAGGAAATCTTCGCGACCCGACGAAATCCCCAATGCATTTTTGTTTAGATACGCGGGTTGGTGTGCCAAGTATCTTTATATTATTTTTAGCAAAAGTTTGGAGAAAGGAGAAGTTCCTTCTGACTGGAAAATAGGCAAAATTATACCAATACACAAGACTGGCGATAAGCTCACAGTAACTAACTATCGCCCGGTGTCGTTGTTGTGCACAGCTAGCAAGGTATTAGAACATTTTCTTTTCAAACATTTAAGCAGCTTCCTAGAAGGCAAGAATTTTTTCATGAACAGTCAACACGGATTTAGGCGTGGCCTTTCAACAGTGACACAGTTACTCCACATTACTAATGATTTGTTTGCAGTTCTTGATAACAGTGGCCAGGTCGACATAATCTTTCTAGACTTTGAAAAAGCCTTTGACCGCGTGTCGCATTCCAAAATGATATTAAAACTAAAGCATCTCTTTAGAAATGGGCGTATTCTGAGGTGGCTTGACTCTTACCTCACGCAACGCCAACAATATGTTCAAATAGGTGACTCTAAATCATCAATGCTTCCAGTCCTTTCAGGCGTTCCTCAAGGGTCCGTCCTTGGACCATTACTTTTTCTTGTTTATCTGAATGATCTCTCACTTGACACTGCTGTACAATGCCGATTTTTCGCGGATGACTGCGTTGTTTATCATGCCATTCAAACTAAAGATGATCAATTACTCTTAAGTAATTCTCTAACATCCATTGCTAACTGGTGCCAGACCTGGAAAATGAGCCTAAATATACCTAAGTGCTCCCAAATGACCGTAACAAAAAAGAAGAGTCCACTATCGCATGCATACAAAATTAACGTCGTTGGCGTTACTCTTGTCGATACGTTTAAATATCTGGGGTTAGAAATATCTCGCGATTTAAGATGGAGTGCGCACATTAAAAAGATAGTTTCGTCAGCCTCAAAAAGACTATGGTTACTGCGGCAACGTCTGAAGCACTGTACAAGCAAGACGAAACTAGTTGGTTATACTTCACTGGTGCGTCCTCTACTTGAATATGGCGATGTCGTTTGGGACCCGCACACTAAGACTGATACAGATAAGCTGGAAAAAGTGCAAAAGAGCACTCAGGTTTATTTTTAATGCCTACGGAAGACAAGTATCACTATCCGATCTCCGTTCAAGGTCTGGTCTTCCAACACTGGAGGAACGCCGTAAGCTACACCGTCTGAAGATGCTTTACACGATCGTGAACGGCCAAGCTAAAATGAATTTTGACAAATACTTACAGGTTAACACGTGTAGAAGTACCCGCGGAAAGCACGAACTTACCCTTATTGTACCCCAGGCTAGGAATATCGCGTATCAATTTTCATTTTTTCCTAGAACCATAAGCGAATGGAACAGGCTTCCACAAGAGGCAACGAACAAGCGTACTGTCGACTCTTTCTTATCGGCTATTTCTCAGTTGTGAGCGAAGCACGCAACTCCTTTCGTACGGAATTTTTATTCAACTCGTGTCATTAGTTTCAGAGATACTGTTCTGCGCAGTAGCGTACAAGTATGACCTGTGTTGCGCTGTGTGTTAGCTTGCTGTGTTCAAATTTTATTTTGGCATTTTCTTTGCTTGTACAGTATCCCTTTGTATTTTCTATGTACCACTCCTGCTTTGGCTGCCAAAAAAGCAGCTGGCAGTATTTTCAACTAAATAAAAAAATACAAGGTGAAACAGCGTGTTTTACGGCAATCGAAGTTGTGTGTGGGTGACGCGCTTGGTGTGTGCAAAGAGCAATTTAGTTGCGTGTGTGACGAAGGTGTATGCGCAAATAGCACGACCACGAACGAAGGTGGAATATCGCGTTTTGGCGTTTGGTGTCCGCAAACAGCAATCGAGTTGCGTGTGCGACGCGTTTGTTTCACACACACACACACACACACACACGTGCGTGCGTGCGTGTGTGTGCGTGTGCGTGTGCGTGTGCGCGTGCGCGTGTGCGTGTGCGTGTGCGTGTGTGTGTGTGTGTGTGTGTGTGTGGTCCGTTTGTGATGTGCAAAGAGCACGACGACGATCATCTTCTAACTGCGCCAAAGCAAACCGATTGTTGGATTCCACATACGTATTGAACGGGCGTTAAAACTAGGGAAACAAGGGATATCGACGCGACCAACTTCGCCGTATGGCACTGTACGTACGTAAGTTTACAGCACCGACTTTTAATTCGGTTTGAATAAGGGACACACCACGAGTGATTTGTATGCGGAGGTTAACACACGTGCATTAATTAGCGGTGGTAAAGAAAAAGAAGGGGGGGGGAGCAGAGGGCGGCGGGGATTGCTGAGACAGGTGCTCGAAAGCATTTCCAGGCATGTTTTGTCTGTGTGCTCGATGAACTAATCGCCCTTGTACACATGTGTTCTGGCTTCGGCGCACTATCATCGAGGCATTGATCGAGATGACACTGTACCCGCAACGAGGGCGTCGCCCTGGTTTCGGTTTTCGCTGTCGTTCGTGATAATAAACCGTTTCTAAATTGCACTTTTTGTTGGCAATTCCTTGGACAAGGGACGAAAACGAAAACTGGCAATTAAAATAAGCAGTACGTAAAATGTTTTAAACGAAAAACTGTTTCAACATTCTTTAAAGTAACTGTAACATTCTAGGGCTCTAAGCGCCATCTGTTTCCGGCAGTCAAAGTATGTCATGGCGGCTTCCTGTCAATTGGATGTGAGCGTAGCATGTGAGCACGACCTACTGTATAAAGAGCGACCTGCGCATCCCGGGGTCGCCTACGGCAGCGCGCGGCCAATGAAATACCACGTGATCATTGAGTAGGGACCAAGCGTGCCGGTAGAGGCCGCCAGTGCTCACCCTCACAGCAACGCCCGAGACACTCCGGCCCTGCTTTCAGGAGTACGGCGATGACGGTAAAAATTCGCAGAGGAGCTGCAGTAAACTCGGCATTTCACATTATTGATAGAGTGCGGCTAGAAAAAATTCACGTCGATACATGCTGTCAATGCCCGTTATATTTGGTACCTTCGCTGTGCAGTGCAATGAAATTTGAAACTACTTTGAAGGCGCGGCCGCGCTGCTGCTAGGATTGAAATAGTGTAATCCCTTACAGCTTTTTTTCCCTCTCAGTGTGTGCTAAAATGTTGGTTAGTGCTGTGGTGCCAATATGGTCTGGTGTGCACTTTCCGCGCTAGCCGAGGCCTGAGCGCGCCCGCACTTCATTCTCCCGTAGGTTTCGCTAGTCCCGAGCCGGACGCAATGAACGCACTTCGCACCGCTTTGCAAGGCCCACGCGTTCCTTTGCTGCATTCGGCGCGTTCACTGAAGTGACGTGCCGTAGAGAGCGCGGCAGAACGTGAGTAGATTCAATTTTAGTGCCTGCCACAATCGTAAAAATGTGCTGTTATTGACGTACTTATTTACACCGCTTTACCAAATGATAACGAAAGTCTAGCTTGAAAAATTCCAGGGGCGCTTTATTGTGCCATCACACAGATAGTCAATACACTTTAAGCACTTTTCTGGAGTTGGGCTTTTGAAACGAAAAGCTTCATTACGCTAGTCAACACCGCGCTTCGCGCAAGCCGGCGTATGTCAGAATTGGCCTCGTAAGCGTGTTCGGAGTCGGCGCAGGTGGCCACTGCCGCGCGCTATGCGTCGTTGTTTGACGTTCGCCGCAGGCGTGTGTTTATCGCGGAGGCCGACTATATAGCCGCTTGCCAGAGAACAGGCGTGCGCATTCAACATGGAATGAGAAGAGAGTGATACTACCGATACAGAGAGCTGTGTTTATGGCTGTAGAGAAATCGCAAGACAATGTGCCCAACAGTGATGAATAAAGAAGTTTAATAATCCTGCATAACTTATGGTATATATCATTGATAATCAATTTGCATAACTACACAAGGCACACGTATAGCATAACCATAAGCTTACCGAAGCACATCCATAAGTGAAACCGTAAGCATAACCACAGGCTTAATCATAAAGCATAACCATAAGCTAAACCGTAAGCATATCCATAACTTAAACCATAAGCATATCCATAAGTTAAACCGTAAGCATATCCATAGGCTAAATCATAAAGCATGACCATCAGCTAAACCGTAAGAATAACCACAGGCTAAATCGTAAGGCATAACTATAAGCTAAACCATAAGCATCACCGATCCTTTTCGCTTCGAGATATCCCGGCTTAACCTTAGCTAAGCCCCAGCCATTTTTTTTTGTTGTTCAGGTTTCAACCATTGGTTACAAATATCGATCACGGGGAACTCATGAAATCCCTCTTGATGCTCGGCCTCTTGACTTTCAGAACGGTATGCAGAAGTTGTGTAAGCCATCGTGCATGAAGAAGCCGCAAACGCGAAAGCCGGCGCCCACGGGGCTGAGAATCAGCGTCACTGAAATTGAATCTGGTAATCAAGATCTAGTGACACCAAGACCACCAAGCACTCAGCTAATCGATTGTTTCGCGCGCGTGCGTTTGCGTCCTTCCGTGCTCTCGCTGAAAATGCTTGCTGCCTGTGCGTGCGGCCGGCCACGGGGTTTGGGTGGGTGGGGGGTAGTGACCCTGTATATACAGGAACACGCGTGCGTCTATTTGTTGTACAAAAATCCCTCACGTGACCTGATCCTAGGTGCCTAGGGACAGCATCGTTTAGGGATTTTTGAGAAGGCGCGATGGCTGGCGCCGAGCGACGCTGTGGCATGTTCGTCCTCGGCGTGATCGTTCTCTGGACCGCGCGTTGTTCAACATTGCTCATGTGATTGCACGTGCGTTGCTTGTGTGTTGGTTGTAGGTTCTGTGTTACTTGGCCGAAAGCTGTGAGTAGTGGCGGTGCGGCAGTGCGGCTTTGGTCTCGGTGAGCTCTGACAGTACAGAATCTGCGTTGTGTGAACCGTGCTTTCTTGAGAACCTGGCGGTGGTGACAATGTAAATATCGAAGTGGCCTAGCGCCTCGGCAGCGAAGTTCTGCGAACCGCGGTGTGGTGTCGCCGTGTCTGTCTTTTTGCTTAACGGACATCGAGGGAAGTGCTGCTCGCCGCAAGTCATGTAAATGCAACTGCATCGACCGCCCACTGTTCAGCGCTCAGTGTGTGTTTGGTGTGCTGTGCTTGAAACGAGTGGCGCAGCCGTGCAGCGGGGGTGGCGGAGGAGCAGTGACTTAGGGGCTCCATTTGCGCGTTCGCAGACATGTGCTTCCGTTTTGATCTTATTAGCGGCTGTCGCGGGATTGTGGTGTGCTAGCGCCTTGCCTAGTATGAAGTTTACAATGCTAACACACAGTATGATCACGTTTTTCCGCGCTATATGTCATTTGCATGACGGCCGAGTTGAAAACGAGACATATGTCTGTGTTCTTTGCGTTTGTGTGTTGTAAATTACTGTCTATTGTGGAAGTTCTGGGAGTCTTATTACGCAAGGAGTGCGAACGTAAACATAAACACATCTGTGTCTGAAATTTTGAATGACCGATAATACTCTTTACGACTGATAAGCGGACTACACAGCCTGTGTAAACCAGCTTCCGTATGTTGCGACGCTCTTCCATGTGGTAGACTGATGCATGGTGCGCGTTTATTTCTGTACTGTTGTAAAAACCATTTCTTTATTCACTCAATACAAATGTACGGCTTCTTCGCCGCAGTACATTTTAGGTATTCGGTGAAGCATACTAAACGTGGGAGGGGGCCGCTATCAGCCAGCATAGTATGTCCACTTAGGCGACCTGAGAGGCGGCGGATGCGCGAGTGTATAATTAAAGAACTCTTATTGTGTCCAGTGACAGTGGCCCATTTTCACTTTTAGTATGCTTCACCGCAGTACATTGCTCAGGCTTCACCGCGAAATATTAGTGTATTGCGAGAAAGATAATCGTAAAAAGCCTAATTATGCAACGTTTCTTTTCTAGCTTGCTGCACCGCAATACAGGGGTGTCAATAAGCATCGTGCAGTAAAGCATACTAAGAGTGGAAAGGGCACATAGGTTCACACTGTGCTCATTATTTTCAATTGTGACAATTTTCAAGTGCATCTGTGCTCGTGGTAAGCTTCATTGGAAATTCTTTGTACATTACGAATTCATATTGCAGGGAAGCTTACTAAAGCACATTCGCCATTATAATACGTGTTATTCACCTTCAATGCAGGAGCACAATACGGATTCTTGCCCCTGCTTTTGGCTGGACTGCACATGCTCTTGGAGGATTGATTCTTTTCATTGATTCATTCTTTCATTAAGCGCGAGACGTAGCAATGCATAGCCGAAATATAGATTTGACAAAACCAAAATGAATTCAGCAGTAAGTAGCTAAAGGTTTGTTTTGGTGTGGACCAGTGGCCAAATCCAGATAGGAAAAAGGAGGAAGAAAAGCCGAGTCTTTCCACTTCAACACTGGGAGGCGCAGCTTCCACAAATAAATACGACTCTTACTTATTTGACTTTTTTAAGGAGATTACCGACTTGTATTGGCAAGTGTTCACTTCAACAAACACTGCATGAAGTAAGCTTCCTGCGCATATTTCACCAGCTACTGCATCATTGTTTCACTTTATGAGTAAAACTGCAATTTTCTTTATGCCGCAACTTGCCCAATTTTGTGTTTTGCAGTAGGATGTTAGCAGTGCTATTAAGGCACCTAAATACTCATGAATTGTAGTAGAGAGAAAAAAAAGAAAAGTAAGAAAGCAGTGGCTTTTCCTTCCTTCCTTTTCAGCTGTTCAGGTTCATTAAGAAGTGATGAGACAGTTTGACAATTTTAATCGTTGAAAGACTTAGCGAAACCTTTTTCGGGTTGTTTTTTCTTGGTTTCAGACTCTGCACATTGCATTTTAAGGCGTGTTTTCTGTTTGTTGCTTTTTCTTTATAGGTAGGGCATGTCAACATTTTTTACACCATGTCAAGTATGTGGTGCCATAGACTGTTCTTAAATGGAGTCTTGCCCTTTTATTCTGAAGAATATGATGTCGGTTTTTTGTGTCCAAGGCCGTTTTACAGTTGAGTGCGATTGTAGCATTTTGCTGTTTTTCCTCTGTCAGCCAAGCTTGAAAGATTGCTACCCACTGCTGGTGGTATGACACATGTGACATTTGAAATATATGGCCACCATAAATATAATAAATAGAGGTTAATTCAAGAATAGTGCCTTTGCATGGTGGCGCAGCCATAAATTGTGGCTATAAGGTACCAGCGGTGCAGGTAGCACTGCTTGTGAAGAATATAGTGCAACTCTACCACTTTCAAACATCATTGTTCTTATCTGCATTTGTATAGCTCCAGTTCTTGTGACACACCTGGTGGAAGAATAGCTTGCACCTGCAGTTGGGGCCAATGAATAGCCAAATTTCTGCCTGTTTTCATGTTATTAGCACGTTAGTAAAGGCAGTCGTTCTTATAGTGACCTGTTTGCACAGTGTAGAAGCTGCTGCAGGGTGTCAGGATCTTGTACACATCTTCAGCTTTGCAGGGGACACAGCATCTGGCACATAGTTTGTCACAGGCCATGTCTTTGGGGCAAGTTGAGTTGACTCACTTGCAGAGGGAGAACCAAGCTTGTTGGATATGAAGTAAACCGCCTGTACACTCAGTGCCCTTCTTTCATATTGTGTGACATATGTGGTTATAGCGACCTTTGTTTTATGCACTTCTTGTCCTGCAGCAGTCTTTTGCATTTTGAAACACACGGCATAGCTTTCAGCAAACTGGACAGGAATAACACTGAGAAACCAGCAGACAATCATTGCACTTATCATGCGAAGCTCCGTACAGTATGATGAGGGTGTTCCTCAAGGCCTTGTAGCATATGTCACGAGTTTCGAGCAACATGATGTATAGCACAATTTTGATCGCACGCTATAGGTTTAGTAGGTGTGGCCATGGTTGAAGTACAGTGCAAGGTCAAGAAAACAGATATATATGAGCAGCACCCTGGTAAAGGAGACTCTGGGAAAACTAGTAGGAAGCCTGTTGAACATCTGGTTGACCCACTTGTGGCTCCATGAGGCAAAGTATGATAAAGAGAAGGAAGTCATCATCACATCAGAAGGTTTTTATATATAAACACTGTGCTAAGGTCATAACATGCCAACAAGTCTTAGTGCGCAGGCTATGCCTGACCAACTAGATATGCCTTCTGTACCGACATTGCTTATTGTAGCTAACCAGGATGGAGTGGACAAAGAAAGAACAGCAGCTCCATTAATTTGGTTTCACTGGTATCAACAGCGTTTTGTAAGTGTACATTGCCATACTCCGCAATGCCTTCTTGGGTGATATCAGCAAGGACCAGCTTGAGGCAAGGGGTAATAGACGTCTTTACAAGCTAAAAATGCATGCACGCATGGAGAGCATGTTGTGTCCAAGAAGTAGGCACTTCACAGGGGCAGTGGAGAAGGAACAGATTATTAACAGTGGGCGAAGACAAGCTACTAAACACCCAACACTGTTGCCACGTAACGACCTCTGAAACAATCCCTCTTGAAGGGGAAATCATCTTTGTGTATCCATAAAGAGGGCAGATGGGCAAAGCCCCTTCAGTAATGTTGCCAGCTTCAAAAGCCCACTTTGCACATCCTGACTGCTTCCTTCTTACGACTTTTCTGGGTGCAAGAATTCTACTGTCCAAAAGCTGTCATTGAGAACACTGTTGGTTTGGTGGCAATACATTTCAGAAGCGATTGCAACAAACCGCCCTTCCTAATTGGCCTGGATGCTCACGGTGCTTAAGAAGCAGCACCATGAACCGAGCAAGGTGAATGGATGCCTCCAAGCCCTTGTTCATTTATCGCACTGTTCTGTTAGTAAAAACCATGAGACCAACAAGCTCAAGTTCGGCACTCGCGTGGTTCCTGCGGAGGATCCATAAAAAGCACTAAAACTCAAGGGAAAGGATAAAGCACCTTTTAACACTTAATATTGCTGCAGCTCAACCCCTTCTTGTGTTTTGTCTGGTCGTGCTACATCTTTTTAGTATAGGTAGGCATGAACTTAGGTGTTGTTCAAATCAGTGTCCAATTTTTATATACACTATGTGCTGGTTCAAAGAGGCTCGAAACACTGCAATCGAAGCTTCAAGTAGAAAAGGTGCCTGGAAGAAAAAAAAAGCTGTGCTGCAACCACCTCGGCAACATCTTGTCCCCTTGATAAAAATTGTGCTTCCATATCAACTTGAGCCCTCCAGTTTAAAGTACCAGTGCACTTATGGTTCTCAAAGAGCATGTGCAGTCCAGCCAAAAGCAGGGGCAAGAATCCGCATTGCGATCCTGCATTGAAGGTGAATAATGTCACAAAATGGCGAATCTGCTTCAGTAAGCTTCCCTGAAATAGGAATTTGTAATGTACAAAGAATTGTCAATGAAGCTTACCGCAAGCACAGATGCATTTGCAAATTATGTCACAATTGAGAATAATGGGCACAGTGTAAACCTATGTGCCCTTTCCACTCTTAGTATGCTCAGGATGTGTACCAAGTTGACATTTCCAAAGTCCCTGAGTTTTCCAGGTTTTCCCTGAGTGCCTTTGTGAAATTCCCTGAGTGATAAAGAACGATGTTTTATGTCAAGACGGGCTGGAACCATATCGCATGATGCTGTCACTTTTTAGTAAGCATATGAAATTTTTTTTAAAAGAACCGACTTAATGCAATTTGAATACTAAGGAGTAGTGTTTATGTTATTCAAAAAAAGAATGGAAGGGAGGGGTTAGTAAAATGCACAGCAAATAAAATGTCTTTGAAAGAAATTCCAAATTGAGTCAGACATTCTCAAATACTGATAAAAAGGCGATGCATACAGAAGCAAATATTTTCGAATATGAGCTATTTAAACCAACTGATAACAAGCTCAGTGGTATGAGGCCCCAATTTTGTCACAATTGAGAATCTATCTCAACAGCTCGTAAGTCAACCTCAACTGTCCTGACATACTTTCAGCCCGCGCACGACTCCTCAGTGTTTTACTGCTTTAAAGAGTTTATTTTGGTTTGTATGAGGGAAACCTGCATCTCGGCGTCAGCAAAGAATGTTTTTGAGCTCAGGCTCCTTCAAAGAAGCGCTCGCATACTTCATTCCCCGTTCATTTCTCAATGCATCGGTCCTTTCTGTTCTCGTGCTCCTTTTGTCGCGCATTCGCACTACGGACCGTTTGAAGCATACTCTCGGTCAGTTTGCACTCAACATGCAATTTTTCGGACCCCCTAGGGGCCACGAAATCTTCCTAAAAATCAGGCAGTCCGAAAAAAATAAATGCATGTCTTTTACTGCTCTTAAAGGGAAGCTGAAGAGTTTTCCAGAAGAATTGAGTGAAGAGCTGTACGTAATGGTTTTCAACCCTCATAATTCGAATATAGCATCGAATTTGAGCAAAAGAAAGGGCGAAAAGATTTTATTTCGACGAAAAGTGCAGCAGCCGACTCGGGCAGCTCGCGCGCCTCGTTTCGACCTGTGACTGGTCGGGCGCCACGTCACGTCAACATTGGAGTTCGTCCGGACCGGCCGCTGCCGCCACACATGAAGCACGGTGCAAGGCGGTTTGGCGCTGTGGTTTGGCGAGACGGTAATGGTAAATTTCGAGAGCTTGCATTTCTCCGAGGAGTTCGGCGTTGCTCCCTACATGTATACGTAGCCGGCCTCTCCAAGAATGCAAAAGATGCTGGTAGCAAGCAGTACTTTCGACGCGAACGAAAGCAAAGTGTTAGCATCTCCTCGGGTTAGAAATGTTCCTTGGAGAGTATGTTTTTTGCAAAGCTGTATTCAGCGATCCAGTGAGTTCGTTTCTGGGCAAACAACTGTACTGTTATGTTCCTGCATGCCTCCTCGTGGAACGTAAGGAGGGATGCGATCGTCGGCATTTGTGCGCTGCCCCAAAGCTCTCAGCAATCTACACTGACGGCTTACATGCGGGAAAAGTTTTCCAGCCCTTGTAGCACATGTAGTGGCCTTCATCAGTGCACCCAGTGCATCCGCACGCTACTCGTAACCGGAGCCGTAAAGACGGGGAATTCCGTCAGCTATGTGAGACAGCCGGTTTCTCTCTGTCCGCGAGGGGGAGCGCAGCGTCCTGGCGTGCGCCGGCTTTCAAACACATGAAAACTTTACACTTGCACTGCATTATGGTAGCTGCATGTTGGCTGTTTCAAAACACACGTGCGAATAGAAAACTAACGGCGGTTTGCGAAGAAACCTGCGTCAGGGGCGGGATATGAACATGTACCTTCCGTTCAACGTGCTGACACGAAGGAACTAGCAATAAATCAAAATCCAGGTTTGGACGAGTTCGTGTATTTATAAGATCTCCCAAGACCAGTTACCATCCGTCCGCCTGCACCGTCTCGCTTTTGTACGTTCCTTGCCCCGAACTTTTCGCGCTGCGCTTAGAAAGCCTGCTAGCAGAAAGTCGTACTCTCACTCATTCACGCATTATTGATAAACTCTGGTAGTAATTGTCATCACGCAAGTGGTTAGAGCACGGCACTGTTGTCCTTGAGCGCTTGAAATTCTTCCGATTCACAGCAACCTCCCACTTAGCTGCAAGCTTCGTCTTGCGGGAAGTAATGGAACATCGTCGCGGCCGCTGGTGTTCGTGCAACCGTAGGCAGCACAGAACAGCGGCATGATCAGCCCACCACTTCCATTGATGCTGCGCACGTCAACTACCACTCTACATACACACAAACAAAGGAATGCAGGCTCGAGCGAGGCAGATTATAACGGCACGCACGCAGAAACAAGCGCGGTCAGGCACGGTCGCGGAGACTGCGAAGGAGCGGAACACCAGTGCTGACGTCACTACGCCGCGGTTTCCGGTCTCCTCTCGCATCGCCAGCGTCGGCAACAGCGCGCGGCGCTCGACGGGGGGCGGAGCGACAGCGCAATTTTAACGCGATAGCGTTAAGGAGCTCGTGTCGCAGAAAAGCCGGTGTCGTCGGCGTCGGTGTCGGCGTCGGCGTCAGCGGCGTTGGCCGTGAGCGATAAATCACGGCAGGCACTTCATAAATAAAAAGCAACTTCCAAGATGGGCTGGGTGGGAATCGAACCAGGGTCTCCGGAGTGTGAGACGGAGACGCTACCACTCTGCCACGAGTTCGACGCTTGAAAGCGGTACAAACGCGCTTCTAGTGAACGCGGTGTTGCCTTAAAAACGTGCCGTACAAAGTTATACTGCGGTGTATATCGGTAATTATGAGCATGTAACTTACAGAAGTCGCATTTACACGAGTAGCGAAGTAAGTTTCCGCTACATTTCTTCTGCGCTTACCGCACACGCAGAGCCATCTTGCGGCAAACACAGAAGACCCCCTCCTCTCAATGTACGGCGCTGCCCCTACAGGTGGCGCGCCATGCGCGCATTGGGGCTGTGCGCGGACCGGTGCCAGGCGCGTCGCGGCTCCGACTCCCTCTCCTCTGACGACGCTTCGCCGTGCTCCCACGCGGGTTGCAGAATCAAGCGCCGTTCCTTTCTTAAGATCACTATCTATCTATCTCTCTGCCCGTGCCGATCACGACGTTTGGCTGGCGTAGATCGTTTCCCCCTCCGAGACACCGAGTTCTTTGGTTCGTTCCGTTTGCTCAGGCGCACGTTTCGTTGCCGCGCCGAACGCTGCGTTGCTCGACGCTCTCCGTGTGATAGGTGGCCGCAAAGTCCGATGCGGGACGCCTCGTAAGTGATCCTTGCGCCGTAGCCCATTGTCTTACACCCCTTGGCGGGTCGACGGGAACGCTCTCGCGTTCCACTCTTGAAGGCGAAGCTTAAGCGTCCTCCAATTTTTAACCGGCAATTACGTCGTTCGTGCTTAAGTGAAAAATCCCCCCGAAAATTTTACGTGCATGGTTCATAAGGTTCCCGCATCCGTATATGAGCGTCTTATTGAATTCGACAGACACTTCAGCTTCCCATTAAGGGTCTAAATCGACACAGGCACGTCTGGAAAAGCTGTGAATGCCTGTCAGTACACTTATTAGGCATAGCGATACTCCTACTGTGACAGGAGAGGGCGGGTGCACACGCGTAAAATTAAGAAATGCATACTGTGTCCCGTGATAATTGCCCCTTCCCACGCTTGTTAAGCTTCACCGCAATACTTTTGCTAATGCTTCACCGCGTCACACAACTGTACTGAGGTGAAAGTAACTATCAGGAACCAGCATTATGGAATGCGCCGTGCTTTCCAAGCTTCGAAGCCAAAATAATTGCTAACAGCGGAGAAATGAAGAAACACGGCACCGAACGGCAAGAAGCGTAATAGCGAACGTCGAAGCAGCTAGGTGTAGGGTTGCCGCAGTGGTGGCTACGGCTGTCAGCGGATCTGCATGCGAAAGCACCGGTTCGAGGCGGCGAGGTAATCAAAATGGCAGCGGTGGTGGCTTTGATTAACGCCGATTCGGACCTGCGGTCAAGCAGAACGTCCGGAAAATCGGACGGCAAAGAGTTTTTGCGTCCGAAATTTCATACGTTCTGATACCTTGACTCTAATGGGGTACGTGCTGGTGCCGCGAAGCAGTCCAAATTATCGGGAATCCGGAAAGTCGGCCGGTAACTCTACACTGGCAACTCCTCCAGCCGACGACAGGGCGTCAAAGACGATTCGTTACCATTCCTGTCTGTTTGTTACTCGAGCCAGCATTACCGCGATTTTCAAGCCTTTCAATAAAATTACAGCTCATTCTCCCTGATAGAGGCATAAATTCCCTGAGTTTTTCCTGAGTTTTTTCAGACTACTAAAAATCCCTGAGAATTCCCGGTTGGTAGACACCCTGATGCTTTACTGCACGATGCTTATTTACACCGCTGTATTGCGGTGTAGCAAGCTACGAAATAAACGTTGAATAATTAGGCTTTTTACGATTATCTTTCTCGCAATACACTAATATTTCGCGGTGAAGCATACTAAAAGTGAAAAGGGCCACTGTCACTGGATATAATATGAGTTCTTTAATTATACACTCGCGCACCCACCGCCTCTCAGCTAGCCTAAGTGGACATACTATGCTGGCTGATAGCGGCCCCCTCCCACTTTTGGTATGCTTCACCGAATAACTAAAATGTACTGCGGCGAAGAAGCCGTACATTTGTATCGAGTGAATAAACAAATGGTTTTTACAACAGTACAGAAATAAACGCGCACCATGCATCAGTCTACCACAGGGAAGAGCATCGCAACATACGGTAGCTGGTTTACACAGGCTGTGCAGTCCGCTCATAAGTCGTAAAGGGTATTATGGGTCATTCAAAATTTCAGACACAGATGTGTTTATGTTTACGTTCACACTCCTTGGTTAATAAGACTCCCAGAACTTCCACAATAGAAAGTAATTTACAATACACAAACGCAAAGAACACAGCCATATGTCTCGTTTTCAACTCGGTCGTCATGCAAATGACATATGGCGCGGAAAAACGTAATCATACTGTGTGTTAGCATCGTAAACTTCATACTAGGCAAGGAGCTAGCACACCACAATCCCGCGACAGCCGCTAATAAGATCAAAACGGAAGCACATGTCTGTGAACGCGCAAATGGAGCCCCTAAGTCACTGCTCCTCCGCCACCCCCGCTGCACGGCTGCACCACTCTTTTCAAGCACAGCACACCAAACACACATTCAGTGCTGCACAGTAGGCGGTCGATGCAGTTGCATTTACATGACTTGCAGCGAGCAGCACATCCCTCGATGTCCGTTAAGCAAAAAGTCATACACGGCGACGCCACACCGCGGTTCGCAGAACTTCGCTGCCGAGGCGCTAGGCCACTTCGATATTTCCATTGTCACTACCGCCAGGTTATCAAGAAAGCACGGGTCACACAACGCAGATTCTGTACTGTCAGAGCTCACCGAGACCAAAGCCACACTGCCGCACCGCCACTACTCACGGCTTTCGGCCAAGTAACACAGAACCTACAACCAACTTACGTGCAACGCACGTACAATCTCATGAGCAATGTTGAACAACGCGCGGTCCTGAGAACGATCACGCCGAGGACGAACATGCCACAGCGTCGTTCGGCGCCAGCATCGCGCCTTCTCAAAAATCCCGAAACGATGTTGTGCCTAGGCACCTAGAATCAGGTCACGTGAGGCGTTTTTGTACGACAAACAGACGCACGCCAGGAACACTAGGTTGGGGTGAGCACAAGCGCCACTGTTCGCGGCGGCGGTTTGGAAAACTAAAATAACATACAAGCAAAAGCAAATCAGCGGCGCTGGCGCAGCGCCGCACGCGCAGGTCGCCCCATATACAGTAGGTCGTGCATGGGAGCTTCAATGGTACATCTAAGCTTTCTTGGTTATCCCAAGCTGTTCCTTATCCTTCCGCGTAATAACTTATTTTTGTACCCAATAGCATACCGAATAGAGATCGTATACAAGCTCAGAGGCTGCACCTGTCATTCACATGGACAGGTAGGTGTCATTCACATAGGTTCGCGACCACTTTCAACTCGTTTGGGGCATACATAATGGGCATTGGAGCAATGAGGCGATGTAGCTGAAAAATGCACCTTTGTTCTCTTTTCACTTTGCCTCATGCTATTCTGTCTTAAGTTTAGCCATTGTCAAAGCAGCAATTTCGACTGGCACAGCAACGCTCATCTGAATGGCATCTGTCAATGTCGTAAGTTGTCATTACTCCTTTCAGCACATATGTTACGTGGCCTCTGACATCTTCATCATCATCATCAGCCTGGTTACGCCCACTGCAGGGCAAAGGCCTCTCCCATACTTCTCTAACTACCCCGGTCATGTACTAATTGTGACCATGCCGTCCCTGCAAACTTCTTAATCTCATCCGCCCACCTAAATTTTTACCGCCCCCTGCTACACTTACCTTCCCTTGGAATCCACTCCTTAACCCTTGATGACCATCGGTTATCTTCCCTCCTCATTACATGTCCTGCCCATGCCCATTTCTTTTTCTTGATTTCAACTAAAATGGCATTAACTCGATTTTGTTCCCTTACCCAATCTGCTCTTTTCTTATCCCTTAACGTTACACCATCATTCTTCTTTACATAGCTCGTCGCGTCGTCCTCAATTTAAGTAGAACCCTTTTCGTAAGCCTCAAGGTTTCTGCCCCGTACGTGAGTACTGGTAAGACACAGCTATTATACACTTTTCTGTTGAGGGATAATGGCAACCTGCTGTTCATGATCGGAGAATGTCTGCCAAACGCACCCCAGCCCATTCTTATTCTTCTGATTATTTCAGTCTCATGATCCGGATCCGAGATCACTACCTGCCCTAAGTAGATGTATTCCCTTACCACTTCCAGTACCTGGCAACCTATCGCAAACTGCTGTTCTCTACCGAGACTGCTAAACATTAGTTTTCTGCAGATTAATTTTTAGACCCACCCTTCTGCTTTGCCTCGCCAGATCAGTGAGCATGCATTGCACTTGGTCCCCTGAGTTACTAAGCAAGGCAATATCATCAGCGAATCGCAAGTTACTAAAGTATTCTCCATTAACTCTTATCCCCGATGCTTCTCAATCCAAGTCTTTGAATACCTCCTGTAAACACGCTGTGAACAGCATTGGAGCGGTCGTATCTCCCTGCCTGAATCCTTTCTTTATTGGGATTTTGTTGCTTTTTTTATGGAGGACCACAGTGGGCTGTGAAGCCGCTATAGATATCTTTCAGTATTTTTACATACGGCTCGTGTACACCCTGATTCCGTAATGCCTCCATGAGCGCTGAAATTTCGACTGAATCAAGCGCTTTCTCGTAATCAATGAAAGCTATATATGACGGTTGGTTATATTCCGCACATTTTTCAATTTCCTGCTTGATAGTGTGAATATGGTCTATTGTTGAGTAGCCTTTACGGAATCCTGCCTGGTCCTTTGGTTGACAGAAGTCTAAGGTGTTCCTGATTGTATTTGCGATTACCTTAGTAAATACTTTGTAGGCAACGGACAGTAAGCTTATCGGTCTATAATTTTTCATCTCTTTGGCGTCCCCTTTCTTATCGATTGGGATTATGGTAGCGTTCTTCCAAGATTCCGGTACGCTCGAGGTCATGGGGCATTGTGTATACAGGTTGGCCAGTTTTTCTAGAACAATCTGCCCCCCATCCTTCAACAAATCTGCTGTTACCTGATCCACCCCAGCTGCCTTCCCCCTTTGCATAGCTCCCAAGGCTTTCTTTACTTCTTCCGGCGTTACTTGTGGGATTTCAAATTCTTCTAGACTATTCTCTCTTCCATTATCGTCATGGTGCCACTAGTACTGTATAAATCTCTATAAAACTCATCTGGTACTTGAACTATCTCATCCATATTAGTAATGATATTGCCGGCTTTGTCTCTTAACGCATACATCCGATTCTTGCCAATTCCTAGTTTCTTCACTGTTTTTAGGCTTCCTCCGTTCTTGAGAGTATGTTCAATTCTATCCATATTATACTTCCTTATGTCAGCTGTCTTACACTTGTTGATTAACTTCGAAAGTGCTTCCAGTTCTATTCTACCTGTAGGGTTAGAGACTTTCGTACATTGAGGTTCCTTGATGAGATCTTTAGTCTCCTGCGATAGCTTACTGGTATCCTGTCTAACAGAGTTGCCACCGACTTCTATTGCACACTCATTAATGATGCCCGTAAGGTTGTCGTTCATTGTTTCAACACTAAGCTACTCTTCCCGAGTTAAAGCCGAATGCCTGTTCTGTAGCTTGATCCGGAATTCCTCGATTTTCCCTCTTATCGCTAACTCATTGGTCGGCTTCTTATGTACCAGCTTCTTCCGGTGCCTCCTCAAGTCTAGGCTAATTCGAGTTCTTACCATCCTATGGTCTCTGCAGTGCACCTTGCCGAGCACGTCCACATCTTGTATGATGCCAGGATTTGCGCAGAGTATAAAGTCTATTTCATTTCTAGTCTCATCATTCGGGCTTCTCCACGTGCACTTTCGGCTGTCCCGCTTGCAGAAGAAGGTATTCATTATCCGAATATTATTCTGTTCTGAAAAGTCTACTAATAACCCTCCCCTGCTATTCCTTGTGCCTATGCCATATTCCCCCACTGACTTGTGTTCAGCCTGCTTCTTGCCTACCTTGGCATTGAAGTCGCCCATCAGTATAGCGTATTTTGCTTTGACTTTAACCATCGCCGATTCTACGTTTTCATAGAAGCTTTCGACTTCCTGGTCATCATGACTGGAGGTAGGGGTGTAGACCTGTACGACCTTCAATTTGTACCTCTTATTAAATGTCACAACGAGACCTGCCACCCTTTTGTTGATGCTATAGAGTACCTCTACGTTACCAGCTATATTTTTATTAATCTGTAATCCGAACACCTCTTCAGTACGACCGAAATGGGTTTCACAGCTGTGATTGCCTCAGTGCATATAGAAGCAAAGAAGTGATGCCAAATATTTTTGCAGAATAACTGAAATGTGGGCAAGTTCATTCGGATTCATGATTATGGCATATTTGAACCCAACACTGTGTAACACTGCTACACAGACTGGCGTTTCGGGTAGTCGAGACAAGATGCTTATTAAAACCTCTTTGAGATTTGGCAAACCGTTAGTTAGGTGGGATAAAGTAATTGTGATTCAGAATGGTAGCCTCAACATTGAGCACCAGGCAAGAGGTGAGTTTTTTATGTGATCCTTTTCTACAAGCATGCATATTAGCCTTACAGTAGTACGAGCATCCTTGTAGCACATACTTCCCTGTATAAAAAGGGTCATGTTGCTTACTACTTAGTTGGTGTTATGCATTGTCCACTTCTATGATGTTGATGCCCAGGATCTCTACAAAACGGAACCTCTTTGGTACAGTCTTGTGGCTGCCTGTGTTCTCCCTTAGCCAGAGGCATGAATGGGTCCATGGTCACTGACCAAGTCTGATGTATAACCCGACGTTTCGGAACTGCATATGGGTTTCTTGTTCACTGAGTTGGACAGGAAATCTTCGTCACATATGTAGCCAGCACGTGACGTAACAAGCATGCATAAATGGCAGGCATAGTCCCTGGTGTCCGGTTCATCGTAGCTGGCGTCGACTGAATAATTAGCGATTCTAGCAGCCGCCGGGATGACATGTTCTTTTCTTTGGCAACAACCGTGTCATTGTCCCAGTCAATCTTGTGACTATTTTCCTGCGCATGCTCGGCAAATAATAGTCGTGTGGCTATTATTTCTTAGATCACGTTTTTTTTCGTTTCCATGCCTGACCAGACGAACTTCCATCGAACCCTTGAGCCAGAGGCAGTGGCACTGGTTGTGTCCTGTTGAGGTGAATGGTCCTTTTGTCCGTGTCTATCCACTATGACCTGGGCTTATCTCCTGGCTGCTGAAGTGTGCCTGAATTTTCCAGGTCAACTACTCTGACAATAATGTCTGGATACAAATTGGGTAGATCTCGCATGCCATGCCCAACATCAGAGTAAGTTTTCTGCTTCTGCCAGCAGTTTTGCTCATGCACTTTCATTTTCCTCCGGTGCGGGAGTTGTGGAAAGAAGCTGTCTGCAGTAGCTGGAAGTGTAGTCCTAAGCCTTCGGCTCGTAAGCATTTGCACTAGTGAGGAGCTATTTTTCAGAGGGCTCAGTCTTTAATCGTGCGTCTTGTAGGCATCACCTGACGTCTCAAGGGAGTTCTTCGATAAGTTTACAGTGGCCTCTGTGAGATTATTGCACTGTTGGTAGTGTGGACTAAATGCCATTTGTTGGAATTCTTATGAATTATGCGAACAGCGAGCTGCGCCCTTTTGTAAGCTACAGTTTGTTGCAGTTCACGACCACTACACTATTGCACGCCTTGTGAAAACAATGAGGCATTGAGTCGCAGCCACAGGTCCTGTCAAACTAGCCAGTACCAGCTCAGGATACACTTACTAGTATTTTGCGATGATGAGCCACCGCACCCCTCCAATAGAAAATATGTTCATGGTGAACTTCTGTAACAGCTTTTCTCAGAATCCCAGTTGCAGGAGTGTCACCCTTCTCTTAGCCCTATGGTGCTAGCATGTATGACATGACTTGAAGATGTTTGCTGTTTGTATGTATTTATGATGCAGTATTTTGTCGTCTTGCTAGGCATTTATTGATTCCAAAGTGGCCTTCAAGTGAGAAGCGCTGGGTGGGTAAGCTCCTGTAGCTTCTTGGGCGCTATGGTTTTGTTGCCAAAATATCAACATGTCTTGGACTACATTGTCCTTGTGAAGCCAGAATTCTTTCAGACTTTGCAACACCTTGTCCAGCTCTTTCAAGTGAAGATGCTAAATTGGCAGCAACATTAATCTAGCACTTGCGCTTTCTTCAGTTCTTGTAAAGAAGGTGGGGAGAGGCAGCAAGCATAGCCTTCGATCTTGGTAGGCCCTTCTGGTGCCTGGTATTCTCCTTCACATGAGAACTTGACAGTGTATCAGCTGCGGGAAAGTCTTTGCCTGAGATGTACATTATGCCTCATAATGTATCAATCATGTATGGATTTTATGATTTGGGAAACAGATTGTTGCCCCATTTATAGCTTGCAAGAAAGAAAGCACTTCTTTCTATATCTAGGCATAGCCAGGCATTCTGTCTCTGCAATATTTCTTGAGGCGTATCTAGTAACATATAGCCCATCGTCTTTCATTTGGCTGAGCACTGCAACTAGACCACAGCACAAAGCATCAGCTGTGATTAGCAGCTGGTTTCTCATTTTCAGGAGCACCAGCCAAGCACTAGCTCTGAAGAAAGTATTTCTTTCCATTTTGAGAATTCTTGAACCTGTGAGGGTTCCAGATAAACCATGCTTTGAAAACATCATCATCATCATCATCATCATCATCATCAGCCTGGTTAAGCCCACTGCAGGGCAAAGGCCTCTCCCATACTTCTCCAACAACCCCGGTCATGTACTAATTGTGGCCATGCCGTCCCTGCAAACTTCTTAATCTCATCCGCCCACCTAACTTTCTGCCGCCCCCTGCTACGCTTCCCTTCCCTTGGGATCCAGTCCGTAACCCTTAATGACCATCGGTTATCTTCCCTCCTCATTACATGTCCTGCCCATGCCCATTTCTTTTTCTTGATTTCAACTAAGATGTCATTAACTCGCGTTTGTTCCCTCACCCAATCTGCTCTTTTCTTATCCCTTAACGTTACACCTATCATTCTTCTTTCCATAGCTCGTTGTGTCGTCCTCAATTTGAGTAGAACCCTTTTCGTAAGCCTCCAGGTGTCTGCCCCGTAGGTGAGTACTGGAAAGACACAGCTATTATATACTTTTCTCTTGAGGGATAACGGCAACCTGCTGTTCATGATTTGGGAATGCCTGCCAAACGCACTCCAGCCCATTCTTATTCTTCTGATTATTTCCGTCTCATGATCCGGATCCGCCGTCACTACCTGCCCTAAGTAGATGTATTCCCTTACGACTTCCAGTGCCTCGCTTCCTATTGTAAATTGCTGTTCTCTCCCGAGACTGTTAAGCATTACTTTAGTTTTCTGCATATTAATTTTTAGACCCACTCTTCTGCTTTGCCTCTCCAGGTCAGTGAGCATGCTTTGCAATTGGTCCCCTGAGTTACTAAGCAAGGCAATATCATCAGCGAATCGCAAGTTACTAAGGTATTCTCCATTAACTTTTATCCCCAATTCTTCCCAATCCAGGTCTCTGAATACCTCCTGTAAACACGTTGTGAATAGCATTGGAGATATCGTATCTCCCTGCCTGACGCCTTTCTTTATTGGGATTTTGTTGCTTGCTTTATGGAGGACTACGGTGGCTGTGGAGCCGCTATAGATATCTTCCAGTATTTTTACATATGGCTCATCTACACCCTGATTCCGTAATGCCTCCATGACTGCTGAGGTTTCGACTGAATCAAACGCTTTCTCGTAATCAATGAAAGCTATATATAAGGGTTGGTTATATTCTGCACATTTCTCTATCACTTCATTGATAGTGTGAATATGGTCTATTGTTGAGTAGCCTTTACGGAATCCTGCCTGGTCCTTTGGTTGACAGAAGTCTAAGGTGTTCGTGATTCTATTTGCAATTACCTTAGTAAATACTTTGTAAGCAACGGACAGTAAGCTGATTGGTCTATAATTTTTCAAGTCTTTGGCGTCCCCTTTCTTATGGATTAGGTTTATGTTAGCGTTCTTCCAAGATTCCGGTACGCTCGAGGTCATGAGGCATTGCGTATACAGGGTGGGTGTCTCTAGAACAATCTGTCCACCATCCTTCAACAAATCTGCTGTTATCTGATCCTCCCCAGCTGCCTTCCCCTTTTGCATATCTCCTAAGGCTTTCTTTACTTCTTCCGGCGTTACCTTCGGGATTTCGAATTCCTCTAGACTATTTTCTCTTCCATTATTGTCGTGGGTGCCACTGGTACTGTATAAATCTCTGTAGAACTCCTCAGCCACTTGAACTATCTCATCCATATTAGTAATGATATTGCCGGCTTTGTCTCTTAACGCATACATCTGATTCTTGCCAATTCCTAGTTTCTTCTTCACTGTTTTTAGGCTTCCTCCGCTCCTGAGAGCTTGTTCAATTCTATCCATATTATACTTCCTTATGTCAGCTGTCTTACGCTTGTTGATTAACTTCGAAAGTTCTGCCAGTTCAATTCTAGCTGTAGGGTTAGATGCTTTCATACATTGGCGTTTCTTGATCAGATCTTTCGTCTCCTGCGATAGTTTGCTAGTATCCTGCCTAACGGAGTTACCACCGACTTCCATTGCACACTCCTTAAAGATGCCCACAAGATTGTCGTTCATTGCTTCAACACTAAGGTCCTCTTCCTGATTTGAAGCGGAATACCTGTTCTATAGCTTGATGTGGAATTCCTCTATTTTCCCTCTTACCGCTAACTCATTGAATGGCTTCTGATGTACCAGTTTCTTCCGTTCCCTCCTCACTGCAGCGCACATTGCCGAGCACGTCCACATCTTGTATAACGCCAGGGTTAGCGCAGAGTATGATGTCTATTTCATTTCTAGTCTCGCCGTTCGGGCTCCTCCACGTCCACTTTCGGCTATCCCGCTTGCGGAAGAAGGTATTCATTATCCTCGTATTATTCTTTCCCGCAAACTCTACTAATAACTCTCCCCTGCTATTCCTAGTGCCTATGCCATATTCCCCCACTGCCTTGTCTCCAGCCTGCTCCTTGCCTACCTTGGCATTAAAGTCACCCATTAATATAGTGTATTTAGTTTTCACTCTCCCCAGCGCCCATTCCACGTCTTCATAGAAGTTTTCGACTTCCTGGTCATCATGACTGGATGTAGGGGCGTAGACCTGTACAATCTTCATTTTGTACCTCTTATTAAGTTTCACAACAAGACCTGCCACCCTCTCGTTAATGCTATAGAATTCCTGTATGTTACCAGCTATATTCTTATTAATCAGGAATCCGACTCCTAGTTCTCGTCTATCCGCTAAGCCCCGGTAGCTCAGGACATGCCCGCTTTTTAGCACTGTATATGCTTTTGTCCTCCTAACTTCACTGAGCCTTATTATATCCCATTTACTTCCCTCTAATTCCTCCAATTGCAGTGCTAGACTCGCCTCACTAGATAACGTTCTAGCGTTAAGCGTTGCCAGGTTCATATTCGAATGGCGGCCTGTCCGGAGCCAGTGATTCTTAGCACCCTCTGCTGCGTCGCAGGTCTGACCGCCGCCGTGGTCAGTTGCTTCGCAGCTGCAGGGGACTGAGGGCCGGGGTTTGATTGTTGTGTTCATAGGAGGTTGTGGCCAAGTACTGCACCAGGGTGGCCAATCCTGCTCTGGTGAGGGAGTGCGTTACCGGTTCTGGTCACCGGGATCAGGCCACACTCCAGGCCTGTTTGTGCAATTTTATCAACACGCGGATTTTTTTTTAATCCGGTGGAAAATTGCCGGCACCGGGATTCGAACCATGGACCTCTTGCACGCGAGGCGGGTGTTCTACCTCTACGCCACCGCTGCCCCTTCTTTGAAAACATAATGCTAGACAATGGGTGTAGTGTTTGTCATGTTAGGAGCGAATAAACCTAGATAGGTGGTCATGCCCATTAGCAGCTGTTGTTCTGGAGGATGGTCTTGGCATGTCTGTGACAGCTTTGAGCTTGTTTTCGTTCATGATATGCCCCTAGTAGGATATTAGTTTGATGCCAAACTTACATTTCTCTTTGTAGATGGCAGCTCTTGCACAGTGGGTGCCCCCAGATGTACTGCAGAGTTCATTGTGTTGCTGTTTAGTTGAGCACCAACTGATAACCTCGACCATATGACAAGCAACACATATAAGTTCTCGATGAATATCATTGATATACCATTGTATTTGATCTGGGACACGCCAGATACCAAATCGCATGAGCAGTTAAAGCGAAACCAACGGAACGGTGCTGTAAAAGTTGTCAAGAACTTTCCGTCATTTCTCAGGGATTTGCCAAAACCCTGAATTTGGGCATCAATTTTTCATACACCAAGCTGTGACTCGTAGTATTTTAAGGGTATGCTCTACTGCAGGAATTGGATATGATGCTCATAGAACTTGCTTGTTCAGTTTTTTGTTATCCATAAAAGTGTCGAGTGCTCCTGATGGCTTCGCCACCACTACCATAAGCGTGCACTAAGGAGTTGGCTCTGTCATAGCTGTCGTAAAACCAATCTTAAACCTGGAGAAGTTTGGCTTTCGTCTTCTATAAAAGTAGCCATACAAACAGTGAAATATTAGTCCAAAGGACACAGGGTTGAGTTTCAACATTGCTATGCAAGCTGCGCAAAGTATTTGAGGGTGCGGCTTTGAATCTCCTCAACCATTAACATTCTCAATCTCTAAGCGCTTGACTTCCCCGTCACAATCACCTCTGTGACCTAGTTAGCAAATTTATTTGGAAATAGCAGCATTCTGCCTGATGCACGAGATGTAACTTGATGTTGTGCTAGTCGCCTTACACACTGACCACAGCAACTTGGAGATCACCACCTTCTTGAAATGTCATGAACCACATTGTTTTCAGGGTGAGACAAGAAATCGTGTCTAATAATCATCTGTGACAAAAAAGAAAGAACTGATGCCCGTGGCAAGGTGCCATTTAAGTGGTTGAGTTCCTCCGGGAGGTAGGGGGTGATACGAGTGAGAACCCTCAAAAGCCGATTGTGGCCTTAGCCAAGCAGCCCCAGGTGACATTGTAAAGCTTTTTGGGCACGATGTCATTAGGCACCACCCTATGTAATTTATTTGCTTCCACAACGCCTACATACGAGTGTCCGGTGATAAATTTCTGAAGTCATATCAACCTCACTGTAGCATTCCTATTTCCGAATACTTCAATCTGCATGTCACTATGTATGGCAGGTGTTACTGGGAAGGAGACTAACGAACAGCTACACATAGATAAAAACTCTCTAAAGGCTGTTATTGCGAAAGCACTGCCCAACATCAACACACGCTATATGATATAAGAATGTTGCTACTATCAAAGATGAATTCAGTCAGTAATTGAAGATGAAGATGGTTTTACTCAATAGCCTTTTAAAAAATGGTAAAAGAAAGCTTATAAATTTGGAAATCATGTTTCGAATCTTGTCTGGAAAAAAAATCATTGTCTTCAACTATCTCATGCAGCCGGTAATCCTGTTCTACTTCTTCATGACCTTCAGGTATGCTAGAGAAGTCTTTCTCGTCATTGGGCTCCAAAATGTAGTTGAGCAAAAGGAGTAGACCTAGGTGGCTGACAGGATGGCTCTTCTTTAAGTGCGGTGCATAGAAGAAAAAAGCATGCAAACATCTTCAACACTGTAATGAGCATTAACTGTTGGGGATGAAAGATGAAAAACCCTACGGAAAACATTTAGGTTTGGTGGAAATGTAGAAAATGCACAGAGACTGAAGACAGTGAAGGAAAATGAAAAATGTTTGTGTAAGCTTCTTCAGCAGTGCGTTTGTTGCCTGTAGACAACACCAGGTAGAACTTGGAAAGCGACCTTCACCCCGAGTCGACTTCGATTCTGCGTGCAATTTGTGCATATTGACACAAAGATGTGGGGCTCCCGCACCGCAGAACGGCGCGCGCAAAGGTTGGCGCCACGAAAGATGATGAAGTGCGTAAGCTGCACGCTCTTGTTCTGGCCCCCTATTAAAGAGAAGCGTATATTTTGCAACACTCCGTCTCCAATCTACGTTACATTTTTCTGGTGGAGGTGCGGGGTAGATGCTACCACTCCCAGATCGAACACCGTCTACAAGCCCTGTACGAAGTCCGGTCAAGCTGACTACTGTGCAGGTGCGGACAAGCTGCCGACTTCAAGGACTGCCGCCTGAGCACGAGCCTCTACGCAATCAAGTCAGAAGGTTGAATACATCGGTTCCATCTTCCTCGATCGCGCCGACCGACGTCGTCCTCATCCAGCCACGAATCCCCAGGTCCTTCCACGGGGACACCTTTGAGGATGTAGAATACCGGCTCGATCACTTTGAGCGTGTTGCAGAATTCAACGGTTGGACTCCAGAGCGCAAACTATGCAGCGCCTACTTTTCCCTCGAGAACTATGCGCGGACATGGTTTGAGAACCGTGAGGCGGCCTTATTGACATGGGATGAATTCCGACGCCAGCTTATCTGCACATACGCCAGCCTTAATTGCAAGGGGCGAGCTGAATCTGCAGTTCAGGCGAGAGTACAGCGGCCGGACGAAAGCGTCGCATTGTTTGTCGAAGATATGTGCCGACTTTTCTGACGTGCGGATCCATCCGTGCCAGAAGAAAAGAAGCTCAGGAACTTAATGCGCAGTGTCAAGCAAGAGTTATTCGGTGCCCTAATATGCAACCCACCAAAGATTGTTGCAGAGTTTCTCGCGGAAGCCGTATCAATGGAAAAGGCACTGGAGCTGCGAACAAGGCAGAATCGCGACGTGTCGACCCTATCGCATGACTCTCTCGCTATACCCCTGGACAATACGGACGCCTTGTGGGAGCTCATTAGGCTTATCGTTCAAGAGTAGCTTCAAAATCTTCAGGTGGCTACAGCATCGGTACAGTGGCTCGCTCTGGCTGAGGTCGTCTGGGAGGAAATCAGGCAGGCAGTTCAAGTCCCAGAGTGAAGCGAGACACCACAGCACGAGGTACGGCAGCCACAAGCTCGCATGTTGTATGCGGAAGCTGCGTAAAGTTCGTTGTCCCCGATTTTTCGCAATGTGAGCGACGTCCTGGACTTTCATGGTGTGCGCGCCATTGAACAAGCCACTAGCGACTTCAGGCCTCACCGCACGCCATTCATGGCTGATACACAACCACCCCACAAGAGCGACGTATGGCGCACCGCAAACCGGAGGCCCTTGTATTTTCATTGCGGTGAAGCCGGGCGTGTCCCTGCCGTCGAGCTGGGCTCCGTGAATTTTCACTGAATGCACCGTGCCCGCGCAATGGTGAACATGCCCTGGAGATTGAAGCACACCTCGTGGACGTCAGGACCTCGTTTGCCCCACGATTCCGTGAACGCCGGTCATCGTCACCTGCCCAAAACAGGTCTTCCAGCTCCCTATTCATGCCAAGAGCAATGAGGCATCGCTCACTCAGCCCAGCCTCCCGGGAAAACTGAGTCCAGCGACCGGCGGAGGTGAGGTCGCTGACGTTGCGAACGCTGAAGATCCTCCAATACGACGACCGCGGTATGACGTAATTGAGACGCAGAGAAAGCATTGTAGTTCCGTGTCAGTATCCTGCGACGTACCAGTTGCCATAGATGACCCCGAAGTCATGGCGTTAATCGGCACGGGTGCGGACACGTCTGCTATGAGCCAGAATCTCGCGCCTATACTGAACAAAGTTTCGACGCAATGGACCGAAACTCAGGTTCGTACTGCAGGAGGGCATCTCATAACTCCAACGGGCCGGTGCACGGCACGAGTCAACATTCGGGGCTTCACGTACATCGGCGACTTCGTCATTCTTCCTGAATGTTCAAAGGACCTTATACTCGGCATGGATTTTCTTCAGGCGAACGGTGCCATCATCGACCTGCAAGAGTCTAGAGTCAGCTTCACTACTATGCAAGCCATAGCGAACAGTAATGACACCGACCGTGACATCGCGCTTCGCGTAACTGACGATCACATCACGTTGCCACCCAAGAGCACCGTGCTTACCCTTGTCCAATGAGACATGGAGGACGCCGCTGAAGGAATCGCTGAGGCAAACATGCCCCTGCTTCTTGAGCGCCACATTTGTATAGCCAGAGGGCTTCTTCAGGTGCAAAACAAATGTTCAGTCGTTTTTCTACCAAACTTTAGCAACGAGTATCGGCATGTACCGCGAGGAACGACATGACTGAACTGAGCTCATTTTCACGAAATCACTGACGTTACTGACATTGCCACATTGGAACCCGCATCGTCTCAGCAATCTGGGTTCCCCAGTCTAAAAAACGGATTCACGTTAACGCCGCTCTGCCAGACCATCAGCAAGACCGTCTACTGAGTCTCGCGAATGAATTTGCGGACTGTTTTTCAACGTCCTCCAAAGTGCGGCGCAAGTCCATCACAAAGCACCGCATTATTACGGACGAGTCTGCACGTCCTGTCCGTCAGCATCCTTACAGAGGGTCTCTAGTGGAAAGGGAAGCGATCAAGGATCAGGTGATAGAGATGCTCCAAGACGACGTGATCGAGCCATCCACCAGCCCGTGGGCCTCCCCTGTAGTGTTAGAAAGACAACACACTATGCTTCTGTGTAGATTACAGAAAGTTGAACCGTGTCACGAAGGGTGATGTTTATTCATTGCCATGCATCGACGACGTATCGATCGTCTACAACATGCCAAGTTTTTTTCTTCGTTGGATCTTAAATCAGGATATTGGCAAATCGAAGTTGATGAATAGGATCGTGAAAAAACAGCATTTGTGACACCTGACGGGCTTTATGAGTTCAAAGTTCTCCCCTTCGGTCTCTGTTCCGCACCTGCCACCTTTCAGCGGACGATGCATACCGTGCTTGCTGAACTCAAATGGCAAACCTGCCTCGTATACTTGGACGATGTCGTTGTGTTCTCGAGCACGTTTGACGAACATCTCGCATGACTCAAGAGTGTCCTCACTGCGATCCATACTGCCGGCCTCACCATCAAGCCTGCAAAATGCTACTTTGGGTTCCAAGAGCTCAAATTGTTTGGCCATGTCGTTGGTCCTCAAGGCGTCCGACCAGACCCTGACAAGTTAGCTGCCGTCGCTGAGTTTTCACCACCCACAGACAAGAAGGCTGTCCAACGCTTCCTTAGTTTGTGCGCATATTATGGGTGCTTCGGCAAGGGCTTCTCGAGAATTGCTGAGCCTCCGACAGGGCTTACTTGTGATGATGCGCCTTTCATTTGGCCGGACGTGCAGCAGCAGTCGTTCAATGAATTGTGCAATCGTTTGCAAGAGGCCCCTATACTTGCTCATTTCGACGAAGATGCTGACACTGAGATCCATACTGATGTCAGCAATGCGAGTCTCGGCGCTTGTGCAGTGGCAAGTTGGTGCGGAACGCCCCGTTGCTTATGCAAGCCACAGTCTCACCATGGCTGAGAAAAACTACTCAACCACTGCAAAAGAATGCTTAGCGGTTGTGTGGGCAATTGGTAAATTCTGACCCTACTTGTACGGTAGACCCTTTAACGCTGTCAGCGATCAACCACGCCGTGTGCTGGCTTGCCAACCTCAAGGATCCTTCAGGCAGACTAGCCCATTGGAGACTTCACTTACAATAGTATGATATTACAGTTGTCTACCGATCTGGCAGGAAGCACAGTGACGCTGACTGTTTGTCACGTGCACCACTCCCTACGACCTCATTGGACCCTGACCATGACTTGCCATTTGTCGCCGTTATCGACGCCATAAAGATGGCTGAGCACCAGCGCGCTGACGCTGAGCTGCTCCCGCAGATCGAACACCTCCAAGGAGCTGAAGATGTATTCCCCCGCTCGCTCATGCGCGGCTTATCATCATATTACTTGCACAACGACGTCCTTTACAGGAAAAACTGCGGAAGTGACCCCAATATGTGCCTCCTTGTCGTGCCATCGGCTCTACGCCACGACATTTTGCGAGCCTGCCATCATGAGCCATGCGCGGGACACCTGGGATTCACCAACACTTTAGGCAAGGATACGACAGAAGTATTACTGGCCCCGGCTTTATTCTTCTGTGCAACGGTACATTAAGACCTGCCACGATTGTCAGCGCCGCAAGAAAGCACCAGTTAAACCGACTGGCTTTCTCCATCCTGTGGACCTTCCTCAAGCACTGTTCCAACAAATAGGAATGGATCTACTTGGGCCATTCCCAGCGAGCTCTTCGCGCAACAGATGGATAGTCGTCGCTATCGACTACTTAACCCAGTACGCCGAAACCGAACTTATTTCGCAAGTAAATTCATATGAAGTATCCAAGTTCTTTGTACGCCACATCGTCCTACAACATGGTGCACCGTCTGTTCTCATCACTGACCGCGGTACAGCATTTACAGCGGAACTTATGCAGGATGTTCTCCTGCTGACGCATAGCTCTCACTGCAAGAACACTGCGTCTCACCCTCAAACCAATGGATTAATGGAACGTCTGAACAGAACACTGGCTGATATGCTCTCCATGTACGTTGACGTAGAGCACAAGACGTGGGACGCGATCTTACCCTATGTGACTTTCGGTTATAACGCTGTTGTACAGGACACTACACAGTTTACGCTGTTCGAACTTGTATACGGGCGCCACGTTAGGTCAACACTTGACGCCATGCTACCTCTGGCTGATAATAGCCCGACCAGCGAACACGTAGAACAGTTCGTACAAAGAGCCGAAGAGGCACGCCAGCTTGCTCGGCATTGTATCCGGAGCCAATAGCATACCGCCACCCTTCGATACAACCAGGGTCGACGCGACATCCAGTACAATACCGCCGGCTGCGTGTGGGTCTGGACGCCCGTCCGCCGCCGTGGACTCTCAGAAAAGTTGATCCGCCGGTATTTTGGTCCCTACAAGGTTACACGCCGCCTCAGTGACGTGACCTACGAAGTGGTCCCCTGCAGTTCTGACCCCAGTTCCCTCCGTCGTCATCCTCCCGCTGAAGTTGTTCGTGTAGTGCGCATGAAACCATACTATGCACTTACCTGAATGCCAAGATGCACCTGAGGAGCTCCATTTCTTATGTCGCTGAAATAACATTTTGGCGCAACCTAGACGGTCGCTTTTCTCATGGGAGGCAATTGACACAAAGATGTGGGGCTCCCGCACCGAAAGACGGCGCGCTTAGGTCGGTGCCACTAAAGACGATGAAGTGCGTAAGCTGCACGCTCTTGCTCTGGCCCGCCATTAAAGAGAAGCGTATATTTTGCAAGACACTGTCTCCAATCTACGTTACAATATAGTCCTTGTCGGGTGTAAAATTAAGCTTTATATTGCATGTTTTAGACATTACTCATCTGATGCCTTAGCAGCTTAGGTTTTTTCTTTACCTTTCTTGAGAAAAAATGTTTGGAAAGTGCCCACGTGCATCTGCTTTTATTTTTTTTGTGCATGGCACATGTGCTGTTGGCCTGGAAGAGATTCACAATATTAACAGCCGTAGCGTTCAGGGCCCCGTGTCACAGAAAATACAGCAGTGGTGTTAGCGACCTTTTCTATATGAGAAAATTATTCCCGAACCATGCATCCCGATTCATGCAGGCCCTCCACGTGGCATATAGGCGTTACTGAACTAATTAAAATTCTCAAGGAAGAATGTGTCAAAAATTCATAAAGTATGACTTGCACAGAACCTTGAGACATGATAGCATTGGATTGTAATTTGAATATGCGAGAAAACATAATTCTGTTGCGCGGAAACTCAAACACAAACCCCTTTTCCAGCTGCCATTTCAGGTCGGTCTTAGGAGTGGCACGCCCCAGAAAGCTCGCCTTCGTGCATAGTGTTTGCCACCAGCATTTCCCGGGAAACATTACAGAAGCATAAGCTGCAGCGGCCCGGAAGCGTGAGAAGCAGCCAGGGATCTTTTAATGCTATCATGTACCACTCTTAAAGGCGCAGCTAAGTGTCCTCCAACCTTATTTTTTTCGCTGTTTGGGGACTGCCTTCTTGGAGGTGTAGCTTCGTTTCCTTTCTGCTGTAGGGCGAATGCAATATCTGCTTTGAACAACATCAAAGCCACGCTTTGATTGCACTTGATGCTGGCTGCACTAGCGCGGCATCTCTCCTGAACACTATCCAACAGTTCACTACGATGTTATCACTGAAATAGAATACACAGGACACCTTCGTGTACCACTTCATCTACCTCGAAGTAATATGCCATAGATCTATGACCATATCCTTAACATCCACTACTTTCTTGGATTCATTTCAGATAGCTGGAATGTACAGACTAAAAAAGCTCGGAAGCACTTGCACTTTTCGGAGAGTTTTGTATGAGAATTTTCAGGCTGTTCTGGTGACACTAAAAAATACTGGCTCTCCTGTAATAGAGAGTAGATGTAAGCATGAAATGGCTGCCGACAAAGCAGATTGATTGTAGATGATACTAGCCACAATCTTAAAATGGGTGTAGCACACATTCGCAACGGCACACCCCACCCCACGGCACCACGCAACTGCACACTGGTCTATATGAAAGCAAGTTTCCTGTCAAACACAGAACCCCATTGCAAGTCTCGTCTCGGTCCACCAGATGGTCCGTGGACCTCGCGGACTGCTGGCATTGAAAAGAGCACAAGCAACTGTGTCTATGTGCCAAAAAATGACAATCAAGTGTACAGTGCCTTGTATCTGCCTCTGAACGTCGCTATTAGAAGTGACAAATAAAACTTCAGCGTACTAGAAGTTACAGCTTGAGTGATATTGTGAGCAAATATTTAGAACTCAGAAGCAATATTTTTTGTAACATGTTTGGGAAGTAACTAGCATATGTATTGCAGTCTTGACTGTTTGCCCGGATGAGCTGGTTTGAGTGCCAGGATAATGGCTCTGGCTCTTGGTTCATTGAAGGTGGCTGACAATAGGAGCTAAAAGCATTTCATGCTTAAAATGTCTGCAGCAGCGGCACTGTTCGGTTAGTCAAGGACCTCATTTCATGGCCCTCATTCTGACACCTTCGAACACTGTTTCTGCCTTTGTAACGCTGCCTAGAATTTATCCTTCAAATACTTATGTGAAAGAACCATGCATCAATTTTGGCGTATTTCTCAAACTGTTACGAGCAGAAATGCTGCTGATTTCATAAATACAACCTGTAAATCAATACAGCAGAATTGTTAGTTTAAATATGTAATCCAAATCAAGGAGCCATTCTCAAGATGATGTTCCCGCTGGCACTGATGCGTGGCATTCCTGGCGCTGGTGAAATCTTTATTCTACATTATAAAGCATGAAACATTCGCACGTGCTCTTCTTTCCTTTTTTTTGAGCTTTGCCCTTTGAGTGGCGGCAGCCTGATTGACATAACTTCCGACTCACGTATTTAACATTTTTGCACAGATTGGTCAAGGAGTAGCCAGATTTTGAGAAGTACATCTTTAGCAGAGTCTATACGTGCTGCCTTTGGTGTGGAGAGACAAGCAGCTTCATAGCTTCCCTCCTGTCTCTTGTCATTGTGTCAGCAAACTGAAAACTCTCGAAACAGTATATTTGTTAATGAGGAATCTTTGCAAGGCACATTGTGAAGCACATGCCGATGAATTGTTTCAACCTTTTACATTAAACAAATTATGCCATGTGCTGTCGAGAGGCAAATAAAGCTGTTCGCTTTAAAAATTAACAATAATCTCCACGGTTTGTGAAGTGATTGAGATATTGTTACCCAGTACCTTCAACAAAGATGTTATGGGAAACAGTGCAAGGAACTAGCATATTTACACTAATTGCAGGTATTTGGCGGAGTTGTATGGGAGACAAGATAGCCAACCAATTTTCCTCTAATGCATGTGAGCTTTGTCATCTTCATGGTGTAATCTTTTCAGGTAGCGGATAAAGAATATGTGGCAACACGAAATTGCCTTTGACGACACAGGCGAGTAGTGGATGCCACACTTCAGTTCTAATTAAAGTTACATCAGCACAGAGCATGTATGCTACGACCAAGTTGGGTCCATTCTTTGGATTACCGTGTACAGTGTCACTCTTTTCTGCATTGCAGAAGATGGAAGCCAGTGTTTCTTTGCTGTCGCCATTTCAATGTAGTTTATTTTCATGTTTTCATGCTTTGAAATATACAGCCAGAGGTTGCACGGTCTTGAAATGACTACTTTTTGTGTTTTCAAGAAAAAATTTTAGCTATAATAAACGGAATTTCCAAAAAACAAACTTTATGTTTGGCCTGCCTTCTTTTGGGTGATCAGACATGGGAGCCATTGAGGCATCATGGCTCATACGTGCTCCCTTTATGCTTGAGAGGTGTGTGCACAATGCTCCTTGCATGTTGAAAAAAAATGGAGACCACCCATTATTGGTGTTGGTTTGCTTTCTTAGCCACAAGTGTTATCTGAAAATATAGCTGCTTTTAGTTACTCTTTCTGGCGGTGCGTTTTAGATACATAACAATTATGATGGACGTGCATGTTCAGTGTGATTGCAGGAACGAGAAACTTTACTGTAAGATCCTTTGCAAGAGATGCAAGTGCTTGCCCATTTCATGAAAAAAAGGCTTTGTTTTCATTGTATACAGTAAGCTAAGGGTCAGGTGGACTTGATCACAAAAGCAAAGAGAGAAATTGGTTGACAGAGAAACGCAAAGCCTACTGACCACATCGTAACTGTCTAGCACACAGACGACACCTGCACGTTGGCCAACAGCATGGGAAAGGAGAAGGGATGGAAAGATGAAAGAGATTTCCATGAAGCACATGTGGTGAAAAGGAGAATGAAGCAAAAATTGGTAGCATTCAGAAAAAGCTAGATATTCTTGATGAGAAAACTGAAACATTGGACAAATAATTAATAGCAACCTTTATCAAGTCTTATCGCCGTATTCAACAATACATCTTGAAGCTCATGCTTGTCTTGATATAAATGACGCATGGTGTGAACGCGCCCAAGATGCTCATTGCGTTTCTTTTGGTGTGTTCACGACGGGGTCATTTAAATCGAGTCAAGCATGGAGGCTTCAAGTTAAGATGCATTTCTGAATACGGGGGTTAGTGTTACGGCATGGTGAGGCTCTCTGGAATGAAGACTCCGTGAAGTAGAGAATAGATGTGCCTGTGAGAAACTACTTTTACGTATTATCGCAGACATCTGAATCACAAGAGCAGTCTGAAGCATGTGGTAGGTTTGTGAAGACTTTCCGAGAAACCCGCATAGGTTTTCTTTGTAACAGTTTGCTACAGTCGGGTGTATGACTCATTTTACATTTCCTGATCACCTTGGCCATTTCCGCACAATGCTTTCGTCATTACTGTTCAGATTCATTACTGTTCAGTGGGTCTTGTTTAACAAATAGAGTCATGAGAAAAGAAGGAAAAAAGGGAATTTTTAGGCACTGAAAAGGCAATACAGGCATGAATGTCAAAAGAGGCACTTGTAGGCACGATAAATGCAGGATTACCTTGTTTACATGTCCATAGCTTGTGCTTACAAAGAAGGCAGAAGAAGGATGCGGGGAAAAAATAAGCATTTCCTCTGAGGTTCCTCTCATTATGAAGCTGTTTACAATCATGAGAGCTACATACAAAGAGTGTCGTCCTGATGAATGGACACCTTCTCCCAGTTGCAATTCATAGTTTGAGTAAGATATTGAGGGACTTCAATCGCTCCTCAAAAAGAAGTCCATGATCAATAAACAGTGCAGGAAGCCAGTATAACAGTTTTCTTTGACAGTGAGTGGGCCCTAGGATATGATCCAGTTTGCATCTTCAATAAAATGGCCATTGATTGGCTACTATTGATCTGTACAATAAGCGCAGCATGCATACAGAACAGCACGCAGTCCCATTTATGCCGTGGGCCTCACTTATACCATGTTAAAATTGTGAAAATACAACAGATTCATAAAACCAGCTCTATTTATCACCTTATCTTAGGGAGAGACTTGTCGATGTTGCAGTGCAGAGCACGAACATTTCCTTAGGAGAAGGCTTCCAGTTATTTATGAATTATATAGTAGAGGTTCATTACCTCTTGAAAATTGTTCTGCATAACACCCGTGCGTCTTCACACATCTATCATGATCCGTCAAATACGGGATAAGTTGGGTGCTGCAGATAAATGGTTCCTGCAGAGCCTAAAGCTACAGCATCAGTAGGTAGCTAAATTTTCATTCTTGATGTTTGGTCCAGTTCTCTGAAACATACACATAGAACTGAAACTGTTCAATCAGAGTACCAATATTAAATGTGTTATTTTGAGGCTTTAATGATTTGCTGAAGTTGATGGAAAGTGAAGGACTGTATAAAAAATGGCTGTAAGGTCAACTATCATCTTCTGCGCATAACCTTTCAGATACTTCACTAAATATAATCTAAAACACATGAAAAGTCTCTATAGAACAAAGTACAGCCACACTGGATCACGCTAGCATCATTATCATATGTCACTGGTGTGGCACTTCAACACAATGTGGGAACTACCATGGCTCGTACAATGCTCCGAAGGATACATTGCAATAGCGCAACTATGCTCTATGGCATCTTAACTGTTTCTTGCAATTTACAACTTCTAGCCGTGCACTTATTCCTTTATGACTTGGATGGTCGTGAAGCCTAAGTGCTTTTCTTACCTAGTAATACTGCAAGCTTGTCCGCTGACACTAGCTGCACAAAAGAGCAACAGTAGCTTGTGCTCCAGCAGAACTTGAGGGCGGATTACAAGTTCTTGCCACACTATAGATGAGAAATATGAACATACTCCCAAGCTTCAATATCTTAGCCGGTGTAAAGCTGCAATACAGGTACTGCACTCCCTTAATTGCACTGCTTACAGCTGTCAAACTATACTTCTGGTGCTGTGCACATTTTGGGGATGGCAAGAAGTTCCACTAGACAAGGTATCAACCACACAGGCATTTGAAACATTGAGTTAAAGGTGTTTAAGACTGACTAAACACAATTTGCCACTTGGCTTGGATCTCGATTCCCTTACCCTCTAGTGTCATTGACTGAAGAGCCACAACAGGAGTAGAGTAGCAATGCTTTGTTGTCTTGCCTGTTTACTAATAGCAAGAAACTACGCTCTAGCACTGTAGCAAAATCAAAGAACAAAAGATCAAGTTTATTGAGCAAGCTTGATTAACCAGCTCTCCAGTAGTCTGGGCCCACGTCAGAGGGTATCGTCGTATGGTGTCATGACTACAAAAGTGCATGAAGACTACTAGAGGCTGCAGTTTCAGTAGAAGGTAGGGGATAACCCCTAATTAAGGGTAAGCCTTTGCTTTTGACAATGATCGGCCAAACGTAATCGCGATTTCCCACTTCTCCGCGGTGCAGAAATGCCATCGTCCTTTTAAGATTGACCACATTACAAAAACGTACGTACGTACGTACGTACGTACGTACAGTCCTATACACTGCGGCTGGTGGCGTCGCAATCCCGTGCTTCTCTAGTTTTAACGCCCGCGCAATACGTATGTAGTACTCAACAATCAGTTTGCTCTGGCGCAGTTTTAGAAGACGATCGTCGTCGTGCTCTTTGCGCATCACAAACGCGTCACACACACGCACACACACAACTCGATTGTGCAACACGCGCTGTTCCACCTTGCATCGCTTCGTCCGTGGTCATGCTGCTTGCGCGAACAAACGCGTCACACACGCAACTCGATTGCTCTGCGCACACCAAACGCCAAAGCGCGATGTTGCACCTTCGTTCGTGGTCGTGCTATTTTACGCATACACATTCGTCACACACGCAACTCAATTGCTCTTTGCACACACCAAGCGCGCCACACACACACACACACACAGCTTCGATTGCCGTAAAACCCGCTGTTCCACCTTGTATCGCTTCGTTCGTGGTGGTGCTGCTTGCGTGCACGCGCAATGAACCTCCCACCCTGTTGCTCCGGCGAGTTGGCACAAACTGTGCGCTATAGTATATTTCTATGGACCCCGCGCGCGCGCGCATGGGGACTAGGGCGTTTCAGGAGCTAGGCGCGTTTTTTACACAACTAGGGACCTAGGCTCCCCTAAGGCGAAAAGTTTTCTAGATATATAGTTCCCGTTGGTGCCGCGGGGGCGGCGCTGCAGTCGACCGGCTGCACAGGCGAGCGAATGTAAATGCGCTTCCGGGCTGCTTTCTCCAACTCGAATTGGGCTGGAAAGCATTGCCCCGCACCTCCACCCGAATAGTAACGGACAGTTAAGGGAGTCCAGATACGATTATTTATTGCGCGCTAACTTGTGCCCGGGGGTAAATAAAAAGCACTGCCGCGTTCTAAACGGGAGATCAGGAAGGCCTTGTTCTCTCTCGAGCGTCGCTTCACCTTGCCTTCTTATTGTAGACGCCGACAACGGCCACCTGCGATGAGAGTGCGTGCGGCGAAAACACGCGCCAATATTTCGTCGTCTTTTCCTCCAATACGCCGTTGTCCTCTTGAGGGGGCGCACGAACCTGCGCGCGTTGTTTAAATATGTTTCTGCCTTGTATCAATATTAAGCTGATTAAGTTTATGGATTAGTAGGTTATGACATACGGCGTCGCACGCTTTGACAAAATTTAGAAAAACATAATCAATATCGAATCCTTGATCTAAGGTGGCGAAGAAATTGTTAGTGAAACAAAGAAGTTGAGTATAGCGTGAAAACGGTTTTCTAAAACCGTTTTGAGATGGATGGAAGAACGAGTGGCTTTCCTGAAAATCGATGAGGTGAGAATATATTACGTGTTCTAAGTGTTTGTATGGAATGCTAGTTAATGAGATGTCGGTAGTTCTCGGGATGTTATAGCGGAACAATCTGAGGACCAAGCAACCCTGTGTTACCATGTGTCACTTAATGGCGGCTTTCCAGCTAGTCTGTACCCTGCCTCCGGCAATAAAAGATCTAACATAATTGGCGAGGAAGGATCAAAATTGAGGCTTGATTAGGCGTAGGCCTAGCCAAAGAATTTGGCGATAGAGAAAATGGCACTGCACTGGACACGATTGGGGAATTTGTTCCGACGGGGGCGACGTCTTGGCCCTTGTATTTGGAGCTCCTAGAATTTTTCTTTTAAGCAAACGGCATCGACGGTAGCGAGACGAAGCGACCAACGCTCGGCAGCGTTTTCGGCCCAGCAACGTATGCCATCGTTCGCTCCCTTTGTTCTCCGAATGCGCCGTCGGTGGTGGCCTACGATGACATCGTTAGGCGTCTCTCAAATCACTTCTCGCCGCCACCGTCGGTGATAGTACAGCGGTTCAAGTTCGGCACGCGTCAACAGCAACCCGGTGAGTGAATTGCCGACTATATCGCAGAACTGCGACATCTCTCGGAACATTGCTATTTCGGTGCGTTGCTCGACGACATGTTCTGCGACCGGCTGGTGTGCGGGGTGCGAAGCGAGGCTCTTCAGCATCGGTTGCTGGCGGAGCCGGAGCTTACGTGTGCGACAGCTCGGGAGAAAGCCATTGCAATGGAATCTGCGCAGCGGCAGACCGATCAAATTCGCGGCAGCGCCACATTGTCTGAGGTTCACCGCGTGAGCGGGAAGCGTTTCGACCCATGTGTTACGAAGGTCTCTGCGCCAGTGACAGCCAAGGAGGGTACCCAGAAACTGAGTGGTTCTCCTGGGAGCACAAGCGGATGTTTCCGCTGCTAGGGTGCGCACTCGCCAAGCAGTTGCCCATTCATTAATGTGCAATGCCACTTCTGCAAGCAACGAGGGCACATAGTAAGAGCACACAGGAGGAAGGCTGCAGCTCGCGCTTCGGCTGAACCCAACTCTCCGAACAGAAAACGGGCCAATGTAGGCCGCCATAAGAATGCTGCGTCGGACGTATACGACGTGTTCGTGCTGTCTGGTGAGGAGCCAGCCGTGAGAGTGGAAGTGCGCGTCAACGGAAGTTCCCTAGAGATGGAGGTGGACTCAGGTCAGTGTGTTCAGTCATCAGCGACCGGACTATGCGGCAGCTGTGAATATCAAAAATGGCGTTGCGCCCAAGTAGTCTTCCTCTGCGAGCTTACAATAATAATTAACTACGAGTGTTGGGTGAACTGGACCGTGACGGTGGAATTTAAGTGGCAGGAACATCGCCTGCGATTGGTGGTGGTTAAGGGTGCTAGTATCGGACTTGTCGGTCGGGACTGGTTCGATTCACTGGAATAAAGTCTGAGTGGCGTTCACAATGTGTGCCAGCCGAGTAGAACTGGCAGTAGGGGAACAACGGCCTTGCTCAAGAAGTATTCTTCAGTATTTGAGCCTGGACTTGGGACAAGTAAAGAGCCTCCTGTACGCATAGAGGTGAATCCGGCAGCTCCGCCGTGATTTCTGAAGCCACGACAAGTACCGTTTGCATTGATACCGAAAGTCGACGAAGCACTGGACAGGTTGGTCAGCCAAGACATTTTCCAGCCTGTACGGTACTCGAAGTGGGCAACACCTGCCGTTCCAGTTGTCAAAAAAGATGGATCGATAAGGATCTGGGGGGACTACAAGAGCACAGTCAATCGTGTAGTGTAGTGAAACGTATCCCCTACCGACACCGGAGCAGCTGTTTGCTAGGCTGGCAGGTTGTTCGAAGTTTTAATGGCTAGACCTCGGACAAGCGTATCAAGAGAAGACGGTTCATGAAGAAACAGCTGACTTGTAGACGGTTACAACACATCGGGGACTGTTCCGCGTAACCCGTCTTCAATTTGGCGTGGCAGTAGTAGTGGCTATTTTTTCAGAGGTACATGGAAGAACTGTTGCATCGAATTGACGATGTTCTTGTGTTCTTGGATGACATGTTGATCGGTGGAAGGGAGGACGCACAGCACCATCCATGCTCGTTTGCAAAAGCTACTCAAAAGAATCCATGAAGACGAACTGCGACTGAAATTTAATAAATGTGAATTTTGTGTTGAGGAGTTGTGTTACTTGGGATTCAGCGTGAACTCTGCAGGTGTGCAGCTGACAGAAGACAAGGTGCGTGCTATTCACGAGGCCTCGGCGCCGACATGCAAAAAGGAACTTCAAGCCTTTCTGCGAGCTCTGAACTTTTACAAGTTTCTTAAAGCAGCAGCTCATGCTTTGGAGCCACTGTACCGGCTGTTGGACAAGGGTAGAGAGTGGCATTGGAGGGCAGCCGAAGCAGACCTATTTCGCCAGGCGAAAGATCTGCTGCAATAATCGCATGTTCTTGTGCACTATGATGTCCACAGGCCCCTAGTGCTGGCCTGTGACGCATCCCCGTATGGACTGGGTGCTCTGTTGAGTCATGTGGGTGAAGATGGCAGCGAGAGACCGGTTGCATATGCATCGAGAACTATGAGCGCGGCATAACGGAATTATGCCTAAACAGACCTAGAAGCGCTCGCCGTCGGCTTTGGCTTAAAGAAGCACCATCAGTTTCTGTATGGGAGGCGTTTCAATATTGTAACGGACCACAAACCTCTCTTAGGACTGTTGCAGCATGCCAAGTGAATTCCCCAGGTGCTATCACCACGGATGCTGCGTTGGACTCTCCTGTTATCGGCATATGACTATGAAATGAGTGTCGACCAGCAGAGAAGCTTTCCAATGGTAACGCATTCAGTCGTTTACCACTGAGGGCCAGTAAGGCGGAGGAAGAGGAGCAGCGTCTTTGGGAAGTAGGAATGCTGAAAAGTGGGGGGGGGGCGCCAGAAGTAGCATGGAACTCTAGGAAGGTGGCAAGATTTACGTCAAGAGACAAGGTGTTGGCTAGAGTCTGCAATTGGGTGCAGTATGGGTGGCCAGAGGGCAAGCTAACAGAAGAGTGTGCAGCGCTTGTGAGCCGCAAGCATGAACTGTCGGTGCACCAAGGTTGTTTGCTGCGGGGCAGTTGTGTGGTAATTCCGGAGCCAGCTCGATCATATGTTATGGACATTCTTCCCACAGCTCATCCAGGAATTGTCAACGTTAAAGGGCTTGCCAGAGGAGCCATGTGGTGGCCAGGAATTGACAGAGATGTTGAGCAGAAAGTGACTGTGCACGTTTGCAGGAATCCAGGTCTGCGCCAGCAGCTGCAAAATTCACCCTTGGGAATTCACCAAGCGTCCTTGAACAAGACTACACATCGATTTTTCTGGGTCGTTCCAAGGCAACGTCTTCCTCACTGTGGTGGACTCTCACTCAAAGTGGTTCGAAGGGTGCCGAATGACTTCCATGTCGGCAGCTGCAATTTCTGCGAAGCTTCGCTTTCTTTTTGCTACCCATGACGTTCCAGAAACTGTTGTTTCTTATAATGGAACTGCATTTTGTTCGGAGGAGTTCCGAGACTTCATGTGCCGAAATCAAATTTGACATGTGACCGTTGTGCAAAGGGATAGAACGTTGGGTGAGTTGGTACGGTAATATGATCTTGGACTGTAGCGCGAAGTGACACGGACACAGACTAGAAGCAGACAGGAAGTACCGTACCAACTCGCTAAACTTTCTATCCTTTTGCAGTACATTTCTTGTACACAGGACTCTTTTCAATGTGAATGCTTTAACCTTTCTAGTAAAGCCAATGTTCCTTCTTTGATTGCAATACCATGTGACCGTTGCCCCAATCACCCTTCTTCGAATATTCAAGCAGAACGGATGGTGCACGAAACCAAGGAAGTACTCAAGCACATGGTTGGAGGGAATATCGACACACACCTGGCTAGGCTTTTTTTGAGCCAGCATATCTTGCCTCATGCTACAGCAGGCAAGAGCCCAGCCGAATTGCTAATCGGCAGGAAACCTTCAACTGTGTTAGAGCGTCTGCATCGTGACCTGCAGTCCGGTGTGCAGCAGATACAAGAGCAGGTGATGCAGCGCCGTAACCAGGCAGTGCGACTGTTTGACGTGGGGGATCGAGCGTATGTGCGCAACTATCTCTATAGACCCAAGTGGTTGCCGGGCATTGTGAATTCGGTCACGGGACCAGTATCGTACTTGCTCGTCACTAAGGATGGTCGTCGATGGAGACATCATGCTGATCAACTCAGAAGTCGTTCTGCCAGCTACGCATTGGGCAGTTCCACTTCTGGAATGTGCGAAGAGGAGAAACCGTTGGTTGCTTCCCCGGCAGAGTGTTCCGAACTTGGCATTCCTTCAAGTCCAGAGGACCCTGGAAGACGGGACCAGGGAGAAATATGAGAGGAGGCTGCAACGCCCAGTACTGAACCTGGTTCCGGTCGTGAGGACAGTGAAGTGAGCGCATCTCTTCAAGTCCAGCGACCACAGAGCCAACGCAGCCGTCCTGCGTATCTGAAGGACTTCGTGACGTAGGGGGGAGGAGTGTTATAGCGGGACAATCTTAGGGCCAAGCTACCCTGTGCTACCATGCGTCACGGGACGGCGGCTTTCCAGCCTCCGGCAATAAAAGATGTGACACGTGACAGTCTGCGTTACCTGCTTTAAGGAGTGGAACCACACTCGTCATTTTCCAGTCTGTACGAAACCATGAGCACTGTACGAAGTAAACTGTTTATATCAGGGCCTGCAGAAGATGAGATCTTTTGATTAGCTATGAATCCTGGTTTAAACGTGTTCTATTAACTGCTGCCAGTTTCTTGCTTGTATATGTGCTAGACAACTACTGTGCACTTCCTTAGTTCCATCGAAACTGTTGGCTTGTCAAGGTCGCGACAGCTGTAGTGCGTGTGAGCTTGAAAGGGTTTACTAACAATAGGTAACAGAAAATTCTAGTACAGGTAAAAAGGCGCCATTGACTAGTTTTCATCTCAGGCAGTGATGCTACCGAAGCGCCAATTCCCCCGAGAGGCCAACTATGCTGCCTGCTGCTACAGTTAATCAAAATATGAGAAATCCGTGCCCAATCTGCGCCGGAAGGGTTGCTCGCGCTTCCAAAAACGGAACGATATCCTCAAGCGCAGTTTTACCGCACAACCTAAAGTGGCACGGCGTGCATCAGCGGCTACATTAGCTCTGTGGTAGGCCAAGTCAAGTAATCGTACTCATGTTTCTTCATTGCCTTCGACCCCGACGCGTGCGGGTTGCTTAGGCAACGGGCAGGGTTGACATTCTGACGGCAACGAAAAATCGCGCTCGCGCCGAGCGAAGTTTCGGACGCTGTATGGTGTCTGAGTGTATGGTGTCTGTATGGTGTATGATGTCCGACTTTTCGAACATAACGTGCACACTGGCGCAAACATAGCGGCCGTGAACAACGTTTCCGCTATTCAATTTATCGCCTATCCCCCACTTTTCTTGGCGTGTGAATTTCACGGCGTAAGAATGGCGCGTACGATCGCTACCAAGATTTTGGTCGCCTTGGCACCAAACAGCCACTGGCCGTTGGATACTGGCGAAGCGCCGCTCATTAAATCTTCCTTTATCGTGTACGGCGGTGATAACAAAATCGCTGCAAGCTCACATTGTGGCATGCACGTCATCGCCGCAAGATGGCCTCCAATATGTTCAGACCTGTAAACCGCTTCGTTGATTGCGTGTGAGATCACGGTCTTGACTGGTGGCCGGAAGCGGAGATTGGGTCCGGAGGTGACATGGCAGAAACTACCAAGAACACTTTCGGGAAGTTTGTTTTTGTACTTACTGGACGGCATGGCGAAAGCTCGCGTGTAGGTAGAAAGCACTAGATTGATTCATTGATGAGAGCCTAATCTGACAGCGTTACAAGTGCACAGTCAAAGGTCATGCGCGTGTACCTGCACTTAGTGATGGTGCGCAGCACACATCGAGCTGCGTGACGAGCGAAAGCGAACCGCTCTGGCAACGTCGACTATCGCAGCATTTAAAGTAGATGGTTGTCAGGGAATCACAGCACAGGGAAAATAAGTAAATCTTTCATACCGCTGGCGGTAGCTTTTTGTCAGATGAGTGCTGTAGCTTAAACGATACATTTGACAAGCAAGATAGCGCTGAAGGTTTTTCTTTTTTTGATTCGAAAGCTTGTTCTTTGGCATAATGGAAAGCATGTTAAAACTACACGAACCGACTTGACTTGTGCAGAAAATATAGAAGTAAACGATGATATGGTTGATGAATCCAACGTTCAAGGTAGGGTGGGGGGCCAGGCCAAAGGCTTGTTGCCCGGAGGTGGTGGAGACGGTTTAGATAGTCCTGGGCACGTCAATAGTAGGTGTCTGACTGTCACATTTTGAATTTTTGTGTCACAAAATGGGCACGATGCTCCGTAAGGACCCTGGTACTGTTGTGGTCAGAGAGCGGTCACAAACGGGGTGAGCGTGACCTCGACGCGTAACCTCCTTAGCGTAACCTCCTATCGGCAGGTTAACCCACCAGGGAGGTCAAACCCACACAGAGGCATAAGAGGTCGTGTGGTAGTCGTGTGGCGCGTCGGAAGTTTTCTTTTCCCCAGATAGGCCATCCGCAAGCGTCTTCACGAAAATTCGGAAGCGGGTACGTTGTTATCTGTGGTTGGGTTGCCAAATCTGCTTCAAGGAGACGAGGCAGGGCTGCTCTGAAGGTTTTCAAAACGCTTATGAATTCAGCACGTAGCTAGTCCAAGTGCTTCAGTGCTTTCTTAAGCACTTAGGATACCACGGCTTAGTCGCAGTCCACAGTGAGGACTGCGATAAGGACTGCGTCAGCAAGGACTGCGTCACTGCGACTGCGCCACTGACCACTCTCTGCTTTCATATGCATTGCCCATTGTAACGACCCCATATGCGAGGGCAAATCAGAAAGTCCTTGCCCCTATTTTCAAACCAAATTACAGCTATAAATGCGACGTCAACACATACATTCCTAGCGGTGCACCTTTCTTGGACCGGCCTGACTTTATCTGCTACTAGCTGCGCAGCACGGCGCTGCTGTCAGTGTTGAAGATGGCGGTTGTGCTTCACACGTCCACGGCGAACGAGCAACGAAGTGTGATTCCTTTTGAGTGGAACAAGGAACAAACGCGTATAGAAATCCAAAGGGAAGTGCAGCCCACATATGCGGAAAAGTGTCTCGTTTATAGAAGTGGGAGGTGGTGGTGTTGCGAGTTCGCAAAAGGCCGTGAGAACTTGCATGATAATGAGCGTTCGGGGTGGCCGCGTGCGTCACTGGCTGACGACATTTTCCGCGTGAATGCAATGGTGCAAGCGTATCGGCGTGAGCACCTCAAGGAAGTTTCCCGGTAGCTTGGAATTTCGTATGGAAGCGTTTACGACATCGTTCGCGGGTCCTTAAGGTACCGAAAGGTTTCATTTCGGTGAGTGCCTAAGCAATTGGATGATATGACGAAAGGCAAGCCAATGATTATTTACTTAATTTTTATTTATTTATTTATTTGTTTATTATTAGATTGCTTCATTGAGTCATCTGCAACGGTATGCCGAGGAGGGTGAAAGTTTCCTGGACCATACTCATAATGGCACTGAAACGTGGATACTGCATTTCACGCCGGAATCGAAGCAGGAGATCATGGTGTGGAACATGCGGGTTCGCCTGTGACAAAAAAAAATGGTTAAATGCCATTTCTTGGCAAAGTGATGTTAACGGTCTTCTGGGATTACCGAGGACCGCTCATGTTGGATTTGATGTCACAGGGTACAAAATCAACACCGACAGCTGTTGTTCCACACTATCACCTCTGCTGGCTACCATCAGGCCAGAACGCCGAGGGATTTCCGACGTGGAGAACGCAGTTATCCTTCACGACAATGCGAGGCGATATGTGGCAATCAGAACCGCCGACAAGTTCCAATCATTTCACTGGGAGAGTCTGGACCACCCACCATGCAGTCCCGAATTAATTCGCCAGCTCTGCGTTTTTGCAGTTGATGGCGCATCGGCTTGGAATCAAGGTCGTGTGATAGCTCCTTCCACCGCCACACTGCCAGGAAGCTTGGACGATCGCCTGGAAAGTACATCGGCGCATGCGGTCAAGAGAGCGACTTCAGCGCGCTTGGGAGCATCACAGTATGAGAAAGGATGCAAGAACTTCGCACGACCTTTTCGCAGCAGTGGCAGCATCTCTGCACAGCCAGCACAGTCTAATTCGCACGCTCTACGTTTTTGCAGTTGATGGGGCATCGGGTTGGAATCATGGTCGTGTGATAGCTCCTTCCAACGCCACACTGCCAGGAAACTTGTACGATCGCCTGGAAACTACATCGGCGCATGCGGGCAAGAGAGCGACTTTAGCGCGCTTGGCACCATCACAGTATGAGAAAGGATGCAAGAACTTCGGACGACCTTTTGGAAGCAGTGGCAGCGTGTCAGCACTGCCAGCACTGTCTAATTCCCACGCTCAACGTTCTGGCAGTTGATAGCGCATCGGCTTGGTATCACGGTCGTGTGATAGCTCCTTCCACCGCCACACTGCCAGGAAACTTGGATGATCGCCTGGAAAGTGCATCGGCGCATGCGGACAAGAGAGCGACTTCAGCGCTCTTGGGATCATCACAGTATGAGAAAGGATGCAAGAACATCGGACCACCATTTGGCAGCAGTGGCAGCGCGTCAGGACAGCCAGCACTGTCTAATTCACCAGCTCTGCATTTTTGCAGTTGATTGCGCATCGGCTTAGAATCACGGTCGTGTAATAGCTCCTTCCACCGCCGCACTGCCAGGAAGCTGAGATGATCGCCTGGAAAGTACATCGCCGCATGCGGACAAGAGAGCGACTTCAGCGCGCTTGGGACCATCACAGTATGAGATAGGATGCAAGAACATCGGACCACCATTTCGCAGCAGTGGCAGCATGTCAGGACAGCCAGCTCTGTCTGATTCGCCAGCTCAGCATTTTTGCAGTTGATGGCGCATCGGCTTGGAATCACGGTCGTGTGATAGCACCTTCCACCGCCACACTGCCAGGAAACTTGGACGATCGCCTGGAAAGTAGATCGGCGCATGCGCGCAAGAGAGCGACATCAGCACGCTTGGGACCATCACAGTATGAGAAAGGATGGAAGAACATCGGACCACCATTTGTCAGCTGTGGCAGCGTGTCAGGACAGCCACCACTCTCTGATTCGCCAGCTCTGCGTTATTGCAGTTGATGGTGCATCGGCTTGGAATCACGGTCCTTTAATAGCTCCTTCCACCGCCACACTACCAGGAAGCTTGTACGATCGCCTGGAAACTACATCGGCGCATGCGGGCAAGAGAGCGACTTTAGCGCGCTTGGCACCATCACAGTATGAGAAAGGATGCAAGAACTTCGGACGACCTTTTGGAAGCAGTGGCAGCGTGTCAGCACTGCCAGCACTGTCTAATTCCCACGCTCAACGTTCTGGCAGTTGATAGCGCATCGGCTTGGTATCACGGTCGTGTGATAGCTCCTTCCACCGCTACACTGCCAGGAAACTTGGACGATCGCCTGGAAAGTACATCGGCGCGTGCGGGCAAGCGAGCGACATCAGCACGCTTGGGACCATCACAGTATGAGAGAGGATGCAAGAACATCAGACCACCATTTGGCAGCAGTGGTAGCGGGTCAGGACAGCCAGCACTGCCTGATTCGCCAGCTCTGCATTTTTGCAGTTGATGGCGCATCGGCTTGGAATCACGGTCGTTTAATTGCTCCTTCCACCGCCACACTGCCAGGAAGCTTGTACGATCACCTGGAAACTACATCGGCGCATGCGGGCAAGAGAGCGACATTAGCGCGCTTTGGACCATCCCAGTATGAAAAAGGATGCAAGAACTTCGGACGACCTTTTGGCAGCAGTGGCAGCGTGTCAGCACAGCCAGCACTGTCTAATTCACCAGCTCTGCATTTTTGCAGTTGATTGCGCATCGGCTTGGAATCACGGTCGTGTAATAGCTCCTTCCACCGCCGCATTGCCAGGAAGCTGAGGCGATCGCCTGGAAAGTACATCGCCGCATGCGGACAAGAGAGCGACTTCAGCGCGCTTGGGACCATCACAGTATGATAAAGGATGCAAGAACATCGGACCACCATTAGGCAGCAGTGGCAGCATGTTAGCACAGCCAGCACTGCCTAATTCGCCAGCTGTGCGTTTTTGCAGTTGATGGCGCATCGGCTTAGAATCACGGTCATTTAATAGCTCCTTCCACCGCCACACTACCAGGAAGCTTGTACGATCGCCTGAAAACTACATCGGCGCATGCGGGCAAGAGAGCGACTTTAGCGCGCTTGGCACCATCACAGTATGAGAAAGGATGCAAGAACTTCGGACCACCATTTGGCAGCAGTGGCAGCGTGTCAGGACAGCCAGCACTGTCTGATTCGCCAGCTCTGCGTTTTTGCAGTTGAAGGAGCATCGGCTTGGAATCACGGTCATGTAATAGCTCCTTCCACCGCCACACTGCGAGGAAGCTTGTACGATCGCCTGGAAAGTACATCGGCGCATGCGGGCAAGAGAGCGACTTCAGCGCGCTTGGGACCATCACAGTATGAGAAAGGATGCAAGAACTTCTGACGACCTTTTGGCAGCAGTGGCAGCGTGTCAGCACAGCCAGCACTGTCTGATTCGGCAGCTCTGCGTTGTTGCAGCTGATGGCGCATCGGCTTGGAATCACGGTCGTGTAATAGCTCCTTCCACCGCCACACTTCCAGGAACCTTGGACGATCGCCTGGAAAGTACATCGGCGCATGCGGACAAGAGAGCGACTTCAGCGCGCTATGGACCATCAGAGTATGAGAAAGGATGCAAGAACTTCGGACGACCTTTTGGAAGCAGTGGCCGCATGTCAGCACTGCCAGCACTGTCTAATTCCCACGCTCAACGTTCTGGCAGTTGATGGAGCATCGGCTTGGTATCACGGTCGTGTGATAGCTCCTTCCACCGCCACACTGCCAGGAAACTTGGACGATCGCCTGGAAAGTACATCGGCGCGTGCGGACAAGAGAGCGACTTCAGCGCGCTTGGGACCATCACAGTATGAGAAAGGATGCAAGAACATCGGACCACCATTAGGCAGCAGTGGCAGCATGTTAGCACAGCCAGCACTGTCTAATTCGCCAGCTGTGCGTTTTTGCAGTTGATGGCGCATCGGCTTGGAATCACGGTCGTGTAATAGCTGCTTCGACCGCCGCACTGCCAGGAAGCTGAGGCGATCGCCTGGAAAGTACATCGCCGCATGCGGACAAGAGAGCGACTTCAGCGCGCTTGGGACCATCACAGCATGAGAAAGGATGCAAGAACATCGGACCACCATTAGGCAGCAGTGGCAGCATGTTAGCACAGCCAGCACTGTCTAATTCGCCAGCTGTGCTTTTTTGCAGTTGATGGCGCATCGGCTTGGATTCACGGTCGTGTCATAGCTCCTTCCACCGACACACTGCCAGGAAGCTTGGACGATCGCCTGGAAAGTACAGTATGAGAAAGGATGCAAGAACATCGGACCACCTTTTGGCAGCAGTGGCAGCTTGTCAGGACAGCCAGCACTGTCTGATTCGCCAGCTCTGCATTTTTGCAGTTGAATGCTTGGAAGGCTTGGAATCACGGTCGTACAATAGCTCCTTCCACCGCCACACCGCCAGGAAGCTGAGACGATCTCCTGGAAAGTATATCGGTGCGTGCGGACAAGAGAGCGACATCAACGCGCTTGGGACCGTTACAGTATGAGAACGGATACAAGAACATCGGACCACCATTTGGCAGCAGTGGCAGTATGTCAGCACAGCCAGCACTGTCTAATTTCCCAGCTCTGCTTTTTTGTGGTTGATGGCGCATCGGCTCGGAATCACGGTCGTGTAATAGCTCATTCCACCGCCACACTGCCGGGAAGCTTGTACGATCGCCTGGAAAGTACATCGGTGCGTGCGGACAAGAGAGCGACATCAGCACGCTTGGGACCATCACAGTATGACAAAGGATGCAAGAACATCAGACCACCATTTTGCAGCAGTGGCAGCGTGTCAGGACAGCCAGCACTGTCTGATTCGCCAGCTCTGCGTTTTTGCAGTTGATGGCGCATCGGCTTGGAATCACGGTCGTGTAATAGCTCCTTCCACCGCCACACTTCCAGGAAGCTGGAAAAAAAAACAGTTTTCATGGGAAATCTGGCCGACCTACTCATGCTTTCGCTTATACTATGAAATCCTGTCATTATAAGTAGACAGAACTATTATTGCTGTTGTTTACAGGCCCCCGAGTGGAGACGCACGCAACTGGTTTTTTTTTTTGGAAATCTTTACTGGCTTTTGTCGGTGATAAGCACACTACTACATTGTACGGATACTTCGATATCAATATGCTTACTGATCCTTCCGCTAAAAGAGAAATGGAGCAGTTCATTCTGTCCTTTGGATGCACAAATGTTATTAGTTCCCCCACCCGAATTACCTCTACATTTGTAACACTACATGACCTATTGATAACAAGTAACTACACACCTTCATGTAAAGCCGGAGCAATATGTACTGATGTCAGCGATCACAATGCCATATACATGTACCTTGAATATAACAATGCACGTCCTAAGAGCACACAGCGGGTTCAGTTCCAAGAAATGGCACCTAAAAACTTGGAAGCTTTCCGGCAGAGAGCAAATAGTTTTGATTGGAGCAATATGCTGTGCGAAATAGAAACACATTATGCATACAACTTATTCTTGAGTAGCTTTGTGAAATTGTAGAATGCGTCATTTACTTACAAGTACCTTCTGCAGTAAAAAAATTACGTAAGCCGTGGATAGCGCCAAGTCTACTTACTAGAATCCAAGGGAAGGATAGGATGCATCAGAAGTTTTTGGAAACTCGTGATTCATTCCTTCGTAATAAACTAACGAAAGATATCAGAACCACTAGAGATGAGTGTTATTGCAATTTCTTTTTTAAACTCAACCTCTAGGACTGACGTGACGTGGAAAAAGTTAAAAAGAGTGCTTAATCCTCTCGCCCTATCAAACCAAGTTATAAAATTTAGTAAGAAAAATGAAGAATTGTCGGGCAGGAAGTTGGCTGATGCACTTAATGATTTTTTTTATTGATCTCCAGAGAAACGATTATCATGTGACGGCTAAATTATGGGGTTTTACGAGCCAAAAGCACTTTTTGATTATGAGGCACGCCGTAGTTGGGGACTCCGGAAATTTCGACGACCTGGGGTTCCTTAACGTGCACCTAAATCTAAGTACACGGGTGTTTTCGCATTTCGCCCCCATCGAAATGCGGCCGCCGTGACCGGGATTCGATCCCGCAACCTCGTGCTCAGCAGCCTAACACCATAGCCACTGAGCAACCACGGCGGGTCGTGTGATGGATCTGGACTACATAAATTGTACCATAGACCAGACATGTTTCCTAAGTCGTGTAACCGAGTCCGAAGTAGAGACCATATTTCTTTCATTGAATAATTGCGCGCGTTGTGATAAAGACGGTATTAAGGTGAAACCTGTGAAATATGCTATTGATGTAATAGCACCTTGTCTCACCCATATATTCAACCTTTGTCTGGCAAATTGTGTCTTTCCTCCGCAAATGCAGATTGCAAGAAAGTTTATAAGAAAGGTGACAAAAATGACTTTGCAAACTATAGGCCTTTGTCAATACTACCTGTTTTATCGAAATGGCTTGAGAAAGTAATTTTGACCCAGATGAATAATTTCTGTAGTAGGCACGATATACTGACACCTTCACAATTTGGTTTCCGGAAACACCATTCCACCGAACTCGCTCTATTAGAACAAAAAGAATACATTCTAAAATATCTTGATGAGATGAATTTAGCTTTAGGAATATATGTAGATTTTTAGAAGGCTTTTGATCACCTGAGCCACTAGTTACATTTAAAAAAGCTTCAAGTATGTGGCTTTCGAGGAACGTCATTGATGCTTTTGAGCCGCTATCTGGGAAAATCGACAACAGTATGTTGAAATAAATGGTCACCAATCCAATGTTAAAACTCTCTTCCGACGTGCCGCAAGGCAGCATTTTGGGCCAGTTTCTTTTTAACATATACGTGAACGACATAACACAGATAAACAGAGAAATAAAAATGGTCATATATGCTGACACCAGCTTATTGTTTTCAGCCTCGTCTGTCTCGAACATGGTCATGAAAGCAAATGCAGCAATTAGGCAGCTTGAGAAGTGGACAAAATATAACGCTCTAAAAATTAACACTTCTAAAACAAATACCATTATTTACCGTACAAAAACAAGAATATTCATATTAACAATGATATTATTATTAATAATTTTAAAATAGAGGTAGTAAATTCCTTTAAAGTACTAGGTGTAGTTTTGAATGAGAAAATGACATGGGATGATTACGTAGCATCTAAACTGTCACGTGTCATTAGATCGACTTACACTCATAAGCACGTCCTCCCTATAAAAATGAAATTGCTACTTCACAATTCATTGTTCTGTTCTCATCTAAATTATTGTCATTTAGCGTGGGGGAAATAACCCTCACGAATCTATGCAAATTACACGTTAAGCCGACAAGAAAGCTCAGAATAATATGCAATGTAGCATATGACAAACCACCCAAGCCTCTCTTTATGAAAGACAACATAATGCCGATTCATGATCTGTACGCATACAGCCTAATTTCTAAATATGTTACCGAGCTCAAAAACAACGTCTTGTTCATTGTACAACTGGCATCACTGCAGAAAAGAACGATCACGTACGCAACCAGAAACACCGATATTTGGCACATACATTCATTCAGAATAGGTTACGGACTACATATGCTCAGAAACGCTCTTCCATATTTCTTAACCCTGTGCCAAAACTACAATTTAAATTTCTAACGCATTGGGCCAAAAGATTTGCGTCATTTTGTTTCAGTTATACGCGAAAGGACGGCACCTTTTGTTTGAAATGTGCGATATGATATTATGCACATGGCTTTGTCTTTTGGGATTGTACATTTGTGTAAAAATTGTCATTTGTTTGTGCATTGTGATATACCTTTCTGTCTGTGCTCATATGCTTGTACTGTTTGCCTTTTTTTTCTCAACATCATGGATTTGTATCGAAGAAGCGAGAGCCCGTCATGCTTGAAATCTAGCTTTTTCTCTCTGCCTCCCACATCCTTGGGATGGAAAATAAAGGCATTATTATTATTATTATTATTATTATTATTATTATTATTATTATTATTATTATTATTATTATGAATGAGCCACTCGTACGTCGCAACAATGGGTGGTCCACGTGCGAACACCCACTGCAAGCATTCCGTAACGGTTTCAGGCCTACTACCGTTACCAAATTGGCCAGCGCTAAATTTTCCTCACAGCTACTCTGCCTAGATAAACAAGCTTGAAGCAGATTTTATCTCCCATAGAAATGACTCATGAAATTTCGGTCGAAGCCTCCATGAGGTTTGTAGATCAAAAATTTCATTTCCCCCGCAAGCGTACGCCCAGTCTGTAAAATTAGGGAGACTATGTGTCGCCGCGAGGGATGCGTGCGCCAGGGGAGGAAGGCGCCTCGAAATGGAGAAGAGAATCGTGCGCCGGAAAAGGTACTCAGGAGGGTGGATCTATGGATGGGTGGATGCTATAAGCGTCCCCTTTGGAATGTAGGTGGCGCCACCAAGCTCTTGTCATTTTATTGCCTAACGTTCTACCTATGTTAAAAAAAAACGCGAAGAATTGCCATCCCTAAACTTTCTGAAACCCTATTGGGAACTTCGTATATAAGCGTCCGTTATTCGTTGTTTGTCTACTTTTGTTCCAGCCATTTTCCAATCACCTCGTACTAATCTCTACTTCGGGCATGTTTACTTTCCCCCTGCTCTCGCGGAAACCGAGGACTTCAAGAAGGCCAGAGGGGCCTGAATCGACCGCTGGGCAGATGTCTTTACATTCTGACAAAGCATGCTCCATCGTTTCCCTAGCTTTACCGCAACAAGCACATGCTTCTTCCTCCTTGTTGTATCTCGCTTTATAAGTGCGTGTTCTATACGTACAGATCTCGCTTTGAGCGATCATAAATTGTTTCTTTCGTGATTTCCTCTTTTCTCCTAAAGTAGTTACTCATAGCAGTCTTCTTTTCCATTGCTGCCACCCAGGAGATTGTCGCAGCCTCTCTGACTTCGCTCTTGACGTTCTTTGCTGCCATGCTCCTCACCATAGCGGTCACGTACTTGCTAGTAAGCTTCCTAGTTCTTTTCCTCCACTGTACTTTTTACTTTGGCAGCCTTTACGCAAATTTTATCTCCCATAGAAGTGACTCATGTACTTTTAGTCGAAGCCTCCATAAGGTTCCATAAGGAGCACGCGACAGTGCAACGCCCCCTTGAGGAGAGAGATATTCTTGATTGGGGGTTGAAAGGTGGGGCTAAGTGCAGCGCGGTAACTGTCTCTCAATAGAGGATGCCTAAACCGCACTGCACAAGGGGGAAGGGAGAGAAAGATGGAGTGGCAGTAGCAGCGACAACAGAGGATGCGTAGGCGCTTCACGGGATAAAAGAGTCTAAGTGGCGTTGAGCGAATTGGGGAAAGAGAATGGAGGTGAAGCACGCAGAGGAGGAGGGTAGGCGAAGGCGCGCTGGGTTGACTCAGTTGACCTCTTCTGGCAGTTGCTACGGGCTCTGTGTGGCGAACCCAGTACGTGGCGTACTGGGTTCGTCTCGTGATTGAGAGGCTGAGCGTCGAGCGAAAAGGACATAGCAGGAACACAAGCGGCAGCAGGCCAACCGTGAGTCAACCAATCCCGACGTCGTCGCCAAGCGCCGGGCACGAGCTGAACAAATGCGGCAAAAGGCGCAGGCTTTGCGCTACCTAGGAGTCTGCAGAAGTGGAAGAAGGGGAAAATAAATAGGGTGAACCGTGCATTACCAAATTGCCTGAAATAATAAAGACTGTGCTTTTACCTACAGTGCCTAATGACACTTGATACTTCATAAACGTAAAAGAAACAGACAAAGAACATACAAAATAAAAAAGTAGCATTGAGAAAACCACCACACTTACACACAATAATAATGTTTTAAAGAAGTCGTGTCGACGTCGAGCACAGGATAGCTTTCTCAAACTGATTGATCATTTAAAGGAGGCAGGCTACCGAGAGCATGTTCTTCTTTCTGTAGCAAAAAACATTCTGAATAACTCGTGATTTCGCCAACCTAACGAGGAGTAGCCTCGAAAAAAGGAAATGATAGCCGTGAAACCATATGCACATCCCGTGTCGAACATTTCGAACAAGATCGCTAACCGAGCTGATAATCGTGGCAGGGAATACCACCTAAGGGTGGTCTTCCCTGCCACGTTAAACCTTTCTAGGCTCCACAGAACGACAAATACTTGTCTCCGCAAAGCACCGGCTCGTGTCAGGTATCAGTGCCAGGTGGCAGTGTCAGGTGGCAGGGGTGTGTGAAATACCTGTGTCGTGCGGTAGGAAGTACGTGAGCCAAACTGAGCAATGTTTGAATTTTCGGCTGCGACAGCATCACAACAAAGTTAAAGAAATGGCAGAGTGTCACTTGGCAATTCATTGTCGTGATCGCAAGTGCACGCCAAACTTTCGCGCATGCTCTGTGGTTGCCAGAAGCCATGATAAATGGGTAAGATTATTAATTGAAGCAAAAAGAATCACTGAAGCAGGTATTGTTGCGTGAGCGTAGAATTGGTGTCATTATTGTGAAAAGAGCTGCTTTACTTGAACGCGACTGCACACTGATGAACAGTGACAGCGCTCTGTTGGACAGTTTCTCGGAATAAATTTCGTTGGAAGTGGCGCCTTGTGTGTGTATCTCTTTTGTGTCCTCATCTATGTAGCTTTCACCTCAGAGTATGCCTAGGCCACTCGGCCTAATTGGCACTGTTTCGTCTGGCGTCCGCGAGCGTTACGGTTTGGTGCCGAATTGACGCAGATCTATTCGCAGCAGCCGCGCGACACTCGGAAAGCCAAAAACCACCCCGCAAAGCGAAGCAAGCGTACGAAAGCTGTTCGCGGTCGCTATCTTTGCGACACACGTATGGCGACCTCTCGTACTTGACGGCGGTAGTAGGCGCATATCGTTGTCCTGTACTTTCGAGCAACCCGTTTCAAGACTAGGTAAGGGTTTATACAGCGGACGTGAAAGCTTTATGAACCGCTTGCATGCATATGCGCGAATGGCGGATAGAGAGAGAGAGAGAGAACTAAACTTTTCCGAAACGGTAAACCGAGTCAGAACCCGGTTCACCCTAGGTGGGAGGATTCCTTATTCCAAGAACCCTCTGGCTTGGGCTGCCTTCTTGGCCCGGGCGACGAGACTGCGTTGGTTGCCCAGGTCATCGGAGGAAAGCTTGGCCTCCCACGTTTCAGTTATCGTATGGATCTGCGGTGAGTTGGGGCTCTCTCTTCGTGCTTCTATGGGGCGGCTTTCTTTGGAGTCGTCTTGTGGAGCTTGTGAGGTAGGGTCTGTGGATGGGTCACGCAGTGGTCAATCCTGGACCATGTGTTGCAGGGTGTCTGGAACGTCGCAATGGGGGCATGTGTACGAGTACTGCGTAGGCATGTGTACGAGTACTGCGTAGGGTACAGTCTGTGCATGATTATTCCGTGCACGTAGGTGTTGGTCTGTAGGCGGCGCAGGATGTACTCTTCCTCTTTGCTCAAATTCTTGTGTGGTAAAGCGTACGTTCTTCTGCTGAGTCGGTGGTGTTGCAGAAGCTCCGAGTACTTTAGGGCGATGTCATCAACGTTGGTGGCCGGCCTAGTGGGGGATGAAAGGAAAGCCCGGCTGGTATGCTCGCGGGCAGCGGCGTGTGCCGCCGCATTTCCTGTCATGCCCTGATGGCCTGGAACCCAGTTGATGTGGGTGTCGGGGAGCGGGGCGCGTGCGATATGATTTCTTATATTTCGAGTGCGGTTTCTGATACGCCTTCTTTTATAGTTGCGAGCTGCTGCTTGGGAGTCTGTTAGTATTACTGCTACTTCAGGGCACGTTGTTATTGCCAGAGCGATTGCCGCTTCCTCTGCAGTCTCGGGGGCTCTTGCTCGGATGGTGACAGCTGCAAGTTCTTTGCCTTAGTGATCAGTGACGCTTAGGGCAAAGGCGTTTCATTTAATATACCGGGCAGCATCGGTGTACCTCGTATCAGGATCTCTCCCGTATTTCTTGCTGAGTACGCCGATTCTGCTTTGCCGGTGCTCCTTATGATAAGTTGGATGCATATTGTGCGGTATACTTGCAACGCTGATACAGTCTCGGACTGCAGGTGGGATTCTTGCTTTCCGGTCTGTGTCTGCAATGAAACTTTCACTGTAGTTGAGGTAGCGCAAAACTGCACGTCCGGTCGGTGTGAGCTTGAGCCCCTCTAGTTGGCTGATCTTATGAGCCTCGACAAGCTCTTCCCACGTATTGTGGACACCGAGCTTGAGGAGTTTCTCCGTTGATGCCATGGGTGGGAGGTTCAAGGCTACTTTGATTGCCTTTCGAATGACAACATTCAGTTTCTTGATTTCTGCCGGCTTGAGCGTCAAGTAGGGAGTTCCGTAGGTGATACGGCTAGTTAGGAGAGCTTGAACTATGCTTAGTGTGCCGTGCTGCTGCAGTCCGCTTCTTTGGTTTGTGATCCTCTTGACGAGGTGTGTAACTTGTGATAGTGTGCGTTGGAGACGCGGGAGAGTGGCCGCCCCTGATCCGTCTTTGTGGATGTGAAGTCCGGGTACCCGAAGAGAGTCGACTGTAGGGATCTTGGTTCCGTTGAGCGAGACGCTAGGATCGGGTTCAATATAGTTAGGCGGTCTTCCTCGTGTCCGTGCTCTCAGGACTAAAAGCTCCGACTTTTCGAGTGCACATTGGAGACCGCAGTCTCGGAGGTATCTTTCGATAGTGTCGAGGGCTTCTTGAAGATGGCGTTCTTGTTGTCCAGTAGCAGATGCTTTGGTCCAGAGCGTGATGTCGTCGGCGTAAAGGGCATGGCATAGGTTTGTGATGGCGTTCAGTTGTTTCGGTAGCATGATCATTGCGATATTGAAAAGGAGGGGTGAAATAACTCATCCTTGTGGGGTTCCTTTGTTGGGCAGCCGAAATTTATCGCTGCGCAGATTGCAGACGCCTACTGTTGCTGTTCGGTGTGTCAAAAAGCTGCTGATGTAGTTATAGATCCGGGCTCCGCAGCCTGTATCTTCGAGGTTGCGGAGAATGGCTTTGTGGCTCACTTTGTCGAATGCGTCCTTTACGTCGATTTCCAGGATTGATGATTTGCGTCTGTGATCGAGGTAGTCAAGCAAGTCTTCTTTGAGGAGCAGGAGAACGTCCTGCGTGGATAGATGCTGTCGGAATCCGAACATGGTGTGCGGCAAGTGTCCGTTGTCCTCGAGGTAAGTTGTTAAACGGTCGTGCACCATGCGCTCGAGGAGTTTGCCCACGCAAGATGTAAGGGAAATGGGACGGAGGTTTTCGATACGAAGGGGTTTGTTGGGTTTGGGGATCATGGTGACCTCCGAATGCTTCCAGGCTGCTGGTAGGTCCGCCTTTTGCCAGCAGTGGTTGTAGTACTGTAGCATTGCTGTAGTGGCAGATTGCGGGAGGTTGCGTGGGAACTTATTAGTTATTCTGTCCTTGCCTGGACTGGTTTTTCTAGTGAGTTTGGCTAAGGCTGCGTAGAGCTCTGCCTGCGTGAATGGTCGATCGAGATCTGGGTTTAGTGCACCGTCGTACATCTTTCCGCTCGCTGATGAAGTGAGCTTGTCGCTGCTAAATTTTTGCTGAACCTCACGAAGGAGATCATGCTCCGATCCAGCATGATTGTGGATCAGTCTGCGCCGATCTTGCCTCTGTTGCGTTTTGGTGCGATCGGTAGCTAAGAGAGTGCGTAGGAGATGCCAGTTTTTCTTGGTGCTGAGTGTCCCTTGTATGCTGTCACAAAAGGCGCGCCAATTTTACCTGCTATGTTGCTCCGCGTAATCTTGGGCCTGTATGGTGAGAAGGGCGATTCGTTGCTTAAGTTTTCTATTCAGCTTTTGTCTCTTCCACCTCTTCAGGAGGCTTCTTTTGGCCTCCCAGAGATAAGGAAGATGCGGGTGGACTGCGGGGGTGTTGGTCTTTAAGCTGCATGCTCTTGGTGTAGTTTTCTGCGGTGATGAGAAGGCCCTTGAGCCAATGGTCGATGTCGTCGATTGTTGTGTTGCCGCTGAGGTTGTCTCTGAAGGACTTCCAGTCTGTTAGTCGAGCAACTCTAGTGTTGGTTGGTTTCCGGTTATGCGCGATGTCAAGGTGCATGATGTGGTAGTCGCTTCCGAGTGTCTCCGAGAGCCGACTCCACTCGGCCCAGTGGACGTTGCTGTGAACGTAAGGTCCGGGTTTGTGTCCCTGGAGACACTGTTCCCGACTCTCGTGGCCTGCAATGGGTCGTTCTAGAGGGTCAGCCTGTGTTGTTGAGCAGTGTCCTGCACTCGCGCTCCCTTCTTGGTGGTGTTTGGATAAGCCCATGCGGGCGTTTGGGGCGTTGAAATCTCCCATTATGACAACTTGATGGCCTGTCGTACGTTTCCTGAGTTCACGAACAAAGTGGTCGAATTCCGGAAGTTGATCACGAGGAGGGCTGTATATGCTGGCGATAAAGAGGCTTTGCTGCGTTTTTCTGTCTGGTATGATCTCCACTAGGGTGTGCTCGATGGTGATGTCTTCTATTTCGTGTTCCTGCGTTGTGAGAGATTTCTTGGTAAGGATGGCTGTGCGTTGAGTTTGTTCATGAGCGGTGTATCCTTGAAGTCCGACGTTGTGGTTTGCTTTCCTGTAGGGCAATTACATCAGGGTGGTCCAGTTTGACGAGTTCTTGTAGGTTTGCATACCGGGGACGAAAGGATCGACAGTTCCATTGCCAGATGCGCAGAGTATTTTGCGGGCTCTTTGTTGTGGTTGTAGGTGTCGCCATCATGAGGCTCTTCAGCTTCACAGGCAGCTTCATGGTTGGGTGAGATCGAGCGGGAGGCATTGCGACTCTTCGTGCGAGCCTTCTTCCTACCCTGCTCGGTCGTGTTGAGAAGGCTGTTGAGGTAGGACTTGGTGACATAATTGTTATTTGCGTGTGCTATGAAATTGTTGACCTGGGCTGGTAACCTGGCTTGTGAGAGTGGCGACTTGATTTGCGAGGGTGGTGACCTGGGTGTTGGGGGTCGCAATCTTCTCGACGATAGGCTTGTTGATGTTTTCAATCAGGGCGAGGATGTTCTTTGTGAAGACGTCCTCGAAAGCCTGGAGGTGCTTCTGAACTCTAGCTTCGATCGTGGAATCAACTGCCTCCGTGTTTAGCACTGTAAATGGTTGTTTGCTTCCATGTTCGTATTCTTTGCATCTTTGGAATAATCTGTCTGGATACTTTGTTGATTTTGTAGCTTGCTCTCGAGGGCTCTTACGGCTACAGCTTCTGCCGATCCGACGCTGGCACTGCCTGAGCTGCCGGCCACTTCAGCGTAATTCACGTGTTTTCGGGAACGTGATCGCGATCTTGATCGTGATCTTGACGTGGGTCTGTTACTTCTTGCGGTGCTACTGGAGGCGTTACTTAAGTTGGCGGCGCATCCATTGGCCACTTCAGCGTAATTCACGCGCTTTCGGGAACGCGACCGCGATCTTGATCGTGATCTTGACGCGGGTCTGCTAGTTCTTGCGGTGCTACTGGAGGCGTCACTTGAGTTGGCGGCGCATCCATTGGCAGCGCCTAGTTCAGGGAACTCATCGCGGTAGTAGCTCCATCGACTGTCTAGTTCTTGGTAAGGCGGTGGGTTGGGCTTGAGCTTTTTCTTGCATTCTTTCCCAGCCGTTTCGTGTCCTTCTCCGCAAATCTTGCACGTGTGATGGCAGTCATGGTTCGGGGGGTTTTTGCCACATTTGTAGCAGAAATTTGGGGTTGGTTTTGGGCAAACGTCTTGACGATGTCCGAGGTTGCCACAGGTTCGGCAATACTGAACTGATTTGCGGTAGGGCTTGCATCGGTAGTCGCCGCTTCGATAAATAATGCTGCAGGGGACGTGTAGGCCCTCAAAATAGATGACCGCCGCCGTGGAGTGTCCGAGCACGCGGGCGTTGAGGACTGTATAGCGTGCTGGCACTCGAATTCCATCCATTACTTCCGCACTGCAAGTCCTAGGCGTGATACCGTAGATAACACCTTTGCTGACATCTTCGGGTAGACGCAAGTTGGCTTTTACGTTGTAAATGTTGCCTCCAAGCTGTATGTTAGTGACCTTGGCCAAGTTTTGAGCGTAGTTCTTGTTTGCTGTACTTGCAATGATGAGGTTTTCTTCTTATTTATTTATTAATTCTTTAAAATACCTTACAGGCCCTATGGGGGCATTGTGTAAGGGGGGCTACAAAATCAAGGGGGAAAAAGAGTAAACAGCCTTCTAAAGTGTAATACAAAAGATCCGCCTCAATGCAGGGCTCATCAACATTACTACCAAAAACATGTAAAAGGAACAACTGAAGTAATGAAAGGCCACAAAGGTACACTTAAGGAAATAACACGAGTAAAACTCCCCGTAAGGTACTAATACTAGAAAGTAAAATACACCGAAAATGAACCATATCAGGGAGTACAATTCTTGAAGGGATATTTAGGGAAACAGACGCGAAAAAGCTATAATATATACAGGGTATACAAGTGAACACGTGACGTAGCATAAAATAGCTATTCATAGGAGCGAGATAGCAATGCATCAATAAAAAAATCACAAGAAGTTCGAAGCACATCGCTAAGTGTAAGAAACAAGATAAAGTGATTTGTAAGTGCTATTATGAAAAATGCTCGTGTAGGAGATGACGAAATTTTTCTTGATCTGACTCGGAAGCAATGTGATCAGGCAGATTGTTCCACAAGCGAATGGCCGTAGGGAGCGCGGAAAAGTTAAAAGCATGTGTCGTACTGTACATGCACGCAAAACTGAAGTGGTTATTTAATCGGCGAGACGTGTTCGAGGCGATCTGGATATGTAGTGTGGATTTTGTGGCATTATAAACATATTTGTGAAACAAGGATAACAGAGCGATATTACGGCGAAGAACTAAAGGCTGTATGGAATGATCGAGTTTCATTTGCGTTACGCTGGAGTGATGGCTATAATTACGTGAAATGAAACGGGCAGCACGGTTTTGGACTGATTCAGGCATGTCCATTAAGTATGTAGGATGCGGGGACCAAATGGATGATGCATACTCGAGCTGTGGACGAACAAATGTCTGATAGGCCAATTTGCGGATGTTGGAAGGTGAATTACCCAGATTACGACGTAGGTAACCTAATGTCCTTGAAGCTTTTGCGCAAACGGCTGCAATGTGGTCTGTCCAGGAGAGGTTTTCGGTTAGGTGAACACCCAAATATTTATACGATACTGTATGTAAGAATTCTTTATTATTGACGTTGTATAAAAAATGTGAGTTGTCACGCTTACGACTAAAAGAAATTACCTGACATTTTGATACATTTAAAGCCATTAACCAGGTGTTACACCAATTATGAATTAGGCTAAGGTCATTTTGAAGGGCCTTAGCCTAAATGAACTCGCACGTTGTCGTGAAATTCTTTTTGCAATATACCGCTGGATCTTCCGACTGCGTGAGTGACTGCGACGAGTGACCATTTGGCGAGTTCAAGGCCAGCTTGTGGGCAGTAGACAATCTTGATGTCGTCCAGAGGTAGCGGTGGCATTCTGGATTTGCGCGTCGGCGGCGGCATCGCTGGCTGTTGTGTGGATTGGGTCACTGCGGGGGCTTTGATGTGCGTGATTTCCTTCTTGCCTTTCCTTTCCCATGTCAGCGATTGGTCGTTGAGGTCTCTAGTTCTGCCGCTGTTTTTATCATAGGTCCAAGATTGCGCGGCGTCGGCTTCTTCGGCTGAGTCTGTATGCATTGCGCTGGTTTCTTCTTGTCGTTCGCTTGACGTCGCGTCCGTCGCGGGTGTTTCTTGGCTCATTCAAAGTCTGCTTGTCAGCCGCAGCGCCTGCGTGCGCCGAGCCTCCTCGTCGGCTCACAGTGCACGTGCAACGCACGTGCGGCAGCGAGCGCTGTCGGCCTCCTTTCACGCGCACCGTGTGCCTGTTGGACGTGCGACGGCGGTTCTCCACGGCGGGCCGGTGGGGTCTCGCGCGGCGTTAGGCTTAGCAAGGCGCGGGATGGTCGGTGAAGATGAAGCTCGAAATCTTGACCAAAACGCACTCACTTTTAAAGTAGGTGGTATCCGCTGGTTCCTTGGAGCTTGCCGATTCTGTCGGTGCAAAATGAAAGTGGTGAGTGGCCTTTCTATAGAAATGAGCGCAAGACGCAGGAGCCCATGTGAGGCACGTCAGTACTCCACGCCCCCCTAGCGGAGAGTCTCAATGGCGGATAAACAAAAGAAAAAAATAGGGGGGAGGGGCATGTTGCGGTCTTGCCGTGACCCTCCAGATTTCATAATCTTTGACGGGTGGTAAATCACGCGTTGAACAGAGAATGAAATTGCGCGTATACGGCGCCTGCTCAATACCGTCGGCACCAGCTAAAGGTGCAGAGCGGGGATTGAGTCGCATGATGTGCGGTCATTTTGTCTGTCGCGCCTTGTGATTTCGCCTTACGATAGCCCGCTGCCCGTAAAGTTCGCACGGCCTTTCTGCATTTCGGAGAAGAACTGGAAAGCAAAGCATTGCATGCAATAAATAAAATATCGCCGCAAAACACACGTCCAGTATTAAGCTGAGAGCCTCATTGGGACTCAATACAAATGAACGTCAATAATTCATTAGTTTCAAAGCAAAAAAAGCTTCATGCTGTTCAACAGAAATTGTATTGAGAAAAAAGATTTTAGAACTTTATATACTAGAACTCAGCTGTAACCAGTATGATGCAGATAGCCCGCACGTGAAGTCAAAGGCGCAGCTTTTCATCGTGCTGGGTCACAAACATGGGGCCTATGGTGAGGTCAGTGTAAGCCATCTATACTAAATTGGTGTTCCCTTTGGTAAGAGTACACCGTACTGTATTTCTCGATTTCAATGTACCTAAGTTATTAATGGCGTTCTACATTCTTGTTGTGCAATGCTATAGGAGACGCCAGAGTATGTGCAGCACCGTGTTTTCTTGCCCAAAATTTGTAGGAATTAAGCATCGTCATAAATATTTTGGTATTTCAAGCGATATTCGGAATATTTTTCTTGATTCGATTTGATATTTGAGTCAAAGTGTATTATTCGGTATTCACACAACCGTACTAAGTATTCTTCAACTGTGAAACTTTGGTCAATCAAAGCTGCATTGGTTTTACAGCGAAGTTATATATGGCTAACCGATTCCTTCGTCCGTCCGTCCATCTCTCTGTCGGCCGCCTGTACGCCGAAAACTCTTCCGGCGCAACCCTATGCGCGTGCGCGAAAGAGAGAGAGAGAGAGAGAGAGAGCCGCGTGATTAGCCAACACCACCTACACAGCACAAGGCATGTTTACTCCCATCCATGACGTCACGCTATCTGGCCCGAAATTTCCGTTGACAAGGCTGGCGTAATGGAAGCGGTGGGGCCAAAATCCCTGTTGCCTACCGGGGAGCATCCATATTCTACGGCAGCCGTGCCAGATAACATGACGTCATGGATCGGAGTGAAAAGGCCTTGTGATGTCTAGGTGGCGTTGGATTAGTTGCGCCAGTAATGACGCCTTTGGTCTCCATTGTTGCACGCGTACTCGGCTACGGTTTCTCTCCGGCTAGGAAGTGGATAGACCATGCGTCATCGGCATCCATGAGGAGCAGGCAGCTTCCAATAAGCAACGCCGCGAGCAGAACCGGTAAGAAGCTCGTCTACGCCGTTCCGATGTTGCAGCCCGGGCACAAGAACAAGCTCGTGCAGCCGAGAGCAAGCAGCAACTGCGTACCGTGGATCCAGCAGCCTGCCAAGCCGTCGTTTAATGAACCGCCGTGATTAACCCAGTGACAAATACCGAGGCCGCACGTTTCAGCTTCCCTGGTTAACAAAGTGTACCGAGAGCTTGGGTGGCGATTTTAACGCGATAGCGCTAAGGAGCCCGTGCCGCAGAAAATTGCCTCGGCAAAGAGAATATCGAACCAAATTCCGAATCACGCATACCCAACCACTTCTCTAGCTGCAAAGTTGCTCCTGTTATTTCTCGAAATTTAGAGAACGGCAGCCCACAAACAAATGCAATGGAAAAAGAAACACCGAAAGCGCATGTCCTTAATGTTAGCTCTTCTCAGCGTAATAGATTTAAAGGATGAAACAATAACAGGAGATCGACCCACGCAAGAGGCCACGTTTCTAACAGAAAGCTCGCCTTCGTGCATAGCATTCGCAGCCAGCAGTTTTCCGGTAAGAATGAAAAGCAGTAACGGGTCGCGTTCCACTCTTAACGGCGAAGCTTAAGCGTCCTCCATTTTTTTTTGTAGGTGAATGCCAATTTTTCCCCCTCCTAAAACGTCATGTACCTTCCTGCTCTCCGAAGAAATGAGTACTCACTTTGGTATTGACCAAATATTAAATTGCTCCTCCTATAGACGAAGCATGTTTATCGCGAGGAAATTAATGTAAGGCGCAAAATTCAACACAGGGACGTAGTAAGGGAAACGGACAAGCCAATCATTTTTATTGAGTTACTGGGTATTACCAGAGTCCCATGTTTTTTTCCTGGTTTTGAAACTGCCTCCTCAGTTTCATATAGAGCCAGCGCCCGCCGCTAGTGGCGTAACTGTGCATGAGAGGCCATGCAAACGCTGCTACCGCCGTGGTTGCGTATGGCGGAGCCTCGATATAATAGCGTTCTAAGCTTCCGCAAGTGCCACTTTACTTTCACCTAATTTCTTTTAACATTGCACATGCATCAATAACTGCTTTAGCGTGTCTTCTGCCATGAAATAACCGCCCGGGGAAAAAAAGGGCAGCCGCTTAAGACATCCAGCTTGTAGTGCTCTGTGACGTGAAGGCCCCTCGCCTTCGCTCAGGGGGTCCGCGAGCCGCGACCAGCACGACAAAGGACCAAAGGCGCAAGGAACAAGAACCGCTTTAATTTACGATAGAATGTAACACTCAAAATTACCGCAGCCTCGCGGCCAATAGCAGAAAAGAACAAGGCAAAGAAGCAAGCAGTAAAGAAGCAAAGCAGCAAAAAGCAGCAAAAGCAAAGAAGCAAGCAACAAAACAGCGAGGCAACAAAATATACAAGCCAAAGGGAGCGACGAAAGAACGGCCGCTACAAACCATCAACTAACACAATCTTTCGGGCGATAACAGAATGCATAAAGCGCAGAAAGCAAGCAAGCACCGAACCAGGCGCGCAGATAGTCCCAAAAGCGAACAACAAGAGCACTCTTTCATGCAGACACAATACAAAGACGCTTTTCCCCCTGCTCTGTAGCACGCTCGGACAGAAACCTAGACGGGCCACGCCCCACCAGCGCCTCCCCAAGCCCGCGCCCCGCAAAAAGCCCCCGAGTGCCGTCTTCGCTGCCTTCTTATCGGGCAGCTCCCTTCCCGGCAGTCCCCGCGCGAGTTCTTACGATAACGCAATCGGTGCGCATGCTCCATGCGACGAGTGCCGTTGTGGCGCGCGTTTCAAAGGCTTCCCCCGTGCGCGCTACAGAGAGGGCCTAAGGGTCCGACACTCCCCCCCGTACAAGACCGGACACCCGCCTGGGTGTCCAACAGCACTATGCAACAACACCATGCAACAACACCATGCAACAACACCATGCAACAACACCATGCATCGTCCTAGTCGAGTTATATCACGGCTGTTGCGAAGCGAAATGTTCGGGGCAGTTGGCACGCGAAGGGCTGGAATGCTGTCTGGCGTCGTTCGGAGCTGCACGTGACGGCTCCAATTGGCATGCGCTCAAGGCGTGCGCTCTTTCAGAGACAATGCACTTTTCGCCCAACCGACGCTAGCGCACATCGGTCGCCTGGGTGAGAGGCCAAAGACGGAGGTGGTGTTTCGATGGGCCGCCGTGGCAGCCAGGCTGGTCGCGCCCGTTGGAGTGGTAGCGTGGCATTCTGCGTAAGGCGAGCATATCCCAAGACAGCATATGTAAAAACGTCGTGATTAACAGATACCGGATGTTGGGCACAGCCACGTTAATTGCTGAACTCGTATAATGACTGAAGCACGGTTAGCTGTCTGATGGGCGCTCGTAGTACGCTTTGAGGTCGTGCAAGCTTACGGGCCCCATTACTCTGCTGCCATGTTTTTCCCGTAGTAGGTACACCAAGCTAGAAATACGTTTCGTGATCACGTAAGGGCCATCCCATCTAGGCGCGAGGGAAGCAGCAAACCCTTTTGCAGCATCGCTGAGTGGGTGCGTGCGGCGGAGCACTTCGTCGCCGACCGCGAACTCCAGGGGCCGCCTGCCTTTGTTGTATTGGTTCCCATGTTCCAGGCGGGCAAGGTCCAAGTTTTCCCTGGCCTCCTTCAGAGTGTGGGCCAGGCGGCTGGAAAGATTCTGTGTGAACGTGGAGTAATTACGAGTTGGTAATTCAGAGCCGTTGGTGAATGCATGCTCAATAGGAAAACGGAGCTCGCGACCGAGAAGAATAGCCGCTGGCGTAAACCCTGTCGAACGGTTTACTGTGGTCCTTGTGGCGAAAGCCATCTCCTGGATACGAACGTCCCAGTCGTTGTGCCGCTCGGTGAAAGCCACCAGCATTGTCTTAAGGTTTCTGTTGACACGCTCCGTGATGTTGGCTTGAGGGTGGTAGGGTGTCGTCCTTTTGTGCTGCACGCCAACAGCTTTGCAAGTGTCAACGAATATCCTGCCGGTGAAATATGTGGCATTGTCTGTGATAAGCTGCGCTGGGAAACCGAAACGGGTGAATGCTTCCAACAGCCTATCCCAGATTATCTTAGAATCCAGCTTGCGTAGCGGGTACAGCTCTACCCATTTGGAGAAATGGTCAGTGACCACTAACAAGTATCGATTCCCTTTAGCTGACCTGGGGTATGGGCCCATAACATCACATGCCACAATTTCCCATGGGTATCGGCTCTCAACAGGTTGCGTGAAGCCTGGTGGCTTCCCTCCCCTCGGTTTCACGGTCTGGCAGGTAGGACATGTGCGAACGTATCTGAAGACATGCTTTCTCATGTGCGGCCATGTCGCGACGCGACACAACTTCTCAAATGTTTTCTTGCCGTCTCTATGACCGGCGAGCCGGGTGTCATGAAAGTACTCTAGAAAAGTCTTGCGCAGCTTCCTAGGCACAACGACACCGAATGGAGACTCACCGAAATCCGTATCGGCAGCAGGTATATACCGCAAGAGCAGGCCATCTTCTGCTTGCATGTAGCAGTCGTAGTTGCCGCTACCGGCAGGGTTGGCGCCGTCCAGTGCCTTGCGTATCAAGTTGCACTGGTCGTCGCTTAGCTGGGCGTCCAGTAGCTGCTGGCGGGAGATCAGAGTTCCCCAGGCGTCCACAGGCACTGCCACCGCCAGGACTTCGGGTGCCGGCTCGCCATCCCCGGAGAGTGGTGCTCGGGACAGGGCGTCAGCTACCTTGTTGAAGGTACCTTTCCTGTATTCTACTCTGTAATTATACTTCTGAAGAGAGAGGGCCCAACGGGCTAAACGGCCGGCTGGGTTTTGTAGCTTTGACAGCCACGTCAGCGCCTGGTGGTCAGTCTGAATAGTAAAGTCAGCCCCATCCAGATACATGTCAAATTTCTTTAGTGCAAATACAATTGCTCGGCACTCTTTCTCTGTTACGGTATAGTTCCGCTCTGCTCCTGTGAGAGTGCGACTTGCCAGAGGGTGAAGCTTCCCTTGGTGCTTCTGAAGCAAGACTGCGCCGATGCCATACTCACTTGCATCGGTCTGCACGGTGAATGGCAGGTTGAGGTCGGGAAGCAGCAGACGTGCGGTATCGGCGATAGCCGATGACAGAGCCCGAAATGATCCCTGCTCCACGTCAGTCCAGTACCAACTGGCACCTTTCCGTAAGAGCTGGTGGAGAGGTCTTGCCAGGTCAGCACAGTTGGGGATAAAGTGGCGGTAGAAGCCCACCATGCCAAAATACCGCTGCAGGCTCTTGACGTCTGTTGGTGGGGGAAGCTGCAGTATGGCCCGAAGTTTCTCCTCGTCAGGCCGGAATGTGCCTTGCTCGACAATGAAACCTAGGAGGTTGATTCTGGGCGAAACCAGTTGAACCTTCCGGGGGTTAATGGTGATGCCTGCGGCCTGCATTCGTTGTAAAACGGTGGTTAGATGAAGGAGATGCTCTACCAGGGTATTCGAGAACACTACCACGTCATCCATGTAAGCCATCGCATAAGTGAATTTGGCGTCTTGAAGCACAATATCTATTACACGCTGAAAGGTTGCCGGTGAATTGCACAAACCGAAAGGCAATCGGACAAATTCGAACAGTCCCCTATGGCAAGTGAATGCAGTCTTTGCAATATCGCAGGGGGCGATCGGAATTTGCAGGAAGCCCCTGCTGCAGTCTAAAGTAGTAAAGAACTTTGCGGACCCAAGTGAATACATCACTGAATCGATTGATGGGAAGGGGTACGAGTCTCGAACTGTGACAGCGTTCAACCGACGGTAGTCGACACACAACCGCGCCGTGCCATCTTTCTTAGGTGCTAGTACAACTGGGAATGCCCAGGGGCTCTTAGACGGTCTTACTGCACCGGTAGCGATCATTTCGTCTAGCGCACTATCAAGAAGTGCTCGCTTGTGGATGCTCAGGGGCCGCGGGTTGAAACGAATTGGGCGGGCGCATCCGGTGTCTATTGTATGAGTCAGCACATTAACGCTGCCAGGAGCTTCCGTGAACATTTCGGTAAATGGTTTAAGCGCTGTCTCGATTTTGGTCTTCTCCGCCGGAGGTCCTGTGAAAGACTTCAGAACAGTGAGAATACCACTACCAGTCTCGGAGACAGCAGAGACATTGGCGGTAAACAGATTTGACTGTGGATCTCTTGGCTTAGTCATGAACTTGAGAGGATGTGCATGCATGCCGTACTGGTAGGTGCCATTAGAGAGGTCGAGAACGATTCCTGCTTTCGCTATGAAGTTACGGCCCAAGATCACAGGACAAGAAAGTTCTGGAAGGTATAGGAAGCGTTGCCGGAATTTTTTATCATTCATGGTAATCGTTAACCGGGCTGCTGACGTAGCGGACGCAACGTGAGCGGATGCCATGCGAAGGGTCGTGTTTACACTTCGTAACTGTAGACGTTTCGTCTCGCAGGCGCTTTTGACACGATCGCCGAAAACAGAAACAGCAGAGCCGGTGTCTAAAATAGCAGGTACTTCTATTCCGGCCATTCTGACCGCTACCAATGGTGTTTTCTCAAGGTGGTCGTCAAGAAGACTGAACGTGGACGGCAAAGACCTCACCATTTGTCCGAGATCCTGGGCCTTCGATCTGGGGGGGTGACACCTTTCCGGTACAGCTACTACCGTTGATGCCGGTGGTGATTCGAGTGTGAAGAGCCGTTTCTTTCCCCCTCTCCGCTGCCGAGGTTGTCCGCGGCTCAGCGCCGTGACAGCAGGATGGTGAGACGACCAAAACACCCGGCTTTTCGTAGTCTTGGAAACGCCTGCCCCCACTCGGTGCTTGCCAGCCGCTGCAAGAGGCTTCGATGTTGCGAGTAACACCGCGTGAGGGTCGGCTGCTGCCGGAGAGGTCGTTCCGGAGCCTGCATGTTCCGAGGGGACGTCGGGGCGCGGTAGGTCGTTGGCCGGCGACTGGGAGCTGCTCACCACCGCCGGCCCTCGCCGTTTCCCTGCTGGCGGGAGCCAGGGGGGCTCGGGCACTGGCTCTTGTAGTGGCCTCGTCCTCCACACTGAAAGCAGACTGGGATGCTCCTGCGTGTATCTGCTGCGCCTGATTGGGCGGCAGCCGCTACAGGCCTGCTGCGGCCCCGAGTGTCTCGCAACGTTAGGCAGGTTCCGGGACCGGAAGCCGGAAGGGTACCTGGGTGGCAAAGGTGCGGTGAATGAATGGATCCAGTGCCCTTGGAGGCGGTACCATATCCCCCGGGCTTCCAAATGGAGAACCGCGCCACGCGCAAGACGGCTCGAGGGAGGCTTGAGGCGGGGGTGGAGGCTGGTAAGTTAGCTCTGCCAACATCGCCGCCTGAATATCGGATGCCGCTTTAGCGAGATCGTCAAGCGAAGAGAAGGTGCGGCCCCTTAGGAAAGCCTGGAAGCGTGGATGAGATTGCCGGATTGCCCGGGTGACTCTTTCCGTTTCGGGTGCTGAAGGGTCTGCGCGCTCGTAAAGCTCCTGAAGGGACCGTATGTATTCTTGGAGGCTTTCCTCCTCCGCCTGACTACGGGCGCGAAGCTCGTCTTTCATGCGGACAATGTAGTCGGGGGGGAGGAACTCTGCTCGCAGTAGCTGCTCAAAGTGCGCCCAACTTTGGAATGACTGGCGACGATGCCAGCGGGCGGCGGACCCAGTCAGGGCGACGGGCAAGACGCGCTGAAGAAGAACGTCATCCGTAATGGCTGCCGCATCGCGGTAATCTTGCATTTCCTGAAGGAAGTCTGCCACCCATTTCTTATCTGTGTGGCCGTCATATGTAGGCACAGAGAGCTGCAAACGGAAACTGGCTGCTGGAGTTATGTTTGTCTGATGCTCGAGCAGCGCGGTCAGCTGGGCAATAATGCTGGACATGTCTTGTGCTGGCGCGCCCTGGTCCTTTTTATCAGGCATCGTACTAGTGGTTTCGCGAGTATGATTTTCAGCCGCGCCCTTCTTGACTTTACCGGAACGTAGGTGCATTAAAATGCCGGCGGTGCATCTTTCGTGTTGAAATTGGACGGGCAAAGTGGTCCGACGGAATGGTCAAGCGGTTGTGCGGAGGCAGGACGGCGCCGAATAGCGGGGCGCAAGGAGAGCGAGAGGTAGTATAAAAACGTTCAGTGAGCTTACGCGGGTCAGAGGGGTTGGGTGCAGATGCGTGAGCTGTGGGACCCGATGTCGGAGCGAAACAAGTAGGCCTAGGGGGGATTGCCAGCTGCCTCGAGATGGGGGCGGTTCCCTTGTTCCCGTGCTCGTGGTCCCTGCGGTGTGGAAGCGTACTCCAGAACAAACAAAAAAACAACGAGAAAGAAGAAAACCACGTTGGGCGCCAGATGAAGGCCCCTCGCCTTCGCTCAGGGGGTCCGCGAGCCGCGACCAGCACGACAAAGGACCAAAGGCGCAAGGAACAAGAACCGCTTTAATTTACGATAGAATGTAACACTCAAAATTACCGCAGCCTCGCGGCCAATAGCAGAAAAGAACAAGGCAAAGAAGCAAGCAGTAAAGAAGCAAAGCAGCAAAAAGCAGCAAAAGCAAAGAAGCAAGCAACAAAACAGCGAGGCAACAAAATATACAAGCCAAAGGGAGCGACGAAAGAACGGCCGCTACAAACCATCAACCAACACAATCTTTCGGGCGATAACAGAATGCATAAAGCACAGAAAGCAAGCAAGCACCGAACCAGGCGCGCAGATAGTCCCAAAAGCGAACAACAAGAGCACTCTTTCATGCAGACACAATACAAAGACGCTTTTCCCCCTGCTCTGTAGCACGCTCGGACAGAAACCTAGACGGGCCACGCCCCACCAGCGCCTCCCCAAGCCCGCGCCCCGCAAAAAGCCCCCGAGTGCCGTCTTCGCTGCCTTCTTATCGGGCAGCTCCCTTCCCGGCAGTCCCCGCGCGAGTTCTTACGATAACGCGATCGGCGCGCATGCTCCATGCGACGAGTGCCGTTGTGGCGCGCGTTTCAAAGGCTTCCCCCGTGCGCGCTACAGAGACGGCCTAAGGGCCCGACAGACGAAAAGGAAGAAATCTGAGATTTCACGAGCCAAAACCACGGTATGATTACGAAGCACGCCTTAGTGGGGGACTCCAGATTTATTTTAGCCACCTGCAGTCTTAACGTGCACCTAAATCTAAATAAACGGGTGTTCTCGCATTTTTCCCCCATCGAAATGTGGCCGCCATGGCCGGGCCGTTTCATTTCAGGTTTCTTTCTCAGCTCCATTCGTTCCGCCTTTTAGGTTTTGCTTTTTAATATTTACCTGAAATGATACACCGCGCATTCGCTATAAAGCGCCAGTGGTACCACTTGAAAACAGAGGCAAACATCAGGGCTCAGTGGCGCATAGCGCCAGCTTCTTCTCCGAGCACAGCTGTTCACTTTCTGTTAAACCGTGAGCAGTATCTTATCAGGAGATCAAAACAATTAAATCGTTATTGCAAGGGCTCCTTCCGTAATAATGACTTCGATTAATGACAAAGAAAAAGAAACTGAGCTGCTTCGCACGCTTCAAATTTCTCGCCAAAGCGATGCCATTTCTGAAAGAGATTTAGGCAGGACAAATGTAGGACAAACCTCAGAACTAAATGTCTTCGGTGCAGCTTTTAGTATAGAATTAAGAGAAACGTCAAGTGTTAGGACTGTGTAGTTGAAACTGCATTGTAATTAGGCAATTTTCTTAGCAAGCAGTCGTTTAGAAGCGTCAGTAAGCCCAGCACTTATTCACATTGCTCGTGGTTTCGACGTACGAACGAAGAGTAGGTATTTTGGTTCTCAATGCGCAACTATTCGCAAGCTGTTAAAATATTATAAGAACTGGTCATAATATTTCTGTGAGGGTCGGAAAATGAGGAAAAATGGCTTTTAATAATCAAAAGAAATGAAACTTGTAGGCGCATAAACATCATACAAGTGCGATAATTCATTTATTATGTACAATAAGTGACATGCAGACAACACAAACAGGCGTCTGGTCGCGAACGCTCCCCAATTCACAATGCGCGAAGTTTAAAAGCATAGAACTGATATATTAATCATAAAGAAAGACCATCAAAACATAGGAAATATGCATTTTGGCGCAGGAAACACCAGAAAACGAATGGCAATAGAGAATGCATGGTCCATTGTTTCTATATAGACAAAGCGTAAAGTATAAGCCTTTCAAAACCTGTGTCAAATCAACTCTTGAAAAAGTACTGACAGAAAATTTTGAAGCGGAGATAACGCGTGAGATCTATTTATGTGGGCACACACATATCGTCTGTGATATATCAACGGCGAATATATAGCGTAGAACATATTTAAAACCAATTTTAAAATACGTGCGCGCAGCCAAGCGCAATTCGCAGCACCTCGCGACATCGACATCAAGGAAGGAAGGATCGTAAGTAACTGAGAAAATACTACGTCACAAATGTTCGTTGGCTACCATGCTGCTTGCATGTGCTCTTCTCAGTTGCTTGTACTGGGACGCTCTCTGTATCGCAGCAACTGCAGAATTAATCGGCAGTTTATGTCGTGTCTGCAGATTTCCCGCACTATCAGCTTGACTGCGCTGCACTGATCACGCACGAATTTGCGAGCACAGCGGAATGCCGCATATATAGTGCGTCGTTGACTTCTGCTCAACACGTCAGTGTTGGGAACAGCGATGCATCGTTTTCCCCGCGATAGCCTTCACTGGCAGAAGTGGACACGCTACTGTTAAATACCGTGCAGGCCACGGCAGTCGACACCGATTTATCGCGTCTTGCCATTTAAAGTGGCCGATGCTAGGGTCTTGAGACCCGTCGTTGCTTTCGCCGGCCGCAATATCCGAGTCGCTGTTTTCTAGAGCGCCGAATGGGAAGTGATTGGCCACGTCTGTTACGGTGGCGACTCCCGTCTGCAGAAAATCGTCGCCCCTGGACAACGAAAACGGCGACGACGATGGTGGCGAGGACAACCCAAAGAACGTGCAAGGGTAGCACACGAACTATCAACACGAAGCTCGCTTGCCAGCGTGCGCGCTTGCGGGCGCATCAGAGCATACTTCAGAGGTTTTTTCGATCACGTGCCCAGCTGTGTTTACATTCATTCTCTGGTCCGTCTCTTTGCTCTCTGAAACCGAAACTGGGACTGGTCGCTATAAGCAATACTCCAAATAATTACCCGTCGCGTTCATAAGTAACTGAGGTTTCGTGCCGGGATTACTGGGTCATCAGCTACTTGTTAAAACAGAAAAAACAAGGTAGAAATTTTTGCGTAAGTACTTCTGTAAACGAACACAAGTAGCCACAGCACCAATACAGCAGTTTCATCATTCAGGGAAATAAAAAAAATTGGTGCTCATCAATTTAACCCGACAACTAGCGTGGTAGTTCGCATGGGGGTCGAACTGTCCATGAGTGATACTGAGGCTTGGGTTTTGTGAAGTACGCTGGAAGGCTTTCTGAAATCCTTGTGCCCGCGTTAGGCTTCAGCGTCTGCTTTTCACGCTCCTGGGACACGGCGTCGCAGTTTATATTGAAATTGTAAGCAATGATGATGTCCGAGGCGTCTAAGTGTTTCGCACACAAACGCGTATATTTATTCACATTCAAAGTTAAGACTACCACTTCCCTGCCGCGGTATATCGCGCTTCCATTTCTTGCGCTACTCCATGTCACTCGGTATACAAAGCATTTTTTAGGTCGTTCCCTTGTAGCCGGAATGGCACCCCGGGACACAAAACGTGTTCGGCATCGTCGTCCCACCCCGCCACTTTAGCTAAACGGTCATGAACTGGAAAAATAGCGCAGCACATGCGCAGAACGCACTATGGCAATAAACTCGTATCATACTGCGCAAGTGCTTCGTACGCGAATGATGCCCTCTGAGGCACGGTGGCGCCGTGTCGCGGTAGCTTTGAGCAACGCATAAGCCTCTCCCCTAGCGTGACCGCGGAGTTTCGTGACCAGAAAACACCGAAAGACTCCGGTATTACTGTGCGGATATTGCTATTGTCTGCGTTTGCTCCGGAATTGGCGCAACTAAGGCTTTCCTGGGGGGGGGGGGGGGTATTTTGTGTCTGCTGCTGGAGTGTCAATTGGCTGAGGGTGCCTCTCTCCTTCCGACTCGTGCCCCAGCCCAGCCAATCAGAACTTCAGCAGCAGATGAAATGGACACGTCCACTAGGTGGAAAATTGCAGAATACCCTCCCTGCAGCATGATTATTGGGAACAGTCGCATATTGCGAAGGTCTTCCTGTAGGCGCTAGTAAAGGTTGGTATTCTTTATATACAAATGCGGCGGTGGCGTAGAGGTAGAACACCCGCCTCGCGTGCAAGAGGTCCGTGGTTCGAATCCCGGTGCCGGCAATTTTCCACCGGATTTAAAAAAAATCCACGTGTTGATAAAATTGCACAAACAGGCCTGGAGTGTGGCCTGATCCCGGTGACCAGAACCGGTAACGCACTCCCTCACCAGAGCAGGACTGGCCACCCTGGTGCAGTACTTGGCCACAACCTCCTATAAAAAAAAAATTCAGTCGAAACCTCAGCAGTCATGGAGGCATTACGGAATCAGGGTGTAGATGAGCCATATGTAAAAATACTGGAAGATATCTATAGCGGCTCCACAGCCACCGTAGTCCTCCATAAAGCAAGCAACAAAATCCCAATAAAGAAAGGCGTCAGGCAGGGAGATACGATATCTCCAATGCTATTCACAGCGTGTTTACAGGAGGTATTCAGAGACCTGGATTGGGAAGAATTGGGGATAAAAGTTAATGGAGAATACCTTAGTAACTTGCGATTCGCTGATGATATTGCCTTGCTTAGTAACTCAGGGGACCAATTGCAATGCATGCTCACTGACCTGGAGAGGCAAAGCAGAAGAGTGGGTCTAAAAATTAATCTGCAGAAAACTAAAGTAATGCTTAACAGTCTCGGGAGAGAACAGCAATTTACAATAGGCAGCGAGGCACTGGAAGTCGTAAGGGAATACATCTACTTAGGACAGGTAGTGACGGCGGATCCGGATCATGAGACGGAAATAATCCGAAGAATAAGAATGGGCTGGGGTGCGTTTGGCAGGCATTCCCAAATCATGAACAGCAGGTTGCCATTATCCCTCAAGAGAAAAGTATATAATAGCTGTGTCTTACCAGTACTCACCTACGGGGCAGAAACCTGGAGGCTTACTAAAAGGGTTCTACTCAAATTGAGGACGACACAACGAGCTATGGAAAGAAGAATGATAGGTGTAACGTTAAGGGATAAGAAAAGAGCAGATTGGGTGAGGGAACAAACGCGAGTTAATGACATCTTAGTTGAAATCAAGAAAAAGAAATGGGCATGGGCAGGACATGTAATGAGGAGGGAAGATAACCGATGGTCATTAAGGGTTACGGACTGTATCCCAAGGGAAGGGAAGCGTAGCAGGGGGCGGCAGAAAGTTAGGTGGGCGGATGAGATTAAGAAGTTTGCAGGGTCGGCATGGCCACAATTAGTACATGACCGGGGTTGTTGGAGAAGTATGGGAGAGGCCTTTGCCCTGCAGTGGGCGTTACCAGGCTGATGATGATGATGAGAAAGGAATATTGAACAATTACTAATAGAACATCCTTCAATGGAATACAAATAAAGTAGGAAGGACTACTGTATTCTTATTTCAAGTTGGAATATTCGCCCACTTCTAGGGATTCTTTATGAGAATAAATGAACCAAAGTTTCACAGGTGCCGGAATGCCGCAGGGTCATTGGTTCTCTGCTTAATGTTGTCACTGTCAATTAGAGCTCGATGTTGGATACAATATATTATTGTGCTACTAGGATAATATTAATCGTCCATAGTGAGCAGTGGGCACACCAACGAAAAGCCGGAGCAGTGCTGTGTCCGGCGATATTTTGTGAGCCGTCGTTCGTTTGCGCGCTGCTCACAATGGACCACTTCAATCTTGTCCAGCTTCACCATTCTTGTAATCGTCATCGACGTTCTTCGTCCTTGCTCAAGATCAATTTAGTCCTTGGGTGCCCTAGTTTTCTTTTTTTTTTCATTTTATGGGTTGGTACCAGAGTCCTTTCTTAATTTACCCAATAATCTCTACTGAATACTTTAAAATTATTAAAGGATTTTGCGTGCACTTTTTCAGACCGTGTTCAAGGCTCAGCAGTGTCCCTATCCAGGCAGGCATCCCTCATTGAGCAGCTGTGGTCGCTGACATGGGCGCCGGTGGAGAGCCCCTTCACAAGCTGGCTGGTGTGTTCCATGGTTTCGTACTCATTACCATGATTACCACTGGCCTAATTATACTGCGAAGTGAAGGCTTTCCACTATGCTTTTCACGTCCTATCTTAGAATAACCAACTCTGTTATAATAGCCACACTTTTCTTGCTCTCATTACTTTGTCTAACGAGATGCCGCTCTTAAGTGATTTCTTTTCCCATGCCTGTTCCGTGTGCTACATGCTTCGTCCGATTACAGTACTTCATGCCATTAATCGGACTTTCGCTTGCCTGCTTCCTGTTCAACACTATTTCTGTCTTCTAGATTTAGACCTTTTAGTTTCCTTCACCGCGCTCTGTCCGCTGTGGAGAGCTTTTTATTTTCTTTAAAAAAGAGGTTCTCTACACAGTTCTTTAGAGACAATGTCGCCGTTCGCAGCTTGGAACTTGCCCAAAACGAAGTGTCTCAATCAGAGCTTGTCATATGTAAGAGCCATGTGGCGATAAAGAAAGGTAGAGGACGATGTGCGCGGATCCGTCCGAACGGCACGAACCCTCGAGGCGCGTGACCCCAACTGTAATTGGAAGAGAAGCGGCGCTGAGCTGGTATTATTGACGTGACTCTGGGTCAAGAAGGTTGGAGCGTCAGCATCGTACTGGCGACGGGAGCCATGGAGCCTCGGGCAAGCCCGTGACCCTGGCGATTCAGGGTGTGGCTGTCGACCTCGACGACGTTCGAGCGAGGCTCCTTGGAACTGCTGCAGCCTCTCACGGCGGTGCCCGACACTCCAGGAAGGATCCCCCTTTACAGACAGACTAGCACGTACGATAGTCTCTGGGGCGTCTCGTCGGCACTCTGAGAAGTAGCGGCGGAACCCGGCGTTAGGCCTAGCCAGGGAGGCCGGAGTGCCACGTCACCGGCAGAGTTCGGGTCACCGACATCCAAGACGGACGAGGTGGCCGACCGATACCAAGGCAGCAAAGCTTGTGGAGTCGGCGGGAGCACCGACTATGACCAAGAGCTGATGCGCATCGCACTTGGAGATACGTGCGACGACAGTACTTTGCAAGAGCATTCCTTTTTATTAGCGCGGTGCCATAGCCCAGGGGTGCCGGACTTTCGCGTGGAACGCGCTAAGGACTGGCGTGACCGACAATAAGGACATGTTTAGTCATTGTTAAGTAGGTTGCTTAAGTGCTGATGTCTCTTCGTGGTGTTTTAGTTACGAGTTTTGCTTTGAGTTTTGAGTATGGGTAAATTAAAATCTGTTTGCTGTGCTGCCCTGCGTCTCGCGACTCCATCTCTCCCAACGTCCGTGACAGAGCTACAGGGTAAACCCACATAGCGATTTGAATTGTCGACTATTCCACTCCCGCACAGAGATCTCCTAACCTCCTGGTTAGCTCAGAGGGTACAGCGATATGTACGTCCTGGGGATCGTTAGTGATTTCCTTGCGGACAAGTTTGAAGTGGGTGGTAGGTATTGTTCTGCAGTCGCTTGTCTGGCAGTATCGCAGGTTGGCTTTGGAAGCTCCGCCTTAAAAGCAGTTCCTCCGGGGCACTATGTCGTAGCAGGATGTTCTCGACGAAGTATTTCGCCACTTCGGCCCTGGTACATTTTGGCAGGGCTTTCGTTTCAGCGTAACGGGTAAGGTAGTAGACAGCCTCAACGATTCACTAATTCCCGGAAGTTTACGTCAGAAATGGCCTCAGCAAGTCTATTGCAATCAGCTCGAATGGTCGGTCAACTGTCTCGATTAGTTGCTGCAATCCCGCTGGCCTTGTTGGTGACGTCGTCCGTCACTGAGTCTCGTAATATCCTGGCATATGGGGGCAACGTCGGCGGTCAGGCGCGGCCAGTAACTTGTATCCTCGACAACGTACGGGAGAATGTGAGGTGCCCAGCGGTCGGATTGTCGTGTAGGACGAGCAGAATCTGTGGATTCAGTGCTCAGGCCGCAACCAAAACGCATTTGGTGCAAACTGGGTAGAAGTTCTTTACGGGGACGCCGATATGCAGGGAGAATGAATACAATCCGCACCTACATACCCTATGGACAACATCGGCGTTTGCTTCCTAGTAGTCGACGAGGCTTTTTAGATCCTGGTCTCTTCGTTGCTGTTTAGCGAAATCTTCTGCACTTATCATTCCAAGGGAGGCGTCATCATCCTTGTTGTCTAGCTGCAGCGTGCCAAAGGGACCACCTTATGGGCAGTCGGCATCAGTGCTTCCGTCCGTATTTGCAAAGCACGATGATGTCAAATTCCTGCAGTCTGAGACTCCATCGGGCGAGGCGTCCTGATTGGTCCTTTAAATTTGCCAGCGAACACAAAGCGTGGTGGTCGCTTACGACTTTGAAGGGCCTGCCTATATGTAAGGGCAGAATTTTGCGGCAGCCCAAATGATGGCAAGGCATTTATTTTCCTCGTAGCATAAATGGCTTCTATTTTCGACAGCGACCGGCTAGCGTATAAGCTGTGACCCTTTGAAGTCCGTCTTTACTTTGGACTAGGACGGCGCCGAAACCTAGGCTACCATTGCGTCGGTGTGGATTTCGGTGGACAAGCACTGGTGACTGCAGGCGTGATTTAAGCTTTTGGATTGCTTTGGCTTGTGGTGTTTCCCATTTGAACTCTACGGCTCATTTCGTGAGGCAAGTCAGTGGCTCGGAATTACGGGAAAATTCTTTACAAAGCGCTTGTAATAGGTGAATAGAACGAAACATTTGCGCAGTCCCTTTTTTGTGGGTGGGATGCTGAAAGTTCGCGATGGGAGCTGTCTTCCGCGGATCGGAATGCACTCCAGACTTGCTGATGACGTGGCCTATGGAAACAGCAGCTATTAGTCCTCGAAGCAGCACTTTTACGGTTTGAGGGTGCGTCTACATCACCTAATTACATCTAGTACTGTTCGAAGGTCCCTCAGGCTCTCGTCGACACAATGCTGAAAAAAGTACAGCGTCATCGAAGTCGACAAGATGGGTTGGCCCCTTCAAGTCAGCCAACACTGTGTTCATGACGCGTTGTAGCGTTGAAGGTACTGAGAAAAGCCCGAACGGCATCACATTCAACTCGACGAGGCCGTTCGGCGTGATGAAGGCGCTCTTCTCTCGGCCTCTCTCGTCGACTTTGATTGGGAAGTATCCCGTCTCGAGGTGCATCGGTGACTAGTAATTTGTATAACAGAGTCTGTACAACGCATGGTAAATCCGTGGCTTGAGGTGTGCGTCCTTCGTCACTTTCTAACGCGGTGATAATCAAAGCAACAAACGCATGGTGCCACCCTTCTTTTTGAAACTAAATAACAGGAAACGCCCATGTGCTATTCGACGGCTGGATGATTTCCTCGTGCATGCAGCGGTTTGCCGACTCTTTGATTCATGGCGTGTCGCTCTCTTGTCCGAACTTGGTACGGGCTTCGACGGAGTGGTAGGGTGAGTTTCTCGGTTCTTACGCGGTGCTTAGCAAGGGGTATTTGTCGTATCCTTGATGTTGACGAGAAGCAGTTCTTGCATTGCTGGACGAGACTTTTCCGTTGCTTGTCTTTATTCAATTCATTTTTATTTCCCCATACAGATGGTCGGAGTTCTTGGGCAAAAAACTGTGCGAAACAGCTTGACCGGGCCCAAGAGACCACGTCAAGGTAGAGCAGTGTGGCGATGTAAATATCAGTAAAAAACAAAATTAAACGAAATTGAAGTGTTGAAATAAAATAATGTAATGCAGCTAATACAGAAGGCATAGATACGATATCAGTAGCCGACATGGCATTAGGTGTTCAGCATCCACACTGTTTGAAATTTCAACAAGGTTACACGTAGTTAATGTAACTGATACATTAAACCATTGCATACATAAGTAAAACTAAGAAAGATAAGTAGTTCAACAAAAAGCAAAAACAATCCAAAAAATTACAACAATGGAACAGTGCACAGGTGATACAAAAATCACATAAAGTTCAACAAACTTTTCAATACATAGATATTAAGGGCAGTGTTAAGTGCTTTTGCCATTATGTGTCAAGAAATTGCTGTCTCAACTGGTTTAACGTAGGCCTAGTATGAAATGTAGACCTATTTAACACTGAAGGGAAATTATATCTTAGTGAACGAGGTATATATTTAGTTCTAAAGGGAGGAGCATACTATTTGTCAGTATTTCTTGTGGAAACAATATGTTCGCGTCGTTCCAGTGATGCGGTTGCGGTTAATAAGTCATAAAAGAGGCTGTTTGAAGAATAAGGCGCATGTAAAATTCGAACGTTGTGCAAAGTTGTCATAGGAATGACATTATACGTCGCGAACAAGGGACTCGTGTCAGAGAGGTGCGCGTGATTTCCAATGTACCGGTTGATTCTTTTTTTTTTTGCACTGTAAGGATTTTATCGTTGTTAGTTTTTGTTGTGTGCCCCAGACAAGATGGCAGCAGTTTTTTTTTATTTATACATACTGCAGCCCGTTAGGGCTATGGCAGGAGTGGGTTTACATGCGAAGAAAACTGATTATGATACGGAGAAACAAGAACATAGAAATATAAAGATGTGAAGGAACTATACATCAGCAATAGCATTTTAAAAATTGAGAAATGGGTAACAAACGAAATAGAAAAATCTGAAGGAACTATACATCAGCAATATCATTTAAAAATTGAGAAATCGGTAACAAACGAACTTCGGCAGGTAACAAATTCCACTGTTCAATCATGCGGGGAAGAAAACAGTATTTGAAAGTGTTAGTGCGTGGATGGAGTGGTCTGATATTAGAGGCATGATAAGCTCTAGTTGAAGTCGGGCAAGCAGGCATTAAAATGGAGGGATCTGATAGGTGACAAAGAGAGTTCTTGTAAGAATAGAAAATCTTCAGAGATTCTATGTGCCGCCGCCTAGAAAGAAACTGGAGGCTTAATTCCGTAAGAGCAGCTGACGGTGAAAAGTCTCGGTCGAAGCGACGGTAAACAAAACGAATAGCCTTCCTCTGGACAGACTCAATACAATTAATTTCACATTGTTTATATGGGCTCCATACGGAGGAAGCATATTCTAAAATTGGGCGAATCAGTGTTTTATATGCTACTAATTTAGTGTCCCTCGGAGCAGGAGACAACGTCCGGCGGATGTAACCAAGTTTTTTTAACGCTTTACTACAAATGTAATCTATATGTTTAGAGCAAGACAAGGTGGGTGTAAAAATGACGCCTAAATATTTGTATTGAAAAACTCGTGTTAGTGGTACACCGTTGCATATATAATCATAACATACGGGCACGTGTCTGTGAGTAAAAGACATTAGAACAGTTTTATCAAAATTTATGCTCATTTTGCAAGTCGCACACCAGTCACAAAATGAAACAAAGGAATCTTTAAGGCGCTGATGATCAGCGAGTGAGTCAACTGGGCTGTACATAACACAATCATCTGCATAGAGGCGTATTTTAGAAGTAACATGGTCTGGAAGGTCGTTAATGAACAATAAGAATAGTAGAGGGCCAAGTCCGGATCCCTGTGGGACTCCTGAGGTGACATCGACTACCGACGAATCCGCAGAATCATAGCACACGAATTGGGAACGCAAAGAAAGGAAACTGGAAATCCAAGACACTAACTGAGGGTTATTTAGAATATTATGGAGTTTCAAAAGCAATTTAGAATGTAGTACAGTGTCAAAAGCTTTGCTAAAGTCAATGAAAATGGTGTCAATCTGATTACCTAAGTCGATGTAATGGGAAAGGTCATGAGTGAACTCCGTAAGTTGTGTTACAGTACTAAAACCGCGCCTGAAGCCGTGCTGAAAGCTGTTCAATAGGTTATTATTTTCAAGGAACAGTATTATATGCTTATAGATTATGTGTTCTAGTATTTTACATGAGGTTGCTGTTAAAGAAATGGGCCTATAGTTAGATAAAAGCTGCCTGTCACCAGATTTATATAAAGGTAGTACTTTAGCTCTTTTCCAGGAAGAAGGCACAACGCCACTATTAAGGGACTTCTGACATATAACAAACAGATATTTAGATATCCATTGCGAGAATCGTACTAAAAAGGAATTCGGAATTCCATCAGGGCCGGCTGGCTTTTTAGTATCTAAGTTTAGTATGAGATTCAAAACACGTTCTAGGCTAATGTTGATATCACCAATTGCATATGAATCGTTAGTTGCAAATGTTGAACGACTGGAATCATCCGAGGCGAATACTGACTGAAAATATGTATTAAACGCTTCTGAAATCTCTAATGGATCGTTAACAACACTGTTGTTGAGTTTAAAAGATGTGGAAGAAGAAGAGCCAGGAGATATGAAAGACCAGAATTTACGGGGGTTAGACTTGAGCAGTTTCGGCAACTGAACATGATGGAAGAAATTTTTGGCCGAGGTGGTTTTTTTCTGGAGTTCATTTTTTACCTGAGCATACAAAACGCATGCCTCAGGATTATTCGAGCGTTTAGTGCGAAGTCTACCAGCACGTCGCGATAAGTGCAGCAGTTCTCGGTTCATCCAGGGAAGGTTAATGTTTTTTTTCTTAGTTTTCAAAGGAACGAATCGATATATACATGATTTTACTATGCTTTCAAAACACGCCACGAGCGCATCAACGTCACTAGATAGTCCAAGTGCCAAAAATGCGTCGAAATTATTGGATAGTTCATCCGTGATACGGACGTCATCAGCTCTGGAAAAGTCTCGAAACGTGGACAGCGTAAAACTTTGGTTATGGATTGGCCGGTTTACAGATAGAAAAACAGCATTGTGATCCGAGATACCATCAATTATTTCGTAGTTGTAACCCGTCTTGGCAAAATCAGTGCTGAGAAAAATCAAATCCAGTACTGCGTCACCACGTGTGGGACTGTGAACGACCTGCTTTAAGCCAAGAGATAACGATAATTCAACAAATTTCCTGTTTAATGCATTACCATGATCAAAAAATGAGAGAGACGTCCAGTCGATTCCGGGAGCATTAAAATCACCCAGTAAGACGAAATTTGAGGAAACTAAATTCTCTTGCAGTAAAAGTTGGTCCAGCTTGTCAAGAGTTTCCAACGAACTATTAGGGGGACGATAGAAAACGCATACGTTTAAGAATTGTTTACCGTGGTAAAGTCTGCAGCAGACTGATTCTATGTCTAGCGGAGAGAAGAGGACTTTGAATTTGAAATCAGAGCGAAAAAGCAATGCAACTCCACCACCTCTTTGATTATGACGATCATTTCGCACGGTGACGTAACCTGATGGTGTAAACTCCGAGTCATGAATACCCGCATGTAACCAAGTTTCGGTGATACCAATAATGTCAGGTGAATAGGACAAAACAAGCGCAAGAAAAAGGGGAAATTTATTAGCTATACTTCTAGCGTTGATGTTCATAATGGTAAGGTCTCTTTGGGCTGTAGAAGTTCAAGCTGTTGCTGACTGTGATGCAGGACCTGTTGTCTTAGAAAAGTTGCGACGATTAGAGATTTTTACAAGGGAGTTGGTGGAATCGCACCAGTTATACCGAATGTTGTCAATGAAAATATGGTCAAGCCTAATCTTAACAGAAGACCCATTGTTGCGATGCTGACTGGACGCCTCCCATAGTTTCTTCCGAATTCCACGAACTCTGGGTGAAAAGTCATCAGAAAGCCTAAGTCCGGAATCGGTAAGCTCAAAACCATTCTTCAGCAAAGTAAGCTTGTCATTAAAATCAAGCATTTTCAAAATTACCGGGCGTGGATGGTTTTCACGAGCTCTTCCCAAACGATGGAGGCGTTCGATGCGAGGACATTGAGTACCAAGACTCTGTTGAAATAATTCAGATATTTTATAAAGAAGGGAATCGCGAGTTTCATCAACAGTTTCTAATAATCCATGTAAAATAATGTTGTTCCGCCTAGACCGATTTTCTAGATCTTCATTCTTTCCAGTCAACTCAGAGACTGAACGCTGCAGTGCACTTATTTCGTTATGTAATTGACCATTTTCAGGCCGTGAAGCAGGGGTGGCCAATGCCTTTTCAACAGCGGAAATGCGCAATTCAAGTGCCTCGAAGCGCATACCAACAGAACTTTTTATCTCTGCAATGTCGCGAGCCATGTTCTTATTGTTAGTGAATATTTCAGTTAAAAGTTGTACAAGCACAGGATTATCGGAGTTCGACAATGCTTCCTCAACCACCGGCTCTCCAGTAGGATTAGAAGCCCTCGGCGAATTAGTAGAGCGGCTTGAATGGCCCAAAGAAGTGCGACCCTTTTTAGTAGATTTAGTCGACCGGGTTCCCGTAGTAGGTCCAGGGTTAAGCTCGATATCACCACTCAAGAGAAGGCGGTTGAGCGCCGTCAACATAACAGAGCATACATCATGAAAAAAAAGTGGCTGTGGGCAGCACAGCAACAGCAAAAAACGATCGTCGGACTTTAAACAATGAGCATTTTTGCGGTAACATACCTGCATAAGCAAGAAACAGCATTTAGGCGGCATTCCGTAGCTGTTGCCAAGCTGCCCACTGATGAGGGGAACCGCACACAGGGCTTTCAAACCCCTGCCTGATGACGTCGCTGAGCTGAGAGGGTTGCCGATTGGTTTGTCAGGAATGGCAACGTTGAGGGCGGTGTCTAGCGGCAGAGATGAGCGGATCGATGACCCGCACCCATGACACACGTAGGCGATAGTGCAGAGCTGCGCAGCTTCCTCGATCTCAGCCACGTGCAATTGCACCGGTGATGGTGCAGTCAGCTGCGTGAAGGCAGCAGCAGGGGCGACGGTTCCGAGGAAAAGACTGGCAAACTGCATAAGCAAGAAACAGCATTTAGGCGGCATTCCGTAGCTGTTGCCAAGCTGCCCACTGATGAGGGGAACCGCACACAGGGCTTTTAAACCCCTGCCTTATGATGTCGCTGAGCTGAGAGGGTTGCCGATTGGTTTGTCAGGAATGGCAACGTTGAGGGCGGTGTCTAGCGGCAGAGATGAGCGGATCGATGGCCCGCACCCATGACACACGCCGGCGATAGTGCAGAGCTGCGCAGCTTCCTCGATCTCAGCCACGTGCAATTGCACCGGTGATGGTGCAGTCAGCCGCGTGAAGGCAGCAGCAGGGACGACGGTTCCGAGGAAAAGACTGGCAAACTGCATAAGCAAGAAACAGCATTTAGGCGGCATTCCGTAGCTGTTGCCAAGCTGCCCACTCGGACGCAAACAATGCTATACGGGACGCAAACAATGCTTGATATAGGTTTAACTTTATTTGCGTCGGAAGAGACGTTCGGCAGCAAGAGACCCCCCCCCCCCCAGCGACTGTAGAAACTTTTTTATGTTTCCAACATGTAAGTCCCACTTGAGGTTACTATTAAATGTAACTCGAAGCATCTTATGTGATTCTACAATTTCAATATTCTGGTCTTCGTAGGTTATGGCATGATTTATTGAAATGTTTTATTTGTTGCCCTGAAAACAATTATTTTAGTTTTAGACGCACTAAGTTTCAGGCCGTTTAAGTGCGTCCACGAGGATGCCTTCACAAGAAAATCTTCACATTGCTTCCCTGATGTATCTGCGTCAGGACCTGGCATATGTATGGAAGAATCGTTGGTGGATATGATAAATTAGACTGATCTGTCGTTGAGTACGATATGATTTATAAAAACACTAAACAAAGGAGGGCCTAAGAGGATTCCTTGTGGTACTCCATTTTTGACCAGTAGAAAGCTCGATTGGCGACTTCCGAAGCGTACCATCTGAGTTCGGTTGGTTAAGTACGACTTAATCAATTCTTGGGGCTTTGCACGAATTCCGCACTGGAACAGTTTACTTATAAAAATAGTGTGGCTTAAACAACCAAATCCTCTCGTGAAATCCAGAAAAAGGACGGAGGTAACGTAATTGAGATCAGTATTGTCTAGTACAAATTGTTACATTGTTAGGAGAGCAGTTTCGGCCGATCTTCGGGATATAAAGCCTTGTAAGCCGTCGGTGAACAGATGCTTTGTTGAAAAATATATCGTAATACGAGAAAACATGACTTTTTTCTAGTGTTTTGTGAAGATTGGGATGATGCTCATTGACTTGTAATTAGTTGCCGTATTTTTATCACCAACGTTGTAAATGGCAAACTCTGGAGCGCTTGATTTCGTCTGGAAAGACGAAATGAATATCAATATCAGGTTATAATGAATATCGAATATCAGGTTATAAATGTGCACTAGCACAGGCAGGAGGAAGTCTAACACATGTTTTATCGACTTGATTTATGGTGGTCGTAGTATAACGCAGCACTGTAATTTAGGTCACTGAATGTTCTGTGTACTTCTGTTTCGTCGGTAAGTTCCATAAAAAGACTGTTTTTGGGGCTGAAGACTATATCTTGTCGTTGCGGAAAGGGGTTTGTTGTTGCGCCTATGTTGACAAAATATTCATTGAAGTAATCAGCAAGCAATTCGTTGATGAGTTCGTGACCGTAGACAATCATCTTATCAGGGTGAAAGTTTAGGCTGTTGCGGCACAGGACTTTATTTAGTACTTTCCAGGCTACTTTAAGCTGTTTGCCTGCTACATGTGCAAATATTTGATGATAATATGCAAGCTTAGCCCGTTTCAGGTCAACGTTGAATTAATTCCGGCTCTTTTTAAATTCTTGAAGTGACGTAGGTGTATACGTGCGCAAAAACGAATAATATAGGTGGTTTTTATGCTGTATCATTTTAACATGGTATCACATTATCCACGGCTTTCAAATATTTTTCGATGGCATGCCTGTTTCAAACGGAAAGTGCTTGAGTATGCACGTGCAAAAATTTTGATGAAAGCAGTATACGCATCAATCGCATTTGTCTTTTCGATAATAAAAGACCAGTCAAAAGTACTTATTTCACCTTTAAAGGATGGATTGCATAGCATCAGTTGTTATGGAGTGCAAGGAAAACGATTCACGGAAAGCAGTGTTTTTCTTATTTTTGACTCTGGAATAAAACATGAACACAGGGCAATGAGCACTTACATCAGATGCAATTGTACCTGCATGGTGAACAGTGGTTTCAATACTCGTAATGGTTAAACTTAAAAACAAAAACAAAACAACACTAAAAACGACTCCCGAACTTCGTAGCAGCGATAGTACTACAACAAGGGGTAAGGTGCCCACAGGGCACTGACCTGCGGTAAAGACTAGAAGGATGTTCAGGCGTTGTTCTCAGGCGTTGTCGCGGCTACCAAGTGCGTTCGACAGGCTAATGGTAGTCTTTTATATACGTGCGATGTGTGCGATGGAAGCGCCCACTACAGGGACCGCAGGAGTTTATGCACACACCACCAGGTGACGAGAGGTCCGGTTGCGCCACTTGTGCTGGTGCGTACGATCAGAAGTCACCGTTGCAGGCACATGCGCTGAGCTGACAACCCGTGCTTTGGTGTAGCTGCGCAGGCGGCAATCTGCGGCAAACAGTAGAAGGGGGTTCAGGCGTTGTTCTCGGGCACTCTTGCTCCTACCAAGTGCGAACCAAGTATGTCTAGGGAGACTTGTATAAATATCGAAAGCTGGTTTGGAAACTGCGGCTGTCGAGGTATTTGTCCCGAGAGGACAAATGCATTACTGATTGGAATAAGTTGCTGTATTTATGTGATCTTCATGCCTTTGTTCAGGTGCTTACACTCCTGGCTGAAGTTCGACCTCATTATTTGCGCGTTTACTCCATGTAACTGAACGATACCTCTTGCGGCGCGAATTTAATGCTCCAGTAGCAGGTGTTGGTCGTTCTCGATGATGTCATCCATGTGTTCGGCTGCTTCTGCGTCAAAGGAAATCAATGTGCTCGCTCGAGGCGGAATAATGACTTGATCCGCAAGCACACTCCAGACTCGGTGACTCAAATTGCTATCCGGCGATATCGATTGGGCTACAGTCTCGACTTGGACTACAGGTCGATGTTTTCGGCGTGTTGGCTCGGGAAATCCATGCCAAAAATTACGTCTTGTGAGCACTGTTGTAGGATGACGACGGTCGCAGGACACCTCCAGTCATGAGTGGTAATGTTGCTGTAACGATTCCAGCTTGTGTAATTAGGTGTCCTTCAGCTATGCGGACGTGGAGCCCGTCCCATGCTAATGACTTTCTTAAACTTTGCGATGAAGGTTCCACTGATGGAATGGTTGGCTCCCGCGTTTACAAGGGCGCTAAATCTGTGGGCGTCAACGAGCGCGTCTAGGTCTGTTGTTCGTCTTGCATTGTGGTTAGGTCGTGGCGTTGATTCACGGCTGCATCGCAGTGTCCCGTTGTTACGTCTCGTCGTCAAGTCTTGCTCGATGATGTTTTCGTTGCTTGGAGTATTCGTCTGGTTGGTGGTGTGTCGTAGCTGCTTCTTCGAGATGATTATTGCAGAGTCGTCTTCGGCGGAGTACCATTGGCATTTCTACTAACAGCCACCGTACCTGCATGTGTAAGATCTTGATGAGTGCTAGTTGGCTCATACTTAGAACTGGGGTTAAACAGCACGAAAAAGACGAGGACACAATGAAACAAATACCACAGACAAGCGTACCTGCATCGGTTGCTGTTTTTAGTTTTCTGGAGAAAGACTAAGAGACTGGCCCCCGGTTGGGTTAGTGTAAAGCTGGCGTGGTGGTAACAGTTAGCGGGCTCGTGAGGGTAAACAAGAAGGTCGCTAAAGTCTCCACTTAGTGGCGGCAACGTAGTCGGCGATCTTACGAGGTCTTTCGCCAAGCGGGGGATGGGGCGCGTTGACGGCTAACCCAGTCCCATTTCATGGTATGGGTGCCGGCGGTAGACATGGGCCGCTTCTCTGCATCGTTAGGATTGTCGGGGGCACGCCAGAAGTCCGTCTTCCTTGGGACGTTGCGTGGGCTCACAGGCTGGCAGACTGGCGGCGGGGGCTGGCGGTGGGGGCTTGCGGCGGAATAACACCATTATTGGCCCGTGGCGTGAGCACGGAGGAAGAACGCGAACTTGATGTCGGTCGACGGAGACGTAGGACATCGCTTCAGGCTCGGGTTTTGGTGACGTGGGAACTTCCGCTGAAGTTCTTCCTTGACTATGTTACTGATCGAGGCCACCTCAGGCTGTGATCTACAGAACAACTTCTGCAGCTCTTACCGTATAATCGCTCCGATTATATGGCGCACGTCACTGGTGCCTAGCGCTATAACTTTGGCGTAGTTTATTGTCAGCGAACGATGGTTTTTATTGCCTGATGCGCATATACATGCTCTACTATGATTGTTATGGCTTCCGAAAGAAGCTCGGTGATGCTCTTAGTCAGGTTGCCTATGAGCCGGGTGAAGAGCCCTTCCTTCATACTCCGCATCGAGAACCGAACTTTCCTTCCTTAAGATATGTCGGGGTCGGCGTGGCGGAACAGATGAGCCATTTCCTCGGTGAAGAACGCGATATTCTTGTTCGGTAGTTGTACTCGGGTTTCCAAAAGAACTTCGCTCCTTTTCTTGTGTGCGAGACTCGTGAAGGCCTTCAAGAAGTTCTTACGAAATAGGTCCCACGTCCCTAGGTTGCAATCTGTTCTCGAACCAGGTCCGAGGAGCCTCGTCCAAAGAAAAGTAGACATGGCGAAACTTTTCCTTGCCGCTCTTGTCGTTAAACGTCGGGTTTCTGTCTTACGCCTCTAGGCAACTTTCAGGGTTTTCAAGTGATCATCCGCTGAAAGTCGTCGGCTCCCTGGGCTGTTTCAGAACGGCAGCTGCAGGCGAAGCTGAATCCTGACTTGGCCACGATCACCCTGGTTGTCTCAGGTAGAAGTCTGTACTACGGGGGAACGTTTTGAAACCCGCAGCTAGTTAGATGGTCCAAGGCGACGTTAGTATTGTCCTCCGGGCGTGAACTTCTGGGCGTCTGATACATGAACGCAAAGCACCTCCACCAGATGTCATGTTGTAGTGACGGTAAAGGACAGTAGCACAACGTAAGTAAGGGAAGCAATAATGTTTATTTTGCAATCTTGAGTCCAGCAAAACCCGTAAAACTCAGCACATTGATAGCGGCAACCGCACTCGTGGTAACCGCATCTGTGGATCAGACGTATCGGGTATTTATACATGGTTCAGTGACCCTTCCAGTGAAATGGCTGGTGCTCGCGTAAATAATAGATTGTACAGGGTTGTCCTTCATGAAAAGGACCACACGAGCGCGTGGTGAGTGTGTGGCCATAGAATAAAGAACCAACTTTAGAGAAGAGAAACTGTACCTTCCATAGTGGTACGAAAATAAGAAGCGGCAGCTGGCGTTGCTTAAACAGGAAGCGGAAATGCAATTTTTTAGTGCAATATCCAATATGGCCGCTTTTTATCTGTGGTGTACGCTGGGTACGCGATGTGCTCGCCTTGCTGGCTTTGCTGCATGTCTCACCTGCGGCGCTTTAATTTCCAGGAGAATAAAGAGCCATTACTGACGCCCATACAAACAAGCCACAAGTAATGAACAGGACGTGCAGATTTATTGGCAGAAGTAAAGCAGTGCACCTTCTCGTACAAGAGTAGAATAAAATTTGCATGTCAAGTTGGGCTCCAAATATTAACGCGAGCTCGTAGAGGGGCCAGTTTCGTCGTCGCACATGGCGGTCGGGTAACGAGCCACAATCAGCAATGAAAGTAAATAGGGAAGTGCCCCACCTGTTTGCCTCGACAGTCACCGTGACTTTCATTGCGAAGCAAGCGGGTGATGCAGGCATCTGCTGCCGCAGCCAGCACAGCGACATGGAGTATCCGGCATTGTAGCGTTACCTCCTTTCTAACCGGCAAGTTTCTTTTTGTTCTTTCTGTGGCCACTAACGTGTCGCTCAAACTTGGTGCCCCACCTCAATATGGACACGGTCTGTTTTCTGGGAATCATCATCTTGCAGTCACTTTTGCAGGCCTCTCCACCCATGTGGATATCAACTTCATACGCTTCAGACAATGTAAGCACATATGATAGTCTCCGTTCAAGCCAAATCGCGGCCGAGGAAGGCCACAGGCAAAATTTGCACACGGCTGCAGCAGAAAAGGAAGAACACGCAGCACCAATCACGGTACATATAAACACGGAGTTTATGTCGCTGTGCGGACTGCAAGAGCCAGTGCTTGCCTCGAAAGTCTGTTTCCCATTGCAACGCACCAGGCTCCCACATGCGAGAAAACTAACGCAGTGACGAGTACAAAGTCGGACAGCAGCAAAACCAGATTCTGCAATGAAGCACTTCAACGTAGCTTGCGCAAAAACACAGGCTGTCGAGCAAGAATATGAATCCTGAACGAGACTAGGAATTAAATATGGGAATGAGAAAGCTTGCATTCAAGAAAGAAGCCACTGTACCTTGGAAGCACTGAAAGCCAAAAACATTAGGAAAAGTTAAATGCTACATAGCAAATGGTGCAAAGGTTAATGCAAGACACCCGCCAATGCCGCGTCAGCTATTTCAGGACAGGAATTTCACATGGAGACGCACACTAGAAAATACTACTTCATATATTTTATGCTACTAGACAGTGACTGTCACAAGAAGTCAACAAACACTGACATCAAGGACAACATAGGGGAAATTACTTGTACTTAATAAATGACATAAAGAAACGATAACTTAATGGAAATGAAAGCGGATGAAAACACAACTTGCCGCAGGGGGGGGGGGGAACGGTCCTAGAACCTTCGCATTAAGCGTGCGATGCTCTACCAATTGAGCAACCGCGGCGCCGTTTCCCCGTCCACTTTCTTGGATATTTATGTTTCCTTGTGGAACCCTGGGAGTGTTAGCCAGCGCCTCTACTCACAGACCTTGGCGGCGGACGTGGAACATCCTTTCTGCCGCAGGCGTCACGAGAATGAATCTTTTTGGGTGAAGGCAACCGGTCAATAAACCCACGCATGCTACCTGAAGGCATCAATGTCGCCGGATTCGAGACCCTCGTCATGTAATAAACGAGAAGAAAGGGGGTTACCCGAGAGGCCCGACTTTTTATTAATCGTATCAGAAGAAGCCAACAAACACCAATGACACCAAGGACAACATAGGGGGAAATACTTGTGCCTAATATATGAAATAAACAAACGATAAATTATTGGAAATGAAAGTGGATGAAAAAACAACTTGCCGCAGGTGGGGAACGATCTCACAACCTTCGCATTTCGCGTGCCTGGTATTAAGTAGGAGCAAAGAATCGGTTGACCTTAAATGTTTGGAAGAGGAATGATCTCTAGCAAGAATTTACATACTTCCTTACTTACTTACTTACTTACTTACTTACCTCTCTTCCGCTACAACGGCAGCACGCGCACTGGTGCTGCGCAGCGACCGTTTACTCCCTCCTTGCCTCGGGTCGACGGGAACCTAGCTGTCGCTACTTCCCCCCCCCCTTCACTCTCCAACTTACGTCTCCCTCCTCCTGTGTGCTTTTTTGTCTTTCTTTTCTTTTTTTTTTACTGACCTCCTTGCTCTACATACATGGGACTCCGCCTTCCTCTTGCCCTGCATAGTTGCCAAAGGCAGCTGTAAATCTGCCAAAGCGCCGAAAGTCAATCACTGTCACAACTGTCCCTCGCGGTTTGATGTATTTGAGAAGAACCGGGCACCAGCTCTGGTGTCTTCACTACCAGGGCCGAACTGCCATTTTTTTTTGTAAAACCTGATGATGAAGATTGGTCCACCGATCGAAACTGTTGAAATTAAATACTTGTTCTGTTTACTATGTGGCACCACTCAAGTTCATTACGTTTGAAAGGTAGCCTGAAGAATTCCTCTTTGCCTACTATATATGTATATAAACATAGCATAGGAAGCCAACAAACAAAGACACCAAGGAGAACATAGGGGAAATAAATTACTTGTACTTAATAATTGAAAATAACGAAACTATAAGTTAATGGAAATGAAAGTGGATGAAAAACACTTTGGCGAAGGTGGGGAACGATCCCGCGCCTCCGCATTCAGCGTGCGAGGCTCTACCAATTGAGCCGCAGCGATGCTGTTTTTCCATCCATTTTCTTGGGTATTTATGCTGTACTACTAGAACTAACCCTGGTAGTGTTAGCCAGCGCCACCACTCATGAACTTTGGCGGTGGATGTGGAAGATCCTTTCGGCCGCAGGTGTCACAAATACCTGAACTTTCTGGAATATATATATATATATATATATATATATATATATATATATATATATATATATATATATAGGGGTTTTCTTCAAAGTTCAGCACGCTGGACCCGACGTAAAATACGCAGGAAAGAGACGACGAACTTTTTGGGAGACTTCTTTTTCTTACTTAAACCTGTACTCTTACAGGTTCTTACTTACCTGTACTCTGACGAAGGCTGGTCCACCAGCCGAAAACGTTAAGTAAGAAAAAGAAGTCTCCCAAAAAGTTCGTCGTCTCTTTCCTGCGTATATATATATATATATATATATATATATATATATTGATACGTGTACTTATCTTTATCGGGCGACCACGTTTCGCCGCCTAACAAATGTTATCGCACAGCGGGGCACGCGCCTGCATGTATCCGCAGTTTCTGGAAAGTTATCGATGCTTCTATCCGCTGCCTGTTGTCGCCGAAGCTTGTGTTATCTGATTTCATCGCCTGACGAAAATGGTGTAGAACTTTGTGGAAGGCATTCGGGTCCCAACGATTAGTCTGGAACATTCGACGACTGCTGTATGAAAGCCGACGCGCTTGATCCGCTGATCAGATTTTCGTCGATCGCCGACTGGGTTCGCCGCTGTCGCCGTTATTTGAGTGTAGCCTGTTTTTGAGGGCCCAAGTTCGCCCAATAAAACGCTAGTTTCGTCTTTCTCAGTTTGGCTGCTTATTTCACAGTCCCTACCACGTGATAATATATATATATATATATACATATATATATATATATATATATATTGACGCAAGACGATTTCAAATTACGCGCCAGCCGCCTCCTGCGTCCGTCCAGCTTCTTACTGCTACCTGCGAAAGATAGCGGCAGTGAAGCAGGCAACACGGGCCCGCAAGGCACGCGCAATCGGAGCAACGTGCCATCAGCGCGGGACACGAGAAAAGAAGAAGAGGAGCGGGTCCCTTGCGGAAAACGGCTGTGGACGTTCTAGTGAGGCTCTCGTTTAGCTGCTTGTCGGGCACAAGTTCGCCCGGGGTGAAGTGATTAAAGCACCGTCACGCAAACTGTGCGTTACAAATCTGGTGGAGGTGCGGGGTATGATTTCAAGCCCTTCTCAAGTTAGAGAAAGGAGCCCGGACTCACGGCGACTCGGACCCATCGAGTTGACTCCTGTTCACCAACGCAGCAGTCGTCGCCTACGTGGTGAGCCCCCCGAGTTTTCCCCTTTACCGGATTCGATCGGAGCATCAGCATCTGCTAGCGGAAACGCTACCGAGATGGCAACTCAAGCCACGCCAACTCACATCGTGGTGAACTCGCCAATGACGCCAGAGCCTTTCCACGGCGACACATTTGAAGACGCCGAGGACTGGCTGGAACGCTTTGAGCGCGTCGCTGAGTTCAATGGATGGAATGGAGAGCGCAAGCTACGAAATGTTTACTTCGCGTTAGAGGACAGCGCTCGAACGTGGTTTGAAAACCACGAAGCGACATTTGTATCATGGGATGCTTTCCGACGGGAGTTGCTGGCGACTTACCCGAGTACCGACCGCAAGGAGAGGGCCGAAGCTGCCCTGCAAGCAAGAAACCAGCGGAATAACGAAAGCGTGGCCATGTATGTAGAAGACATGTCCCGCCTATTCCGCCGAGCTGCTCCGAACATGAGCGAGGACAAGAAACTACGCCATCTAATGCGGGGCGTAAAACAGGAACTGTTTGCAGGGTTGGTTCGGAGCCCACCGCGCACCGTTGCTGAGTTTCGTTCAGAGGCGACAACAATGGAAAGCACGTTGCAACAGCGATCAAGGATGTACAACCGGGAGATGAACATCACCTCTGTAGACGCAGTTCCAGCCGTCTTTGGAAACAGCGTGGAGATCATACGGGAGCTCGTGCGATCTGTAGTGCGAGAAGAGCTCCAGAGGCTACGGCTTGACCAGAGCGCTCTAACGCCCTCTTCGCTGGCAGACCTGGTTCGTGAAGAGGTCAGACAGGCTGTCCAGGAACCACAGCTCAGTGCGCAGCCCCAAGTGCCACTACTGCGCCAACCGAGCGTCTCATATGCCGATGTGCTGAGGCAAACTCCCGGACGTGCTGAGCCCCAAGCGCCACTACTGCGCCAACCGAGCGTCTCATATGCCGATGTGCTGCGGCAAACTCCCGGACGTGCTGACGTCGCCGCCACTTCCTCAATCAATAGCTCGATGCCTCGAGCTACGCTGCCGCCACCCGAGAGAAGATTCAGGAAGGCTGATGTATGGCGCACTCCTGACCGAATACCCCTCTGCTACCACTGTGGGGAGGCTGGCCACCTGTACAGAATGTGCCACTATCGCCAGGCAGGGCTTCGTGGCTTTCCGGTGAACGCCCCTTGCCCCCGAAATGGTGAGCGTCCATTTGAAATCGAAGAGTATCTGTCCACTCGTCAGAGCTCCCCATACATCTACCAGCAACACCAACCTCGATCAACAGCGCCGTTGAGGCATCGGTCACCGAGCCCTCGCCCGTCTTCAAGCTCCCCAAGACGCCGTTCACAGAGCCCGCGTCGGGAAAACTAGAGTCAGCGACCTCAGGAGGTAAGGTCGCTGCCAACGCGAAAAGACAAGAACCTCCATCGATGACTCCGAGCGACGACGAGGGACTCAGAAACCAGTGCCATCAGAGCGACGTTGGTTCCGATTTACGCGTGTTTGTTGACGGTTACGAAGTGAACGCGTTAGTGGATACAGGTGCAGATTACTCGGTAATAAGTAATGAGCTTGCCAGGAAGCTGAAGAAAGTGCTGACACCATGGAAAGGACCACAAGTTCGCACCGCAGGAGGACACCTCATCGACCCCACGGGCAAGTGCGCGGCTAGAATAGGAATACGAGGCTTCACGTACGTCGCTAGCTTTATCGTCCTTCCCGAGTGCTCAAGAGACTTGATTATTGGCATGGACTTCTTGCAGGATAATGGCGCTGTAATCAACCTGCCGGAATCATGTGTTTCCTTTTCAACAAAGCACGCTATCGCAGCATTCAACACTGAAGAAAAAATTCGACGCCCTTTACATTGCCGATGACGACGTGATGCTTCCTCCTAGATCCAGCGTAGCCGTCGCAGTAAGAAGCGACGCGTTCAGTGACTGCGAAGGAATTGCAGACAGCAACACCAGACTCCTACTCGAAAAAGGGATCTGCGTGGCAAGAGGGCTTGTTCAGCTGCGTGGTGGATGTGCCAACGTTTTCCTCACTAATTTTGGAAATGAGGTGCAACATGTCGCGAAGGGAACCGTTATTGCCAGCCTTAATAACTTCGTCCAAGTTACAGACCTGAGCATCCCAGAGATTTCAACATCGAAATTCCAAGATACGGATTCTGTCCTTGCAGCCATCGACATCGAACCAGGTCTATCGCCCAGACAGAAGGAGCAAATAGAAGCACTCGTAAGAGAGTTCGCCGAATGTTTTTCAATGTCATCCAAAGTCCGGCGGACATCTATTGCCAAACATCGGATAATTGTCGACGAATCAGTGAGGCCTATTTGCCAGCATCCCTACCGAGTGTCACCAAAAGAGAGAGAAGCTATCGGAAGTCAAGTTAAGGAAATGCTGGAAGACGATGTAATTCAGCCGTCGGCAAGTCCGTGGGCGTCGCCTGTGGTACTTGTAAAGAAAAAGGACCAGACCTTGCGCTTCTGCATTGATTATCGGAAGCTGAACGCCGTCACAAAGCGGGATGTGTACCCACTTCCAAGAATCGACGACACTCTAGATAGACTACGAGATGCCAAATTCTTTTCCTCCCTGGACCTCAAAAGCGGCTACTGGCAGATAGAAGTGGACGAACGAGATCGTGAAAAGACGGCATTTGTGACGCCAGACGGACTATATGAGTTCAAAGTTCTTCCATTCGGCCTTTGTTCCGCACCTGCCACGTTTCAGCGGATGATGGACACTGTGCTCACCGGTCTGAAATGGCAAACCTGTCTCGTTTATCTTGATGATGTCGTGGTTTTTTCTACCACCTTCGAGCAGCATGTAGAACGACTGCGGGCTGTGATGAAAGCTATTAGATCAGCAGGTCTGACGATAAAACCGCAGAAATGTCATTTCGGCTTTCGCGAGCTTCTTTTCCTCGGCCATGTCGTCAGTTCAGAAGGCATTCGCCCGGACCCTGAAAAGACTGCGGCCGTGGAGAAATTTCCCAAACCAACTGATAAAAAGGCTGTTAGGCGATTCTTAGGACTTTGCGCCTACTACAGACGCTTCGTCAAAAATTTTTCAAGGATCGCCGAACCACTAACGCGGCTAACAAAGGAAGACGCGCCTTTCGTCTGGTTGAATGAGCAAGAGAATGCTTTCAATGAGCTCCGAAAGCGTCTTCAGAACCACCCAGTTCTTGCTCATTTCGACGAGGAAGCCGAAACTGATATTCACACAGACGCAAGCAATTTAGGACTCGGTGCCGTCCTCATTCAGTGGCAAAATAGAGAGGAACGAGTCATTGCGTATGCTAGTCGAACACTTTCGAAGGCTGAAGTGAACTACTCAGCGACAGAAAAAGAATGCCTCGCGGTGATATGGGCCATCAGCAAGTTTAGACCATACTTATATGGCCGACCCTTCCGAGCTATCAGCGACCACCATTCATTGTGCTGGCTGGCGAATCTCAAAGACCCATCTGGACGGCTAGCTAGATGGAGTCTACGGCTGCAGGAATACGATATAACTGTCGTATACAAGTCCGGTCGCAAGCACAGTGATGCTGATTGCTTGTCACGTGCACCGATTGAATACACGGAATCTACGCTTAGGGAAAATGAACAGGATTGCCCGTTCCTAGGAGCTGTGACAACATCGCAAATGGCTCAGCAACAGCGATCCGACGGGGATTTACGCCTGCTCATTGATTATCTAGAAGGACACCCTGTTGACATACCACGAGCTTTTGTCCGCAGCTTGTCGTCGTTCGTCCTGAGAAACAATGTCCTATACAAAAGAAATTTTGAACATAGTGCAGAGACTTTTCTGCTCGTCGTACCTTCAAAGTTACGACTCGAGATATTGGAAGCATGCCACGACGACCCATCAGCAGGGCATTTAGGAGTGAGCAGAACATTCGCACGCATCCGCATGAAGTATTACTGGCCAAAGTTATTGAACTCTGTGCAAAACTACGTGAGAACCTGCCGGGACTGCCAAAGACGGAAAATACCACCATTCAAGCCAGCAGGCCTCCTACAACCGATACAGCCACCGGAAACTCCATTCGCACAAGTGGGAATGGATTTACTTGGCCCCTTTCCCACATCGTCATCGGGAAATCGTTGGATCGTAGTTGCAACTGACTACCTAACTCGATATGCCGAGACAGGGTCTCTTGCCAAAGGAACGGCCAGTGAAGTAGCAGAATTTTTCGTCACTAACATAGTACTACGGCATGGCGCTCCTAAAGTTCTCATCACGGACCGAGGAACCATTTTTACTGCCCATTTGACACAGTCCATCATGAAATTGACGCACACCAGTCACCGAAAAACCACCCCATATCATCCGCAGACAAATGGACTGACTGAACGACTGAACAGAACGCTGACTGATATGTTGTCAATATACGTGGACATGGAGCACCGGACATGGGACAGGATACTACCGTACGTCACGTTTGCGTACAATACCGCTGTGCAAGAGACGACTCAAATGACACCTTTCCAACTCGTGTTTGGCCGGACCGTCACCACAACCCTAGATGCAATGCTACCAGTAGATGAGACCTTCGAAAATGACAATGACGTCAGCGACTTCACACAAAGAGCTGAAGAAGCACGGCAGCTGGCGCGACACCGCATTCAGCAGCAGCAACAAACCGACGCGGACCGATACAACTTGCGACGAAGAGACGTCCAGTATGCACCTGGAGACAAAGTATGGGTGTGGACTCCCGTACGGATGCGCGGCCTATCAGAGAAGCTTCTTCGTCGTTATTTTGGCCCGTATAGGATAATTCGCCGAATCAGTCTATTGAACTACGAAGTTGCTCCAGAAGGTCAAGTAACCTCATCGCGACGGCGGCATCGAACAGAAATCGTTCATGTCGTCCGAATGAAACCGTACTACGACAGGCAATAACTGCTTCCGCCTACAAACATTGAGAATTCCTGACAGTCTACAAAACACCGCCTTCTGTATGCGCATCGGGACGATGCACTCTTGGAAGGGGGACAATGACGCAAGACGATTTCAAATTACGCGCCAGCCGCCTCCTGCGTCCGTCCAGCTTCTTACTGCTACCTGCGAAAGATAGCGGCAGTGAAGCGGGCAACACGGGCCCGCAAGGCACGCGCAATCGGAGCAACGTGCCATCAGCGCGGGACACGAGAAAAGAAGAAGAGGAGCGGGTCCCTTGCGGAAAACGGCTGTGGACGTTCTAGTGAGGCTCTCGTTTAGCTGCTTGTCGGGCACAAGTTCGCCCGGGGTGAAGTGATTAAAGCACCGTCACGCAAACTGTGCGTTACAATATATATATATATATATATATATATATATATATATATATATATATATATATATATATATATATATATATATATATATATATATATATATATATATATAAGTGGCGTAGCCAGAACTTTTGTTCGGGAGGGGGGGCACGTTGCAGTTCGGTATCCCCCTTTAGAGGAAACTTTAGTTCAGGCGCTCCTATCACAACACATGTAGAACGAGAATTAGTTTTTCTCGACCACCACAGCACCAAATTTGACAAGGTTTGTTGCATTTAAAAGAAAAACTTAAATTCTAGTGACAGTTTGTTTCGAATTTCTTAGTTAGGTCGTCAATTCTTTATTAAAAATTGGCAAATATTTCACATTCATACAGATGGTCTGAGCTCTTGGGCAAAAAACTGTGCGAAACAGCTTGACCGGGCCCAAGACACCACGTCAAGGTAGAGCATTGTTGCGATGTAAATATCACTAAAAAACAAAATTAAACGAAATTGAAGTGTTGAAAAAAAAATAATGTAATGCAGCTAATACAGAAGACATAGATACGATATCAGTAGCCAACATGGCATTAAGTGTTCAGCATCAACACTGTTTGAAATTTCAACAAGGTTACACGTAGTTAATGTAACTGATACATTAAACCATTTCATACATAAGTAAAATTAAGAAAGATAAGTAGTTCAACAAAAAGCAAAAACAATCCAAGAAATTACAACAATGGAACAGTGCACAGGTGATACAAAAATCACATAAAGTTCAACAAACTTTTCAATGCATAGATATTCAGGGCAGTGTTAAGTGCTTTTGCCATTATGTGTTAAGAAATTGCTGTCTCAACTGGTTTAACGTAGGCCTAGTATGAAATGTAGACCTATTTACCACTGAAGGGAGATTATATCTTAGTGACCGAGGAATATATTTAGTTCTAAAGGGAGGAGCATACTATTTGTCAGTATTTCTTGCGGAAACAATATGTTCGTGTCGTTCCAGTGATGCGGTTGCGGTTAATAACTCATGAAAGAGGCTGTTTGAAGAATAAGGCGCATGTAAAATTCGAAAGTTGTACAAAGTTGTCATGGGAATGACATTATACGTCGCGAACAAGGGACTCGTGTCAGAGACGTGCGCTTGATTTCCAATGTACCGGTTGATTCTTTTTTTTTTTGCACTGTAAGGATTTTATCGTTGTTAGTTTTTGTTGTGTGCCCCAGACAAGATGGCAGCAGTTTATATGGGACGCAAACCATGCTTGTTATAGGTTTAACTTTATTTGCGTCGGAAGAGACGTTCGGCAGCGAGAGACCCCCCCCAGCGACTGTAGAAACTTTTTTGCATATGTTTCCAACATGTGTGTCCCGCTAGAGCTTACTATTAAATGTAACTCGAAGCATCTTATGTGATTCTACAATTTAAATATTCTGGTCTTCATAGGTTATGGCATGATTTAACTGAAATGTTTTTTTTGCCCTGAAAAAATTATTTTAATTTTAGACGCACGAAGTTTCAGGCCGTTTAAGTGCGTCCACGAGGATGCCTTCACAAGAAAATCTACCACGTGACAATATATATATATATATATATATATATATATATATATATGTGTGTGTGTGTGTGTGTGTGTGTGTGTGTATTGTTGTAATCGGACCGCTGACACCAGTTGTTGCAGCTGGGTCGCAAGCCCCAAGGGTAGCGTTGGCCTGGCGGCCTGGGGCACAACTGGAAGCATCCGAAGGTCCTGGCAAAGCATCAGTCGACTGGTAACAGAACAACTTGTTTATTCTAGCATCGCAAAAGAGCGGGCGGTCAGGTCGACCGAAGTGGAGAGACGGGAGAGCACGTAACTCAACTGAAGAAATCGGAGCCTCTCTCGGCGTCCGGGAGCAGCTGCTCTTATACTCTCAGAGTCGAGGGGAAGAAGGAAGGCCTCGTCAGAGGCGCACGTGATGCGCGGCACGGACAGGCTGAGAGACACGTTGGGACGAGTGTAGTGACGCATCCGCCGGGCCGGCGCCGCTCAGACCTCCTCGCTTCACACTTGGGGAGCTCCTCTCCCCGGCTGCCGCGCTTTGACAAGCGTGGGCACCAACATGCACACACACACACGCACACACTTGAAGACACGTGGCATTGAAACATGCCTGGACGCGCTTAGCGGGAAGGCGTATCGGCGGCGCTGAACGGGCCAAAATGTCCGCCGCTTTGAACGAAGCCCCGGCGTCCGTTGCATCCGCGCCGGCTATACCGCGCGTTGTAGGCGAAACGCAACAGACCGCCCCGCCGGGGGAAGGAGATCCCGGTGGTCAGGGGACTGCATCCGCTGTCCGGAGGGATGTCGCTCGATGATGCTCATAACCGAAGTCGGGCGTCCTTCGGCGTTTCTTGAGCGCAGCGCACAGAGATGGCCTCGTTCCCTCGTTCAGGTTCACACAGGACACTGCAAAGTGACTTCGGAAGAGTTGACATTTTTGTTCTCGTTCCCGGCAAGCGTTAGAACTACGCCGAAACTCAACCGCTCAGTCAGCAAGCACGAAACAACCCTCACCAAGTCCTGCCAGGCTCTTTCCCCTTTTATACCACTGCCTAGTTCCTGACAGTAGTCTAGCAGCACTCAGAACGCGTCCACAAATTGGAAAATGGCACTAGAAAGCACGTCATCACTTTGAAACACTAAACAAAAGCAATATGTTAAAAATCCTGCCTCCGGAAGAAAAACATCAGTAACAAACAACTCTGAGGCTGATTCCTACGTTAGGGGCTTCGACTTAAGCCATCGGCGTTACCGTTGAGACTACCCTTTTTGTAACGCAGCTCAAAGGAATATTGTTGCAAAGCGAGGCTTCAGCGCAGGAGGCGGCCATTTATGGAAGAGATGGTCTGCAGCCATTGGAGAGGGCAGTGATCCGTCTCGAAGCATGCGAAGCGGAGATCCCAGCGAGCGACCGTACACTAGCTCAGCCGGCGAAAACCCCGTAGCCGCATGCGGCGCGGTCCTTAATGCAAACATCACCTCAGGCAGACACAGCTCCCAGTCAGTTTGTAGTTCAAACCACAATGCTCTCAACACGCGCTTCATGACGGAGTGGAGCTTCTCAACGGAATTCGACTGTGGGTGGTACACTGAGCTGTGTAACAGCTTTACCCCACACCTTTCGAGAAAAGTTGTCGTCAAAGCGCTAGTAAACACTGTGCCCTGATCTGATTGGATTTCCGCAGGAAAACCAACTCGCGCAAATATGGACAGTAGTGCATTGACTATCTCAACTGAGCTGAGTTCTTTAAGCGGCACTGCTTCAGGGAACTTTGTCGCTGGGCAGATCACAGTCAAAATGTGTCTGTACCCCGGGGCTGTTACCGGCAGAGGTCCCACTGTATCAATAACGAGCCGTCTAAAAGGCTCCGTAATGATAGGTACCAATTTCAACGGCGCCCTCGATTTGTCACCTGGTTTGCCCACCCGCTCACAGGCGTCACATGTCCTCACGAAGTGGTCTGCCTCCCGAAAACACCCTGGCCAATAGTACTCTAGCAAGAGACGGTCCTTAGTTTTCTTAACTCCTAGGTGTCCGGACCACGAACCCCCATGCGACAAGCGCAACAGATCCTGACGGTAGCACTGAGGTACGATCAGCTGATCGAACTCCACTCCCCTGCGGTCTAGATACTTCCGGTACAGGACCCCACGTCTTTCCACAAAGCGAGCATTTTTCTTGGCGATACCTTCCTTGACAATGCAGCGTATGTTTTCTAGGCTGCCATCCTTTTTTTGCTCGGCTATCAAAGCCGACCGGCTGACTTTTAGCAACCTATTAAGTCCGTCTGACGTAGGCGCGATGAGCAAATCTGCAGATAGGTCTTCTAACTTTCCCGTATCGGGCATTCCCTCTCCAGTATCTGGTGCCTTCAACGCTACAGGCTCAATTTTATTGAGTTCGGACGTGCTCTGAATATCAGCTTGCTGCGCCTCTGACCCTTTCTCATTGTTTGACAACGTCGGCCCCGCAACTACCGCCTTTGCAGCAAGCTCCCGAACCTTCGATCTGGTTAAGGCCTGAACGCTAGCGTCACCAAACAAAAGCCCCTTCTCGCGCAGGAGGTGATCGGACCTGTTCGAAAATAGGTACGGGTACTGGGGGGGCAGCATAGATGACACTGCGGCCTCCGTCTCAAGCGCTCCGAAAGGTCCTTCAATAAGCACTTTTGCTACGGGCAGACACACGCTATGAGCTTCCACGGCTTGCTTGATCCATGCGCACTCGCCCGTGAACATATCGGGTTCTACGTAAGAGGGGTGAACTACATCCATTGTAGCTACGGAATCGCGAAGCACTCGGCACTCTTTCCCGTTCACGAGGAGGTCTCGCATGTAAGGCTCGAGAAGCTTCATGTTGTCGTCAGTGCTGCATAATGAGAAAAACACGACTTTTGTTTTTGTTTCCGGACACTGCGCCGAAAAGTGACCCGGCTTCTGGCACGTATAACAAACGCGCGCTTGCCTCGTCTCGAACCGCTTTCTGCGTTCGGCTTCGGTTGCCGCCGTCTCCTTACGTTCGGTCGGACTGCTTTCACTCACATCCGCACTACGTGTGTCGCCCCTTGCTCTCATGGGTGTGAACTTTGGCCTCTCAAACTTGGAGCCAAATTCACCCTTTTGACCGTCCTTAGCTCCGCGAACCCGACGCGTCACAAACTCCTCGGCTAGCTCAGCGGCTTTAGCCACTGTACTAACGTCTGGCCTATCCAAGACCCAGTACCGCACGTTCTCAGGTAACCGACTATAAAACTGTTCCAGCCCGAAACACTGCAGAACTTTCTCGTGGTCACCAAACGCTTTCTCTTCTTTGAGCCACTCCTGCATGTTAGACATTAGCCTGTAGGCTAACTCTGTATATGACTCACTTCTGCCTTTCTCATTTTCCCGAAACTTCCGACGGAACGCTTCCGCTGACAGCCTGTATTTTTTTAGCAGACTCGATTTCACTTTGTCGAAATCCTCTGCCTCCTCTCTCTTCAAGCGAGCGACTACGTCGGCCGCCTCGCCAGGTAACAAAGTGAGCAAGCGCTGTGGCCACGTTTCCCGAGAGAACCCCTGCTTCTCGCACGTTCGCTCAAAGTTAACCAGGAACAAACCAATGTCCTCTCCAAGCTTAAACGGCCGCATCAGGTCAGTCATTTTGAACGATACTCGTTCTCCTGCACCGTGTGCCTGACTTCCATTACGGGCGCGTTCCATCTCTACCTCGAGACGCTTCATTTCCAAAGCGTGTTCGCGCTCTTCTCTTTCTTTCTCTTTAAGTTCGCGCTCCTGTCTCTCTTTTTGCTCTCTAAGTTCGCGCTCCTGTCTCTCTTTTTGCTCTTTAAGTTCGCGCTCATGTCTTTGTGCCCTCTCGTCAATGGTCTCAAGGCATTCCGACAGCTCGTCATCCTCAGCTTCTAACTCAAGAATAGCCCTTAGCAATTCTGGTTTTCTGAATTTGTCTGAGACATCCAGACCCAACTCTCTTGCAAGCTCCAGCAATATCGGTTTGCGCAACGACTTCAAATCCATGGCTGCTCTGAATGCTGCTTTCTCTACTGCCTACTATTGTCTTGCCGCAAACTAACCCGGCAGCAACGACAACCACAATTACCAGCTCTGTTTCTGACACTAACAAAAGCCTGGCAAAACTCAGAAGAAGAAAGTCCCGCACTCACCAAACCTCGCAGCCAAGAATTCAGCGCAGTCGTTCCGCTGCAGGCAACCAGTCATCACACAGGGCTCGTTGCACTGCTGCCGGATGGTCGTTGTGCTGCTCAGCATACAGTCAACTGCATATCTTCGCTACTGGCCTCCGTTGTCGCGATCTCACCGCTGGCAGACAGTTGTTGTAATCGGACCGTTGACACCAGTTGTTGCAGCTGGGTCGCAAGCCCCAAGGGTAACGTTGGCCTGGCGGCCTGGGGCACAACTGGAAGCATCCGAAGGTCCTGGCAAAGCATGAGTCGACTGGTAACAGAACAACTTGTTTATTCTAGCATCGCAAAAGAGCGGGCGGTCAGGTCGACCGAAGTGGAGAGACGGGAGAGCACGTAACTCAACTGAAGAAATCGGAGCCTCCCTCGGCGTCCGGGAGCAGCTGCTCTTATACTCTCGGAGTCGAGGGGAAGAAGGAACGCCTCGTCAGAGGCGCACGTGATGCGCGGCACGGACAGGCTGAGAGACACGTTGGGACGAGTGTAGTGACGCATCCGCCGGGCCGGCGCCGCTCAGACCTCCTCGCTTCACACTTGGGGAGCTCCTTTCCCCGGCTGCCACGCTTTGACAAGCGTGGGCACCAACATGCACACACACACACACGCACACTTGAATACACGTGGCATTGAAACATGCCTGGACGGGCTTAGCGGGGAGGCGTATCGGCGGCGCTGAACGGGCCAAAATGTCCGCCGCTTTGAACGAAGCCCCAGCGTCCGTTGCATCCGCGCAGGCTATACCGCGCGTTGTAGGCGAAACGTAACAATATATATATATATGTATATATATATATATATATATATATATATATATATATATAGATAGATAGATATATCAGTGGCATAGCCAGAACTTTTGTTCCCGGCGGGGGGGGGGGGGCACGTTGCAGTTGGGTCTCCCCCTTAAGAGGAAGCTTTAGTTCAGGCGCTCCTATCTAAAGACATGTAGACCGAGAATTAGTTTTTCTCGGCCACCACAGCACCAAATTTCAGAAGGTTTGTTGCATTTATAAGAAAAACTAAAATTTTAGTGACTGTTCGTTTCGAATTTCTTAGTTATGTTGTCAATTCTTTATTAAAAATTGGCAAATATTTCACATTTCCAGAAAGCGAAACTATCAAGTTTAAAACTCTAACTCAACAATAAAAAATGATATCACAAATCCGCGAAGTGCACCTAATAGTGCATCTACAGCGGACAAAATTGATATGTTACAAACGAATCAAAAAAAAAAATTAGTAATATGGAAATATGGCTTTTGCAGAACTCTAGTACACAACGTAACCAATTCACGTAAGATATAAACTGACATACCAAATTCGTCCGCTTTGACTACTATAGTAGATGCTGTTTACATAACGGCTATGTCTGTTCTTGATGCAAACCTATTAGTTTGTAAACATCGTGCTTCTATTTCTCTTTCGAAGTTTCGAATTTTTCAAAATATTTTAAACAAAATTCAGGCCCTAAATCGAAATTTCGCTTCCAACAGGCACTATAATTCAACTTTCTCTCTCAAATGCAACAAATCTCATTAGAAGCGATCCAAGGATTATCTCAGAAAAGTGTTTCTGCGTTTTACATGTACCTGAATAGATTGCGTCGAAGTTGGGCCCGAGCTAAAGTTTCCTCTTAAACAATTTCTCGAGGGATCAAATACATGAATAATAACTGCATTGGCATTGCCAAAGATGCTGCAAGCGAATTCTTGAACGCTACGCGCTGTCAGAACAAGTAAAATATGTAGTTTTTTTATAAAAGAATATACTTGTATGTGCCAAAAATTGTGCCCAAAATAACTGATATCAATGCTTCCATATTTTTGTCTATTCAATAAGTAAAGAAAATATCACACCAACTGTAGAACTATATCAGTTCGAAACCAGGAAAACATTGCATACCGCTGATATGAAAAATGCAAAGGTCATGAAATGAACAAGTTGAGGAAAAATATGTTAATCAAACTTCATTATAATGAGATTTCATTCAGGAACCTTGTTTACATTCTTGCACATATGCAACGACCAGTGAAAAATCTCAATGACGCTGTGATTTGCTGCTATGTATTACGCAGGAGAAGCTGTCACCGGTCCTGTATCGTGAGTAATTGCACCGAAATTACAGTCGCAACAGAGAGCACGCATAAAAAGCAGGAATTCTGCAAAATATACGAGGGTGAGTCAAATGAATGGGATGCAATGCGAATATATGACAAACGGAGTGCTTTATTTAAAAGTAGTCTCCATGATCAATCAGGTATTTGTCCCGTTGGCTACCGAGTCGCGTGATTCCCGTCTCATAAAACTCCTTGGGTTGCTGCTCCAAAAAGTCTGCAACTGACTTTTTCACGTCATCGTCCGAAAAGAATCTGGTTGTCTTGGGCTGTTTCTTTTCAGTTGCCTCAAAATGTGGAAGTCACAAAGCGACAGATCTGAGCTGTATGGCAGATATTGCAGCGTTTCCCACTTTAACTTCGCCAGTTTTTTATTGACCACATCAGCGACGTGGGGACGGGCATTGTCGTGGAACAAGATGACCCCATTCGTCAATTTTCTGCGTCATTTGTTCTTGATTGCGACACGTAGCCGGTCCCGCGTTTCACAATATTGGAAAGAATTGATAGTCTCTCAAGATTTAGCAAATTCTATCAGTAATGGTCCCTGACGATCGAAAAAAAAAAAGTCAACAACACCTCTCCGGTGGACATAACGGCCTTTGCTTTCTTGCATCACATTCGCATCAAAGAATGCGAATGTTTCCACTGTAAGCTTTGCCGTCGTGTTTCAGGCTCGTAGTAGTGGCACCATGGTTCGTCCCCGATCACAATTGCAGACAAGAAGTCGTCTCCCTCATTGTGATACCGGATTAGATGTGTCAAAGCAGCACCGAACTTCTCCGTCTTCTGGCGGTGGTTCACAATCTTGGGCAACCATTGCGCGTACAAGAGCCGAAAGCCGAGATATTACTGAATTATTGTGTGAACGGAACCCTGACTAATCTTCACACGCTCAGCCAGTTCATCGATGCTTATCCTCCGTTCTTGTCTCATCAGCTCATCATCCTTTGCAATTTTGTTAGGGGTGATTGCATGGTGGCTTTGGCCCAGTCTTGGATCGCCTTAGCAACTTTCACGTCCTTCTTTCAACAGTTTGCTTCAATGCTTCACAGTGGCCAATGAAATGCAATGTTCAACGTACACGGCAGCCATACAGTGACTAATGAGGGAAACACCTTCAGCTGTCAGAAAACTCACGACAACTTCTGGAGCGTCCATTACGTCACGCAACTATGTTCATCCCACTGTATGAGAGCATTTAAGAACATTTATCCTCATACCTACTTGTCACTTTTTGTAAATAAGAGATCCCTGTGTGCTGCGCGCATGCCTCCCAGATAATGAACCGAACCATTATTGCGTGGGGTGGGTAGACGCACTTTCATTTGACTCGCCCTTGTACATTAGAAATGCGTAGATACGATGGAATATACAAATGCGAAGATACAGATTGATAAAGGGCAAAAAAATGTCACTGGAAACGAAGTTCGCTGCACGTATACACAAAACCTCGCAACAAGGTATTTAAATATACGTATAAGTCTCCAATAAATATACGTATATAAGAAAAAGTCGCTGTATATAATGCATCAAATAAGCCAAATAAGCATGTTGCGCAATCACAGATTCATGGAATCCTAGATCCCGCCCCCATTTCATCCACTCCCCCGACGTATCGCGCGCGACGAAAGGTGGCGCGCTTCCTCTCCGCTTTCCTCCTTTGCGCACACAAGAATGAGCCACCATCGTGGGCCCACCCACGCCACCACCTCCCTACGCTCTCACTCGCACATACAGTACGCGGCGCGTGGTCCCGATGGCATTTGGACTTTATACGGAACGTGAGGGCGACGGCTGGAATGCGCCCGTAGCGTCCGTATAATTGAATAATATGATAAGAGTATCCGGCAAGTGTAGTGTCCCGTGGCCCATTGCTTTCCCTTCCGCAAGAAAAGTAACGAAATCGAAGTTTCACCATGCGACAATTCGCTCCGCCACAACAATGTCTTTTTGTTTTCCTTCTGTGGGGTGCCGCACCGAAATGAAGAAACGCAAGGTATCTCCGCAATCGAATGCCTGCTTCGGGCCCCTAATGGGGCTACCGAAGGAATATCGAAGAAAACGTGAGACGTTTGGTCCATCGAGAACCATGCGCATACTGCTCGGTGTTTTACACCTCCTAGACCAGACTTTCCGGAGATGTTGCTCTCAAGCGAACGCGGTGCAATGCGTCGAGGCCCCCCAGTGATGGCGGCGAGTGACCATTGTTCTCTTTTCTCGTCTGCTAGCCAGAAAGCATACAAAACACTGCTACGCGAAAAGCCACTCGGCCCGAGAAAACCGAACGCGCACCGAACTGCGCGCGCGGTGGTCGGGGCAACATAAGAAAAACGGATGCGCTCTGGCTGGCTCTGGCAGCCCGCGGGTAGGGTAGCGAGAACGAAAAAATTGAAGAGGCTCAATGTGGTCCTCGTGAATAAAAGTCAAAGTAGAAAAAAATAAATAAGAACGCAGCTAGCTGTGCTGGCTTTCGTGTCTTGACATGGATGCTTTGGAGTAGGTGAAAAAATTTTTTGATATTTTTGTGTGAGATGGGGGGGGGGCGGCACAAATGAGCTACCTCAACGCTTCGTCTCATCGGACCTCGCTGCGCGCTTTGTCAACTTGTCTGATAGTGTGTTGATTTGGCTTGTCTCGTTGTATGTTCCGATGTACGACTTTAAAAAAGCCAATACACCTTAGACGTCAAATGTTTATAACCGCATTAAACCAACAAAGTTCCGCAATTGAAAATCGAAAGCACAACTTTGGAAATACCAATGCACGTTTCACATCAAAAGTTTATGAGAACTTTATACCCATAAATATTCGGAATTGACAACCATGCGCTCCGCAGATTCCGCCGCCTCCGCGAGATGCCGCGGTGAGCCCGTTCGCCATCAAAACGCCCTTGAAACTTTGTTCTCGGATGGGGCTGCTTGCGTTATGTAATTCCTGGTGCATGGACGTTGTCGCAACATCACGCCTGAGTTCGCAATGTTCGCGGTGAAATGTTTTTTCGAGTGTGAAAAAGACCCCCCCCTCCCCCCATTCTAGACAAAATCCAGAACGATTTCCGGCGCTGGGGGTTGCTTTGGTCGGCGGTGCATGGACAGCACGAAAAAATTTGGGGGGGCGGGGCTGAAGCCCCATAAGCCCCCCCCCCCCGGCTACGCCCCTGATATATATATATAGAGAGAGAGAGAGAATCATCATGAGACGCCACGGGCAACATAGAGGAAATTACTTGTACTTACTAATTGAATTGAAACAATGATAAATGAATGGCATGAAAGTGGTTGAAAAAACAACTTGCTGCATGTGGGGAACCATTCCACTTGATCGCATTACATCTCCATTACCATTACCTTATAATTTTTTTAATTCAATTATTAAGTACGAGTAATTTCCCATATGTTGTCCTATGAGTCCTTGTTGGCTTGTCATGATATTGCCACGAGACTGTGAACGGCTGTTACTGTCGGTCGAACGAAGACGCCGGCGACGAAGTGGCTTGAGGCACGCGCGAAAGCCTTGCATCAGTCGCCGCTGCTTGTGGCTGTGGCAACCAGGTATATAGTAATAATTCGTAAATATACGTTATCCCCATAACATCTTTTTTTGGTGGAGGTGCGGGGTAAACGTGACGCTGGTACCGGCTCCGTCGACCAAGCACGGAACTTCGAATCGGTCGCCGTCTTGGTTGCTCCGCGATGACCACCGAAGTGACGGCGGCGCAGCAGCCACCGGCTCCTGCGCTTATTTTGCTCACACGACGCCCGGGAACCTTTCCTGGCATGGATGGCTTGGACGTCAAAGAGTGGATCGACATGTACGAGTGCGTCAGTGGCCACAACAGGTGGGACCCTATGCTGATGTTAGCCAACGTGATTTTCTGCCTGAAAGGAACGGCACGCGCGTGGTACCAGACGCATGAAGAAGATCTTACAAGCTGGAACGCTTGCAAGGCGAAGCTGCGTGAGTTGTTCGGCAGATCATTTGGCCGTCGGTAGGCCACTAAAAAGGAGCTGGGATACCGGGTCCAGAGGACCACTGAAACGTTCATTTCGTAATGTATTCGGCCTTTATCGAAATGCTGACACAAAAATGACCGAAGCTGACAAGATTCCGCACATATTAAATGGAATAGCCGATTACGCGTTTAATCTGCTTGTATTCAAACACATGTGCGATGGTCGACGCCATAGTTAAGGAATTTCAACGTTTTGAACAAGCGAAGAGCCGCCGCATCACCCGCCAATTCCTTCAGCTACCTAACACCGCCGCCACATCATCGAGCGAGGACCCACTGATGTCTGCGCAGTCTACACCATCGGAAGATGTAACCCGCATTGTCCCCCGTGAACTCGATGCAATAGCTCCTACGGCCGACCCTCCAGACGTTCAGCCATGCAGCCAACTTGTCTACCGTGTCGCTAATACAAGCAGCCGTCCGCCAAGAGTTTATCACCTCGGTTTATCACATCGATATGCTTTCTGTGTACGTCTCCGCCTACCGCCGCGATTGGGACGCTACCTTTGCGGGATATTACTTTCGCGTACAACTCGTCCAGCCATGACACCACCGGTTACTCACCGTTTTATCCTCTGTATGGATGCGAACCTTCTCTGCCTCTCGATACTTTCCGCTGCTCTAAGCTCATACACTACTTGTGCTCGCGATGCCCTACAGCGTTCCGGCACAGCTCGTAAGATCGCTCGCGAACCGCTCACTGTCCCATTCTTCTGAAAAAGCCCTGTATGACAGTCGCCACAGAGACGTTTGTTAATCCCCAGTGCCTTCGTGCTACTGTGGTCTCCGTTCCACCGCATCGGTCTCTTCGAAAAGCTATCCTCCCGCTATGACGGTCCTTTCAGGGTGCTACGTCAAGTCACCGACGTTACATACGAAATGAAACCTGTCATCGAGCCACCGCCGTCTACGCGACCGCCCTCTGCTATCGTGCACTTAGTGAGACTTAAGCCGTACGTAACGGGCCTCTCTGCTCCGTCATAACAAGCATAGGGTCGGCGCTCTCGCTCTGGGGAGGGGGGGGGAGACATTGCCAGGAGACGGTGAACGTTCTGCTTCTGTCGGTAGACGAAGCCGATGGCGACAAAGTGGCCAGAAGCACGCGCGATAGCCTTTCACCAGGGGCCGCTGCTTGTGGCTCTGGTAACCTTGCATGCAGTAATAATACGTAAATATACGGTATCCCAGTACCAACATGGTTAATATATGTCGGGTCCCTCGGTTAACCCCCTTTCTCCTCATTCATTACATAACGAGAGTCTCGAATCCGGCAACATTGATGCCTTCGGGTAGCACGTGTGGGTTTATTGACTAGTTGCCTTCGCCCAAAAAGATCACGTACTCGTGACGCCTGCCGCAACAAGGATGTTCCACATCTACCGCCTAAGTTTCTCAGTGGTGGCACTAGCTAACACTCCCAACGTTATTTTTAGCACTAAAACATAAATACCCAAGAAGCTGGAGGGGAAAACCGCACCGCGGTAGCTCAATTCGTTAGAACATTGCACATGTAATGCAATGTGGAATCGTTCCCCACCTACGGAAAGTTATCATCCACATTCATGGTCATTAATTTATCATTTCTTCAATTCAGTTAGTAAGTACAAGCAATTTCCCCTATCTTATCCTTGGTGTCTTTCTTTGTTGGCTGACCCTGATATGATTAATAAAAATCGGGTCTCTCGGTTAACCCTTTTGTTTCTTGTTTATAAAATACAGGGTGTTCCACGTAACTTGTGCCACGGATATAAAAAAAATGGCTAGCCGCAGCTAAATGAAACCAACAGCATATGGTTTGCCGTCATGTGGCGCTCGTTAGAGTACTTTGTATATGCCGCTTAATTACTTAACTAAGATAAATTATGCAATTTTTGAATGTTTACTTTAGGGCTATGTGCGTTCCGTTGTGTTGTAGCAGTCATTCAAAAACGACCCATGCAATTTTTTGGGGCAACGTACATGCTGCGTGGTGTTTTTTTGTGTGTGTTTAAAGAAAGCTCGCGAAATATGAAATAAACCATGTGACTGCGCTCGTTTTTTATCGTATCGCCGCGGTGTGAACAGTGCGTCGCTGAACCGTCGTGAACCGTCGTGAACCGGTGTGAACCGGTGTGAACCGAGCCTATCGCTTATCAGGGATGATGGCGCTTCCTTTCCGTGTGCCACCGCCACAGAAGCTGACGCACTATGAAGTCGATGCCATGGAGCCGCGGCCGCTCGCTTCGCCACGGTCCGACCGCACGGTACTTACACACGAACCGCGATTGAGAGGGCTGCAATACGATAGCGCCGAAGCGCAGTCACGTGCTTTTATTTAATACTTCGCGGGTTTTCTTTAAACGTTGAAAGAAATCCCCACACAGCGTGTATGCTGCCACAAAAAATTGGATCGGTCGTTTCTGAACCTCCTCTACAACGCAACAAAAAGCGCTTGGCCCTAAAGTGAATATTAGAAAATTTGCATAATTCGTCTTCGTTACTTAACTAAATAAGCGGGATATAAAAATATTCTAACGAGCCCCACATGTCGGCAAACCATATGCCATTGATTTCATTCAGCTGCGCCTAACCGGTCTTTTTTAATCCTAGGCGCAAGTTACGTCAAACACCCAGTGTGTATATATTGTTACGTAGTAAGACGCAGACGAAAAGCTATATACAAGTATATTTAAAAGGGAATACGCCGCACTTCGCCAAGAGGCAATAGCTTGTCCTAGCGTCCAATCGTCGTCGTCGTCTTCTCACTGCTCGCCTCTTCGTCATTGGAAATACTGTTCCGTAGCCCTACCCCCGGCTGCAAAAGCGCCGTCCCGGAGCGACTAAAAGCCGGATTCGGAAGCAGTGTAGTAGGCTATGAGCCTACTGACGTGCATGACACCACTAGATGCCAGAGTTAGAGGACGAGGTTGAGCTTACAGGAGCAATTTCGTACGTCGCAGGCGTTTCCTGACGCAGCACGCGGTAGGGCTCTGTGTATCGCGAAAGGAGCATTTCTGAAAGTCCGACGTGATGAGAGGGCGACCACAGGAGCACGAGCGCACCAGGCGAAAACTGTACGTCACGGAGGCGGGCGTTGTACTCAAGGGGGACGCTAGGTGGCGTCGACCAGTCAAGACGCCTTCGCATCGAGCTCCGACAATCTCATGCGTTTCATCGTTTTTTCCTGCTACCAGCCTATCGACGACATTATCATCGGACAGGGCTTCGCTCAAGGAACGGCTGGATGTCCTGCCCTCCACAAGTGAGCCCATCTTTTGGATTTTACGAGGGTTTTTTATCCGACCACGTCGCTACGCCTAACGCCGGAGCTGAGGCGCAATCCTGGAACCTACCCCCCACTCCCGTCGACGCCAGCCTCGCGCCACCGCGCGCGGTTGCGTGCAACGAGGTGTCGGGTGCCGTAGACGCCAACGTGCAATCGGAGGCGCCTCGCTCGCTTATAATGGACCTTACCCCGCCTGCCGCCGCAACCGAGCCAGCGAATGTAATGGACACTCAGCAAACCGAGGACGCTGCTGAAGACGGCTGGACAACAGTTCAATACAAGAAGAAGAATCTTACCGCCCCCCTGCACCCTGCTGCGCTCCACACAGTCGTAATTCGGCCTCAGAGTGATGTGCACCTCCCTCAGCACAAATTGCACCACATCTCACAAGCCGTGCGGCAACAAGCCCCCCTCAGTCCACACGAATCCCTGGATCTCTCACTGCATATTAAGCCACGAAGCAATATAATCGTTATCAAGACCCCAAGTTCAATAGCAGCGGAGAAAATCGCTGCCATGTCTCAACTCGCACTTGGACCAACCACGCACACTGTCACAGCATACATAACCGCGCCGGCCAACTGCTGCAGAGGGGTTATCCATGGAGTTGACGCCGGCACATCTTCGGAGCACCTGATGCAGAACTTGGACACTTTTGGGCCCACCATACTAGCCTCCCGGATGATGGGCCGTTCAGAGACTGCTATTATTACATTTGAAGGAAGCATTGTCCCCAGAAAAGTCCTCTATCATCGAGCTATGTTCCGATGTTTGCCACACCACCCCAAAGCAGAGTTCTGTTCCTTATGCCTGATGTATGATGATCGTGCTGACAACTGCCCCACCAAATCAACTATTTTCAGATATCCTGACTGCACGAGACAACTCAAGCAGGCAGGAGAGGAACACCAATGCTTTCTCCTCTGCCTGCACTGCGGTGGCGATCATAGAACCAACGACCCCAGCTGCCAAATTAAAAGGCAATAAGACCATAACAACACAGAACGAGCCTACTTGCAACGCATCGAACTGCGCAACGAGCAACAGCCTACGCTTGGTTCCAGCGCCCCCAACACCGCAACCTCAACTGATTACCATCGCGAATACCCTGCATTATTATCGCACGGACAGCAACAGCAAAAAACGCAGACGCAACAGCCCCAGAAGAAGCAACAAGACATGCTACCTAACACACCGCTGTCACAGCCGACGACTTCGGCAAGCGCTACACCGAACGTGCAACGACCAGCCTCGAGCAAAAGCCCTGCGCGCACCCCACAGTCTGGGAAAACCATCATACCCAAGGCACCTGGTAAGCCAAGCATTCCTATCATCCCGCAATCCCCATCCTTCAAGACCCTAACATCACAAGCGCAGTCTCCTACTCCAATTTACGAAGCACCACAATATCAGCAACACGTCCTACACGCGCATTCCCACAAGACACCTTCAACTTTAGAGTCTCGTCTAAACAAATCAGACACCCTGTTAGAACGCTTTGAAAGCATAGAAAAGAAACTCGACCGCCTCACTGATATTGTCGAAAAACTTGCCTCAGCCTACGAACGTCACGAAACACGCCTAACCGTGCTGGAACAAAGAGTTGACCGCATGCTTAAGCGCCTTCTTCCAGATTAAGATCTTAGCTCCGAAAACATGGACCACATGTCTCATTCGCAAAAGAGACAACTTCCTGATAACCCAATCGACACCTCCAACACCCAGTCTAAGACCACAAAGGTTGCTAATCCATGGCAGAAGTAAGGGACGGAAACTTTTGCGTTTGGCAGTGGAACTGCCGCGGTCTCAGTAACAAAAAAGCAATAATGAGGCAATACTTCCTAAAATTGAAAAACCCACCACATGTGTTACTTCTGCAAGAAACATACAAAGAACAGAACATCCCAGGATACACAGCTACACATTCAGCGCACAATGAATACGACCTACCATTAATTTCGACGTACGTAAAACATAACATTAAACTCTACACGGAAATAGCACCAGACTGTTTAGCAAAGTATGTCTTAATAACCACATTATACCCGGTCAGCTCACAACGACCTGCCAAGCTATACAACGTCTACAATACACCAAAATCCACGTACAACCTTAGTCAGATCTTCAAGCACGCTAAAAAATATGAGAAGGCTCATGACATTTACATCATGGGAGACTTCAATGCGCCCAACACATCATGGGGATACAAGGCGAACACGAAAACGGGCAGGTTGCTGGAAGACAACATAAACAAATTTCAGTACGCAGTTCTCAACACTCCGGGGGTAACAACTCGCGCAGGGGCGCAAAATCAAGTTCCTACTACACCGGACCTCGCGTTGCACAAAGGTGAATATGCTACGAGCTGGGAGAACACCCATGAAAACCTAACTAGCGACCACGACATACTAAACATCATTCTACACATGACGCCTCGAAAGCGCCGCGCTACAGTCACCTTCACAAATTGGGACAAATTCCGGAAACTGAGGCAGACTAACACTGACCCAGGGCATGACTTGGACACGTGGGCTAAAGGCCTCATAGAAACTAAGACAGCAGTTACAGACACGCACACAACTTCAGCGCCGGCAGACCGGCCCGACCCGCACCTCACACGCGTCTGGAAAAAACGCAAAAAACTATTGAGAGTCTTATCCCAGCAACCGCATAACAATCAGCTTCGTGAAAAGGTAGATGATGTAACTATTCAAGCGATCAATCATGCCCGGACGCTCGAACAGACAGAATGGAACCATATTTGCGATAGCATCCAGAATACGTTAGACAAAAAACACACGTGGCATCTTTTGCGTGCCCTGCTCGGCACAAAGAAACAAGTGATCCCTACCATAGAGAAGCACGCCAGTACACAAGGTATAAGCAAAACATTTGATGAACTCCGGACCCTTTACATACCTGCGGCACATCAGTCACTGTACACAGACTATACGGGCCCCCCGAACGACAACATCGGTGGTGACTTCACTATGGCAGAACTAAACATAGCATTGTTGCAAAACAATAGGGCGACGGCGCCGGGTCCTGACGGCATCACATATACTCTTCTGCGTAATCTGCCCGACGAAGATAAAGAAACGCTTCTCTCACACATAAATGAGCATTGGAACGCGGGCACCCTCCCACACGAATGGAGAACATCACACATTACCATGATCCAAAAACCAGGGAAAAAAGTCACCCTTTGCAACCTCAGACCCATATCCTTAACATCATGTGTGGGCAAAACAATGGAACGGCTTGCACTGAACAGACTAGAAGAACATTTGGATAACACGAAACATTTTCCGCACCAGCTCATAGGCTATCGCAAGAACATTTCCACACAGGACTTATTTCTCATACTACAGAACACGCTTGTGCAGCCAAAGACAGCACAGACCCAAGCCCTTCTGGCAATAGACATAAAAAAGGCATTCGATAATGTCACACATGATCATGTACTCAAGTCGGTTCACGACAGTGGATGCGGCGCCAACATGTACAATTACATACGCAGTTTCCTCAAAGGCAGGACAGCACGCTTCAAGGCAGCGCAGTCTCTTTCCTCCCCCATCAATATTTCCCGTGGAACACCTCAAGGATCGATTATATCTCCCACCCTCTTTAATCTTTGCATGACAGCGCTATCAAGGCAGCTATCCACAATCCCTAACCTTCACCACACTTTCTACGCCGACGATATTACCCTATGGTGCGAAACCGGATCTCCAGGGAACGTCGAAACGACCCTCCAGAAAGGCGTCGAGACCATAGTTAACCACTTACATAAAGCCGGACTCGAACCTTCAACAGAAAAGTCGGAACTTCTCCTCATGAATCGAACACATTACCAAAAGAAAACAAACGCCCTGATACAACTCACCTTATTAGGCAAGCAGGTGCCTAATAGGTGCCGAGTACTCGGCTTTATCATAAATCACAACAACAATGCTAATTCTAACGTTATACAATATCAAAAAGACTGCCGAAATCTCATGAACCTAATGCGAAGAATCATTAGCAAAAAAACACGGACTGAGAGAAGAACAAGCAACACAGCTCGTGACTGCGCTCGTGTATAGTAGGCTTCTGTACACCGCCCCATTCCTAACACTGACACAAACACAAATTCGAAAACTCGAATCTTCACTCAACACCCTTCACAAGGCCGCCCTGGGCCTACCGATAAACACCTCAAATGAGCGCCTTCAACAAACGGGCCTCTTTCACACTTTCGCAGAACTTACACAACAACACCGAGACAGACAAGTAGCGCGATTGTCTTGTACGGAGCAAGGATGCGACATCTTGAAACGAGCAGGGATCGCCCCTATCCAGTTGACACCAGTTAACCAAAGCGCTCCACTACCACGCAACATTGCATTTACAAACATACCAAAAAATATGACGCCACACCTACATGACGGTCGACGTCACCACATAGACAGCACCACATCACCACATAGACAGGAAATGCATCACGATATACACGGACGCCACACGCTCTGACATGGGATCATACGCGTATGCAATATATACACCTGGACAGACAGCACCGATCATCCAAACAGCTGCGCCATTTTCCAACCCTCCCAACATAGCCACTCTGGAGACTCACGCGATAATATATGCCATAAAAGAAGCCTCTCTACTCACTAAGCACCACTCCAGTAACATTAACCTTTATACCGACTCCAGCAAAGCCATTCGCAACATACAACAACGACTGTTGGAAACAAACCTACATGACATCTTAACAGAATTCTGTAACCGCAAACCGAACATTACAATCACCCTGCGTTGGGTGCCTGGTCATGCTGGGATCGAGGGAAATGAGTTGGTTCATCAACGCGCCCGCGAAATTAACCTCCGGGCGCCCTCGATTCCCTGGCCAAATCCAACGACAGTGGAAGACGCTGCCACGTACAAAGCGCAAATAGCTGATTGCTACAAGAACATCAAGGAAAACCGTACTATTTTGCCCCAACCTCACTCCTCACTCAACACGGAACAAGCACATGTCCTTCGTAAAGTTCAAACGAACACTCTTCTCACGCCACTAATGCTCTACAACTTCGGTTGGCGTAGCACAGCTCACTGCCCCAACTGTCCGGAGATAAGGGCAGGTGCAGAACACATTCTGTACTCATGTAACACTGCCATTACCTCTCCTCATTTTCCTTAGCCTCCCCCTCCTTCCTGGAGCGTTTGGCTTCACTCGGACTCGGAGGATGAACAACGAGCCTTAGCGGGGCAGGCGCTCTACTTCACTGGGCCTTAGTGTTGGCCTTAAATAAAGTTTCTTTCCTTCCTTCCTTGTACTCACGCTGCTGAGTGGTTTGCGAGGCCGTCAGTCGAGCACGGGCAAGCTGCGTGCACGGTCGGCGAGGGCGATGGCGTCGCGCGCATACTGGCTTGTTGAGGTCGCAGCAGGAGGAAGTGCTGTGTCAAGGGGCAAGGTTGGTTCGCGACCGTACAGTAGATCAAATGGAGGAAATCCGGCTGTGTCGTGCGGGAAAGAATTTTACGCAAATGTGGCGTAAGGAAGGGCACTGTCCCAGTCGTGGTGGTCCTATGAAAACGTACTTGGACAGCATATCGGTGAGAGTGCGGTTTAACCGGTCTGTCAGGCCATTGGTTTGACGATGGTATAAGGTAGTCAGCTTGTGTTGAGTGGAGCAGGAACGCACAATGTCGGCGATAACTTTCGAGAGGAAGTTACGACCACGGTCAGTAAGCAGCTGTCACGGGGCGCCATGAAGCAAGATAAAGTCACGCAAGAGAAAGTCCGCGACGTCAGTGGCGCAACTGTTAGGGAGAGCCCGCATAATAGCCTATCGGGTGGCGTAATCAGTTGCGACGGCTACCCATTTGTTCCCAGAGGATGACGTGGGTAAGAGACCGAGGATGTCCAATCCAACACGAAAGAATGGTTCCACAGGGACGGCGATCGGCTGGAGATGACCGGCAGGTAGCACCTGAGGTGTTTTCCGACGCTGGCAGGGATCACAGGCAGCAACATAGCGTCGGACGGAGCGAGCGAGACCAGGCCAATAGAAGCGGCGGCGGACGCGGTCGTACGTGGGGATTACCCCAAGGCGTCCTGCAGTGGGTGCGTCATGCATCTCCAAGAGCACAGTCTGTAGATGTTTTGGCACGACAAGAAGATCAGATCCGTCGGGGAGGAAGTTCCTTCGGTACAGAATGCAGCCATGGATTACATATCGGCGAGCGGATGCGTCGGCAGGCGTAGAGCACAGGCGCTCGATGAGTGCTCGCAGCGATATGTCTTGGTACTGGTCATCGGCGATGTTAGCGAAGGCAGACACAGAGAAAATGCCGTTGGCGGTACTACTGTCGGCGTTGTCAGGCTCGTCTCCCGGGTAGCGAGACAGGCAGTCAGCGTCCTTGTGTAGTCGGCCAGATTTGTAGGTGACAGTATACGAATATTCTTGGAGGTGTAAGGCCCAGCGACCATGTCTGCCTGTAAGATCTTTCAGTGAGTATAACCAGCAAAGCGCGTGATGGTCTGTGACAACGGAAGAGGGCCGGCCATATAAGTATGGGTGGAACTTCGCAACCGTCCAAACTAGGGCCAGACACTCATGCTCAGTGATGGAATAGTTGCGCTCCGCGGGTGAGAGGAGCCTGCCGGCGTAAGCGATAACATTGTTGTGGCCGCGCTGGCGTTGGGCCAGTACTGCGCCAATTCCGTGACCGCTGGCATCAGTACGGACTTCGGTAGGTGCAGAAGGATCGAAATGGGCCAGACAGGGAAGCGTTGTGAGAAGGTCGATTAGATGCGAGAATGCAGAGGCCTCGTTATCGCCCCACTGGAAAGGGGCGTCTTTTTTCAAAAGCTCGGTTAGTGGTCGTGCTATGGCCGCAAAATTTTTCACGAAACGGCGGAAGTACGAACAAAAACCGAGAAGGCTGCGCACATCCTTGACACACTTCGGAACAGGGAAGTGCGTAACAGCATGGATCTTGCCTGGGTCCGGTTGCACTCCGTTCGCGTCAACGAGATGCCCAAGGACAGTAATCTGGCGACGGCCGAATTGGCACTTCGATGCGCTTAGTTGCAGACCGGCTCGACGAAAAACGACGCTGAGAGGCGCTCGAGGTGGGTAGCGAACGTTGGGGAGAATACTATAACGTCGTCTAAGTAGCACAGGCACGTGGACCATTTGAAACCGTGAAGGAAGGAGTCCACCATGCGTTCAAAAGTGGCAGGAGCGTTACATAGACCGAACGGCATCACTTTGAATTGATAAATACCGTCGGGTGTTACAAAAGCAGTCTTCTCGCGGTCGAGATCGCCCACGGCAATCTGGCAGTAGCCGGAGCGAAGGTAAATATAGGAAAAGTAGCGACCACCGTGGAGGCAGTCAAGGGCGTCATCTGTCCAAGGTAGGGGATACACGTCCTTTTTGGTAACCCTGGTAAGGTGCTGATAATTCACGCAAGAGCGCCATGAGCTACCCTTCTTTTTTACCAGTACAACATGTGACGCCCATGGACTACATGACAGTTCAATAATGGTCATGGCAAGCATATTTTGCGAACTTCGGCGTGAATAACTTGATGCTCAGCCGGTGATACTCGATACGGGCGGCGATAAATAGGAGGGGCATTGCCCGTAATGCGATGTTTAACAGCTGTAGTTTGGGCCAAAGGACGATCGTTAAAGTCAAAAATATCGTCGTAGGAAAACAGAACGCGGTAGAGCTCTCGAGCGTGCTCGGACGGCATGTCGGTCTCAATCATTTTCTGTAAGTCGGCAATGGTACAAGTTTCCGACTGCGATGGTGGAGGAGGATCGGCTGAATTGTCTACTGATATAGGTGCGACTGAGTGATCCTCGAATGAGCAAAGCTGGGCCAGAGTTATCCCGCGTGGCAGCACTTGTGTCGTCAAGCTAAAATTTACCACTGGCATGCAGACGCAATTCGCCTTAATAGATAAAACGGTATGAGGTACTGTGATCCCGTATGTAAGTAGGACGTCTTGCATAGGAGCCGCGATGTAGTGACCGTCGGGCACTGGTAGGGATGACACTAAGTCAACGTAAGTCAGTGCCGAAGGTGACAAGCGAACGAAGTCGACGGAACTGAGACTACTGGGTGTGGTTCAGCAGGATCCAGAACAGGCGGGTCAAGGCAGAGAGTACTGGCGGAACAGTCGATGGAAACAGAATGTGCGGAGAGGAAGTCTAAGCCGAGGATGATGTCGTGGGGACAGTGGGCGATGACTGTGAATAGCGCGATAATGGAGCGATCGGCGAAGGAGACGCGGGCGGCGCACATATGAATTACGGGGGCTGTTCCGCCATCGGCGACACGGACAACAGGTGTCGTGGCGTGTGTGATGATTCCTTCAGGCGGTTACGACAGTCAGCGCTCATTACCGACAAATGCCCCCAGTTTCTATAAGAGAAGATACAGAAACACCGTCGACTTACACATCAAGAAGGTTAAGGTGATTGGGCAACGTCAGTAGAGGATTTGGCGGTGTAGGGAGCAATGCAGCGTCACTTCGAGGCGCTGCATCGTCTAGTTTTCCGGCTGGGAGCGGCGTCCAGAGGTAGTCGGAGAAAAGGAGCGACAAGGCTAGGGAGAGCGAGATTGTCGTCGTTGAGGCGAAGGTGAACGAGAATAGGGGCGGTTCAGCGCAGCAGAATCAGTGGCGGCATTATCGGAGCGTGAGGCGTAGGGACGTGAAGGGCCACCTGAGGGGCGAGAGTAGGCAGTATAAGTAGACTGGGCCGGGGAACTCCAGCGACTGCAACAGTGCCGAGAAATTTGCCCGATTCGATGGCAGTGAAAACAAATGGGCTTGTCGTCAGCAGTGTGTCATTCAGATTGGTTGCGAAAACTTGGTGGGTAAGAAGATGCGGGACGGGGTATGCGGGACGGGGAAGAAGCCGGATGGGTATGAGGGCGATGGCCCGAGCAGATGGTGGGAAAACCCATGTTTTCGAACTCCTGGCGGACAACTGCCTGGACCAGGGAAACCGTGACTGCAGGTGCATTGGAGGGGCTGGAGTCGAAGGCAGCCAGATAGGCGGCCTCGATGTCACGCCGGACGATCCTGGTAACATCGCCAGTGTTGTTAGGACGAGCAGTGTCGGCACAATAAGATGTCGCTGAGGTGTTGGGCAGACGGGCAAACTGCTGGTCGCTACGTCGGCTTTTAGCGAGTTCAAGGCGGCGGCACTCTTTTATAAGTGCATCTACCGTCGCCACGTCCTTGAAAACGAACAAGTTGAAGGCTTCATCGGCAATGCCTTTGAGGTTGTGGGAAACCTTCTCTGACTCAGTCATGTGTGCGTTAACTTTGCGGCACAGAGCCAAGACGTCCTGAATGTGCGTGACATAGGGCTCTGTTGACGTCTGCACACGGCCGGAAAGCGCCTTCTGCGCGGCAATTTGGTAACCGTAGGGGTTGCCAAACAAGTCTCGGAGCTTTTGCTTAAGCGAATCCCAACTCGTGAGCTCATCTTCGGGCGTCCGAAACCAAACTCGAGGTGTGCCACCGAGGCAAAAGACTACGTTGGCGAGCTTGATAGTAGGCTCCCACCGGTTATTGCGGCTGACGTGTTTGTACAGGCTGATCGAGTCCTCGACGTCTTCCCCATCTTTGCTCGAGAATACGTCAGGACCATGTGGAGCGTGGAGAGTGATATAGGTCGTCGAAGTGGCAGCAGGTGTCAGAGGCGGCTGAGTCGAGTTGTCTTCTCTGCGAGCCATGAAGGAAGGCTCGACGCACCGTCCACCGCGATGCTCCGTGATGAGGTACACGGAACGTCCGCCTCCACCGGATATGTTACGTAGGAAGACGCAGACGAAAAGCTATATACAAGTATATTTACAAGGGAATACGCCGCACTTGGCCAAGAGGCAACAGCCCGCGCTAGCCTCCAATCGTCGTCGTCGTCTTTGTCATTGGAAATGTTGTTCAGTAACAATATTGTCGCGAAGCCCATTGGGCAATAAGCGTTCGCGACTAGAACGATAGAGAAGAGAGAGGTAGTACAGCCGATGGAGCACCCAAACAAGGTTCTTCTCTCTCGTCGTCGTTTTCTCTTTCATAGCAGCCCCACTGCTCCTTTGTTACAGTACAGTTATCTCCCCAGCGAAAAAAGGAAGCCGTACCAGCGACCTACGGGTAGGACCACACTGGCGCATCATAGTTCGGCTTGAGACGCTGCTCATGCACAATTTCGCGTCCTCGACGACGATGATCCAAAGGCAGCTCGAGTGGTTCCACGATATAGTTGACTCGAGACGTTTGGTTGATCACGTGGTATGGGCCCTGGTACTTCGACGCGAGTTTCGGTGACAATTCAGGGGTAAGGGCTGGAACCCAAAGCCACACTAGCGAGTCAGGAGCATAGGAGACAGAAGCATGGGGAGTTTCTTTATGGTGCTTCTGGCGTTGCTGGTCTTCTGACGTAAATATACGGGAGAGCTCGCGACACTCTTCTGTGTGTGCAGCAACTTCGGATAAGGCAGTGGTTTCCGTGGTGTCAGGTCTGTACGGAAGGATAGTACCGATTGTAGAAAAAAGGTTCACGTCCGTACAGGAGAAAGAAAGGCGAAAATTCCGTGGTAGTCTGCGTGGCGGTATAGCAAGCGTAGGTCTTAAATGGTAGAACATGGTCCCATTCGCTTTGGTCGGATGCAACGTACATTTCATTTCATTTATTTTCACCTTAAAGGCCCAGAGGCATTACATAAGGGAGGGCTTTAATCCTTGTAACACTGTTAGAACAAATCTACAGAACAGTAAAGAAACAACAATGAACAAATACATGCCAGGAACAATTGCGAAAAAAGGAACATCGTGTTAGATTAAGGATAAGTTGGATCGGTAATTAAGCAGTGTGGTTATTTAACATTTCGCGGAACGTTTTACGGTCAGTGCATGACACGATATCTTCTGGGAGATGGTTCCAATGGGTTATAGCGTCGGGGAAGAATGAAGTGTTCATGGCAGATAATCGGGTGTTATAGTTTGCAATGGGACGACTGTGGCTTAAGCGAGAGGATGTACGGAAGGGTGGATTTAACAGGGAATGCCTTGCCTGGAGTGTGGATGGTAATAGAAGGTGTGAAGCAAGCAAAGATGAGAGATGATCCGGCGGGAAGTAAGTGATGGTAGTTCAAGTGTACGTTTTAGTGCGGTTATGCTGGTATCACGAGAGTAATTGGAAGTTATAAACCGAGCAGCGCGATTTTGTATTGCTTCTATGTCATAGGTTAGATATGATTGGGAAGGATGCCAGATAGATTACGCATATTCTAACTGCGGACGTACGAATGTTCGATATGCTAGCTTTTTTTTATTTCTGGTGATGCGGCTTTCAGGTTGTGTTTTAAGTATCCAAGGGTGCGTGAAGCATTAGAACAGATGGTGTCAATATGAGTTGTCCATGATAGTGTCGATGTCATGTGAACGCCGAGATATTTGTAAGACGGGGCATGATTGATAGGAGATGAATTTCTTGTGTAGGTGTGACTGGTTAAGCTGTAGTTGCGGGGGAATGACAGAGCTTTGCATTTAGTAAGGTTAAGCGGCATGTACCATTTCTCGCACCATACTGCGATGGAATCGAGATCCTCTTGTAGTGCGGTGATTTCTTTCGAGCCTTTGATTGGGGAATATAGGACACAGTCATCCGCGAAAAGTCGTAATTTATTCCTAATGTTAGCAGGTAAGTCATTGATGTAGATGAGGAAAACAAGAGGCGATAAACCAGCGCCCTGTGGCACACCCGATGTTACGCTGCTAAGAGATGAATTATGGTTAAAAATAACGTACAGCGCGAAGGACAAGGACAGCGACAGACGACATACACAGCGCCTGTCTGTTGATCATGAATTACCAACTAGCCCAAGCAACCACCCTAGTTCACTTCATGAATTATGGTTATTTGCAGAGGTAAACTGTGTGCGCCCTTTTAAGAAGTGTTCAAGCCAGGTAAGCAAGCTATTTGGGATTCCGATAGATGCGAGTTTTTGAAGTAGGTGATTGTGGGAAACGCGGTCGAATGCTTTTGAGTAATGCAAAAAAATGGCTTCAATCTGCAAATGAAGGTCCATGAAATGTAGAATGACATGGGTGAACTTGGCGAGTTGGGTCTCGCATGAAAATAGTTTTCTGAAGCAGTGCTGGTGAGGGTAAAAGAAGTTGATAGAATCCAGGTGAGACATTAGGTTGGACGAGATTATATGTTCTAGAAGTTTAGAAGGAATGCTGGTCAGAGAAATTGGGCGATAATTTAAAGCACGGGAGCGATCGCCAGTCTTGAAGATCGGTACGACATGGTCCAGTCGTCGGGCAAGCTTTCAGTCTTTAAGGATTGCGTAAATATTAGATGTAGTACCTGGCTAGAAATGTTACTTATGTTAACTAGTATTTTGGCGTTAATTCCATCACACCCGGCTGAGGTGGTTAGTTTGAGTGAATTAATGAGGCTACATATGCCATCAGAGTTGACCTTGATGCCTGGCATTAATTTTACTGGGAGTGGTGGTATTGGTTCAATGAGAGTGTCATTAGTGTTGGAGAAAACTGAGGTGAAGTAGTCGTTAAGAGCTGACGTGCATTTCTCAGAGTTAATGAGATTACCATCCGGATCTGTTAGTTCAATCTGTCTAGAATGTGTCTTCACTGAAAGTAAGCGCCAGAATTTGTTGGGGTTTGATCGTAGAATCGTCAGAAGGTCATGATTAAAGAAGTTATCTTTGGCTATCGTCAGCTCCTGAATATATTGGTTAGCGGACAGTTCGTATTTTCTCCATGTTTCGGAGTTATTTGTAAGTTTAGCTTTTCGGTAGAGCCGTTTCTTTTTAGTAAGGAGAGCTTTCAATCGCTTATTAAACCATTCATTGTTAGAGTCGGATTTCACGAGAACTGTTGGTATGTGTCTAGCTTCCAGGTTGAGCAATATATATATATATATATATATATATATATATATATATATATATATATATATATATATATATATATATATATATATATATACATTGCCATTTGAAGCATCGAGTCTGGAAGGGGGCTAATGTCGGAGCATAACAGTTGGCTGCGTAGTGGGTTTACCGCTTCTGCATAAGCTGAGGCCGGCGACGACGAAGGCGCACTCTCAGTGAAGGTGTCGATCGTGAACTGTCTGCTTCCATTAAACTTAATAGTTTTTGTCATACGCCTACATGTAGTAACGTGACTATGTGTGATAGTTGGACTTAAATATACTTCGTGCGTCCACTGTTCACGTAAATGCTCGCTGAAGTGGCGGCCTTAAATGAGCATAGAAGACTTCATAGTAGGAGACAGTTCAATTTCAGCCTGAGTCCATTGCACCGCCAAGAGAGTGGCGTCTCTCCGTGGTGTAATCTTCCTTCGTGTAACTGTCATACATCACTATCACTAACGCTGCTTCGCCTTTCCGGCGGCACAGGAGCCACCTTTTCTTTTCTTTTTTTTTTTAACGGTGAGTCCAAAACACATTGCAGTGGCTGCAGCGCATGGCTGATATTGATTCTGATTTCGAGTGAATCTGGCTAGGCCTCACTTCGGTTACTGAGTGAATTGTACATACATATATATATATATATATATATATATATATATATATATATATATATATATATATATATATATATATTTATGACATCTGCAAGCAAATGGCCATTTTCCATACCTGATAAATGTATATTATTAGACTGTTTTTTTTCCCGAGTCGTTAGCATTGCCTACTGGAAATAAAGGCAATACTGAGACATATGGTTCACGCGCATTTTACAGGGCATTGATACAAGACTCTTCCGAAGGGTTCACTGAAGTCTACAAGTTTTTTTTAGGCTTAACGAATATCATTTTGAAGCAAGGTGAACATGCACCAACATTTTCATTCTTTAAGCATAGACTGTTCTTTAAGCATAGACTTTAAGCATAGGGGTGGGGTGGGGGGGGTTGCAAATGAAAACTTCGTGGGGGAGGGGGAGGGAGGCTCGAATCCCGGAGCGCCCTCCCTGTCACCCCCATAGTCGGCGCCTGTGAAGTGGAAGCTAATGTATGGTATGGATCTTAATGTTAAGCATTTCTTGCAAACTACCGACAGCTTGAGTGTATACCTATGTAGCTAGCCTATTACGCCGCAAGGTGCCTACCAACTCTATCCGCTGGGTATGTGCTCATGTTCCCGTTCCGGGCGCGGCTGCGCCGTCATTCGAGCTCCGTCATCCGACTCGCGCTTCTGATTCTCGCGGACTACCTGCACCGAGCCAGGCGGCGTACGTGCGCAAGAAGATCCGCGCATGTCGGCTGCCGTGCAGTGCGTGGTGGTTTCCTCCGTCGACTGAAAAGCGACTGAAAAGCACTTTTTCCCAACCCGTGCACGCCAATCGGCTTCCTGACGCTCACAGAGAAGCTCTTGGAAGGCTGAAGCTTCATCTAGAAGTGCGTCCACTCGGACATAGCGTTCTTCAGAGATTTAGTTGAGCTTTCTGATGGCGGGCTACAGAGGTACTATTGGGTGCACAAGAAGAAGAACGCGTTCTCAATGATAGAGTCGTTAGGCAAACCCACTTTTTTTCTCACCTTAACCATTGTTCAAGCTGCACAATGAGCATCTGCTCCAAGTCATCGAGAGAGCCAAGAAGCCGATAAAAGCGCGCTACCGCAGGGTCTATGCTATAAGCCAATTACCTGCAAAATGATTCGCATAACTTCGATTACCACAGGGCGCCAGATCGGCAAACGTTTTCTCCATGTTACCAGTTTTCCTTGTTGGTTTCTTCCAATATTTTATTTTATATTTTATCCACACCCATCCGCCTGATAAACTCTACTTCAGTGGATCACCCTTATCGGCCGGCCCTTCTTTTGTTCTTTGTGTTATCTTCATTATTGACATGTGACGTTGGATATCTTTACTGGGTTTCCCCCTTGCGTGTATATGAGTCCTTTGTGTGAATAAACCAGCGATTGATATTCAGTGCCAGTGTCCTTCTGTCTTTCATTCCTTCTATTACTGTGCGTTTTTCTCAGAATGTCTTTATGTACCATTACTCCATAGGTGGCGTGCTTGTATTGGCGTTATCATAGAGAAAGGAATTAAACAAAAGGGGATACTCGGCGAAAAGTGGCAACTGGAAATACGTCACGCTAGTATTAACACGAAATTGGTTCATTTTTTGTACTTTTCCCCACAAAAGTAAAAATATCTGCATATAAATTAAATTAAACTTTGCGGCTTACTACTGTTGCGGCGAATGACGCGCCAGATGCATGCGTCATTCGTCCGACACACCGCCGAAGCGAGCGAGACCGGCTGCGCATCTGAACGTTGGCCTGTTCGGCGACACGCCTCCCTGTTTTTATATTTTTTAGATTTAGCCTGGTTTGGTGGGCTCCCGACGAATTCTTGCGTTCTTTCTGAACTTCGACATGACACCACTGCACGAGTGGACTACGGCAAGGTGAGAAATTTTGTTCCGCACTCGGCGACACGTTTCAAACAATTAGGCTTACGGCACAGCACCTACGGGCTAGACTTGTGATGCAGTTAACGAAAAACCACCCGGCCGTCGTAGCGCAGTTAATTTGAATTAATGATTCGTACTGGGAGATGTTTGCGACGCTTTATGTGAGCCCCAATAACATTTTAACTTATTTCAATAGTTTTTGGGCATGCTAGTCGCACAGGGCTCTGTGACGCAGTTTCGCGTGTACTGAATCTTACTGCGACAATTTTGGCGATTTCTCTAACCCCCAACATTATTGTAACTAATCTCGTTGCTTTTTGTGGTACTTCTCAAGCGCACTGATCACGTCTGGCGCTGCGACGCGGTGAGCAAAAAACAGCTCGGCTGTGGTGCGCGGTTAAGTTTCGCGTTTTAATTCACTGGCAAGTTCGTGGCGCTTTCTCTGACGCCCAACATTGTTGAAACTTATTTTCAGTACTTTGTTTTGTAACTTAGGCACGCTCCCCACTCATGTCGTGACGCAGCGAAAAGCAGCTCGGCCATAGTGATAAAGTTAGTTTGGCGCGTACTGAATCTTACTGCGACAAGTTTGTGGCAATTTTTATGGCCCAGCAACAAGTTAAGCCTTCTTTCGCTCTCACGCTTACCGAAAACGCGAAGAGCAATTGCCAAGAGCGATAGCACGGGTGTGTGCTGCTTGCGCCAGCAGAACGCGCAAAAGATAACGGCAAGGAGCTCGAACGCCAGGAACTTGTAATTCGAAAATTCTGTCTTCGGAACGACTGAAGACAGGCTTTAAACCGCAGCATTTGTCTTGAGTGCGCGTAGAAGGAATTGTGCAAGCGTCCAGCATGGTCTCGTTCAGAGACTGTGTTGTGGCCACCTCTGTATATTCGTAGCCTACTATCGTGTCGGTTGTAGCCAAGTTCTGGAATCGCGCAGTAGCCCGTGTATTCGTGCTCTCAAATTGAAGGAAGTAAGGCCCGGGAAGAGGGGAATGCTTGTAAATAGGATGTTTTCGTGGAATGTACGGTGTTGTTTCGTATGATTCGGGTATTTTCTAAGCTGTGTGTGTAAAAGCGAACTGCGTTTGTTTGTAATGTCGCCCATTCACCACTTTCGCACGTTTCGCCTCTGCACGCATTATTCGTGAATTAGTAAAGGCAAGGCGCAGAAGACCAGGACTCAAGACGAAGAACACAAACGACAGGACCGGCGCCGGTCCTGTCGTTTGTGCTCTTCTTCCTGAGTCCTGGTCTTCTGCGCCTTGCCTTTACTAATTCAAGCTTGAACCAACTAGCCCAAGCAAGTTTTACTTGACGCATTATTCGTATATGGTATTACCAAAATGACACTTGCTTTTAATGTAAGTTTTTCAGCTGACGTCGTCCGGTGGAGCTTCCTACGGGAACTACTGCTGCTTACTTGGTGCCACAACGTTCGATGAATGCACAAGAAGCCCGCAACGAGCATTTATTTATCATAAAATAGGCATTTCCACATTTGACAAGGCATCTTGCGTCTTTATGAAATTGCATGTGGCACATATTCGATGAGGCTTGTAAAGATCGTTCGCAATCGATCTTAATAATGAAGCGATTTCGCACGAAGACCGCTCGCGGTTCAGCTGCAGAAGCAAAAAAAAAAAAGAAGAAGCCGATCAGAGCAACCGGCGTAACGCGTACTACCTGCTACCTTTAAATCGCGCGCGCCCAAAACCGAAACCAGAAGCGTGGTTCAGGTATTAACGCCGGCGGCTAGATAAGCTGCAGTCAATTCCGGCCCTGGGCTCTATGGACGTCCGCACGCCAAAGTTTCATCCTAAACGCCAGCGCTGGTTTCTCCCCTGGCGGAACGATTTCACCTCCAATAGGTGTAGGCGCCGCCGCCGCTTTCCTTCACCGTTGAGCCCGCGTTCAGTTCTTGTTTGCGAGGGCGCCTCTTCGGATGGCCGGAAATTATGATTGTGTTGTTAACTGTCACGACAGCAATGTAAACACGAACGGGTTGATGCCACCAGTGAAATTCTGCCGATTCACAAAAAAAAAAAAAAACTGGTACGGAAAAATCAGACGACAGACATGGATTACTGCGGTGCGCCGAACGAAGTAAACAACTGCCAAACGAAGCGAGCTTGTTCATTGATCACTCCTGAGTGTATTACGGATTTTATATGTAACCCACAAGAATTTAAAAATTACTCGGTATATAATCCTTTTATTCAAATAAAAACTATCAGTTGTTCGACCAGCGCTTGCCCTGTCTTCTTTCTCGTGTTTCGTTTGTGTGTGCGCTGCCCAAGAATGGAAACCAATTCTGTTGTATGCGCTAGCAGTGGCTGGAGTTCACGCGTGCCGAAAAATTGAATATGTGCACGATGCATTGAACATGATCAGAGTTCATTCCTGCATCAGCACTGTACCGATCAATCGAGTTATGGACGATACACGCCAGTGCCTTGGTCACGCCGGCATTGCTGAAGCAGAAATGATTACTAATACTTCCAACTTCCGTCTCTTGAGCACTGTTAAAAAATGGCCAAGCTATTTACATTGCTGCCTCTATTCTATATTGTAGGGGACGTACTAGTTAAAGTTGTGTGCGCATGTCGTACTTGTGCTATGCAGCCATATATTTTGTTTATTTCCGCACAGTGTCGATGGAAGTCCGTTGTCACTGTCAGGGACAACACGGATTTGTAGCAAACGTTTTGTGAGAAAATGCAAAAATAACTTTAGCTCGTATGTGCCGTATGTATGTGCCGCATCGTATGTGCCGCCGATTTTTCCGGCGGCATATAAATACGATGTCGTTTCCAATACCTGCTCAGCGTCACTTACATGGCTAAGCAGACGCCGCCCTTTCGCCGCATTGCAGCCATAAAAATAATCGTCAAGCGTACCGATCTTCTTGAAGGCAAATAGAAGCGTGTACAATATGTTTCACACTTAAGGGAAAACTCGGAACGTATTGCATCGCGATGCAGCAAGCAATGGAGTCCCGCGGCGGCAGCAGCTCGACCAGGCGCAGACGCAGTCGTGGTCTCCGTCATCTGCTACGGCGGCGCACGGTGGCCGCATTGTCGGGAAGCGTGCTACTGTCAGGGGCAGTGCACCGATTTAATCGGTACTGCGGGAACTGAGCTGATATTCTTTACCAAACGTTCTGCGACGCCAAACTCTTACCTTCATTGGCGATAATGGAGTTCCACAAACTTCTTTTGACAGTATGTTTCGTTTGTTCTTTCGAAAGGCCGCGGTACTGAGCGCGTGCACGTATATTTCTTCACTGTGTGTGCTACCGTAATAAGCAGCGACAAGACGCACCAAGATGTGCGCGCAACGTTCCCAGTCTTTGTTTGACTCCAAAGGAAAACAAAGCACTCGACAATGATAACTATGGGGGTCGAACACGATGAAACAAACGGATACGGTTAAAGGAATGTTTAGGTTAAGACAATGAGGTGGAAGTGATTTTTCGCGACAATCAGTCACTACACCAGACATACCCTGCCCGCCGGCGGGGAATTGGACACGTCACGCTCCGAACTTCAGTTAGTATCTCGTCATGTCCCCAGCGCAGCGATGACAGCGCTCATTCTGGAAGGCAGTGAAGTGTAGAGTGACTTGATCAGGGATGTGTCCATTCGCAGCATGTCTCAGTCGCTGACAATAGTGGATCGCAGCCTATCTTCGGGCGACTGATAGAGGGGATCGTGCACCAGTGATACTTTCATCGAGCCCCAGGCATTTTAAATGATGTTGGCGCCCGGGGATTGAGGCGGCCACTCCAAGAGAGTGACGGCGCGCTCTTCCAGCAGCTCTTGCACAACACGAGCAGTGTGGATCGGCGGCCCATCGTGTTAGAATATATAGTCGCCTTCCAGGAACGGGCAGTCAAGAATGTATGGAATTATTACGTCGTCTGTCACTGCCCTGCACCTTTCATCGATGAACTTGCTTTCGAGGCGTATCAGTGGGCGTCACAAAACGCTTAGTAAAAAATACCGGCCATTTCACGCAGTAACGATGAGATCGGCGCACTGCAACAGACAGCAGAACGCTTCCCGACAATGCGGCCAGCGCGCGCCGCCGTAGTAGACGACGCCGTTCAATACCCCGCCCCTCGAGCACCTTAGCCTGCGCGAGCTGCTGCCGCCGCCTGACTCAAGCGCTCGCCGCATCGTTATGCAATGCGCTCCGAGTTTTCCCCTAAGTGTGAAACAGACTGTACATCATCCTTCGAATAAAAATTGGAGGACGCTTAAGCTTCGCCTTCAAGAGTGGAACGCGACAGCTGCCCGTCGACCCGCCAAGGGGTGTAAGACAATGCACTACGGCGCAGCGATCACTTACGAGGCGCCCCGCATCGGACTTTGCGCCCACCTATCACGCGCTGAGCGTCGAGCAACGCAGCGTTCGGCGCGGCAACGAAACGTGCGCCTGAGCAAACGGAACGAACCAAAGAACTCGGCGTCTCGGAGGGGGAAACGATCTACGCCAGCCAAACGTCGTTATCGGCACGGACAGAGAGATAGGTAGGTAGTAATCTAAAGAAAGGAACGGCGCTTGATTCTGCAACCCGTGTGGGAGCACGGCGAAGCGTCGTCAGGGGAGAGGGAGTCGGGGCCGCGACGCGCCTGGCACCGGTCCGCGCACAGCCCCAATGCGCGCGTGGCGCGCCATCTGCATAGAGTTACTATACTGACTCTAGAGGACAAGCTACCCATAGGGCCCATGCATTGAAATCGGGAACCGCAAGAGCGCCGCCATGTTGCTACGCGCCGAGGTTGCCAGCTCCTGAGACGCTTGCTAGACTTGGTGACAGTAGTCAGTTTTAATCCGGCAACAGTAGCAGCGTAGCAGCATGGCGTCTCGCTTGTACTGTCGTGATGTGTGCGTGCAGCCGTGTGTTTGGGCTTTATAAGTTGGTTCTTTATTCTATGTTGCGGGACGGTGCGGGTGTGGTCCATGTTGGCCGTACAGGTGGCAGTTATGCAACCGAGGGATGATCCTGTTGAAGTTTCCGGTGGTATGCGGTTTTCAGCGGTCACGCCTGTTGCAGGAGTGTCACTCGACGAGGTTACGAGCTCGAAGCTGTGGTCAGATTCCTCGTTGGCGTTCCGTAATTCTCTTCTCACGGGCGCGGTATGTTGCAAAAGCCGCTTTCGCGATCTATCGTCGCGACGCTAGATCGGGTTTTTTAATTATTATAAGTACTGATCCAGCTGTAGGGCACATGTATCCGACAAACGGAAGTCTCAGGAGAGCGTTTATGGCACGTTGGGCATAGTCAACACTCCTCCACGCGCCCAAAACCTTTTCTTCTGAAAAGGGGCGGGAGTCCAAGCTGTCAACTGTAGATTTGAGTTTTCTTCGTTCGGCCGCATATTGAGGGCACACGCAAAGTACGTGAGCTATTGTCTCGAGAGTGTGACAGACGCTACATTCAGGGTCCCGTGATTGTCCAATCTTGTGAAGGTATCGATTGGTGTATGCCACACCCAGCCGTAATCGATGAATGAGCGTTTCCTGGCTTCTCCGCAACCGAAGTGGATGCCGGAATTGTAATCCAGCGTCAAGTCTATGGAGGCGCTCTTGTCGATGTTCGGGGTTGTCCCAATGTTGCGCCGTAGAAGTTTTAAGGGAGGTATGGAGCAAGGCGTTAATGTCATACCGGGAAAAATGAATTTGTATAATAGTTCCGTCAGTGTGTGCCTGTTTTGCTTCTGCGTCAGCCTGTTAAGTGAGACTGGTTTAGACGATCGTCTCTAGAAGCTGTGAGACGTGTAGTCAGTGCGAAATGTGTTTGCGCAAAAACTTTTTGTGGCAAGATTACTTTTTGTATGGACAAGATTACTCTTAGTGTATTGCGTCTCCAGTGCGCATCCGCATATTGGCCAACGTGTATATAGTATCTCATTGTACCATATCATAATCATCCGCCACCTACCTTTCCCTGTATTTCCCACTTCCCCATTCCCCAGTGAGGAGTAGCAGGCTAGAGACACGCTCTCCAGGCCGACCTCTCCTCCTTTCTCTCCATTAAAATCTACTCCTCCTCCTCAGGAGAGCACCTGAGATTATAATAAAGCAGGCGGCGCAGGAACTCCAGGGCACCCAAGGGACAGTGGGGAGATCAAAGCTCGAAGCAGAACGGTACGTAGGTTGGGGCCGCCGAGGAAGGTGTGTGCCAGGGAGTGTTCGCACGGACAGCTCCCCTGGCACGCGCAGCAGAGCCTAGCAAGGTCGAGATACCTTAAAAGCACCTGCGCCCATCATCTTTCTTTTGCCTCGGTGCAGTGTGCACGATTAAAGAGAATAATATGGAGAGCATCCGGTACAGTCGCGAATGCGTCATGACAAATGTAGCTCGCGTCGCCTGGCGTGTGCAGTAATATCAGAGTTGGTTGTGTGAACTTTATGCATAATACGCTTTGTTACGGTACCTTAACGCAATGGGTGTAGAGGACGGTGTTGGTACATTTTTTCGTACCGCCCTAATCCTGTACCCCCTACTACAAACACACACACACATACCCCCCTCTTTTTATGTATACCTACAATTCCTTGCCATGACGGATCCATAGCCTCCTTTATTTTTGAAAAATAGAGGAGGCTATGGACCAATTGACCAGTTCAAGTTGTCAACTTGTTATAATAATTTCAATATTAATAATAATAATAATAATTTAATTTTTCAAAATAATAATTTCAATTATTCAATATAATAATTTTCAAGTGTTATCAGCCATGTTTTCACAATCATTATCATCTGGCATTATTCCTCATGACTGGCGAATAGCTAAAGTAATACCAATATTTAAATCAGGTGATCGCTCTGTCCCACTTAACTATCGTCCTATCTCATTAACTAGCAACATATGTAAACTTCTCGAGCACGTCATACACACACAAGTCATCAACTACCTAGAAGACCATGATATCATCTTCAAGTACCAGCACGGTTTTCACAGGGGTTATTCATGCGACACTCAGCTCGCCGGATTTACTAACGATATATTTTCCGCATTTAACGAAGGATTCCAAGTTGACGCAGTGTTTCTTGACTTCTCTAAAGCTTTTGATCGCGTTCCTCATCACAGGCTTCTAATCAAATTAACACACTTAAACATTCACCCAAACGTTCTTGCATGGATTAAAGATTTTCTCTCCGACAGACAACAGTTTACCTGTGCTAATGGCTGTAACTCTTCTTCTGTTCCTTTAACATCTGGAGTCCCCCAGGGCAGCGTCCTCGGTCCCCTACTTTTCTTAATTTTCATTAATGATCTACCCAAATGTGTCTCATCTCGAATTCGATTATTCGCAGATGATTGTGTTATATATCGTAATATTAGTAATGACGCTGACCGACTTTCCTTACAAACTGATCTTGATGCTGTGACCGCTTGGTGCTCTTCGTGGTTAATGTCTTTAAATACATCTAAAACCAAGCTAATGTCATTTACCAACCATTCCACTCGACTTCCTACCACCTACTTTCTCAATAATGCTAGAGTAGAACTTGCGCCAACTTACAAGTATCTTGGCCTTCATCTTCAGTCTGACTTAACTTGGCATTACCATATTAACACCGTCTTAGCATCAGCTAACCGAGCACTCGGTCTTCTTAAACGTAACCTCAAGCACGCACCTTCTCACTTAAAAAAACTTGCTTATATCACGCTGATCCGCCCAAAAATTGAATATGCTTCTGCCATATGGGATCCCGATCAAGCATACATAATCAACAACATTGAATCTTTGCAAAACCGTGCTGTTCGCTTCATCTTTTCCGATTATTCACGCTTCACCAGCGTCACATCGTTAAAACAACGTGCCGAGTTGGAATCACTATCACGTCGACGCCAGTTTGCTCGCCTAACCTTATTTCATAAGCTTTATCACCATTCCACGCTTCACGAAGACTTCTTTTCACCACCCCCTGCAGTTTTCCCGCGCCGTGACCACGCTAACAAAGTAAAACGCATAATGTGCCGCTCGTCGCTCTACGCAAAATCTTTTATTCCTCGCACAATAATAGAATGGAATAACCTACCATCACACATAGCTACTGAAGTTAGCCTACCATCTTTCCAAACTTTGTTGCAAGAAAACGGTTAGTGGTAGCAGATTAGATATTACTTATGCCCATATGCACATATTAACATATGTAAAATGTTCTTGTGTTTTCATGACTAAGTGCATTTACCCCTTGTTCATATCTATATATTTTATGTTCCTTGTGTGTATGTTTATTTTATGTAGTTTTATTTCTTGTGTATATTTCATGTTTGTACCCCCCCCCCCCCTATGTAATACCCTCATGTGAGGGCCCTTAGGGGTAATGTAAATAAATAAATAAATAAATAAATAACTGTCATAGGAATCACTGTAATAAACACAATTCCACGATTGGATTGTTTACTTTCATTTTTTGTTGTAACACTGAGGACTATACATAGAACTTTATTTTGTATATTTGAGAGAAGTATGTGGATATCACGAGCTTAAGCCAATGTGCGATACACAGACAAAGCAGCTGCTACAACATGAACTGCATTGAGGGCCACACAACACATACGTAATGAAAGGTGCAAAATATAGGGGCAAGCTTCAAAATACGCTCTGTAGCACTGCAAAGTGTAACATATATTGTATGTGTACAATAAATGTTCAAAAATACAATGCATCAATGTCCCATTTGCTTTCAAGTTTATTATCAAGTTCAAGTTTACTGAAGTTTATTATGAGCATATGTACAACAGGAATCTACTGACACACCCGCAGTCAAGGTGGCTGTTCGAGGTGTGCTGGCTGCCTCAGTGTAAGAAAAAGAAATTGGGTGAATGTCGACACCAGTGCCACTGCTTCTTGCCTCTGACCTGCACGTGCCTCCACGGCATCTTTGTGCACAAGTGTGCTGGCGTGGCGAAGGAGTCATCCAAGAGAAAGGGTATCATTTACATGGAGAAGTGGCTGTTCACGTTGCCTGCCGCTTTCCCTCAAATGTTTCCTTGGCGACTAGGGTGACACACCCGCAGTCAAGGTGGCTGTTCGAGGTGTGCTGGCTGCCTAAACGAAAGAAAAAGAAAGAAATTAGATGGATGTCGATACCAGTGCTATTGCTTCTTGCCTCTTACCTGCATTTGCCTCCACGGCCTCTTGGCTTGCGGAGTCTGTATGAGGAAGCTGCTGTGACTAGGCGTAGGCATTGTCTAAGCAAAGAGAAAAGGCCATTCAAATGGGAAATTATTGAAATCAATGCAGTTATGTCTGCTTCTTGCACTCTTCTTGCCCAAAAATTTTCAAACATTATGTCCAGTACACACCAGGACTTTGACTGCTTCTGCTTTTTACCTGCAGGTGTTGCTGCGAGATCCTTAGTATGGCTGCGTGCAGCATTGTAACACTTGGTGGAGGCATTTGAAGTGGTAGCCAAAAATATAAAGAATCATCCTTGTCTGCACGAATGCTTTCTATTTCTAAATGCAGTGGTAACTATCACTATTAGTGCAAGGCCCCCCACAACTATGCGGCAAGTTCCATAGCTCGAAACTGAATTTTTCCTTTAGTGTTTCACAAGACGTCTGATATGTCCACATTAGATGTGATGTGTTTGTTTTTATTTATCCCAGTGTGGAGAGAGCATCATTAAATAGTTTTTTTATTTTTGCTTGTCTTGTTTTTGGTTTCTGAATTTATCAAGCACCAGTCTCATGATGCTAAAATGACTTATGTAATGGCAATCAGCTTTTGTTTTGCAGAAAAACAACGCATTTCCTGACCCATTGTTTGACATCCCCTCACTCGCATAATTTTGCAGAGTATTCTACCTATATTGACTTACTTGACCTCCACTAAAGAGTCTTGCATTTTCAAATATGACTCTTTCCTTAAAATCATTCGACACTTCTCATAATTTCTGTACCTTGGGCTTCGATACTCTGCATTCACCATTTTTGCTTGTTTCTGACTAAATATGTCTTTTTTAATTTAGAGCTTAAATTTTACCTTTGGAACACACGGAAGGGCTTGCCATTGCATATCTGCATAAAAGGGAAACATGTTTCATTAAATATTTGCAAAATCCAATTGAAGATTGATGAATGCAGCTTGCAGTGTGATATGACTGAATGAGCCATAAAAGTAACTCATCTCACTTGGTAAATTAAAGCACATATTAGTGTGATGTGCAAGATACGTTACACTAACGTGGTGGGTTCTCTTGCTTATACAGCAAAATAATCGGTGCGCGAGAAAAAAATTATCTTTGCATACCCCTTGTACACACTGATTTAAGGAGAATGAGCTGGAGCTGTCCACATGATCTACTTATTTTACCTGCGAGTATGGTCAACAAAAATGTGTCCCAGCTGCTTAGTGGTACTCGGGATTATGTCAGTATTGCATAAGTGCCTGTTGTCTAAAATAATTGAATTTTGAAAATGCTCGCAGGGATCTGATGTGCATATCTTCAGTTTATGGATACATGTAAAAGACTCAGCATCAAGTGCAAGTGAACGTTCCCGCAGGCCCGGAGTCAATCATGCAAATAGATTCGCTGCACAAATTTGTGACCAGAAAAGATATTCCACATGAAATGGCATGCAAGGAAGTGTTGAAAATATTGCACAGTTAATAAAACGCCTACGCTATTAATATGTGGGTTGATGCACTCGTTATGCAAAACGGAGGTGAGGCGTGCAGACAGGACACAAGAGTAGAGTATTTACAAGCAAACAACACGAGCGCCGCCCACTTCTCTACTCTTGTGCCCTGTCTGCACGCCTCACCTCTGTTTTGCATAATGAATCCTTACCAAGTAGCTGAGCTTTCTGCCGTTCTAAGTCTCGATGCACTCGATTTCGTCCGCATTAGGCACTCGCCTCTTGATTACTTCGTGGCACAGAAATACTTGGCATCAGGCTGTTTGTCTGCTGTGGCCTTTGTAGAAGCATGATTGTTCAAAGTGCAACAATTAAACAGATTCTTTGAGTTGCTTGCGGCTTCGCCAGTACAATTCCGGTGCGCTGGTCCGCCTGTCCAGCAATTTCCTACTGAAGGGAAACCTGCAAATAAAAACACCGCTCCGCATGCAGAAAAATGCTCTACTGTGACGCTTCTCAAACGATTGTGATGCACCACAAGAGCTGCCTACTCGCGTGATATTCTCAACAAGGAGATACATTTGTTTACTTACATGTGAAGGTACATGCCAGAGCACTTCGGGGCTTCGGTGGCACACAAGGCACGAGTGTGTGTGCCATAGCGTCCGATGTCGACGCGCGATCGCATGTCAAACCAAACTGTACGAAACTACTACGCATCCAAAAAACAGATTCGAAACCGAAATTCGCGTCATCCTTTATTGCAAGAATGCGTACATCGTGATTTACATAAGTCGCGGACTTAGCGATCGCTTTCTGTAAACTTAATATTAACGTACCACCTTCATAAAGCCATCAGGTATGCGTTTTTAGATGAGAAAGCATAAGGTGACCTGTACTTGCTTTTAGCTCTTTCAACAGTAATTGCGCTGGCCACATTGACCAGTAGCAACAGGGCGGCGCCCTAGAGGTTCCCACTTTTCCGGCCCAGCTTTTCCTCTAGAGTTGTTCTACTAACTCTATGGCCATCTGTTGGGGCAGCGCCGTACATTGAGAGGAGGGAGTCTTCTGTGTTTGCCGCAAGATGGCTCTGCGTGTGCGGTAAGCACAGAAGAAGTGTATCGGAAACGTACTTCGCTACTCGTGTAAATGCGACTTGTGTAAGTTACATGCTCATAATTACCGATATACACCGCAGTATAACTTTCTACGGCACGTTTCTAAGGCAACACCGCATTCACTAGAAGCGCTTTTGTACCGCTTTCAAGCATCGAACTCGTGGCTGAGTGGTAGCGTCTCCGTCTCACACTCCGGAGAGCCTGGTTCGATTCCCACCCAGCCCGTCTTGGAAGTTGCTTTTTATTTATGAAGTGCCTGCCGTGATTTATGGTGTACGGCGTTGCCGTGACGGCCAACGCCGCGGACGCCGACGACACCGGCTTTTCTGCGACACGAGCTCCTTAACGCTATCGCGTAAAACGTGCACGCACACACGCGTAGGCACAACCGCGCGCGGTGCGAAACGTGCCAACACACATGTAGTGCGTGAGGCAATCACGGCGGTGCGAACGAGTGATGGGAGAGGCATTACCACCCGCTAGTTGAGTTTGGCCCCGCATGCGGCGCTCTCAACGCCGGCGCAGCAGCGCCGCTCTCGGTTCCATTTTTGTCTATGGTAGTGTTCGCTCTTGTTCGATCCTTTCTCTAATGCGTTCTGCTTACCTTGCGGCTTCCGTAGTCCTTGCCGATGGTGCTCGGTGAAGTCTGAGATACTGACATAACCGAGAAATTTTTTTCAGGTTACGGAACTTCTACGGGAGAAGCGGGAAGCACACACTTCGCTGAAGCCCATGTTCTCATCACTCAGTGTCCATTTACGCTGAAATATGTTATGTGTGCAGTGCTTCCCTTTTGTTCACGCTTCCTTCTTCAGATAAGACTGCCACACCCGCCCACACTGGCTTTTTTCATGTTTGCGCCAATGTAGTTGGTCAGGAAACGCAAAAAAAAACACATTTCAAACATAAAATCTCCGGGCCTCGGCGCTTGTCGACCGTTTCTCGGCTACCGGTGGCCGTTCTGCCACGGAATATGTAACAATGAAAAAAAAAACGTTCCTCAAATGACTCTGCTTGTACGATTCCCAGACTTGTCTGACGTCGTCCCCGCTGTTATATATTTAGGTAAACACAAAATAATAGATGTAGGATAATTTCATTTACAATAAGTGTATCTGACTGACTCTCATAGTAAGACATGATATATTCAGCAGCGCGAGCTTTTTATATCGAGGGATATGCTAAGAAGACCTTGCTTTACCAGACCTGCAATGAGCAAGATTGGAGTAATTAATAAAGGGAAATCGAAACATCCCCCCAAACGTAGCTAATTTCTACAAAGGAAACCCATGCGGGTTCCTATAAAGAAAAAAAATGAATTTGACTTCGCCCTGCCATCTGCTAGCCGCCTGATTAGCTCAGATGGTAGAGCGGCTGCCCCGGAAAGGCGGTGGTCGTGGGTTCGAGTCCAGGACCAAGACTAATTTTCTTCAACTGCGAGGCTTTTCTTTTGAGGAACCCGTATGGGTTTGCTTTGTAGCAATTAGTGACGTGTGGGTGGATGTTTCACTTTCCCTTCATTAGTTACTTCTCTCCACCTTTTGTGTCGGTAATTTTTCTTGTCCGCCACAAATTAAATTTTGCAATTGTAATATTAAGCGTGGCTCCGCTTTACCGCAATACGCACAAATGTAGGCGCATTTTTACACAGCCGAAGGTTGCCATAGAAATGATTTATTTATTTATTTACAAATACTGCAATCCCGTTACGGGATTTTTGCAGGATCGGGATGCGTCATTATGACCCGATTAGCAGGGCAAACAAAAGAAAAATTACATGTACTAGTAAAAAGACAATACAGATATCATGAAATAAAAGATACGCTTCCAGTACAACTGAATCAATGCATCTACTGCAAGTGCAAATGTAACAGAGCGAAAAATAAGAAAATTACACAATATGGGACATAAACAAATTCAGGGATGGCTGCAACACCACATCGCTCGACAGCTGATTCCATTCAGTTACGACCTTAGGAAAAAATGAGTATTTAAAGCAGTTGAAACAAAAAAGGGGTAATTGTTAGTGCATGCCATTGCCTTGTATCATAACCTGTCGAAAAGGAAATAATCTCAGAAATATCTACGCTGTAGTATCCCTTAATGAGCTGAAACAAACATTTTAATCTGAGTACACGATTCCTTTGGGTTAGAGTTGGCATATTGGCTCTGCTTAGCAAGGCTGTCATCGACGTGCGCCCAAAGATGCTATATATATGACGAACCGCCCGCTTTTGAATACCTTCTACTTTCTTAATATCTTTTTTAGTGAAAGGATACCATATTATAGATCCGTAATCTAAAAGCGGCTGCACAATTGCGTTAAATGCAAGAAGGCGAACTTCAGGTGTTGTCAGTCTCAAGACACTCCTGAGAAAGAAAAGCTTTTGATGGGCGGAATTGCTTACATTTTTGATGTGTTTGTTCCATCTAAGATATTTAGAAATCCAAATACCAATATATTTTATGTGCTCAACCTCAGATAGCAAGACATTACACTTTGAGAACTGGAAGGGCAGATTTCTAAGTTTGCGCGAAATCTTCATAAATACAGTTTTGTCAAAGTTGATAGCCATTTGCCAGTCACTACACCATTTTACAACTGTTTCAAAGGTTTCATTTAGTCGTAGTTGCTCACTGACGCTATCTATTTCTGAATACATTACACGATCATCCGCATATAATCTAATTTTCACGGGAATGACATTAACGATATCATTAATAAAAGCTAGAAACAACAGTGGTCCGAGCACCGAACCCTGTGGAACACCAGACTCAACGGGAAGCCTCCGAGAGGCATGGTTCTTGAATGAAACATATTGATATCGGTTTGAAAGATATACAGACAGCCAAGTAGCAATTTTGGGATTACCCAGAGTAACATCAAGTTTGTGGAGTAGCTTTTTGTGGGAAACCTTGTCAAAGGCTTTTGCAAAGTCCATGAAGATTGCGTCGACCTGCTTACCTGAATTTATTGCCTTAGCGAAATCGTGTACAGTAGTTACTAATTGTGTGCATGTAGAGAAACCCTTTCTGAAGCCATGCTGATGGCATGATAATATTTTATTCTTTGAAAGGAACTCAGTAAGATGTTTATGTATTATATGCTACAGAAGTTTGCTTGATGTTGAAATCAAAGAAATAGGACGATAGTACAATCATCATCATCATCATCAGCCTGGTTACGCCCACTGCAGGGCAAAGGCCTCTCCCATACTTCTCCAACAACCCCGGTCATGTACTAATTGTGGCCATGCCGTCCCTGCAAACTTCTTAATCTCATCCGCCCCCCTGACTTTCTGCCGCCCCCTGCTACGCTTCCCTTCCCTTGGGATCCAGTCCGTGACCCTTAATGACCATCGGTTATCTTCCCTCCTCATTACATGTCCTGCCCATGCCCATTTCTTTTTCTTGATTTCAACTAAGATGTCATTAACTCGCGTTTGTTCCCTCACCCAATCTGCTCTTTTCTTGTCCCTTAACGTTACACCTATCATTCTTCTTTCCATAGCTCGTTGTGTCGTCCTCAATTTGAGTAGAACCCTTTTCGTAAGCCTCCAGGTTTCTGCCCCGTAGGTGAGTACTGGTAAGACACAGCTATTATATACTTTTCTCTTGAGGGATAACGGCAACCTGCTGTTCATGATTTGGGAATGCCTGCCAAACGCACTCCAGCCCATTCTTATTCTTCTGATTATTTCCGTCTCATGATCCGGATCCGCCGTCACTACCTGCCTTAAGTAGATGTATTCCCTTACGACTTCCAGTACCTCGCTGCCTATTGTAAATTGCTGTTCGCTCCCGAGACTGTTAAGCATTACTTTAGTTTTCTGCATATTGATTTTTAGACCCACTCTTCTGCTTTGCCTCTCCAGGTCAGTGAGCATGCATTGCAATTGGTCCCCTGAGTTACTAAGGTATTCTCCATTAACTTTTATCCCCAATTCTTCCCAATCCAGGTCTCTGAATACCTCCTGTAAACACGCTGTGAATAGCATTGGAGGTATCGTATCTCCCTGCCTGACGCCTTTCTTTATTGGGATTTTGTTGCTTGCTTTATGGAGGACTACGGTGGCTGTGGAGCCGCTATAGATATCTTCCAGTATTTTTACATATGGCTCATCTACACCCTGATTCCGTAATGCCTCCATGACTGCTGAGGTTTCGACTGAATCAAACGCTTTCTCGTAATCAATGAAAGCTATATAGAACGGTTGCTTATATTCTGCACATTTCTCTATCACTTGATTGATAGTGTGAATATGGTCTATTGTTGAGTAGCCTTTACGGAATCCTGCCTGGTCCTTTGGTTGACAGAAGTTTAAGGCGTTCCTGATTCTATTTGCAATTACCTTAGTAAATGCTTTGTAGGCAACGGACAGTAAGCTGATCGGTCTATAATTTTTCAAGTCTTTGGCGTCCCCTTTCTTATGGATTAGGATTATGTTAGCGTTCTTCCAAGATTCCGGTACGCTCGAGGTCATGAGGCATTGCGTATACAGGGTGGCCAGTTTCTCCAGAACAATCTGTCCACCATCCTTCAACAAATCTGCTGTTACCTGATCCTCGCTAGCTGCCTTCCCCCTTTGCATATCTCCTAAGGCTTTCTTTACTTCTTCCGGCGTTACCTTCGGGATTTCAAATTCCTCTAGACTATTTTCTCTTCCATTATCGTCGTGGGTGCCACTGGTACTGTATAAATCTCTATAGAACTCTTCAGCCACTTGAACTATCTCATTTATATTAGTAATGATATTGCCGGCTTTGTCTCTTAACGCATACATCTGATTCTTGCCAATTCCTAGTTTCTTCTTCACTGTTTTTAGGCTTCCTCCGCTCCTGAGAGCATGTTCAATTCTATCCATATTATACTTCCTTATGTCAGCTGTCTGACGCTTGTTGATTGACTTCGAAAGTTCTGCCAGTTCTATTCTAGCTGTAGGGTTAGATGCTTTCACACATTGGCGTTTCTTTATCAGATCTTTCGTCTCCTGCGATAGTTTGCTGGTATCCTGCCTAACGGAGTTACCACCGACTTCCATTGCACACTCCTTAATGATGCCCACAAGATTGTCGTTCATTGCTTCAACACTAAGGTCCTCTTCCTGAGTTAAAGCTGAATACCTGTTCTGTAGCTTGATCTGGAATTCCTCTATTTTCCCTCTTACCGCTAACTCATTGATCGGCTTCTTATGTACCAGTTTCTTCCGTTCCCTCCTCAGGTCTAGGCTAATTCGAGTTCTTACCATCCTGTGGTCAGTGCAGCGCACCTTGCCGAGCACGTCCACATCTTGTATGATGCCAGGGTTAGCGCAGAGTATGAAGTTTATTTCATTTCTAGTCTCGCCGTTCGGGCTCCTCCACGTCCACTTTCGGCTATCCCGCTTGCGGAAGAAGGTATTCATTATCCTCATATTATTCTGTTCCGCAAACTCTACTAATAACTCTCCCCTGCTATTCCTAGTGCCTATGCCATATTCCCCCACTGCCTTGTCTCCAGCCTGCTTCTTGCCTACCTTGGCATTAAAGTCGCCCATTAGTATAGTGTATTTAGTTTTCACTCTCCCCACCGCCGATTCCACGTCTTCATAGAAGCTTTCGACTTCCTGGTCATCATGACTGGATGTAGGGGCGTAGACCTGTACAATCTTCATTTTGTACCTCTTATTAAGTTTCACAACAAGACCTGCCACCCTCTCGTTAATGCTATAGAATTCCTGTATGTTACCAGCTATATTCTTATTAATCAGGAATCCGACTCCTAGTTCTCTTCTATCCGCTAAGCCCCGTGTTTGAATCCCACCGATGGCAACAGTTGTTGTGGTCGCACCGATGGTACGACCTGTTGGGAACTCGGCGCTGATGCCCGTGGTTGCACCTGGGTCGCAAGCCCCAAGGGTAGCGTTGGCCTGGCGGCCTGGGGTACAACTGGAAGCATCCGAAGGTCCCGGCAAAGCATGAGTCGACTGGTAACAACAAAACAACTTGTTTATTCTAACATCGCAAAGAGTTGGCGGTCAGGTTGACCGAAGTAGAGAGACGGGAGAGCACTTTACTCAACAGAAGAAATCGGAGCCCTCCTTTTCGTCCGGGGGCAGCTGTTTTTATACTCTCGCAGTTGAGGGCAAGAAGGAACCCCTCAATAGACGAGCACGTGATTGTACAATGGGATAAGGTGACGCATACTGTCGTAGCGCCGCCGGTCGGGCACAAAGAGGAGAAGGTAACTCCTATTGTCGTATCGCCGCCGGTCGGGCACAATGGCTGGGAGGAGAAGGTGACTCCTACTCTCGTATCGCCTCCGATCGGGCACAATGGCTGGGAGGAGAAGGTGACTCCTACTGTCGTATCGCCTCTGATCGGGCACAATGGCTGGGAGGAGAAGGTGACCCCTGCTGTCGTATCGCTGCCGGTCGGGCACAATGGCACATACACTCACACACGCACATGAAGACACGTGGCATCGGAACATGCCTGGACGCGCTTGGCGGGGAGCGTAGCGGCGACGCCGAACGGGCCAAAATGTCTGCCGCTTTATTGCAGTCGCGCCGGCTAAACCGCGCGTCGTAGGCGAAACGTAACAGACCGCCCCGCCGGGGGAAGGAGATCCCGATGGACAGGGGACTGCATCCGCTGTCCGGAGGGATGTCGCTCGATGATGCTCATAACCGAAGTCGGGCGTCCCTCGACGTTTTTTGAGCGCAGCGCAAAGAGAAGGCCTCGTTCTCTCGTTCAGGTTCGCACAGGACACTGCAAAGTGACTTCGGGAGAGTTCACATTTTTGTTCTCGTTCCCGGCAAGCGTTAGAACTACGCTGAAACTCAACCGCTCAGTCAGCAAGCACGGCACAACCCTCACTAAGCCCTGCCAGGCTCTTTCCCCTTTTATACCACTGCCTAGTTCCTTACAGTAGTCTAGCATCACTCAGAACGCGTCCACAAATTGGAAAATTGCACTAGAAAGCATATCATCACTTTGAAACACTAAACAAAAGCAATATGTTAAAAAATCCTGCCTCAGGAAGAAAAACATCAGTAACAAACAATTTTGAGGCTGATTCCGACGTTAGGGGCTTCGACTTATGCCATCGGCGTTACCGTTGAGACTCCCCTTTTTGTAAAGCACCTCAAAGGAATATTGTTGCAAAGCGAGGCTCCAGCGCAGGAGGCGGTCATTTTTGGGAGAGATGGTCTGCAGCCATTGGAGAGGGCAGTGATCCGTCTCAATGATAAACCTCGAGCCGGCTAGATAGCATGACAATTTCTGAACGGCCCACACGAGACACGCACACTCTTTCTCGGTGGCGCTATACGCCTGCTCACGACTGGTCAGCTTACGACTAGCATACAGGACGGGGTGTTCTACTTCTCCATTTTCCCGTTGGCACAGTACAACGCCCATGCCTCGCTCACTAGCATCGCACTGAACAACGAACCCTTTTGTATAGTCTGGCGGTCGTAGCACAGGCTGGCTTGTTAGGGCACTCTTTAGGGCGCTAAAAGCTCTTTCCTTTGTCTTGTCCCAGACGACTGTTTGAGGCTCTGTTTTTCTTAGAGCATCCGTCAGGGGAGCCGCGATATCAGAGTACCTGGGGATGTACCTCTGATAGTAGCCGGCGACACCTAAGAACGACCGAATATCGGTCTTCGCGCGCGGTTGCGGGAAGTCTCGCACAGCGGCCACCTTTATTTCAGAGGGGCGGCGACGACCCTGACCAATCACGTGACCGAGGTAGACAACCTCGGCCTGTGCTAACTGGCACTTAGGAGCCTTGACTGTCAAGCCCGCTTCGCGCAGGCGGGTTAGCACTGCCCGCAAGTGTGCCATATGCTCAGACCAGGATGCGGAGAATATCGCTACGTCGTCTAGATACGGTAAAGCGAATTCTTGCTGTCCCCGCAACACTTTATCCACGAGGCTTGAAAAACAGTATGGCGCGTTCTTCAAACCAAAACTCAACACTTTAGGACGGAATGTTCCCATTGGTGAAATGAACGCCGCATACCTACTAGCCTCTTCTGTAAGTGGAACCTGCCAATAACCCCTGACAAGATCTAGGGTGGAAATAAACTGAGCGCTACTAACTTTATCAAGGCGCTCCTCGATGTTAGGGATCGGATAAATTTGATCCTTAGTGATGGAATTAAGCCTGCGGTAGTCGACGCAAGGACGAGGTTCCTTGCCCGGTACCTCAACTAAAATCAAAGGGGAGGTATAATCACTCTCACCTGCCTCAATAACACCGAGCTGTAGCATTTTCTTTACCTCAGCCTCCATAATATCGTTCTGGCGGGGTGACACCCGATACGCCTTGGATCGTACTGGCTCTGGGGAGGTAAGTTCTATATCATGAGTAAGTACAGAAGTCCTACCAGGCCTCTCAGAGAACAGACCTTGAAACTCTTGTAAGAGCTGGTGTAGTTCGGTTTTCTGCTCACGCGACAGCGATGCTCCACTGACTAAGTCACTAATGACTTGACCGGTGTCTTCCCTGTTCGTCACTGAGCCTAGTCCCGGAAGCTCGACCGGAAGCTCTTCAGGAACGTTTACCATCATGCACACCACTGCTTCCCTTTGTCTATAAGGTTTGAGCAGATTACAGTGGTAAACTTGCTGTGCTTTCCGCTTTCCTGGCAGACTTACCACGTAGTTAACGTCCGACAGTTTCTGAACAATTCGTGCTGGGCCCTCCCACTGCACGTCTAGTTTGTTGTTTAGCGATGTGCGCAATATCATGACCTCATCGCCCACCTCAAAACGACGGGCCCTGGCTGTCCGATCATAATAAACCTTGGCCCTCTGCTGGGCCTTTGTCATTGCTTCACCTGACAACTCCTGTGCCCTTCTTAAGCGTTCGAGGAGCTTAAGCACGTACTCCACCACGACTGGGTCGTCGCCCCTGCCTTCCCACGATTCTCGAAGCATGCGAAGCGGAGACCGAAGCGAGCGACCGTACACCAGCTCAGCTGGCGAAAACCCCGTAGCTGCATGCGGCGCGGTCCTTAATGCAAACATCACCCCAGGCAGACACAGCTCCCAGTCAGTTCGATGTTCAAAACACAATGCTCTCAACACGCGCTTCATGACGGAGTGGAGCTTCTCAACGGAATTCGACTGTGGGTGGTACACTGAGCTATGTAGCAGCTTTACCCCACACCTTTCGAGAAAAGTTGTCGTCAAAGCGCTAGTAAACACTGTGCCCTGATCTGATTGGATTTCCGCAGGAAAACCAACTCGCGCAAATATGGACAGTAGTGCATTGACTATCTCAACTGAGCTGAGTTCTTTAAGCGGCACTGCTTCAGGGAACTTTGTCGCTGGGCAGATCACAGTCAAAATGTGTCTGTACCCCGTGGCTGTTACCGGCAGAGGTCCCACTGTATCAATAACGAGCCGTCTAAAAGGCTCCGTAATGATAGGTACCAATTTCAACGGCGCCCTCGATTTGTCCCCTGGTTTGCCTACCCGCTGACAGGTGTCACATGTCCTCACGAAATGGTCTGCGTCCCGAAAGCACCCTGGCCAATAGTACTCTTGCAAGAGACGGTCCTTAGTTTTCTTAACTCCTAGGTGTCCGGACCACGAACCCCCGTGCGACAAGCGCAACAAATCCTCACGATAGCATTGAGGCACGATCAGCTGATCGAACTCCACTCCTCTGCGGTCTAGATACTTCCGGTACAGGACTCCACCTCTTTCCACAAAACGCGCATTTTTCCTGGCGATACCTTCCTTGACATTGCAGCGTATGTTTTCTAGGCTACCATCCTTCTTTTGCTCGGCTATCAAAGCCGACCGGCTGACTTTTAGCAACCTATCAAGTCCGTCTGACGTAGGCGCGATGAGCAAATCTGCAGATAGCTCTTCTAACTTTCCCTTATCGGGCATTTCCTCTCCAGTATCTGGCGCCTTCAACGCTACAGGCTCAATTTTATTCAGTTCGTCAGCTTGCTGCACCTCTGACCCTTTTTCATTGTTCGATAACGTCGGCCCCGCAACTACCGCCTTTGCAGCGAGCTCCCAAACCTTCGACCTGGTTAAGGCCTGAACGCTAGCCTCACCAAACAAAAGCCCCTTCTCGCGCAGGAGGTGATCGGACCTGTTCGAAAATAGGTACGGGTACTGGGGGGGCAGCATAGATGACACGCCCGCCTCCGTCTCAAGCGCTCCGAAAGGTCCTTCAATAAGCACCTTTGCTACTGGCAGACACACGCTATGAGCTTCCACGGCTTGCTTGATCCATGCGCACTCGCCCGTGAACATATGGGGTTCTACGTAAGAGGGGTGAACTACATCCATCGTAGCTGCGGAATCGCGAAGCACTCGGCACTCTTTCCCGTTCACGAGGAGGTCTCGCATGTAAGGCTCGAGAAGCTTCATGTTCTCGTCAGTGTTGCATAATGAAAAAAACACAACTTTTGGTGTTGTTTCCGGACACTGCGCCGAAAAGTGACCCGGCTTCTGGCACGTATAACAAACGCGCGCTTGCCTCATCTCGAACCGCTTTCTGCGTTCGGCTTCGGCTGCCGCCGTCTCTTTACGTTTGGTCAGACTGCTTTCACTCGCATCCTCACTACGCGTGTTCCCCTTTGCTCGCATGGGTTTGAACTTCGGCCTCTCAAACTTCGAGCCAAATTCACCCTTTTGACCGTCCTTAGCTCCGCGAGCCCGACGCGTCACAAACTCCTCGGCTAGCTCAGCGGCTTTAGCCACCGTACAAACGTCTGGCCTATCCAAGACCCAGTACCGCACGTTCTCCGGTAACCGACTATAAAACTGTTCTAGCCCGAAACACTGCAGAACTTTATCGTGGTCACCAAACGCTTTCTCTTCTTTGAGCCACTCCTGCATGTTTGACATAAGCCTGTACGCAAACTCTGTATATGACTCACTTTTGCCTTTCTCATTTTCCCGAAACTTCCGACGGAACGCCTCCGCTGACAGCCGGTACTTTTTTAGAAGACTCGATTTCACTGTGTCGAAATCCTCTGCCTCCTCTCTATCCAAGCGAGCGACTACGTCGGCCGCCTCGCCGGGTAACAAAGTGAGCAAGCGCTGTGGCCACGTTTCCCGAGAGAACCCCTGCTTCTCGCACGTTCGCTCAAAGTTAACCAGGAACAAACCAATGTCCTCTCCAAGCTTAAACGGCCGCATCAGGTCAGTCATTTTGAACAATACGCGTTCTCCTGCACCGTGTGCCTGACTTCCATTACGAGCGCGTTCCATCTCTACCTCGAGACGCTTCATTTCCAAAGCGTGTTCGCGCTCTTCTTTTTCTTTCTGCTCTTTAAGTTCGCGCTCCTGTTTCTCTTTTTGCTCTTTAAGTTCGCGCTCATGTTTCTCTTTTTGCTCTTTAAGTTCGCGCTCCTGTCTTTTTGACCTCTCCTCAATAGTCTCAAGGCATTCCGACAGCTCGTCATCCTCAGCCTCTAACTCAAGAATAGCCTTTAGCAGTTCTGGTTTTCTGAGTTTGTCCGAGACATCCAGACCCAACTCTCTTGCAAGCTCCAACAATTTCGGTTTGCGCAACGACTTCAAATCCATGGCTGCTCTGAATGCTGCTTTCTCTACTGCCTATTATTGTCTTGCCGCAATCTAACCCGGCAGCAACGGCAACCACAATTACCAGCTCTGTTTCTGACACTAACAAAAGCCTGGCAAAGCTCAGAAGAAGAAAGTCCAGCACTCACCAAACCTCGCAGCCAAGAGTTCAGCGCAGTCGTTCCGCTGCAGGCAACCAGTCATCACACAGGGCTCGTTGCACTGCTCCCGGATCGTTGAGCTGCTCAGCATACAGTCAACTGCATATCTTCGCTGCTGGCCTCCGTTGTCGCGATCCCACCGCTGCCACCAGTTGTTTGAATCCCACCGATGGCAACGGTTGTTGTGGTCGCACCGATGGTACGACCTGTTGGGAACTCGGCGCTGATGCCCGTGGTTGCACCCGGGGTCGCAAGCCCCAAGGGTAGCGTTGGCCTGGCGGCCTGGGGTACAACTGGAAGCATCCGAAGGTCCCGGCAAAGCATGAGTCGACTGGTAACAACAAAACAACTTGTTTATTCTAACATCGCAAAGAGTTGGCGGTCAGGTTGACCGAAGTAGAGAGACGGGAGAGCACTTTACTCAACAGAAGAAATCGGAGCCCTCCTTTTCGTCCGGGGGCAGCTGTTTTTATACTCTCGCAGTTGAGGGCAAGAAGGAACCCCTCAATAGACGAGCACGTGATTGTACAATGGGATAAGGTGACGCATACTGTCGTAGCGCCGCCGGTCGGGCACAAAGAGGAGAAGGTAACTCCTATTGTCGTATCGCCGCCGGTCGGGCACAATGGCTGGGAGGAGAAGGTGACTCCTACTGTCGTATCGCCTCCGATCGGGCACAATGGCTGGGAGAAGGTGACCCCTGCTGTCGTATCGCCGCCGGTCGGGCACAATGGCACATACACTCACACACGCACATGAAGACACGTGGCATCGGAACATGCCTGGACGCGCTTGGCGGGGAGCGTAGCGGCGACGCCGAACGGGCCAAAATGTCTGCCGCTTTATTGCAGTCGCGCCGGCTAAACCGCGCGTCGTAGGCGAAACGTAACACCCGGTAGCACAGGACGTGCCCGCTCTTTAGCACTGTATATGCTTCTTTCGGCCTCCTAGCTTCACTGAGCCCTATTATATCCCTTTTACTGCCCTCTAATTCCTCCAATAGCACTGCTAGACTCGCTTCACTAGATAACGTTCTAGCGTTAAACGTTGCCAGGTTCATATTCCAATGGCGGCCTGTCCGGAGCCAGTGATTCTTAGCACCCTCTGCTGTGTCGCAGGTCTGACCGCCGCCGCGGTACAATACGTGCTGCTTATTACCATTTTTGAAGATAGGTTTCACTGTTGTCGCTCTCCAGTCGATTGGAATCTCGCCTTCATATAGTGATGTAGAAAAGAAGACACTCAGATATTTAGAGACCCATGGCGCAAACGCTTTCAGAATTCATTTGGCAAACTATCAGGACCGGGTGATTTCTTAATATCAAGGGTAAGGAGCGTGTGAAGTATTCCATTCTCATTAATAGTAACGTCAGACATAGGGGGTATGAAGCATGAAAGTATGGCAATGAACCATTGCCTTGCGTAAACACAGATCGAAAATGTAAGTTAAATGCATCTGCTATTACTGCACTATCATTACTCAAAACAGCATTTACGACGAAAGCATCATTAATTTGCTTACTGGGAGAAATGAGCCTCCAGAACTTTTCAGGAGATGAAATAAATTTAGGAAGTTTATCCCCAAAGTAGCGTTGCTTATCTGAAGAAATTTTCATTTTTAGCTTGGAGGAGAGTTGGGAATTTTAGTAAGCAAAGCGTCCAAGTCTCTTGCGGTACCTCTTTTTGTCTTCAGGCGCTTTGTCTTCTTAATTGCAATGTGTCTCGTGAAATCCAAGGAGATTTGCCTTTCCTTTTCTATAGCATGCAAGGGACAAAGCGTTTGATGCAATCATTTAAAAGATATTTCAATTGATTCCACAGTGTATGAATGTCTGCGCTGCTGCCTTGGAATGAGTCAACACGAAACGAAAGCATATCCAATATGGCGACGTCATCTGCGCCCGAGAAGTTGAGCACGGAAGTGACATCAACAGATTTCTTTACAGAGACGCCCGAAAGGGTCAACAACACAGCAGAGTGATCGGAAATTTCAGGCAGTACTTTGCACTTTGCTTGCCCCGTAATAGATCCACTTAAGAAAAACAGATCAAGGATGGAGCAGCAGTTACCTTGTATTCTAGTGAAACTGTCAACTACTTGCCGTAGATCAAAAGAAAAAATCATATCAAACAACCCTTCTTGTAGCCTGTCATTAGAAACGTTTAGTGTGAAGGTTGACCAATCCACGTTTGACATATTGAAGTCTCCGCCTAGAATTAATCAATCACCAGGCTTCACATGAGCAATCAGGTAACTTTGCAAATGAGCAAAGAAATCAGGAGAGGAATTAGGTGGTCGGTAAAGTGCTCTCAATACATATCTAAATGCGTCGTGATAAGCTTTACAGAATATTCCCTCAATGTTCGGTATATCTGGCATTCTCAAAATATTAAAACGTTCCTTGAACAGCAAAGCCACACCCCCACCTTCGCTTCCTCGATCTTTCCTGCGCACATTGTACCCACGAGGAACAAATTCATGTACTAAAATGAAATGATAATGCACTAAAATGATAATTTCGCTTCTGAAATATTTATAAAGCTATTCTACGCTCGTTTTGTCTAATCTTATCCTGTTCTTTCTCCACTGTCTCCACACAGTCTCCTCGTAGATAGGTCCCAACGAGTACAGTTTTCGACTGTACTCGTTGTACTTTCTGTACAACGTACAACGGACTGTACTTTCGAAATACTTCTTCCTCACTCCTTTGTGCAGATATGCCCCACAATGAACAAGCGCCCGGGATGGCCCAGGATGAAGCTTGCACACTCATCGGAGGTCCCTTGGAATCGACCATGGCCCAATCAATGGCCACTTCGAGTAAGGAAGCCTCCAGCGTAATCTTCCTGCATGTCCAAATTCAGTGAGCCGGCAGACTGGAATGCGGGGTTCTGTTTTATAGCGCTCGTCTGCCTACCTACCAAGCAAAATGCCCAGTTTGATAATGCAGAAACGAAATTTACTATTAAAGCATCACTTATATTTCTGGTTAGTGTCCTTAAGCATGGCTAAGAAAGAGAATTTCAGCCACATACGCGTCTTGAGAGGATTCCGGAACACGGAAGCGGAATGTGGCCAGGACATGAGTTCTGCTGTTTGGGCCACATACAATGCACAATGCGTGTAAGGGCCTCATGGAAACTCAGCTTTGGGCCAGAACCTCTCGTTCGTAAGCACTTCGGAGGTGGGCCCGTAAGGAGTCTTGCGTAGTGGGAAAGATTCCGATGTCGTGCATGATGTAAACGAAAAAACACATCTGGCACAATTAATGGATTGCTTTTAAATCGTACAAATGCTTGGCTATCACCGATTTCGCTGGTGATAGATGTCCGCGACAGGATAGACTTGCGGGCCCATTGAGTCAACGTTTACACGCGAAAATATGAGACGCCTTTTGCGCTGTTGAAATGTTAACAACTGTGCTGACTTATCGCGACAGCACTCACCAAAAGCTTGCTTTATCATTTTCTCATCGCGCGTCATTGAAGCACGAGAGGAGTATCGTTTATTTCATTATGCAGTGCGCATTCCTTCTCTTCACTGAAGTTGTGCTTGGTTGGTGCTTTATACAATGCAAAAAATTCTGGGGTTTTACATGCCATAACCACGATCTAATTATGAGGCACACCATAATGGGGGACACCGGATTAATTTTGACCACCTGGGGTCACCTAAATCTATGTAGACGCGTGTTCTTGTATTTTGCCACCATCCAAATGTTCCCGCCGTGGCCGGAATTTGATCACATGACTTAGTGCTTAGCAGCAAAAGACCAAAGCCACTAAGCTAGCACGGCGGGTTATTCAGTGCAATAAAGTTTATTTCCATCAATGCATAAGATGGAAGAGGTGGGAATAAAGCAAACGTGCTTGAGGAGGTTCGCACCTCCTTTACAGCAGGATGCTTGATATTCGCCCTGTCAATAATAAAGGAAATGCAGTTGAACTTGCACAGTACACAGTACTAATGAAATAGAACAGCATATCAAATCGCGCTGTTGACGAAAAGGAAAAAAAGAAGACGAAGACAAAGGACGTAATGCCTTGCACCAGTTGCATAGACTTCTGCAACTTGATAGCACACAATGATCAGGAGCAGAAATCTATAAAGGCATCCAAGCAAAGCTGGCTGGCCACACTTCCATTATGAGGGGCTGAAAAAGGTCTCGCCAATTATTCCCATGACGTCCTTGAAAAAGAGGTGGTGTTTGGCACTTCTTTAGAATCAAAAGCAGATTACACTGAATGTTGTGTAGCACGTCAAAACAAACTGAGCTCAAAACAAACAAACTGCTCTGTCCAGTACAATTTTGAGGCCGGTATGGCACCTATTATGTCAACAGTGCCTATATACAAATTACACTTTTCACAGGCCATTGATTTCACCATTATTTTTGTATGATGGTTCTTTCAATCAGTGCTTGTATTACATGAGCAGGTGGATTTGAAAGCAAAGCTTTGTTTGCAAACCTTCCGACTTCCATAATTGTGTGGCAAGGCACTGGCATGTTGTCGAATAGCTCACACTTCCTCGGTCCTGCACCAAAGAAGCCGAATGCTATATTTCAAGTTGGATCGCACAACAATTCAACGGCACACAAAGAAGAGTAACACACACAGCAGAGCATTCTGCTGTGTATTTTTCTTCTTTGTGTCCCATCGAATTGTTGTGTAATTAAACTTCAAGCTTCCATACCAATACACCCAGTCTTCAACCTCACCAATGCTCTAGTTATTAGGCCACAATGGTGCACATCTTTGAAATTTCCTAACACAAATTAGCTCTCCAAAAAATCACAAGTGTTAAATTTTGCAGCACAGGTGTATGTACGCACGTGCCATATTCTTTACCACTAAACTCACAGGAATCAAAGGGGCAAGCATTAACCAGCCTTGCTGCTGCCGTTACCATTATCATCATGACACCAATGGAAAGACAGTGCCACGTTTCAGTAAAGGGAGTGCCGAAGGGAAAGGTGTGACAGCGAGGGCTTACAATAAAAATAACGGTTACGAGACATGTTCAATGCCAATATATGCTGCATGACACTCATCCTACTTTGGCACTGCGGTGAGCATTTACTCGTTTGAGCATATCACGTTTTGTGTAATCATTGCTCTAAAGCTGTACAAATGGTCTATTTGCTCTGCAATTTTTATTTTTATCATGGTGGGTTAAACACCCACTTTTCATTGGCATCTGCACCACATTTCTCCCGATATGTAATTTTGCCTTGGTGGTTCATGACATCTTCACGTACTGAGAGTTCTGCAGAGCATTGGGTGTGCGTTGCTCTACTGCTTAAGAATTAGAGCCCCATTATGAGACGAAAATATACAATTTATCCATCCAGAATAACGCCGCCCCCCCAAAAAATGAAGATACACTGAACCTCTGGCACATGCATCGACAATGAACAGAGCAAACAATCTGAAGTATTCTCTTCATGCAAGCCAACACACTAAGATTCTCAATGCATTTTCATTTCGCCACACATGCATAGGCACAACAGGCTTGGTGCAACATCCACATCTCGCGCTGCAACAAATTGTGCAATGCCTCGCTGTTTCATAGTGCGGCCGATAGATTACGCATAACCAAAATTCAGCATTGTGCATACTAAGTAACTTCACCAATGAAGAACCCCAAGTTCTTTATGAGATTAGGATTCATAGATTACTTCACACAATTTGTGATATCCATTTATCTATTTGTACTTAATTAACCTCTTTCCCAAGAAAATGAGCCATTTGGAAGGCACCCTGACAGACAAGTAGTACAATCGGCAAAAAGTCATCAACCAGCGAAAAAGTTAGTATCATAAGCAGCCGCATGTGAGATGTCGCTAACACAAAATTTAAGTCGGCAACACAGAAGTGACAAATTTGGCAATATGGCGTGTCTAAACATTGCTTCAATGTTAATCACAGTAACGCTGACACTGAAGGCGCCTTAATTCCTACTTACGTTCCGTCGACACACCCGACTACGTTTGTAATGTTCCCACGAAGTAGGAAGCATTCTTTTATATATGCCCGCTCAGCCGTAGTATTCTGGAAAGCTAGCCACCGCTTACGCACTGCCGCATCGATAAGCGCGTCAGACACATCTCTGACACAGTGGCTAACAGTAGTTTGATGGCGTCCAATGCAACGCTCGGCGCCGACGCTTCCCTGAAAACTCCCAGTCCCGTAGAAACGGAGGGCACAGATGACTTGCTCTACGACGGTGAGCGAATGAAGCCCGCCACGCTGTCTCCGCAGACGAGAGTCTTCGCCTTGCTCGTCACACAGCCAGCGCACTGATGTCTTCGACAGGCGAAAATGACGCTGAAACTCCCCGTCGGTCATGTAGGTGAACGGGTCCGGACGGTCATACTGCCGCTTGCTGCCGCTGGATGCAATGAAACAGGCTGCTGCTGCCGCCGCCATGTTCCCGAGTTGAACTCGGAGGGGGTTTCGCGATGTACGAGTTTAGCACGAGTTCGCCTGTCAATCAAAACCAGAGGTCACGCCCCGCGCGAGGCGTGTAACTCTTGTGCGCGCACCCACTACAGTTGGGCCACGCCCAACTTATCTTCCGGCAACAGCGACGCGGTGTCGAGCTGAGAGGCATCAACAATCTTGACCGCCGACATAAAACACGCACAACGCACTGTCATCCGTGATGTACTGAGCACCACTATCAAAAACAAAGCGTTGACTGTCGCTGGCTTATGCATACACCTTCTCGGGCTGAGATGGCCCCACAATACGGTTTCATTGCCTGCATTGTGGCGCGTAGCACACACTAAATAATTATCGGCACGTCACTGTAGCTGCTTGCAAGGCGTCGATGCGCCGAGGGGGACGACGATGCTGAGGAGTGCGTATTGCAGCAGTCGTTTGAGATGGCTGCTCTGTCATCGGTGATGAAACGGAGCCACAGCGTCGTAAAAACGATCAGCGTCCGAGAATCACTCGCTCTCCTAGACCCAGTGCAATGGCATTTCTTCACAAGCACTGCGCACTCAACAGTTCCAACACCTTTCTCCGTTCGAAGTCTGATTTCATAACTGCACACAAGAGCCCTCACCTGCCAAAATGCGAGTGCTGCGGTGTCGTTACGATATCCATCTGCGATCGCTGCTGGCTCCAGCAGAGGTAATCCGCAAGCACGTTCGACAGCACAACACACTCACATACTGCGTACATGCGCTCAGAGGCACCTTCACTGGGCAAGCGATGACAAGCGATGAATTTTGTCGCTGGGAAGCACGCACTTTTCGCAAAGTATCGCAGAGGCTTCGCGCACAAAGATAAACTGGTACATTTTCACTGAACTGCGTCACTCCGCACTCTAAAATAACATGCCGCCATTTTGCAGCGACAGCCGTTGTGTCGTTTTTAGTTGGTAAAGCGGGGGCCTTAATAGCCTAGTGAAGCGCCTGCGATGAACAGCCGTACCGCGGCGCTGCGTGTCTGTTCCCCTAATAGAGAAAGAGTGGCCATGACCCTTCATGGATCATGACCGACTTTATTGAGAATAGCACTGCAGCGCCCCTAGGCGACTTATCCCCGTATGAACGCCCTCGTGCGTGCGAGCCGCTTCAATGTACCGCTTCTAAGCTTTCGCCTCACTGTCGCCACTCGCGGCAAGAAGTGCAAAATTTAATAATTTGCTCGATCTCCCTTTATCATCACAAATTTCTGGCGATGAAAACGAAAAACAGATACCTAAAGAAATAAAAATGTTCTTTATTTTATTTGTTGTATTTTAACGTATTCGTTTGAGTGGAAGTGTAGGTGCGAAAATGCACCGCATGTACCCTGTTCGCATTCGACGGAGGAAAGAAAGATAGCATGAGAAAGAGGAGGCACGCCCTTGACGCGCCCGGGAAAGGCGTGGCAAGCGGCTCACGGCAATGTGCAGACAGGCAGCGGGACAGTCACGGAATCGCTAAGTTGCGATAATCCGTTGATAACAATACGCGGCGCTGGCGCGTTTCGTTGTGCAGCCTTCTGCGCTTGAAACGTGGAAGCAGTGTGCCGCGCAGGGTGCGCTCATGTTGTCATACGCGGCTTTTTGTCTACATATTTTTTTGCCTACAGCTTCGGCGCGTTTCACGCTATCTCCGTTCACTGACTGCCGTCGAGCAAACTCGGGTAAAACTCGGGTGAACGAGAAACTCGGCGCATCCTGCATAGCACCCCATCTCTAGATTTACGCTCCGGCTATTGGCAAGTACCCATGGCTGACGTCGATAGGCCGAAGACAGCCTTTGTCACACCCGACAGCTTATACGAATTTAACGTCATGCCGTTTGGACTTTGTAATGCGCCAGCAACTTTTGAACGCATGATGGACACAGTCCTCCGCGGTTTGAAGTGGCACACTTGCTTATGTTATCTCGACGACGTTGTTGTTTTTGCCTCTGACTTCACCACGCACCTTCAACGCCTGCGGCATGTTTTGACTTGCTTAGCGAACGCTGGCCTTCAACTGAACCTAAAGAAGTGCCGATTGGCAGCGCGGCAGCTCATGATACTAGGTTATGTCGTCTCGAAGGATGGAATCCTCCCCGATCCAGCCAAACTTCGTGCCGTAGCTGAATTTCCTAAACCGACGTCCGTCAAAGAACTGCGCAGTTTTGTAGGTTTGTGTTCCTACTTCAGGCGCTTCATTCGCAATTTCGCCGCCGTCATATCACCCCTGACGAAGCTCCTTGGCAGCAACGGACCTCTCCATTCGTGGTCGTCCGAGTGCGACGAGGCGTTCACTAAGCTCCGTCGTTTGCTGACGTCTCCTCCCATTTTGCGCCACTACGATCCAACGGCACCTATTGAGGTACACACAGATGCCAGCGGTGTTGGCCTCGGCGCTGTCTTAGCACAGCGCAAAGAAGGGTTTCCTGAATATGTTGTGGCATATGCCAGCCGTATGCTTACTAAAGCCGAGACCAATTACACCGTCACGGAAAAAGAATGTCTGGCGATCATCTGGGCGCTTACCAAGTTCCGGCCCTATTTGTATGGTCGCCAATTTGATGTCGTCACGGACCACCATGCACTATGCTGGCTGTCGTCATTGAAGGATCCCTCAGGCCGTCTCGCCCGCTGGGCGCTTCGCTTACAGGATTACGATATCCGCGTACTGTACCGCAACGGACGCCAGCATGCTGATGCTGACGCCCTCTCACGTTCTCCCTTGCCAGACGACAATGCCTGCTGCGCAATATCCCAGCTTGACGTCTCTTCCGTCGACATTGGGACCATCGCTTCTGAGCAGCGCAAGGACCCCTGGATTGCCTCCATCATAGACTGCCTTGCTGATCCGTCATCGCAGCCAACCACTCGTGCACTGCGCCGTCAAGCTCGCCATTTCGCCATTCGCGACGACCTGCTTCATCGACGCAATTACACCTCTGACGGCCGCCAGTGGTTATTAGTTGTACCTCGAACCCTGCGTTCTGAAATCTGCGCATCGTTCCACTCTGATCCACAGTGTGCGCATTCGGGACTTTTCAAAACCTACCAGCGCCTCCGACGACGCTACTACTGGCGAGGAATGTACAACTAAATTCAAAAGTTTGTTCGTTCATGCCCCGACTGCCAGCGCCGAAAATCTCCTCCCCACCTCTCGCCAGCTGGCCTGCAGCCTCTACCATGCCCTACCCAACCGTTCGGGCGCGTTGGCATCGATTTGTATGGACCATTTCCCCTTACGTCGGCTGGTAACCGCTGGGCCATTGTGGCAGTAGATCACCTTACCCGATACGCTGAAACCGCCGCTCTCCCAGCAGCTACAGCGCGCGATGTTGCATCCTTCCTGCTTCGCCGATTCATCCTGCGGCATGGTCCACCCCAAGAATTGCTCAGCGATCGCGGACGCGTCTTCCTGTCGGAGGTAGTTGAAGCGATTCTCAAAGAGTGCCACGTTGTTCATCGTACGACTACGGCGTACCACTCTCAAACGAATGGCCTCACAGAACGCTTCAACCGTACGCTCGGCGACATGCTTTCCATGTACGTTGCCTCCGACCACACGAACTGGGACGCCATTCTGCCATTCGTCACCTACGCGTATAATACCGCTACGCAGAGCACCACTGGATTTTCCCCCTATTTCTTGCTGTATGGTCGACACCCTTCGCACACCATCGACACCATTCTTCCGTACCGGCCGGATGCATCCGAGTACGTCCCTATGTCTGACACGGTCCGACATGCAGAAGAGTGCCGCGACCTCGCACGGGCCTTTACTTCCGATGATCAAGAGCGCCGGCGGAGCACTCGCGGTGACGCCACTGCCACGGTCACCTTCGATCCGGGAGCGCTCGTGTGGCATATTTCCTGAGATTATTATTCGGAGTAACATAAACGATTTTGCGCATTCGATTTATTGTGATTTATAAAGTAAGGATCCAAGGCCACCGCACTTGTTATTTTTTAGGCGAACAAGTAGCGCCTTACATTTATCGACATCAACTGTGAGTGAACTTTTATGTGAATAAACTTGTAGCTGCCCGATTAAGATGTTTGAATTGTTAGCTGAATGCCACTATCTCGAGAAAAGACCAACGTTGTATCATCAGCGTGAATGACGAAAATTTTGCGCATACCACGCATGGTGGGAATCGACGTTATGTTAAGCATATTAAAAGCAGCTGCTTATGCTGCACTGTTTGGCGTTCCACAGAACGTTACTAGGAATACCAATGTGTTTGTGTAAATCAAGTGTATGTATGTGGGCCGCGAGTACCATGAACTAGAATTGACGAGAGTGTGCGTGCGCGACGAGAGCAGCAAGACGACGACAACGGTAATTCGGCGATTGCATGACTAGAACGCGCATTAGAATTGATAAGAACGAGCGGCATGGCCGTGCGAGATGTATCAGAAACGCAGAAACTAAGTGCTCAAAAACGTAAGCATGCCGTATTCCTTTGAAGACACAAACGGGTGACCTGGCGGCGTTACTGTAGCACAATCTGAAGCCCGCGTCCTTTTATATCCATTCGGACGAGGGTCGTGGTGCTCGCCCTGGCCGAGCCGTGATGACGCTGCCATAGTGGAATTTGACGCAGCTTTGTCGTACTCTCACCTTAGTTGCACGGGAAAGAGCACGCGTGCTAAATGCTAGGAGGACGGTGAAAGTCTGGTACGAGCTTTGGGAGGAACGAGGAGGCGGCGCGTTGCTGTTCGGCGCTCGGGAATCAACACTCGTGGGAAACTTTTTCTTCAGAACGTCCGGATGCACTCAGGAAGACGGGTTCCAACGGCGCTCGTAGGTGAGGTGGTCGGCCGCGACGCCACGTTGACGCAGCGACACCAGTGGCTGGAACGCGGTCCTTTGACGGCGAGAACCCTCATTGCTCTGGACTTGTATCGGACTACAGTCTACTTCATCCCACATCCAACGTTCCTGAACAACTTCTTTAACACAGTTTGACTTCCAGCGCGGCACTGTTGGGCATCAAAAGGCAAGCGTAGCCGCCGTTTCGGTGATAAGCCGAATGGTGGCGGTGATCGCGTCGATGAACGGCGAACCGAGCCGCACGACAATTTCAGCCGGTTTCCACTGCTCGTTTTCGATTGCAGTGGCGAAGACAAAGTGAAGGGCAAATTAAGTGTATTAATGTGCCCTTCATTTAATTATTTAAATTAATTCATTGTTAGTGTTTTTGGTGTATTGTGTCTAGTACAAATTGTTTGTGTTCGTGAAATAAAGCCAGTTCCAAGTATTTGCTTGAAGTCCTCTCTTTTGTGTCGTGTTGTCCTTTTTAGCGGAATATAAATTGTAAATTGATGCAAGTGTAACTTGTTTCCGCTACGTGCACAGGCTATATTTAGCCCACCACGTGACATTTTATTCAATGCTACACTCTCAGTGAACGCCTGGATAACATCCTGCACATAACCAGTGCTGCTCCATTTCAACAGAAAAAGCTTGATATAGTCGGCGCTCAGAGGCGGTGTTAAGGTTATGCAATGAAAGCTACGAGCAACACTGTGATGGTCACTTCGCGAATACGGCTACATCTGCGTGAGACTTTTTCGGGCGGCGTAGCGGCCGCGGACGCAGGGGCCCAGAAGGAACGATGCTCACTCCCTTCAAGATTGAATGTTTATTTTACAAAAGACATCGCAGTGAGAGAAAAGGAACGGAAGAGAAAACACAAAATCAAAGTTCTTCGTCAGCTGCATCGACGGTTTCGCCCCTTTCGGAGATGCCGACGATTACCACGCAGCAGGTCGTCCGCCGAGAACATGGGGCACAGATCCGGTTGCGGGTCGAGGCGCCGGCCAGGACGCTAGCCCAGTGGGCCGCCCCTCGTCCGTTCGCTGGCTCCTTCTTGGTGCATCGTCGGGCCCCCAACCACGGGTGCAACAAACCTGCGGCGGTCGCTAGGAGTTCTCAACAACCCCCCCCCCCCCCCCCCGCCCAATGAGCGTAGGCTCATTCCGCCCCTAGTTCAAGTGGGTAGAGCGTCTGGACCAGTCGTCTCAGCAGCTTTCGGTCTGGCAGAGAAATCCTGCATGCTTGAGCTTGGCCGTCCTTTCCAGAAAACGTTTCGACATCCCGGGACAGCTTCTACATCTGTCGCGGAACCTTCTCCTCCCCGAGTAGTACAATGTCCCCTTTCTTTATGCTCCTCTCTTTGCGCTGAGCGGTAACATGAGCAGAGCGAAGTTCTAGCAGGTGTTCCAGCCTCCATCTTCTCTCGAATGAATCCACAAATGCCATACGGTATTGCCAGCGTCTTGTGAGCGCAGCCTTCGTAGATTCGGTGGAGAGCGTTTCTCCAGTGTTAGGCAAACTTGTTATTCGGCGCCCTATTAGGAAATGCGATGGTGCCAGAGGCAGAAGTTTCCTGCGACCCAGTAAAGGAGTGTGAGCGGGCGGGAGTTGACAGCCGCCTCGATCTGAGTGAGGACGGGGGTCAAGCTTTCATAATGTAAAGCACTTCTTCCGAGGACCGTTCGCAGCCCTGTCCTAATAGCTCGCACCATTCGTTCTCCAAGACCACCCCACCACAGTGCTTTTTCCACGATGAACTTCCAGGCGATGCGGTTGTCGCCCAAGTAAGCCTGCATCTCGCCTCCTCTTATAGTGTTAAAGAGCCTTTCCAAGTCTCTCGACGCTCGCTTGAACGTTAGTGTTGTCTGAATAAATTTTCCTGGGAATTTCCCGCCGAGCTAGGAACCTTTTGAAAGACTTAAGGAAAGATTGTGTTGCCAAGTTCTTGATGAGTTCGAGATGCACAGCTTGCGTGGTGGCACATGTGAACAGGGCTATATAGGCCTTGTAGAAATTTCCATGTTCGGTATAAAATAACAGCCCTGCTAAGTCCACTCCAACAATTTCAAATGGCTCTGATTGGCGCATATGGTCGAAAGGTAGCGGCGTAAACGGCTCATCCACGGGGTAGCTACTTTGTCTTTTACACGACGAATTATTTTCTTAACAGTCTGGCTCGCAGGATCCAATATCTTTCGCGAAGTTGAGTCAGAGGGTCCCTTACTGCAGCGTGCAAAAGCCGCCTATGCTCCCAGGCCTCCAACAAGCATGTAAACGGATGCACAACGTACAAAATGACACGGTGCCTTGTCTCTTCTTTATGGGCGCTATTCTACAGCCTCTATCCAACTGTCAATAGACCGTCGCTACCAATGAATGGATTTAGACCCCCGATAGCAGACTTACGATTATGTGTCCCGGAAGTGATTAGAGAATGGATGTCATTCCCAAAGGTTTCTGTTTGTGACACTTTCATCCAGTAATTCTCGGCCTGTAATAACTCTTCCGCTGAAAGGCTTCCCCTTCGCTTCTGTGCCGCGTTCTGTGCATTATGAAGAAAGCGCATAACCCAGGCGGTGACACGGAGCGCCCGTCTCATTGAGCTCTTATGCTCAAGATCCAGCATAGGCGTTTGGTCTACCACTGTCATGGTGTTCAGCACCTGAACTTTCCGGAGCTCTTCGGTGCAGCATTCAGCTTCAGGGACGTGTGAAGGCATCGCGTCGTATGTTTTCATACCTTTTAGCCATTTAGGTTCCGTGCACCAGTTGTCGCTGACAACCAGTGTAGGGCAGCATGCCCCATGTCAGAAGATCTGGATTTTCTCTCCCAGGGCAATGTTTCCAAAGAGCAGGGTCGATTAGTGCTTGTACCTCCTGTACTCTGTGGCTCACAAATGGTTTCCACTTTAATGCGGAGCTCTTAATCCAGCTCAAAGCGACGCTAGATTCGGACCAGCAGTATGCATGAATTGTTGGTACGCCTAGCCGTTCAATGACGCAGTGAGCCAGCCATGCGCCGATCAAAGCACTCATGAGCTTCAGTCGTCGTAGTGACAAGCGTTTCAGTGGGGCCACTCTTGATTTAGTCATCAGCAAAACAATGGGCATTCCCTGATTCGTCTTCGATTTAATATAGGCAACGGCACCGTATGCTTTCGGACTCGCGTCGCAGAACACATGCAATTCCGGCTCTGCGCAGTCGTTCTGTACTTCCTGCCCCAATTTTCTAGGAACGGAAACTTAAGTCCAGAAGCTGTTGACATCACTAGTTCCAGGTTTCGAGAATGTCTGCCGGAAGTGTGTCAACCCATTGAGCACCTCGTATCCATAGGCTCTGAAACAAAATCTTAATCGTGATAGATATGGACGCAAGGAATCCAACCGGGTCAAATATGCGAGCGTTCACTTGTAGAAGGAATCTTTTTGCGTCCCGACGCTCTTTAAAAAGTCAATCACAGAACTCATTTTGAATGTGAATTCATCTGTAGTTGGTCTCCATTCATCACCAAACGATCTTAGTTACGATCTGTGCTGCAAGTTCGTGTTCGTCTCCTAACTCTCCTGACAATTCTGCTGCAAAGTTTGGGTCATTGGACTTCTATTTTCTCACTATTCATGCCTGCCATCTGAAGAATATGTTCAGCCTCTTTGCATACGCGCATTGCGTCCTCTAGAGCATCGGCACGTCTGACCAAGTCATCCACATACACGTCGTTGCTTAGCATGCTTGTTGTCTCCGGAAAAATAGACTTTGTGTACTCTAAAACGGTGCTTTAGCGTCGCGGCGAGAAGGAACGGACTGGATGTTGCACCGAACGAGACCATCGTCATCCGATACTCTCTGATTGTCCCTGTTTCAGTGTACGTTCGTACCAGAGGAAACAAAGGGCGTCCCAGCCATCCCATTTAAGCTCAATTTGCAAGAATGCCTTCTCGATGACGCAAAAGATCGCCACGTTGTGTACTCGAAATCGAGTTAAAGTATCTGACAGATTTGGGTTCACATCAGATCTGGCGAACAGGACGTCATTTAGAGACAGTTTTTCCGGCGCTTTAGTCGACGCATTCAAGACGACTCTTAATCTTGTGGTCTCACCGCATGGACGGGCCATGCCATGGTGAGGCACGTAATAAACGGACCCTTTGGGAACTCACCCAGTCCGATGACCTGTTCCGCGTGCCCAGCAAGCACGTAGTTTCGGACCACCTGGTCTTGATCGCGCATAAGGTCATTGTTGCCCATCAGTTTTGTCAGTGACCTGAGTCTACTGAAAGCCGTGGCTTTGTTGTCTGCAAAATCAGTGGCATTCTCTTTCCAGGGAAGGGAAGCTTGATAACCGCAGTTGTTCCTCGAGACGTTCTCTCAAAATTCTCGCAAAACTTATTGTATTCCACGTCGGCCTCACCTTCCTCGACAATGCCAATGTGCTCGAGCTGCAAAAGGAGTTAAGTTGAGCAGCAGTGTCGTCTTGGTCTTCCTCGCCGATGACAGCCACGCGCAACACTCCCACAGTAGATACATGCATTGCGGTTGATTCTATGGTGCTATGTGTTGTCCCCTGCGGGGTCCAGCCAAAGATGGTCTCCGCAGCGACGAGATCTCGTTCCAGGCACCTGACACTACCGGTTGTGTCCTCCCGGTAGTAATCGGATCCCAGCAAAAGTCCTATCTCTGCTCCGTCTTGCGTACTACCCGTGAGTTCAAGGCCTTGCTCTTCGAGGTAGTTGAGGGTGGAAGCTTCAGGTGCTGGCACAGTGTCACAGCAGATTTATGAAATCTCAAGCGCTTCGACGCGGATCTTCCTTTCGCTGTGTCGACTGCACAGCCATAACTCCACTCGGCGGCACTTCATTCCTGAAGCGGCTTGTCATTTCCGAATGCCATAATATTCAGGGTCTCCTCTCCCATCACACCCAGTTCCATCTTCTGTGAAGCCTCTTTCTTGACAAAGGTACGCTGACTTCAGCCGTCAATCATCAGGCTGACCACCGCTCGCTTCTCCTTGCCCTGAATCCCGCTTGAGCCATCTGCAGAAGAACACGGGATCTCTTCTTGGTGCCTTCCGACTTGAAGCGAAGACTGTACGATTGTCTCAGTTGGTACAGTGTTCTTTTCCGACTTTCCAGCTGCTGGTGGTCGATTCAGGTTACACAGGGCAGCAACGTGCAGGCCGGATCATCTCTTACACTTAAGCCATCTTCTCGTTCTCGTGCGGCATTCGTAGGTCGATGACCGGCCTTGGCGCACATAAGGCAGCATCCATTCCCGCTGCACAAGTGTCCTCTTCTGATCCCCAGTCAAATCAAGGTCACATTCAGCGGTTGAGTGGCTGCTCGCTTCGGAAAGTTTGCGTTGTGTTTCAGCTCTAATGACAGCAGATAAAACTGACGCGGACGCCTTCCTTTCAAGAATGTCCTTGCGGCTCGGGCGACTCAATTCGCCCTCTCTTCATTCCGCCCTCTCTCGACATTCTACTTCGGTCTTGAAGAAATTGAGGAAATTTTGAGTCATCTCCTGGCGTGACTGCAGATGTCTTTTGTCTGCAGCAACCTAGGCAAAGCTCATTCGGGATGTTCTGCCATAGGACTGTCAATAAGAGCACTCCATAAGTGTTCAACGCCACACCCAGCGCCTCGAGGCTCCGAACCCCCGTGTGGACCTCATCATATTGATCTGAAGTGAAGGCACTAAAACGACGGTGGACGAAGAAGGAACACACACACACACACACACACACACACACACACACACACACACACACACACACACACACACACACACACACACACACACACACACACACACACACACACACACACACACACACACACGCACGCACGCACACAGGGCGCCACTTCCAACAATGTTTAATCAGGAAAAAACGCCACTGATTTATACTAGGGGTGCAATCACAGTTTCTCAGTGCGTATTCGCGTTCAGGTAAAGCAGTTCTTTGCGTGATAAGGATATCGATGCAACACTTCCGCACTTATCACCTGCTTCAATGATCCTTTTGGGCTCAATTATTAATCGAACCCATTTGTCATGACTTCCGGCAACCACAGCTCCGATATCTGATATCGATATCCCTATCACGCAAAGAACTGCTTTACCTGAACGGGAATGCGCACTGAGAAACTGTGACTGCGCTTCTAGTATAAATCAGTGGCGTTTTTTCCTGATTAAACATTGTTGGAAGTGGCGCCCTGTGTGTGTGCGTGTGTTCCTTCTTCGTCCACCGTCGCTATAGCGCCTTCACTTCACAACATGCTTAACCAACACGCCCAGCTATCCATCCTAAAATCATAAAGGGTCTGCAGCCCCTTGGTGTCGAGGATGTTATGGATAGGTCGGATGTTGAGCAACCTCGACATGTGTTCTTCAATGATGACGTCGTCCTTTCGGAATTTTTCCACCAATGTCTTCACTGCAATTTCATAATTTCGGTCACTGAGTGGTAGCCTGTCGATTGTGGCTGCCGCTTTGCCGGTGAAACAGCTCGTCATGTACTGAAATTTGGCAATCAGATGTAGAGCTGGATTCCTGTGAATGGTCGACTCGAACTGATCCAGAATCTGTGTCATGAGCGCAAGTTTCCGTCGAATTTGGCGATCTCCAGCTTCGGAAGTCTTGTCGTTGTCCACGGTAGCTGAAGCGTTGTCGTAACTGCATGCCGGACGGAACCTGACTGTGCGACGTGTTCAGAGTTATTTCCTGTTTCTGATGGTGTACTTCACCTCGTTTCGTTCGCGGCTCCACCGCTCAGGGCCCTTTCTATCCTTGTTTTGAAGGTGCAAATTTGCATACTCTACGCAACGCACTTTGTTAACAGAGTGTCGAGCTCCTGTACGTCTGCTTTCTTTTCTATGGCGTCGTCGACTGCTTTAAGCTCATCAGCTTGCTCAAGAAGGATGTCCAAATGTTCTTCAACCTCACTGGTTGGTGCTTCTGTCGCTTAAGGATGGGTGTCCAGCACAGACACGCGAGAAACTGGTATGCTGTTTTGTACCGAAAAACGCTTAAAATATGTTTTTGTGCAATGTCCAAAGGAATGACTTTTTGGCACACCCGTGAGCGAAAGTATACGGACCACAGGGTAACGTCGCAAAAACATAATTTATTTTGTATTAACATGTATAAACGAAAACTGGCGAGTGCCGGTTCTCGGGTGTACGTGTTTGCATCTATGCTATAACTAAAATATGGGCGATTATACGTATAGAGACGATAATTCCTTCAATGCAGAAAATTTCGGTACAAGATCAGCCTTTTCACTTCGATACTTCACACAAGCTACAGGGGCACAGACTCGGAGACAAGTCGCTGGCTTGTAGATATTTAGAAATGATCTATGTTAGAGGATTTCTGTTTATTGGTTGCGATTAAAAAGTATCAAAAGAAAATTACGCAGATACGCGAATATACGTGAAGTGACGCTTTAGTGAAGCGGTAGTTACATTATTTACAAGCAGCACAAATAGATATAACTGTGTTTGTTTTCATTCTGTGCTGCGTGAAACCTGATAAATGGCACAAATTTGTCCACTGTAAAAGTGAGAACTTTAATCCCATGCATTTTGTTGCCCTTTATGCATTAGCGCCGCGTACAAGCTATAGAGAAACAGAAACACTAAACAGGAGGGTTCAGTTGAAGATGTCTGTCTAGTGATGCCACGAGGATGACGGTAATGTAGGAGGTTTGTCGAAGGAAGAATACTGATGACAGGTTCATGCACAGAGGCGTACAACAGACTTCGCCAAGTTACCATGTGTGCCACAGTATTGCCACGTGTGCTTATTAGATGGTAGAGCGGCTGCCCGGAAAGGCGTTGGTGCCGGGTTCGAGTCCTGGACCAGGACAACTTTTACTTCCACTGCGAAGCTTTTCTTTCGAGGAACCCGCATGGGTTTCCTTCGTAGCACTTAGCTACGTTTGGGTGGACGCCTCATTTTCCCTTTATTATTTAGAGGGTAATACTCCAGACCAATTCAGTTACGCGCGTTTTGCTTAAAGTTCGTTCGAGCGCGTACACCGTGTTTTGCTAGGTGCACTCTGCATGTGAGGCGGCCAAAGTATACTTCGCGGTTCGAGCAAGCGTTCTTTGCATCGAGGACAAAGCCTGACTACCGACGTTCCGCCACAGTACCATATGTTCTGTCTACTAACAAATATTATGCCTCGTATGATGTTTTATCCTAGTGAATAATTAACAGAAGTAACAAACCGAGAAATTTATCGTGGCAGCATACGTCAGCTCATGCTCGCGTCAGTTCGTTATTGCAGCTCATTCCTTGAAGCGATAGAAATGCTCGTTGACGTATACAAATCCGCCGTGGTTGCTCAGTGGCTCTGGTGTTGGGACGCTGAGCATGAGGTTGCGGGATCAAATCCCGGCCATGGCGGCCGCATTTCGATGGAGGCGAAATGCGAAAACACCCGTGTATTTAGATTTAGGTGCACGTTAAGAAACCCCAGGCGGTGAAAATTTCCGGAGCCCTCTACTACGGCGTGCCTCATAACCAGAAAATGGTTTTGGTACATAAAACACCGTAATGTTTGACGTACACAAACGCGCGAACTTAACCCTATTACATGCAATGCTGCTAAACTGAAGAAAACATAAACACACAGGTCCTTCGTTTCACGCGTCTCTGCATATTTTGTACAGAGCGTATTTTCTTCGCATTTCGATGGGGGCGAAATGCGAAAACACCCGTGTACTTAGATTTAGGTGCACGTTAAAGAACCCCAGGTGGTCAAAATTTCCGCAGTCCTTCACTATGGCGTGCCACATAATCAGAAAGTGGTTTTGGCACGTAAAACCCCCCTTATTTAATTTATTTTAATTTAAAGTATTTTCTTCTGTGGAGCACTTTAACAATCTACTAAGTTTACTTGAATTGTGTCAGTACGAATAAATTGTCTGCTGACACGGACATCGATTTCAATAAACATCAAATCGATCCATTCATTAAAAACAAAGCGAATTACATTAGCATACTTCTTTATTGCAAACGTTATTGCGCATGCATTTACAAAAGCAAGTTGAACGCGATTGCCGTGAAAGTCCAAATCCTGAACCACAGAGCAGAAGACTTTAAGAACGGCACAATTACACCCAAATACCTCAAATGGATCCCGGCACATATGGGAGAAGTTACCATGAATGCCCCACCCAACCTCAACGAGAAGGCCCACCGAGTCGCGCGAAACCTAACCCACCGCGGCACGGACAGTGACGGCCCAACACCCCGCAACCCCCGGGGAAGGGAAAGGGAGAAGGATTGCGGCGGAGGCGATGGAGAAGACGGAGGAGGTGACGACGACGAAGAAGCGATAAACGACGACAGGGACAGACTGGTCACGTACCACGACATACTGACACACTACACGAAACAAAGAGAAGCATACCCACAACCCCACAAACAACTCGACAGGTCTCAAGAAACAGATTGGAGAAGATTGCAAACCAGAACGTTCCAAAACCCAGTACACTTAAACAGAATAAATTCAACACAATATCCAGACGCAAGCTGCAAGCTCTGCAAACATGAACACGCAGACATGGCACACATCTTGTGGAAGTGCACACAGATCAGTTCAGTATACGTAGAGGACAAGATAGAACCGGACCTTCTCGAGGAGCGATGGCTAAGCGCTCTGACTAGCTCAGAACTACACGACCAATTATGGGCTATCCAGCGGGCCCGGGCAGCGGTGGAAAGGCTATGCCTCACCGCACACAATGCCCGGGTGGCCTGAGCCCGGGCTGGCAACCTCGCAGGTCCTTTTTCCATTAAAGTTTTTTCCGTCCGTCCAGATGCGCGTTTCTACGTTTCAGAATGGCCACGTAGACCCTGGTGACAAACGATTCGTCCAACTTAGCCCATCGCACGCGCAGCACCGCGAAGCGCCCCATGACGTAAACGGCGCGAAATCAATAAACGTCCAATGGCGCGGCTGCATTCCACGCAACGATATCGATATCGTTTCAGGGGTTGACAGGAGAGCCGCGCTGCATGGTGCCACGCAAGGCAAGCTGTATCGGTCTGCATGCCCACTTTGACACGCAGCGAGACCTCTTTTAAGGGTTTCCTTCATCTTTTCTTCATGAACATGAGCTGTCAGGTTTGAATTAAGCTAATTAAGTAATGCAATTACTTCATTAATAATTCAAGTACTTTGTTTTTTCCTTGCAAGTGATGTCCGCCACGGCATATAATTCCTCTATACTGATGTAATTCGTGTGAACTTCGGGCGCTTAAAATAGAAAAATGTTGGACGTACAGACTTGTTTTAATATCAGGTCGTACACCAGCTAGTCAAAGACGCAAATAGTGAACGCATAGACGATTCCGACACAATGCGCTCTCGGGCGAAGACCTCGCGTCTTGAGACGACGCTTAAACGCACCAACCCGTTTACAACATCTTCGCCAACTCGTCAATAGACAGCTTTGGCCCGGATTGTGTACATAGCCGGTAGAACCCAACGATAATTCGCACACTCGCAGCGCACAATAACATTATTCGGTCTGTTACTGGGACTCCGTTTTCCTGAGGCTGAAATCCTTAGCTTTTGCGGGCCTCTCACCAGGCTCTGTTGGACAATTTGGTTATATACTCAACGCTGTAAGGCTTCGTCTAAGGAGCACTTTGCTGAAAGGATTCTTCGCATTAGTTCATTATTACATGAGGCAGCAGAAACTGAAATGTCGCGTTGGCATGCCATTAGTACTCGAGCTTCGTAGCTAACCCTGAGAGTTTCGCACGTTGCCCGACTAGCGTGCGCAAGAGTAATTCCATCTTTGCCTTCTTGCGCACTGGGGACGAGGGACCATGTCACATTGGCGTCACGCCTACCCTCCTTTTCTTTTTCTCTCGTTTATCATTTTTTTAGTGCTTTAGTTCTTTTTTTGTTTTTTTTTGCTGGGCGGTGCTCTTGCAGCGGCAGCATTGCGATTTCGGCAATTGGATCGCTTCCATGGAGAATATTCTTTTTTCACAGAATTAAGGTTTTTATCCATGGAACAAACAAACATGCAAATATATTTATTGTCATGCGAGAAGACATTAATTTAACAAGAATGCTCTTTTTAATTTTATTCGATTTGTTTGTTTACATCAAGATGTGAGCAGGCCCACGCAAAATGCCACAAATTCACGTGAAGGAAACTGGAGCCTTATTAGCTCGGGCATGGATATTTATTACCTCCGGTTTTGTCACCCACACGCGATGCGTTTCCTTGCAGATGAAACAAATCTCAGGAGTTGCATTGAAAATCAAAGCTCTTTAAAAGTTTTGCGCGGAAATTTGAGAGCGAATGAGCAATTTTACACAAAGAAAATTGAAGTCGCCGGTTAAGGAGGCTAGACCTACTTTCATGTTTAAAGCAGTACTCATCTTTGTGGCCCTTCTAACTTCATCGCTAGTTATAGAAGGAGCCTCCCTAACCTGTTCATTACTACTTCAAATATAGGTATCGTGGTTGCTTTGGGTACTGTACAGGTCAGTATAGAATTCTTCCCCTGCTTTTACTATATCTTCGAAATTGCTGATTATATTACCCTGTTTATCTTTCAGTGCATACATCTTGGTTTGTCCTATGCCAAGTTTTCTTCTCTTTGATATTATGCAGCGTCCATTTTTATTGCTTCCGTAGTCTTTCTGACGTTATAATTTCAATTATACATTATTTTCTCCTTGTTGATCAATTTTGACAGTTGCGAGAATTCTACCTCATTTGTTGAGTTGGACACTTTCATTCTTTGTCATTTCTTTATTAGGCCCTTTTTTACTTGGGAGAGCTTGCCTACTGGCTGGCTGCCTTAGCACCTTACCTCCCACTTCTATTGCTGCTTCCGAAGCCAGTCTACGTACGATTTCATTCAGTACCTCTATGCCGTCTTCACTTCTGTGATTTAAAGCTGCATATTTGTTTGCAAGTACGAGGCTGAGTTGGTCTGCTTTTACCCTTACTTCGTCTAGGTTGGCCTGTTTCTTCTTGATCAATTTTACTCGTTCTCTCTTCAAATTGAGGAGAATCGTATACGTCACGAACCTATCATCACTGTATTTTACCCTACCCAGCACCTCTACATCCTGCAGTATGCTGGGATTGGCAGAAAGTATGCAATCGATTTCATTTCTTGTTTCACCATTACTGATTTTCCATTAGGGATTTTCTCGATAGATCAGTGCCTTAAATGCCTATATTTTCAGTTTCCTCATCGCGTTGGTAAATGAAAGTTGTTGAAATTCGGCCGATGTTTTCAAATAGAATTTTTGTAAAGTGCTGCACAATTAGGTACCTTAGTGCATTGCGGTGAAGTTTCACGGATAGCCGAAAAGCCAATATGCTGAATTCATGGCCATGCGCAGAAAGGCGCCCGGGTTAGGACTTGCAGGACTGTATGCCTATACGAACTGTTACAATAAAAAAATTCTACGTGCACCTATAGTAAAGGTTACTAATACCTTTTCATTTATAGGTGCACAACATTGTGAGAATATGGCCTTTTATTAACCGTTACGTGAGTAAAGGTTCCAATTTCATTCCTTATTCATAGGTAAATAAATATGTGAGAATATGCGCCTTTATTAAAGGTTATAAAAATAAAGGTTACAATGTTATTTTTATATTTAGGTGCACGAAATTGTGAGAATATGTCCCTTTAATAAACGTTACCGTGCTAAGAGTGTAGGTATGTACCACTTCCCTCTGTAGTTCCACTGGCCCGGAAGATAACACAGATAATTAAATAAATAAGTAATCTTATGAACATATCATAATCTTGGCGGTGCACCATCCAAAGATACATCAGACAGAATTTATGCACCCATGCGTGGCGATAAATGATCAATATCAGCAGCAGAAATTTCTGGGTTGGGTTGGAGAGCCGGCTATCTTGGAGAGCCGCTTCTCTCTCGTTCAGTGAGCCATTCGAAGAGCCGGATCTTTTGGAGAGCGGCTTCTCTCTCGTTGAGTGAGCCGTTCGGACCCGTTCACTCAGAGCCGGGTCTTCTGGCAAAGTGCGTATTTCTGGGCGAGTTGGTTGAGAGTCGGTTCTTTTGGAGAGCCGGTTCTCTCTTGTTCAGTGAGCCGTGCCGACCCGTTCAGTCAGAGCCGGGTCTTCTAGCAAAAGGCGCATTGCTGGGTGAGTTGGTTGAGATACATTCGGAGCAAAAGAGCGCTCGTAGAGCTCTGTATGTGTTGTCCTCACTTTGTGTTGTCCTGCGGTGTTGTGTCTTCCTTGTTGTCGTCCGTTCTCTGCGAGCGCTGTTTCGCTCAGAACGTGTCTTCTGGCAAATCATTGGCAAATGATGGCGCCGTTTGTTGACAGCTGTTGTTCGAGCGATGTCTCACGACTCCCACCGATGGTGCATCGTGAGGTGGTGCAACATTTCGAAGGTATTATTAAAAATACATATAACACGGTCATTCTACTAATGCACATATCTTTTTATTAAAGCCAAATAACCAGACTCTATAGCAGAAGTTGCAGTGTAACCTGTATTAAGAAGTCTAGTTATTTGGCTTTCATGAACAAAAAAACGATATATGCATTACTAAAATAGCCATGATGCTTACTTTTCAAGGCATGGTGTTTTCCTTTTCTTAAGGGAGGAACAGGGCCTCTCCAGGCAGTGTTTGAAGATGGGGACGATTGACGAATGCAGATGATAAAGAGAGGAAATATATTTACATAAACGTACAAAGGCAAACTGACTTACAGAAGCAGTGTCACAGAGACGGCCGAACTAACTGTAACTAAAAAAAGGTAATTCTCACAAAGAGAACAGACACTACAAGACCTTACTTATCCACCCACGTGTTAAAGCCTAGGTGCTTGCAGAATTACAAGCCACTGCACGGAGCCTCTAGCTAAACTAGGCAATACTGATTGTGACTTCTAATGCATTTGCTTGCGTTTTGTAAGTTTTTTACAAAGAAGTTAGGGCGGCCGTATTTCGAGGCCCGTCCGAAGCTTTGATAACCAATGAAGGTAGCCACAGCCCCTGAAGTAAAGGAGTGGCTCAAAAGACCCGGCTTGCTCCAGGGTGACCCAATCAGCGTTACAGATTTAAGTGAGCCGGTGAGCCGTTCAAATGAGCCGGCTCATTTCAGTGAGCGGTGCCGTTCTGAGCCGCTCATTGAAGTGAGCCGTTTTGCCCATCTCTACCGAAAATGTCTTCAGCGCCCGAGGGGCTCAACGGGGCTCAGGGTGAACAGAGATGCCGCGATGTGCCGCGCACGGCGACTTTGCGGGGATTTGCGAACCAAACGAACCACCTCGCCTTGTCCCGCGGAACTTCCAAGTCCACGCGGACACATTCCGCAGACGGGAAGTCCCCGCCGCTTCAATCTCTCGTGAGGGAGGGGAGCGCAATCATCGACTCCGCAATCACGCTCGCAAACCGGCTCTTCCCAGCGTATTGAGCCTCGCCGTCAATGATACCACAAGTCAACGCGCTGCTGAGACAACTTCTGGAATTAGGGTTGGGGCTTGCCGACTCTGTCTTTTCCCATCAGTGAACGAGGAAAAGCAGGGCAAATCAGCAGCACCGATCAAAGCCCTGAATTTCTACGAGGCAGATACTGTTCGTCTTCTCGTTCAGTGAATTCGGCTTATGAGGACAAAAAATGTAAGCCACTATGCTACATTACATTATGTAAGAAAAGGAAAAAATTGGAGGAAGCTTAAGCTTCGCCTTCAAGAGTGAAACGCGACAGCGTTCCCGTCGACCCGCCAAGGGGTGTAAGACAATGCGCTACGGCGCAGCGATTACTTACGAGGCGCCCGGCATCGGACTTTGCACCCACCAATCACGCGGTGAGCGCCGAGCAACGCAGCGTTCGTCACGGCAACGAAACGTGCGCCTGAGCAAGCGGAACGAACCAAAGAACTCGGTGTCTCAGAGGGGGAAACGATCTACGCTAGCCAAACGTCGTGATCGGCACGGACAGCCGGGCCGCGACGCGCCTAGCACCAGTCCCCGCACAGCCCCAATGCGCTCAAATGAGACGAAGGCGAGAAGCGGGCGAGTGGCGCGCCACCTGTCAGGCAGCGCCGTACATTGCGAGAAGGGGGTCTTCTGTGTTTGCCGCAAGATGGCTCTGCGTGTGCGGCAAGCGCAGAAGAAATGTAGCGGAAACGTACTTCATTACGCGTTTAACTGCGACTTCTGTAATTTACATGCTTATAATTACCGATATACACCGCAGTATAACTTTCTACGGCACGTTTCTAAGGCAACACCGCAATCACTAGAGGCGATTTTGTCCCGCCTTGAACTACTCAACTCATGGCTGAGTGGTAGCGTCTCCGTCTCAAACTCCGTGTGGCACCGAGTTTTCGCGCTCATCGAATGAGATGTTTTGACGTTCCCTTGTGCGCGCGTGACGCCACGCTTACTAATTTAGTTAGTATAGCTAAGTGTACAAGTTCATCATCATCATCATCATCATCACCAGCCAGTTTTATGTCCACTGCAGGGCGAAGGCCTCTCTCTCCCTGTGATCTCCAATTACGTTATTAGAGGTTGGATTACGCAACATTTTGACGAGACACACAGAAGAGAAACACACCACCACAGAGCGCTACTTGCAACTATCGTTATATTCCCTTGTGAATGGAATAAATACAGGAAGATACTCAGGGGGGCAGGGCAGTAGCGACAAAAAACAAATGAACAAAAAAACAAAAATGTTTTGACAAACATGGCCATCTGCCAATGCCAAGCCGGCTTTGTCCAGCTTACCCTCTGATTAATGCTGTAGAATTCGTGAATGTTGCCCGCTATGTCATTATTTATTTATTTATTTATTTATTTACTTTGAGGGCCTGGAGGTACTGCAGAAAGGAGTGGGGTAATGATAACAAACAATTAGTGCAAATAACATTGGATTTAAGCAAGGGCGGCAAGGGAGACAGCGTGGCGGGCTTCATTCGCCCACCGTCGTAGAGCAAGTCATCTGTGCCCTCCGTTTCTACGGGACCTGGGAGTTTTCAAGGAAGCGTCGGCGCCGAGCGTTACATTGGACGTCATCAGACTACTGTTAGCAACTGTGTCAGAGATGTGTCTGACGCGCTTATCGATACGGCAGTGCGTAAGCGGTGGCTAGCTTTCCAGGATACTGCGGCGGAGCGGGCATATATAAAAGATTGCTTCCTACTTCGTGGGAACATTACGAACGTAGTCGGGTGTGTCGACGGAACGTACGTAGCAATTAAGGCGCCATAAATGTCAGAGTTACTGTGATTAACAGACTTTTTCGCTGGTTGATCACTTTTTGCCGATTGTTCTACTTGTCTGTCAGGGTGCCTTCCAAATGGCTCACTTTCTTGGGAAAGAGGTTAATTAAGTATAAATAGATAAATGGATATCACAAATTGTGTGAAGTAACCTATGAATCCTAATCTCATAAAGAACTTGGGGTTCTTCATTGGTGAAGTTACTAAGTATGCACAATGCTGAATTTTGGTCATGCGTAATCTATCGGCCGCACTATGAAACAGCGAGGCATTGCACAATTTGTTGCAGCGCGAGATGTGGATGTTGCGCCAAGCCGGTTGTGCCTATGCATTTGTGGCGAAATGAAAATGCATTGAGGATCTTAGTGTTGGCTTGCACGAAGAAAATACTTCAGATTGTTTGCGCTGTTCACTGTCGATGCATGTGCCAGAGGTTCAGTGCATCTTCTTTTTTTGGGGGTAGCGGCGTAACTGGATGGATAAATTGTATATTTTCGTCTCATAATGGGGCTCTAATTAAGCAGTAGAAGAATGCACATCCGATACTCTGCAGAACTCTGTACGTGAAGATGTCATGAACCACCAAGGCAAAATTACATATCGGGAGAAATGTGGTGCAGATGCCAATGAAAAGTGGGTCTTTAACCCACCATGATAAAAATAAGAATTGCAGAGCAAATAGACCATTTGTACAGTTTTAGAGCAATGATTACATAAAACGTGATATGCCCAAACGAGTAAACGCTTGCCGCAATGCCAAAGTAGGCTGAGCGACATGCAGCATATATTGGCATTGAACATGTCTCGTAACCGTTATTTTTATTGTAAGCCCTCGCTGTCACACCTTTCCCTCCGGCACTCCCTTTACTGAAACGTGGCACTGTCTTTCCATTGGTGTCATGATGATAATGGAAACGGCAGCAGCAAGGCTGGTTAATGCTTGCCTCTTTGATTCCTGTGAGTTTAGTGGTAAAGAATATGGCACGTGCATACATACAGCTGTGCTGCAAAATTTAACATTTGTGATTTTTTGGAGATCTAATTTGTGTTGGGAAAATTCAAAGATGTGCACCATTGTGGCCTAATAACTAGAGCATTGGTGAGGTTGAAGACGGTGTATTGGTATAGAAGCTTGAAGTTTAATTGCACTACAATTCGACGGGACACAAAGAGAAATACACACAGCAGAATGCTTTGCTGTGTGTGTTACACTTCATTGTGTGCCGTTGAATTGTTGTGCGATCCAACTTCAAATAGAGCATTGGGCTTCTTTGGTGCAGGACCGAGGAAGTGTGAGCTATTCGACAACATGCCAGTGCCTTGCCACACAATTATGGAAGTCGGAAGGTTTGCAAACAAAGCTTTGCTTTCAAATCCACCTGCTCATGTAATACAAGCACTGATTGAAAGAACCATCATACAAAAATAATGGTGAAATCAATGGCCTGTGAAAAGTGTAATTTGTATATAGGCACTGTTGACATAATAGGTGCCATACCGGCCTCAAAATTGTACTGGACAGAGCAGTTTGTTTGTTTTGAGCTCAGTTTGTTTTGACGTGCTACACAACATTCAGTGTAATCTGCTTTTGATTCTAAAGAAGTGCTAAACACCACCTCTTTTTCAAGGACGTCATGGGAATAATTGGCGAGACCTTTTTCAGCCCCTCATAATGGAAGTGTGGCCAGCCAGCTTTGCTTGGATGCCTTTATAGATTTCTGCTCCTGATCATTGTGTGCTATCAAGTTGCAGAAGTCTATGCAACTGGTGCAAGGCATTACGTGTTTCTATAGTCGGATACAACTTTAGGAGGCTGTGGAATCTGCACTTTAAGGCAGGTGAACACAAGCCTGCACCAATGGGCACGCACTCTAGACTGACATCGTCTTAAAATGTGTGAAATATGGTACATGCAATTATAAGACAATGTTAAAGAATATGTGGTACCGAACATGCATGTAATGGCACATTTGAATCGGGGAGTGTTGCAGTCATATGCACAGTCTATAGGTGATAGCATTATTAAGCTCCTGCTGTTTCCTGTCTTCGTTGTGAATTACACACACCGTTCATCTTGTGGCTAATCAACACGCACTGTATTCTTGCACATAGAAAGAACAAACAGCACGATAACGTGTATGCTGCATCTTTTTTTTTATTTACATGGTCCAAGAGTGGCACAGGTTGTCTTACGTTTTTGCCTATTTTGAAGGGACACCAAGTGCATGTTACAAGTCTCCTAATATGCACAGCACAATGTTTACTACAATAATTTTATTCATGCTCTTGAATAATAAACAAAATTTTAAACTGAAAGCTCCTTTATAAGGTGCCTTCTGTGGGCTCGACAGGAGAGCAGTGAGGGCCCCGATACTACTGTTGCACAGCAGCCCTCTGGACCTCTGCCACACTCTCAAGAGCACGTGCCTGGCGATCGCCTACTGCCACCAGGTGGTTGAGTGCCTCCAGCAGCGGAATGTTTTGCTGCAAAAAAGTGTATTGGAATGAATCAGCCGCATGCAAACCATTATTTACAAAGAAAAATGCTCGTTGCACTATTAGTACTAAGTGCCCTTAACTGTGGAAGCCTCTAGTGTAGTATGCATAATAAAACAATGCGTTGGGAGAACGTTACTTTATTTTTCATAACTGGGGCTTTCTTTTTCAGAGCCAATTGTCATGTTGATTAGTGTGCCAGCAGCTGAGGTGGCCCCGCACCTTCACGAGTCTCTACTGTCAGCACCACAAACCCATTTTTGTTCGCTGCAAAACAAATGCCTCACCCTACAATTCCCGTCTTATACGAGCTGATTGCATCCTATGCCTACAAACATCATATTTTTGTCCCATTACGCAAGTTTCTACCATCCTCAGCTGTAGTTCTCTCTCCTTGACATCCATTCTGTCATGCTTACGTAATCACCTGATATGAATTGGCAACAAGTGATCGAATACGTGCATGGCCTGCCTGCCTATTCCTTTCTTTTTTCTTAATCTCAACTAGCATATCAGTTGCCATGGTTTACTACGCCACTGTCTTCCTGCCTTAATGCTATCTCCAACAATTTTTGTTACTTCGCTTTCTGCACAGTCCTCGACATCTCAAGTTTCTTTGTTAACCTCCAGGTTTATGTCCCATATTGCATAACCGGTGGAATGCAATGATTCTAGACTTTTTTCAAGGATATCGGTAACGTGGCGATCACGATTCGGTAATGCCTTCCATGTGCTGTTCAACCCATGAAATTTTTGTATAAGTTTCCTGCTTTATATCAGTACTTGCTATTGATATTTCACTTGGATAAAGGTACTCTTCCATAAATTTTGCTGGCCCAATGTCACTCATGAATTTCTGTTATCTCACCAAGTTAGTGAAGGTTACCTTCATCTTTTCCATATTTTCGCGGGCCCACTTGCATGTAAAAGCACGAACACTCATTGGTTCTCACTGCCTTCTTTAAGCTGCTGGACATTCAGTTCGTTACTACGAAAGTGACTTAATCCGTGCACTCTTATTATGCTAAATATGAAACAGTAGAAATATACTTATCTACAGTTTGTCGATGTCTCCTTCACTGTGTTGGTAGCGAGATCCATCGTCGGTACCACCTCCTTGTCGCATCGTAGCTATATAGGATGTCTGCCTTTTGCCCACACTATGTAATGTTCGAGGGATTCTTAGCACCCTCTGCTGCGTCATAGGTCTGACCGCCGCCCTGGTCAGTTGCTGCGCAGCTGCTAGGGACTGAGGGGCCGGGGGTTTGATTGTTGTATTCATATGGGAGGTTGTGGCGAAGTACTGCACCAGGGTGGCCAATCCTGTTGTGGTGAGGGAGTACGTTACCGGTTCTTGTCACCGGGGTCAGGCCACACTTCATGCCTGTTTTATGCAATTTTATCAACACGCGGGTTTTTTTAATCCGGTGGAAAATTGCGGGGCACCGGGATTCGAACCACGGTCCTCTTGCACGCGAGGCGGATGTTCTACGTCTACGCCACCGCTGCACCACTACGCACCACTAACACTTAGCAATAACGAAATCGAATTTTCCCAAACTGTTAAAACTCTCGGTATTCTCTTTCGCAATCACATGGCATGCAATCACCATAAGGAACACATGAGCCATAAGCTTTGCAGTTTTAGGTGTGTTGCGCCGGTGTCAGAATATATTACCTGTAAAGCAAGAATTATTATTATATAACGCTCTTTCTTCTTCACATCTATACTATTGTCATCTAGTTTGATCCACAGGCTCGAAAGCATCATTAAATAATCTGGTCGTGCTGCAAAACAATGCCCTGAGGTGTATTGAAGCCGTATCGCATAACGAACACACCGCTTCATTGTATATAAAGTATAGAATATTAAGAGTGTCCAGTTATTACGAATACCAGCTCCTGTCAACATTTAAATCAGAAATACGCAGACGAAGCTCCCTCTTACATACTTTGGCTGATTTTCAAGGAAATCCGGCTAGTCGCCTCACTCTACATGCAGAGAATTCGTATGTACCATGTCTTCGTACTAATTATGGACTGCAAGCATTAGGTTTTTGTCTTACGGGTTTATTGAACAAATGGAAATTAACAAATGAAAGTTTACGTAATTTCTCCAAAACTGATATGCTACATAGGATGTCCTGAATGTTCTATTCATGTAATATTAGGTCATTTTTGTGATGGTTAATTAATATGTTGCAATTATCTATTGCTTTGTTGTTTAGTGGTTTTTTTCATATATTTCACTGCTTCATTTTGTGCTTTACTGTGACTTGTATTGTCGCTATCCGCTGCCGGTATTTCTGTAATTTTGAAATTTTGTTTTCCGGGTGATGGGGCCAGTCAAGCTGTTAAATGCAGCTTTTTTCCCATCACACCTAACCACGTCCATGCCACTCTTATGTACCTGCCATGTGGTTTTATAAACTCAAACTCAAATGTGAACACTGTACAAGACAAAAAATAAAGGTCTTGAAGGATCAGATTGGTATGCATAAATTATATTAAATTTAGAGGGATCAGAAAAAAAATGACATTGCTCTCCGATTTATGGACTTATTATCAAAGATAACTGCGATGACCTGAAGTCGAGCATCTTCCAGATCTTTAATTAGGTGTCTGAGAAAGCAATGCAAGTCCTTAGCGTCGAATTTTGCGACGGGCAGCATATTCACAACGTCTTCGCTTGGTGACAAAAGATTGAACCATGAAAACGTACGCTGTCTTTGCAGCAATATTGCTGTTTGTGGCTGCACCTGTGGAAAAACCACCTTTCTATTCGAAGTAGGACTGTAAATGAACAGTTCGTTCGAGACCTTCAGTGCTAATGCCATATTTTTGCATACGACAAATACAATTCATTTTGTTGCTCTAATTAAAGGCTGATGCTGCACGAAGCTAAAACATACAAAATAGTGTTTGGGTGAAGAAGCTTCAACTTCGACCTACATTGCATGAACTTGTAAGCATCGGGTGATATGGTAAGCATAATACTAACGAACACAAGCAATGCGGCTGGATATTTCAGTGCATTACTAAAACCAATCTCAACTTGCTGCATGAGAAATTTTATCACTTCTGCCTGCCAGTTAGAAGGAAATTGTGAAGCCGTCAGTTCTTCCAGTAGTGGAAATATCCGCTGCTGCACAAGAAGCTCAATATTTGCATCATCATTTTATGAACATTTTAGGATTTCCTCTATGTGGTCAAGTGTATCTCCCAATTGTCTAACGTTAGAAATTGAAACAGGAAACACAACGGTGCCTACCTTCTCAATCTACGTCTCTCCAAAGTGGCCTGTCCTTCAGAGGGAGGTCTGCATTCACAACCACAGCGCTGCGTACAATCGGCGCATATGGATGCGCAAGATTCAAGAAAAGCAGTTTCTTTCGTGACCAATTTGTTCCAGAACTCTCCCGCTGAAAACTTATTCATCATCATCATCAGCCTAGTTACGCCCACTGCAGGGCAAAGGCCTCTCCCATACTTCCCCAACTACCCCGGTCATGTACTAATTGTGGCCATGTTGTCCCTGCAAACGTCTTAATGTCATCCGCCCACCTAACTTTCTGCCGCCCCTGCTACGCTTTCCTTCCCTTGGAATCCAGTCCTTAACCCTTACTTACCATCGGTTATCTTCCCTCCTCATTAGATGTCCGGCCCATGCCCATTTCTTTTTCTTGATTTCAACAAAGATGTCATTTACCCGCGTTTGTTGCCTCACCCAATCTGCTCTTTTCTCATCCCTTAACGTTACACCCATCATTCTGCTTTCCATAGCTCGTTGCGTCGTCCTCAATTTCAGCAGAACCCTTCTCTTCAGCCTCCAGGTTTCTGCCCCATATGTGAGTACTGGTAACACACAGCTGCTATACACTTTCCTTTTGAGGGATAGTGGCAACCTGCTGTTCATGAATTGAGAATGCCTGCCAAACGCACCCCAGCCCATTCTTATTCTTCTGGTCATTTCAGTCTCATGATCCGGATCCGTGGTCACTACCTGCCCTAAGTAGATGTATTCCCTTACCACTTCCAGTGCCTCGCTACCTATCGTAAACTGCTGTTCTCTTCCGAGACTGTTAAACATTACTTTAGTTTTCTGCAGATTAATTTTCAGACCCACCCTTCTGCTTTGCCTCTCCAGGTCAGTGAGCATGCATTTCAATTGATCTCCTGAGTTACTAAGCAAGGCAATATCATCAGCGAATCGCAAGTTGCTGAGGTAATGTCCATCAACTTTTATCCCCAATTCTTCCCACTCCAGGTCTCTGAATACCTCCTGTAAACATGCTGTGAATAGCATGGGAGAGATCGTATCTCCCTGTCTGACGCCTTTCTTTATTGGGATTTTGTTGCTTTCTTTGTGGAGGACTACGGTGGCTGCGGAGCCGCTATCGATATCTTACAGTATTTTTAGATATGGCTCATCTACACCATGATTCCGTATTGTCTCCATGACTGCTGAGGTTTCGACTGAACCAAACGCTTTCTCGTAATCAATGAAAGCTATATATAAGGGTTGATTATATTCTGCACATTTCTCTATCACTTGATTGATAGTGTGAATATGGTCTATTGTTGAGTAGCCTTTACGGAATCCTGCCTGGTCCTTTGGTTAACAGAAGTCTAAGGTGTTCCTGATTCTATTCGCGATTACCTTAGTAAATACTTTGTAGGCAACGGACAGTAAGCTGATCGGTCTATAATTTTTCAAGTCTTTGGCGTCCCCTTTCTTATGGATTAGGATTATGTTAGCGTTCTTCCAAGATTCCGGTACGCTCGAGGTTATGAGGCATTGCGTATACAGGGTGGCCAGTTTCTCTAGAACAATCTGACCACCATCCTTCAACAAATCTGCTGTTACCTGATCCTCCCCAGCTGCCTTCCCCCTTTGCATAGCTCCTAAGGATTTCTTTACTTCTTCTGGCGTTACCTGTGGGATTTCGAATTCCTCTAGGCTATTCTCTCTTCCACTATCGTCGTGGGTGCCATTGGTACTGTATAAATCTCTATAGAACTCCTCAGCCACTTGAACTATCTCACCCATATCAGTAACGATATTGCAGGCTTTGTCTCTTAACGCACACATCTGATTCTTGCCTATTCCTAGTTTCTTCTTCACTGTTTTTAGGCTTCCTCCGTTCCTGAGAGCCTGTTCAATTCTATCCATATTATAGTTCCTGATGTCCGCAGTCTTACGCTTCTTGATTAGCTTAGAAAGTTCTGCCCGTTCTATTCTAGCTGTAGGGTTAGAGGCTTTCATACATTGGCGTTTCTTGATCAGATCTTTCGTCTCCTGCGATAGCTTACTGGTTTCTTGTCTAACGGCGTTACCACCGACTTCTACTGCGCACTCCTTAATGATGCCCATGAGATTGTCGTTCATTGCTTCAACACTAAGGTCCTCTTCCTGAGTTAAAGCCGAATACCTGTTCTGTAGCTTGATCCGGAATTCCTCTAGTTTCCCTCTTACCGCTAACTCATTGATTGGGTTCTTGTGTACCAGTTTCTTCCGTTCCCTCCCCAAGTCTAGGCTAATTCGAGTTCTTACCATCCTATGGTCACTGCAGCGTACTTTGCCGAGCACGTCTACATCTTGCATGATGCCAGGGTTCGCGCAGAGTATGAAGTCGATTTCATTTCTAGTCTCACCATTCGGGCTCCTCCACGTCCACTTTCGGCTAACCCGCTTGCGGAAAAAGGCATTCATTATCCGCATATTATTCTGTTCTGCAAACTCTACTAATAACTCTCCTCTGCTATTCCTAGAGCCTATGCCATATTCCCCCACAGACTTGTCTCCAGCCTGCTTCTTGCCTACCCTGGCATTGAAGTCGCCCATCAGTATAGTGTATTTTGTTTTGACTTTACCCATCGCCGATTCCACGTCTTCATAAAAGCTTTCGACTTCCTGGTCATCATGACTGCATGTAGTGGCATAGACTTGTACCACCTTCAATTTGCCCCTCTTATTAAGCTTCACAACAAGACCTGCCACCCTCTCGTTAATGCTATAGAATTCCTGTATGTTACCAGCTATTTCCTTATTAATCAGGAATCCGACTCCTAGTTCTCGTCTCTCCGGTAAGCCCCGGTAGCACAGTACGTGCCCGCTCTTTAGCACTGTATATGCTTCGTTTGTCCTCCTAACCTCTCTGAGCCCTATTATATCCCATTTACTACCCTCTAATTCCTCCAATAACACTGCTAGACTCGCCTCACTACATAACGTTCTAACGTTAAACGTTGCCAGGTTCAGATTCCAATGGCGGCCTGTCCGGAGCCAGGTATTCTTAGCACCCTCTGCAGCGTCACAGATCTGACCGCCGCCGTGGTCAGTCGCTTCGCGGCTGCCAGGGACTGAGGGCCGGGGTTTGATTGTTGTATTCATATAGGAGGTTGTGGCCAAGTACTGCACCAGGGTGGCCAATCGTGCCCTGGTGAGAGAGTGCGTTACAGGTTCTGCTCACCGGGATCAGGCCGCACTCCAGGCCTGTTTGTGCAATTTTCTCAACACATGGTTTTTTGTATTTTCCGGTGAATTGCGCGGCACCGGGATTTCAACCACAGTCCTCTTGCACGGGAGGCGGATACTCTACCGTCCCCGCAGGAGTTAAATTAAAAATTAAATTATGGGGTTTTACGTGACAAAACCACTGATTATGAGGCACGCCGTAGTGGAGGACTCCGGAAATTTCGACCACCTGGGGTTCTTTAACGTGCACCTAATTCTAAGTACACGGGTGTTTTCGCATTTCGCCCACATCGAAATGCGGCCGCCGTGGCCGGGATTTGATCCCGCGACCTCGTGCTCAGCAGTCTAACACCATAGCTACTGAGCAACCACGGCGGGTCCCGCAGGAGTTGTGCGCCTCATTTCACCTACAGTGGTGCCCTGTTTGATCAGTCAAGGTGGACCAATCTGAGCTCGGTTATACCGCACGGATGGCACTCGGCTAGAGAACCTGGTATTTATGACCTGCACATGTGTGGCCATATATAATTGACCATATATATCTTTTTTTGCAGGAGGGTTCCCGTACAGTGATAAAATAAAGGAAAAGACATTAAAAAGAAGAAAAAAAGAAAAAAAATTTGGGGGAAGAAAGGAACATAAGGGGTGATTTCAACTCGTGACCCTTGGATGTTGCCCGAAAAGATAGCTCAGTCGGTTGGTTCGTCAGGCGCTAGGTTACTTTCAAGCGCCATAGCTCCTGCTCCGAGCCTCATACTTACGTGGAAAGGGACTGATGTTGTCCGCGATAGTCGCTTTTTGTGGTTGGAAGGCATACTTTCTTGGAAAAATGGCCGCCCGAGGAGAAGAGTGATCTCGAGCGGTTTTAGAGACAAGGAAAACTGCCTTAAAATATTTAGACTTGAGGGAAAGCTTCGTTAACAAACTATAACACGGCAATCAGCACTCGAATACGACGAGAGAAATTATTGAGACGTGGAAAACTCCCTTGAAATAAATATGGTTTGCGAGACAAATGCTTGTAAGTATTGAACCTCTTAAAAGATGAGGGGGAATAAGCGCTCACCGAGAGGGCATCGTCCACGCGAGACCACCACCAGGCACCTTACTGAGAAGGGGAGGACTCTGCGGCCGGAACAAAGCCTCCCTTCTCCGCCGGCCAAGAGGGGAAAACGCGCTTTCCGATCGCTCAATGTTGCGCGGACCTAGTATAACTCTAGCGTCTAGGAAAAGCTTAAACAGGTGCGAGGGCGGCACGCATAGCGTGGGAAGCCAGCCGCCAGAATAACTATCTCAGGGACTGCTGCTGACGAGGGCGAAATACCGTCGTGTAATTATAATAACCCTAATAAGACTATTTTCGAAGAAAAAAAAGGAAACGGCCCAGAGGGCTGTACTACGAGCGCTATGACTGATAATTTTCTATATATATATATATATATATATATATATATATACATATATATATTCATCTCAGCTATGGGATCGCATGCGCGCGCTGTTGCTTTGTCTCTGCGTGTAGTAGTTAAGAGAGCCAGTTTAAGGGCGGAGAAGAAGGAAGGAAAGGAAAGTCTCTGAAGCACAATTGCAGCGCCGTGGTTTTAAAGCGCACCCGTGGTAGAGAAACGAAAGGCGATATAAGCGTGCGTGGCCATGATACGCACAGGACAAACTGCCTTAAAATATTTAGACTTGAGGGAAAGCTTCGTTAACAAACGATAGCACAGCAATCAGCACTCGAATATAATTATAACCCTAATAATAATTGTAAATATTCATCTCATCTATGGGATCTAATGCGCGCGCTGTTGCTTTGACTCTGCGTGTAGTAGTTAAGAGAGCCAGTTTAAGGGCTGAGAAGAAGGAAGGAAAGGAAAGTCTCTGAAGCAAAATTGCAGCGCCGTGGTTTTAAAGCGCAACCGTGGCAGAGAAACGGAAGGCGATATAAGCATGCGTGGCCATGATACGCACACGACAAACTGCCTTAAAACATTGAGACTTGAGGGAAAACTTCGTTAACAAACTATAACACGGCAATCAGCACTCGAATACGACGAGAGAAATTATTGATACGTGGAAAACGCCCTTGAAATAAATATGGTTTGCTAGACAAATGCTTGTAAGTATTGAACCTCTTAAAAGATGAGGGGGAATAAGCACTCACTGAGAGGGCATCGTCCGCGCGAGACCACCACCAGGCACCTTACTGAGACGGGGAGGACTCTGCGGCCGGAACAAAGCCTCCCTTCTCCGCCGGCCAAGAGGGGAAAACGCGCTTTCCGATCGCTCAAGGTTGCGCGGACTTAGTATAACTCTAGCGTCTAGGAAAAGCTTAAACAGGTGCGAGGGCGGCACGCGTAGCGTGGGAAGCTAGCCGCCAGAATAACTATCTCAGGGACTGCTGCTGACGAGGGCGAAATACCTTCGTGTAATTATAATAACCCTAATAGGACTATTTTCGAAGAAAAAAAAAGGAAACGGCCCAGAGGGCTATACTACGAGAGCTATGACTGATAATTTTATATATATATATATATATATATATATATATATATATATATATATATATATAATATTGTTACGTAGGAAGACACCGACGAAAAGCTATATACAATTATATTTACAAGGCAATACGCTGCGCTTGGCCAAGAGGCAACAGCCCGCGCTAGCTTCTAATCGTCGTCGTCGTCTTCACACTGCTCGCCTTTCGTGATCGCACATATTGTGCCTTAGCACTACCCCCGGCGGCAAAAGCGCCGTCCTGGAGCGACTAAAGATCGGACTCGGAAGCAGTGTAGTAGGCCTTGAGCCTACTGACGTGTACGACATCACTAGATGCCAGAGGAGAGGACGAGGTTGAACCCACAGGAGCAATTTCGTAAGTCACAGGCGTCACCTGGCGCAGCAAGCGGTAGGGCCCTGTGTATCGCGAAAGGAGCTTCTCTGAAAGTCCGACGTGACGAGTGGGCGACCACAGGAGCACGAGCGCACAGGGCGAAAACTGTACGTCACAATGGCAGGCGTTGTACTGACACTGCTGAGTGGTTTGTGAGGCCGTCAGTCGAGCACGGGCAAGCTGGCGTGCATGGTCGGCGAGGGCGATGGCGTCGCGCGCATACTCGCTTGTTGAGACCGCAGCAGGAGCAAGTGCCGTGTTTAAGGGCAAGGTAGGTTCGCGACCGTACAGTAGATAAAAGGGAGAAAATCCAGCGGTGTCGCGCCGGGAAGAATTGTACGCAAATGTTACGTAAGGAAGGGCAATATCCCAGTCGTGGTGGTCCTTTGTAACGTACTTGGCCAGCATATCGGTAAGAGTACGGTTTAACCGCTCTGTCAGGCCATTGGTTTGAGGATGGTATGAGGTAGTCAGTTTGTGTTGAATGGAGCAGGAACGCACAATGTCGGCGATAACTTTCGAGAGAAAGTTTCGACCACGGTCAGTAAGGAGCTGTCGCGGGGTGCCATGAAGCAAGATAATGTCACGCAAGAGAAAGTCCGCGACGACAGTGGCGCAACTGGTAGGGAGAGCCCGAGTGATAGCGTATCGGGCGGCGTAATCAGTCGCGACGGCTACCCATTTGTTCCCAGAGGATGACGTGGGAAAGGGACCGATCCGGTCTAATCCAACACGAAAGAACGGTTCCACAGGGACGGTGATCGGCTGGAGATGACCGGCAGGTAGCACCCGAGGTGTTTTCCGACGCTGGCAGGGATCACAGGCAGCAACATAGCGTCGAACGGAGCGAGCGAGACCAGGCCAATAGAAGCGGCGGCGGACGCCGTCGTAGGTGCGGGTTACCCCAAGATGTCCTGCAGTGGGTGCGTCATGCATCTCAAAGAGCACAGTCTGTCGTAGCTGTTTTGGCACGACAAGAAGGTCAGAGCCGTGAGGAAGGAAGTTCCTTCGATGCAGAATGCCGCCCTGGAGGACATATCGGCGAACGGATGCGTCGGTAGGTGTAGAACGCAGACGCTCCATAAGTGCTCGCAGCGATAGGTCTCGGTACTGCTCATTGACGGTGTTAGCGAAGGCAGACACAGAGAAAACGCCGTTGGCGCTACTACTGTCGGCGTCGTCAGGCTCGTCGACCGGGTAGCGAGACAGGCAGTCAGCGTCCTTGTGTAGTCGGCCAGATTTATAGGTGACAGAATGCGAATACTATTGGAGGCGTAAGGCCCAGCGACCTAGTCGTCCTGTAGGATCTTTCAGTGAGCATAACCAGCAAAGCGCGTGATGGTCTGCGACAACGGAAAAGGATCGGCCATATAAGTATGGGAGGAACTTCGCAACCGCCCAAACTAGGGCCAGACAATCACGTTCAGTGATGGAATAGTTGCGCTCCGCGGGGGAGAGGAGCCTGCTGGCGTAAGCGATAACCCGGTCGTGGCCACGCTGGCGTTGTGCCAGTACCGCGCCGATTCCGTGACCGCTGGCATCAGTACGGACTTCGGTAGGCGCAGAACGATCGAAATGGGCCAGACAGGGAAGCGTTGTGAGAAGGTCGATTAGATGCGAGAATGCAGAGGCCTCGTTATCGCCCCACTGGAAAGGGGCGTCTTTTTTCAAAAGCTCGGTTAGTGGTCGTGCTATGGCGGCGCAATTTCTCACGAAACGGCGGAAGTACGAACAAAGGCTGATGAAGCTGCGCACATCCTTGACACACTTCGGAACAGGGAAGTGCGCAACAGCATGGATCTTGCCTGGGGCCGGTTGCACTCCGTTCGCGTCAACGAGATGTCCAAGGACGGTAATCTGGCGACGGCCGAATTGGCACTTGAATGCGTTGAGTTGCAGACCGGCTCGACGAAAAACGTCCAGGACTGCTGAGAGGCGCTCGAGGTGCGTAGCGAACGTTGGGGAGAATACGATAACGTCGTCCAGGTAGCACAGGCACGTGGACCATTTGAATCCGTGAAGAAGGGAGTCCATCATGCGTTCAAAAGTGGCAGGGGCGTTACATAGACCGAACGGCATCACTTTGAATTGATAAAGACCGTCGGGTGTGACAAAAGCAGTCTTCTAGCGGTCGAGATCGTCCACGGCAATCTGCCAGTAGCCGGAGCGAAGGTCAATAGAAGAGAAATAGCGAGCACCGTGGTGGCAGTCAAGGGCGTCATCAATCCGAGGTAGGGGATACACGTCCTTTTTGGTAACCCTATTAAGGTGCCGATAATCCACGCAAAAGCGCCATGAGCCATCCTTCTTTTTGACCAGTACTACAGGTGACGCCCATGGACTATATTATGGTTCAATAATGTTCTTGGCAAGCATTTTGCGATCTTCTGCGTGAATAACTTGACGTTCAGCTGGTGACACTCGATACGGGCGGCTATGAATAGGAGGGGCATCGCCGGTATTAATGCGATGTTTGACAGCTGTACTTTGGGCCAAAGGACGATCGTTAAAGTCAAAAATATCGTGGTAGGAAAACAGAACGCGGTAGACTTCACGAGCGTGCTCGGACGGCAAGTCGGGGGCAATCATTTTCTGGAAGTCAGCGATGGTACAATTTGCCGACTGCGATGGTAGAGGAGTATCGGATGAAGTGTCGTCAACTGCAATGGATGCTACTGAGTGATCCTCGAATGAGCAAAGTTGGGCCAGAGACATCCCACGTGGCAGCACTTGTGTCGTCAAGCCAAAGTTGACCATTGGCAGGCAGACGCAATTCGCCGTAATAGATAAAACTGTATGAGGTACTGTGAACCCGTGTGTAAGGAGGACGTCTTGCATAGGAGCCGCGATGTAGTGGCCGTCGGGGACTGGTGGGGATGACACTAGGTCAACGTAGGTCAGTGCCGAAGGTGGCAAGCGAACGAAGTCGGCGGAACTGAGGCGACTGGGGTGTGGTTCAGCAGGATCGAGAACAGGCAGGTCAAGGCGGAGAGTACTGGCGGAACAATCGATGAGAGCAGAATGTGCGGAGAGGAAGTCTAAGCCGAGGCTGATGTCGTGGGGACAGTGGGCGATGACTGTGAATAGCACGATTGTTGAGCGATCGGCGAAGGAGACGCGGGCGGTACACATACCAATAACGGGGGCTGTTCCGCCATCGGCGACACGGACAACAGGCGTCGTGGCGGGCGTGATAATTTTCTTGAGCCGGTTACGAAGGTCAGCGCTCATTACGAACAAATGCGCCCCAGTGTCTATGAGTGCAGACACAGAAACACCGTCGACATGCACGTCAAGAAGGTTCAGATGAGTGGGCAACGTCAGTAGAGGATTTGGCGGCGTAGGGAGCAATGCAGCGTCACCTCGAGGCGCTGCATCGTCTAGTTTTCCGGCTGGGAGCGGCGTCCGAAAGGAGTCGGCGAATAGGAGCGACGGGGCTGGGGAGAGCGAGATTGTCGTCGTTGGGGCGAAGGCGAACGAGAATTGGGGCGGTTCGTTGAAGGAGAATCAGTGGCGGCATTATCGGAGCGTGCGGCATAGGGACGAGAAAGGCCACCTGGGGAGCGAGAATAGGCAGTGTAAGTAGACCGGATCGGGGAACTCCAGCGACTGCGACAGTTCTGAGAAATGTGCCCGATTCGATGGCAGTAGAAACAAATGGGCTTGTCGTCAGCAGTGCGCCATTCAGATGGGGTGCGGAAACGTGGTGGGTAAGATGATTCGGGACGGGGCGGAATGGAAGAAGCCGGGCGGGTATCAGGGCGATGGGCAGAGCAGATGGTGTGAAGACCCATGTTTTGGAACTCCTGGCGGACAACTGCCTGGATCAGTGAGACCGTGACTGCAGATGTGTTGGTGGGACTGGAGTCGAAGGCAGCCGGATAGGCGGCCTCGATCTCACGCCGGACGAACCTGGTAACATCAGCAGTGTTGTTGGGACGAGGAGCGTCGGCACAGGAAGATGTCGCTGGGGTGTTGGGCAGACGGGCAAACTTCTGGTCAATACGTCGGCTTTTGGCGAGTTCCTGGTGGCGGCACTCTTTTATAACAGCATCCACCGTCGCTACGTTGTTGCATACGAGCAAGTGGAAGGCGTCATCGGCAATGCCTTTGAGGATGTGGGAAACCTTGTCTGACTCAGTCATGTGGGTGTCAACTTTGCGGCTCAGAGCCAAGACGTCCTGAATGTACGTGACATAGGGCTCTGTTGACGTCTGCACACGGCCGGAAAGCGCCTTCTGCGCGGCAAGTTGGTGACCGTAGGGGTTGCCGAATAAGTCTCGAAGCTGTGTCTTAGGTGAATCCCAACTGGTGAGCTCATCTTCGTGCGTACGATACCAAACTCTAGGTATGCCACCGAGGTAAAAGACGACGTTGGCGAGCATAATAGTAGGGTCCCATCGGTTATTGTGGCTGACGTGTTCATACAGGCTGATCCAGTCATCGACGTCTTCCCCATCTTTGCCTGAGAATACGCCAGGATCACGGGGAGCGGGGAGAGTGATGTAGGTCGTCGAAGTGGCAGCAGGTGTCGGAGCCGGCGGAGTCGGGTTGTCGTCGCCGGGAGCCATGAAGGAAGGCTCGACGTACCGTCCACTGCGAAGCTCCGTGACGAGGTACAGGGAACGTCCACCTCCACCAGATATGTTACGTAGGAAGACACCGACGAAAAGCTATTTACAAGTATATTTACAAGGCAATACGCTGCGCTTGGCCAAGAGGCAACAGCCCGCGCTAGCTTCTAATCGTCGTCGTTGTCTTCACACTGCTCGCCTTTCGTGATCGCACATATTGTGCCGTAGCAATATATTCATCTGGTCTATGGGATCGCATGCGCGCTGTTGCTTTGTCTCTGCGTGTAGTAGTTAAGAGAGCCAGTTTAAGGGCGGAAAGAAGGAAGGAAAGGAAAGTCTCTGAAGCAAAATTGCAGCGCCGTGGTTTTAAAGCGCACCCGGGGTAGAGAAACGGAAGGTGATATAAGCGTGCGTGGCCATGATACGCACACGACAAACTGCCTTAAAATATTTAGACATGAGGGAAAGCTTCGTTAACAAACGCTAGCACAGGAATCAGCACTCGAATATAATTATAACCCTAATAATAACTGTAAATATTCATCTCATCTATGGGATCTAATGCGCGCGCTGTTGCTTTGGCTCTGCCTGTAGTTAAGAGAGCCAGATTAAAGGCGGAGAAGGAAGGAAAGGAAAGCAAGATTGCAGCGCCGTGGTTTTAAAGCGCACCCGTGGTAGAGAAACGGAAGGCGATATAAGCGTTCGTGGCCATGATACGCACCCAACAAACTACCTTAACATGTTTAGACTTGAGGGAAAGCTTCGTTAACAACGATAGCACAGCAATCAGCACTTGAATATAATTATAACCCTAATAATAATTGTAAATATTCATCTCATCTATGGGATCTAATGCACGCTCTGTTGCATTAATGAGACACTTATTAATGAGGCACAACAATGACAAACTTATTAACGAGACACAAAAGGTCTTCGGAAGAGGAGACTGCGTTGTTGTTTTCTTTTTCGTGAGCTCTGATTCACTGTTGCACTGCCTCCGGCAACGCTTGAGTCTCCAGACGAGCATGTTTTTCTTCTGGAGCTTCGCGGTCCACATTTTTCTCTTGAGCAAGGTACGTGGGCCAGTCAGCAAACTGCTAGTACCCGGCCTTAGACGACTGAGCTTGAGGGAAACTTGGACGACTTTGCCACTGTCCGTGTCAGTGTAGCTTGCCGAAGTGACGCTCGGATGAAAGTGCTTTTCGCATGGCTGAAATCGGACAGCGCGTTATACAGTTAAATCAACGACAGAAGTACTGGACAGTCCTCACGATTCATCATCATCATCATCATCATCAGCCTGGTTACGCCCACTCCAGGGCCTCTCCCATACTTCTCCAACAACCCCGGTCATGTACTAATTGTGGCCATGCCGTCCCTGCAAACTTCTTAATCTCATCCGCCCACCTAACTTTCTGCCGCCCCCTGCTACGCTTCCCTTCCCTTGGGATCCAGTCCCTAACCCTTAATGACCATCGGTTATCTTCCCTCCTCATTACATGTCCTGCCCATGCCCATTTCTTTTTCTTGATTTCAACTAAGATGTCATTAACTCGCGTTTGTTCCCTCACCCAAACTGCTCTTTTCTTATCCCTTAACGTTACACCTATCATTCTTCTTTCCATAGCTCGTTGTGTCGTCCTCAATTTGAGTAGAACCCTTTTAGTAAGCCTCCAGGTTTCTGCCCCGTAAGTGAGTACTGGTAAGACACAGCTATTATATACTTTTCTCTTGAGGGATAATGGCAACCTGCTGTTCATGATTTGGGAATGCCTGCCAAACGCACCCCAGCCCATTCTTATTCTTCTGATTATTTCCGTCTCATGATCCGGATCCGCCGTCACTACCTGCCCTAAGTAGATGTATTCCCTTACGACTTCCAGTGCCTCGCTGCCTATTGTAAATTGCTGTTCTCTCCCGAGACTGTTAAGCATTACTTTAGTTTTCTGCAGATTAATTTTTAGACCCACTCTTCTGCTTTGCCTCTCCAGGTCAGTGAGCATGCATTGCAATTGGTGCCCTGAGTTACTAAGCAAGGCAATATCATCAGCGAATCGCAAGTTACTAAGGTATTCTCCATTAACTTTTATCCCCAATTCTTCCCAATCCAGGTCTCTGAATACCTCCTGTAAACACGCTGTGAATAGCATTGGAGATATCGTATCTCCCTGCCTGACGCCTTTCTTTATTGGGATTTTGTTGCTTGCTTTATGGAGGACTACGGTGGCTGTGGAGCCGCTATAGATATCTTCCAGTATCTTTACATATGGCTCATCTACACCCTGATTCCGTAATGCCTCCATGACTGCTGAGGTTTCGACTGAATCAAACGCTTTCTCGTAATCATTGAAAGCTATATATAAGGGTTGGTTATATTCTGCACATTTCTCTATCACTTGATTGATAGTGTGAATATGGTCTATTGTTGAGTAGCCTTTACGGAATCCTGCCTGGTCCTTTGGTTGACAGAAGTCTAAGGTGTTCCTGATTCTATTTGCAATTACCTTAGTAAATACTTTGTAGGCAACGGACAGTAAGCTGATCGGTCTATAAATTTTCAAGTCTTTGGCGTCCCCTTTCTTATGGATTAGGATTATGTTAGCGTTCTTCCAAGATTCCGGTACTCTCGAGGTCATGAGGCATTATGTTATCGCAAAAGCCAGTATGACAGCAAAGTGAATGGAAACGAGAAGCAAACTTCCTTACCCCTGTGTGCTTCGTTGGCGCAAAATCCTCACGCGGCACTGCGCTGCGTTGGCCGGGAACCTGTAGACGCGAACTGTGGGTGCCGCAGCATAATTGGAATTACAGTTGGGGGCACAACAACATTCAGGCATACTGTTTGGGTTGTCGGTACATGCCGTGGCAGCAATAGGGAGTCCAAGTTGAGTGACGGAGGCAGCTCGTTCACTTGCGACCGGCTACACAAAAAGAAAGAGAAGAAAACGTGGTTTGCGCACAATGTAGCGAGAGCCCGACCCACGCTTTCTGCTACAAACAGAATTGGGAAGTTTTGTATCTGAAATAGTCACGACTATTGTGAAATAAATAATACACGACGGTAGTATTAAAGCCGTCTAACAAGAATAAAGCTTTTGTGGGAGAAGAATGTGACAAAAGCAGTAACTTTTTGTCAACTTGAGTGCTTAAAAAGCTACTGCCGTCGTGCACTCGCATGCGATTGGCCACATACTAGACGACAGCCGCAAGCCGTGACAAGCCACGTCGCTTTCTCGTCGTTTCAGTCGGCTGCCTCAATCTGCCGCCGATCTCACCATGTAGACGTCAGGCTCTAGAAAGGAGGAAATGGATAGGCCTTCAGTAGTATAGGTGGTGTTGCCTCAATTCTGCCCCGAAAGCAGATCGCTTCTAAGATAAAGCCCGCGCGACGGCGCCAACGCAATGGCTACTTAGTTCAGCGATTCACCTACCTCCCCTCGCACGGTTCCCTGCGCGCGATGGAAGACGGTGCACTTCCTCCCCAGTCCTCCGCCCCTTGCACAGGCCAGATTGAGCAGCAATCGTCGGCTCACCCTCGCCCGCTTTCGACCACACATACAGCATAAGGTGCGCGGCGACGGCGTTATTGCCCTAGGATTTTATACGCGGCATCACGCTGACGGCGACGACGACAAAATGCGTCTGGATTTGCAATATAATTGCTCTCGCAATGAAAAATAGCACGCGTTTGTGGTGTTGTGGTTAGGGTGCTCGACTGCCATGCAGCGGCCGGATTTAAAATCCTGGAGTGTGTTGTGCGTGCATGTACTGAGAAATGCCACGGTGTGCACATGTACGAAGCCTTGTGTGCTCGGCATGGCACGATCGTACTGCACGAATAAAAACCTTTGTCGCACACAGTTCCTTTGAAAAGAGCCCGTTGCACAACGGGCCTTATATATTTAAGCCGCATAGGCTAAGCGCGCTTAACATGAACTTTCGTACCACATAAAAATACCCCATTTACCCAGCGGGCCGCATCCTAAGCGTCGTTACTTTGAACTTTGGTACCGCATAGTATGCCCCATTTATATGGCGGGCTGCCTCGTAAGCGTGCTGTTTTTCACTTTTGTACTGCATAAAGAAAATCCGGCTGGCAAAACGGGCTGCATATTTGCGGGCCGTGTAACTAGCTTACCATTATACCATGAGCCGACAATATTCGGTACGCATAGAAGCGTCGTTATATTGAGATTTTCTCCTGAATAGACGGCTCTGTTATAAGCGGGTAAAGTGGACTCTCGGGCGAGTTGGTGATTGGATATTGACATGTGTGCACAGCGCAAAAGATGAGGATTGAAGGAAGAGCAGAACACAGACGCTGCTGTTGGCGCCTGTGTTGTGTTTTTTCTTGAGTCCTCGTCTTTTGCGCTGTGCACACATGTCGTTATAAGCGGGATTTGACTGAGAATATAGGCGCTTCTACGGACGGGTTTTCAGCTGCAGCATACTTGTGAATAAAAGGCGAACGATCGAAAAAAAGGAGCGGACGCAAGTGAACAATTAAGCGGACAAAGTGAGCGCTGGACAGGTAAGTTCAGCGTTCGTCGTGTCTTTTTGTTTCCCTATTGACAGGCCTTTCGCGTTGGTGACTTGTTCATTCACAGGTGTGTACTGACTAGCCCAGCAAGAAACTGTGCTAATGAGCTGTAACACTTCGCCCTGTCTTATAGAACCTGTTCTTCGCATTCTTTTCAGCTCAGCCGCGTATAGGGTAAGTATATCACTTGACGTCCCTGAATGATCATTGATATGAAAGAGTCAAATGGCCCATTGAACTAAAGAGGCGGTGTCTATCATCTGTAGGAGTGAAACGGCACCTCATTTCTCATTGGCTGCGACGCCACGTTATGAGCGCACCTTCACAGAGTACACACTGCCTGCGATCCCACGTCACGATCAGGCCTCGGCGGAGCACAGCGGGCGAAAAGGTGCTCCGATAGCGCGCCAGCCGTTGCGAGAGGGCTGCACGGATGGGTGGATGTTATGAGCGTCCCCTTTGAAACGGGGCGGTGGGCTGTGCCACCAAGCTCTTGCTATTATACTGCCTAATGTCCTACCAAAAATAAAGAACGAAAAAGGGAAAAACAAAACACTATGAACTCCCACAACGACATTTTCTGACCCCCTATTACGAACTTTGCTTTGGTACCTCTCCGTCTTTTGTCGTTTCCCTACATTTTCCACCAATGTTCCAATCGCCTCTTACTAATCTTTATTGCGGACATGTTTACTTCTATCCTGCTCTCGCTGAACCCAAGGGCTTTAAGGCGGCGAGCGGTACCTAAATCGACCGCTCGGCAGATGTCTTCACATTCTAATAAAACATGCTTCATCGTTTGCCTAGCTCCACAGCAGCAAGCACATGCTTCTACTTCCTTTTTATATCTCGCTTTATAGGTGCGTGTCTTAAGGCATTCTGATCTCGCTTCGAAAAGTAATGAGCTTCGCTTTGAGTTATCATAAATTATTTCTTTCCTGATTTCGTTTTTTCCTCATAAGTAGTTAGTCATAAGAGGTTTCTTTTCCATCGACGCGACGCCATGCACCCTCGCGGTCGCAGTCGGAAGCCTGTGTTATCCGCGCGTGCCTTGTCCGCTTAAGCTCTCACCTGTGTTCTAAGTGCGCCTCGGTAATGCCAAATTAAAACGTGCCAAGCCAACATACAGTCGACAAAAGGCACCGTGAGCAGAGTCAGTGGAAACAGAGGTACGTCTGCAAGAATGGAGTGCGCGGAAACGACACAGAGAACTACTGGGGCATCACATCCGTCGAAATGACAAGAATCCAGATGAACCAGAGTAGCAAGGCTCCCAAACAGAAAAGAACAAAAGAACCGCCATACAAAGAAAAAAATATCCCACGCATTGTGGGAATCGATGTAAGCGAAACTTTGTATCCTGTTTGCTTTGACTGACGATAATTAGCGGTGATGTAGACGGTGAATGCGTGAGTTCGTTAGCGTTTAGTCCAATACGAGAATGACGAATTAATGATGATCAGTAAAACCAGGCTACAGCGGACAAATCAAGGGAGTTTTTAGAGTAGAAGGATCCCTGTCCTGGACTTGTCCACCATAAGGCGGCCTCGCCGCCTGCAGGGTTATCTGGCTGAGCTACTCGGTTACATGGTTGCCGTAGTCAGAACTTCAAATCCTTAGCTCTTATTTTTTATCTGAAGGTGGTAAGCTTGAAATCACCTCCTGCAGTACCTACATCCCCAGATGCCGAGAGCGAGCGGGGCTATAGTAATGCAGGTACAACCAAATTAGGAAGGCACACTAAGCTTCAACAAAGGTACACCCACCCCACAACAGGAATTGGCCTCCCTGGCGCAGTACTCGGCCGCTATGTCCCTTATGATTCTTCCAATTAACCCACGGCTCTCTGTCCTCAGCAGCTTCGGAGCACTTTACCAAGGCAGCGGTCATACGTGCAAGGCTGCAGAGGGTGCTAAGTGTGTCTGAACCCGGACAGACCGTCAACGAAAGCCGACCCTGGCAACGTTTAACACCTGAACCATCTCAGGGCAAGCTAGCTTAGCAGGACTCTTTGAGGAATCATAAAGAATTGTTTGGATATCATTGGCCTTAGTGGGGTTAGAAGAACTGGTGAGGCTTATACAGGGCTGGCAAACGGTCACGCCCTCGGCTATAGAGGACTCTCTGATAGAAATCAGTATGGAGTAGGATTCCTAATGCACAAGGACACAGCAGGTAACACTGACTACACCATTTATACACCGTTATTGGGAGGACAGTATTAGTCGTAATAAAGCTTTATAAGAGCTAGAGAATAAACGTAGTACAAGCCTACGCTCCAGCCTCCACTCATGATGATGGTGAAATAGAATTAGCGATGAGAAAAGTGCAAACTCCGTATACTGTTGTAACGGGCGACTTTAGTGGAAAAGAGGAGAAAAAGCAGGCTGCTGAACAAGCAGTTGGCCACCACGGTGTCAATTCTAGGAACGATAAAGCGATAAGGAGAGATAACAGCTTATAATAATTGGAACGTCATCAGCGCACCTGTCGTCGCCAGCTGCAGTAGTTTGCTTGCCTCATAAGTTCACCTTGCAGCGCCGTCCGCAGCGCTTCGTGTCGCCGCATCGCTGTCGTCATACTGGTCGGCTCAGCTTCCATAACATGGACAATGACAACGGGCTGCACGGAGATAAGCAAGTGGCACAATGCTTACGCACACTTAGACAATTCCCAGAGGAGCTTCTGCGTGAATGATCTTTTTCTTTTACTCCGGAGTGAAAACGAAATTGAGAGAAACCTGTGGCAAGTTAGCGGTAAATGCAACAGAAATGCGTTGGCATGACATCTGACCTCTTTGAGGCCCCGGTTCCTATATTAAAACCACATTCACCACAGTGCAAAGGGTTCTTCAGGAGGTCACTCAATATACGTGTTGACTCTTGAAGAAGCGAAGTGCAATGACTGTGGTCCGGAGCAGACTGTGGCCATTGAGATTGAAATTCAACAAGAGCGGGCACCCGGCGAAAACTGGCAACATGAAACACGTCAAGCCTAGTGCTTGCAACAACCGCGAGATGAGGCGAGCATCGGATAAAAACGAATGTGAAATGAAGTTAATAGAAAATGGTTTATTTAACAGCGAGCTGCATACGGCTAGCCGATTCGTCTGTCCCTCCGTCTGTCTGCTGTCGGTCGCCTGTACGCCGAAAGTTCCACCGGCGCCTCCCAATGGGCACACTCGAAAAAAAGGAGAGAGAAAGAGAGGCGCGTGGTTAGCCAGCACCACCTAGATAGAACTAGGCCTGTTTATTCCTATCAATGACTTCAGACTACCTGGCCCGAAATTTCCATTGACAAGGCTGGCGTGATGAAAGTGATGACGTCAAAATCACTGCTCCCTGCTCGAGAGCATCCCCATTGGATTCTATGGCAGTCTGGCCATGTGACATGACGTCATGGATCGGAGTAAAAAAGCATCGTGCTAGGTGACGTCATTGCGCAAGCCCTCGCGCAGCAGTTTCTCTATCCGGCTCCAGAATGGCCAGGCCACGCGTCATACATGCTCCATAGGAGCCGGCAGATTTCGATCAGCAGCGCCGCGAGCAGAACCGGGAACGAGCTCGTCCACGCTGTGCCAATGCTGCAGCCCATGCACAAGAACAGGCTCCTGCAGCCGAGCTCAAGCAGAAACTGCGTACCGAGGATCCGGCAGCCTACGAAGCCGTCCTCTAATGAACCGTCGGGATTAACCCGGTGATTAACATCGGGGCCGCCCGGCTCAACTTCGCTGGTGTAACCATCTGTACGGAGTGCTTGGGTGGAGTCTTTTTTCTGCTAAAACTGAAAAAAGCTTTGCGTCTAAAAGAAGTTACACTTTGCTACTTACTTTCCTTGCGTTTCCTAAAGACATGACAAAGACTCAATGACACGCCAGACGCGCCACCGTAGCGTACGAGGCCAGCTGTTCTTTCTTCTAAGAACCATTGTGGCTTGGAATTCGCTACCTGCGGGTGGGGTGTACTGCAACAATGTTGCTGTTGGCCGCACGCAAGAATGCCTTAATGGCGCTGTGGTTCATCTATCAATAAAGAATAAAGTTTAAGCATTTCTGTGGCACACGCATAAATTTACATTATTTAGCGTTTATTTCCATTAGTCATTCGTTACACGAATTAGTTACGGCGTCAAGGTAAGAAAGGACTCTAATATGATCCTTGCCATCTTTTTATTTTTATTTAGATAACTTCATCATCAGTGAACAGATGAACGATGACTCCTTAATACATAATCACACAAAATTCAAGCCTAACTTACTTGAGTCGCAGTTAAACAAATGAAAATAGATGGAATCGTAAGAATTTTTAAAAAATTCGTAATTGAAACCTGTGGTTAGCACACCACATTTTGCTATTCCCCGTCTTATAGCCGTGCTCTTTGTTTTTCAAACGAGAAATTGTTGACAGTTACCTTATATATTGATTAAGTGTAAGTTTTAATCCCTGACTGATGCGATAGCGATACAATTGGCGCATGCCGACGACACCAGCATAACGAAAGAAATGAGGAGTTGCTTTACCGCAGCACCAACTCAGCATTCCTAGCTTAATTATGAGCTCTGCAGATCATTAGTGAATACTGCCTTTTTACCCCTATTTCCATGCGGAATACGACGCACGTAATAGGCATTGCCATCGCCTTCGGTCAGCTGAACTAGGCAATGACTTCACAGTTTTAGAAATGGCGCACGTTACGCCAGATGTGCGTGCAACATTTAATTCGTGTCGGCTATTTATGGCTTTAAGCAAGCGTTATGCTCATAATTTTAAAGCTCCTTTGGAGAACGAGACGTGACACTGCCTTTCAGTGTGGATGTAGTGCGGGTCAAGCGTGCGTACCTTGCAAAATTGTATGCGTGCTATGTTGTGGGCTAGTATTACAGCCAATTAATATTCCTACTGCATGTACAGTGCTCACGGAATGAAATGCGACAGGCAGCCTTTAGTATAACCCCGCATATGTGCCAAGTACTCGAGAGTACCATGTCATGTCACCATGAATCTGGTCACCAAAGATGACGCGGACTTCGATCTAAGTGCACGCGCCAAAATTACGTCGATGCGATAGGAACTGCAGCCGGTGGAAACGAAAGTATGCGCATTAGTTAGCCCTAAATAGACGCGTTTCATTCCGTGAGCACTGTACTCGACTGAATCAGCTTGGCTAGAAATTTCGCAGGACTCTGAGGTTTCACAAAGGGTCGGCGTATTTGTGGTTGTCAAGTTATATCTTGATAATATTTTAGCCGTACATTAAGAATAATTAGAGAACAGGACGCCTGTAAGACTCCTTGTAGCATAACGCTTTGAAAGTTTCTGGTGCACACGGCCGTAGCTTCTACAAAATTATTTAACTCTTTTAGAAATCCAGAGGTAAGCATTTAGTGATTTTTAGCCAACCAGACTCCGTTCTCATTAACATCCCTCCATTCTTCTTTGCCCTTCTTCCTTAGCAAGCTGCTGACAAACATCATCATCATCATCATTATCATCATCATCATTATCATCAGCCTATTTTATGTCCACTGCCGGACGAAGGCCTCTCCCCGCGATCTCCATTTACCCCTGTCCTGCGCCAGCCAATTCTAACTAGCACCCGCAAATTTCCTCATATCGTCGCACCACCTAGTCTTCTGTCGTCCTCTACTGCGCTTCCCTTCTCTTGGTACCCATTCTGTCACTCTAATGGTCCAACGGTTATCTAATCTGCGCATTACGTGACCTGCTCAGCGCCATATTTTTCTCTAAATGTCTATTAGAATATCGTCTATACCCGTTTGCTCTCTGATCCAAACCACTCTCTTTCTGTATCCTAAAATGATGTCTAGCATTCTTCGTTCCATCGCTCTTTGTGTAGTCCTTAATTTGGTCTCAAGTTTCTTTGTCAGTGTCCAAGTTTCTGCTCCATATGTAATTAAGCACCGAGAAAATGCACTGATTGTACGCCTTCCTTTTCAATGATAACGGTAAGCTTCCAGTCAGCAGCTCACGCTGTCTGCCGAATGCGATCCAACTCATTTTTATTCTGTGAATTTCCTTCTCATGGTCAGATTTCCCTCTGTTTGTACAAACTGGGATACATAGCGCAAGAATGACACAGGGACAAGCTTGTATGTTCCCAGTTTGTATGTATCCCACCAACACGCCCGAACTTCTTCCCTGCATCCCTGTGTTTAGTTTACCCAAGTAAACGTACTCCTTCACAGATTCTAGAGGCTGACTGGTGATCCTGAATTCTTGCTCCGTTGCCCGGTTATTCATCATTATCTTTGTCTTCTGCCCCCATATTAACCTTCAGCCCCACTCTTACACTCTCTCTGTTAAAGGGACACCAAAACGAAACAATAAATCAGTTAAGATTAATAAAGCATTGTTCGAGAACTCTACAGACAGTCATTTCAAAATAATAGTTTGATTATTAGGTGAGAAAATGAAGGTTGAAGTATCAGTATTTAATTTCACGCCGAAATCCCGACGCGGGTACGTCAGCCTCACGTGAGGGATTCCAAAGTATGTTTTCGCATTTGAGCCCCGTTGGCTGAGTAAAGGTTCCTGAAACTTGACATGTTTAATATTTGGTTCCTTTAGAGCACAAAGTAGTCAATCTGTACCGCCATATAATTGAGCAAGCCCTAGCTGACGCCATCAAAATCCACGACATCACAGCGACCATGCGCGGAAACTTCAAGGAGGTGTCGCCACCCGTCTTTTGTTTTTGCGCTTTTTCTGGTTTAGCAAACGTCTTATCGTGTTACGAGGGGTGTTTTTCGTGTCATAGAAAGGTAATTTACTGATGCAGAGGAAATTTTTCTCTTTAGTATCCCTTTAAGGTTTTCAATCATCTTTTGTAACTCGTCTGTAGTGTTGCAGAATAGAACGATGTCATCGGCAAACGAAGGTTTTTTTTTTTTTATTTGAATATACTGCAGGCCCTTCACGGCCCGCGCAGGAGTGGTACAGAGATGCAATGAAAAAAAAATCATGATGACAAGTCAATAAACTGAATGTAGTTAATAAAAGAGTCGATGTTATTGCAACACACAATATCGTTAGTTAACTTGTTCCACTGGGAAATGGCTGATGGAAAAAGGGAATGCTTGTGAACATTAACACGACTTGGGGGAAGATAGATTGTTTTGGAGTGATTAAGTCTGGTTGAACGTTTTGGAGGATCTTGCAGGTAATGAGAACGTGCTATTTGGAAATGACCATGGTATAATTGATAGATGAGTTTCAGTCGCGAAATTGCTCTTCTCTGCGAGAGGGGTTTTAGGTTTGCCCTTGCTAGCAGACCCGAGACACTAGACTGCCTTTTGTAGTCCGAATATACAAACCTAATTGCTAATTTTTTTATGCGCTCTATTTTATTTATAAGGCATTTTTGATGAGGGCTCCAGATTAGATCAGCGTATTCTAGACATGGTCTTATTAGTGTTTTGTACGCATTTAGTTTGAGGTGTGGTGGTGCTGCGCGCAGTTTCCTGTTTAAGGACAGTTTGCCTATGGCTTTTTGGCACATGGTCGAAATGTGAGGCTCCCAGTTAAGGTTAGGCGTGAGTTTAATGCCTAGGTATTTTACCTGGTTGCTTTTGTTGATTGTTGACCTTCCGATCGAATATGAAAAGTTAAGCGGGAGTTTCTTATTTGTGAAAGACATGTAATGTGTTTTTGATCTGTTCAGTTTCAAGCCCCAAGTGTTGCACCAAGAGTAAATTGTTTGAAGTGAATTATGAAGTTCTATCTGGTCTTCTTGGTTGTGTACGACTGTGTACACGACACAGTCATCAGCAAACAGGCGCATCTGAATTGAGTTTTTAACGCAAAACTGGATGTCGTTTATGTACATCAAGAACAAAAGTGGTGACAGAACTGATCCTTGAGGTACTCCGGAGTAGACATCAAGTGGTTGTGAAAGATTATTATCGACTGAAACGCTCTGTTTACGATTGGTTAGAAAACTGTGGATCCAGGATATTATTTTATTACTAATACCGAAAGCCGATAGTTTTGTGATTAAATCCTGGTGCGGAACTACGTCAAACGCTTTAGAAAAGTCTAAAAAAACTGCATCTAATTGGTCATTATTAAGTACGTTAGCTATGTCATGAGTTAACTCTGCTAGTTGGGTTATGGTTGACAGGCTTGATCTGAAACCATGTTGTTGTTTATATAGGAGTTCGTTTGTTTCTAGGTGAGTTATTATGGCCTTAAATATTATGTGTTCCATTATTTTGCAGCATGAGCTTGTTAATGACACTGGGCGGTAGTTATTTAAATCTAATTTCGAGCCCGATTTATGTATTTGAATTATTGCAGCCTTGCGCCAATCGTCTGGTAGCACTGATGTTTGAGGAGAAAGAATGAATATTTTAAACAGACACTTCGATGTCCAACTTGCGTATCGACTTAAGAATGAGTTAGAAATTTGATCGGGGCCGGTAGATTTTTAAGATCGAGCTTATGCAATAGAGACAGTATGCCCTCTTCACTTACAGTTAATTATTCCATTGGTATTTTGACATCGTAAGGTGTTAAAGGGAAGCTGAAGAGTCTGTCGAATTCAATAAGACGCTCACATACGGATGCGGGAACCTTATAAACCATGTAGGTAAAATTTGGTTTTTTTTTTCAATTAGAAGCGACGTAATCGTGGGTTAAAACTGCGCTGTAGCTCCGCCCCCCCCCCCCTCGAATGCCGCGCGCTGCTGCTGACGCTGACGATGCGAGCGGAGACCGGAAACCGCGGTGTTGTGACGTCAACTGTAGTGTTTTGTTCCTTCGCAGCCTGTGCGACCGTGCCTGACCTTGCTTGTTTCTGCGTGCGTGCCATCGTAATCTGCTTCGATCGACCCTGCATTCCTTTGTTGGTGCGTCTGCGTGTATGTAGAGTGGTAGTACACGGCCAGCCCTGCAATTCGGCCTGCGCAGTTGCTGTATATGGCCACAGAATGAGGGAGGACTACTTGCCACTAGCAGGCTTTGTAAACGCAGCGCGAAAAGATCGGAGCAACGAAAACAAAGACGGCACAAGTGCGGACTGACTGATGATAACTGGTGTTCGAAGGCCTTATGAATACACGAACTCGCCCAAACTTGGATTTTGATTTACTGCGAGCTCCTTCGTGTTAGCACGCTGAACAGAAGGTGCATGTTTATCTCCCGCCCTTGACGCAGGTTTTATCGCAAAGCGCCGCGAATTTTCTATTTGCACGTGTGCTGTAAAACAGCCTGCATGCAGCTACCATAACGCAGTGCAAATGTAGAGATTGCATGTGCTGGAAAGCCGGCGCACGCCAGGACGCTACGCTCCCGCCTTCTCTCGCGCACAGCGAGAAACCGACCGTCTCACGTAGCCGACGGAATTCGCCGCCTTTACTACTTCGGTTACGAGTAGTAAAGGCGCACAGATGAAGGTCACTACACGTACTGCATGAACCGGGAAGCTTTTCACGCGTTTAAACCGTCTTTATAGATTGCGACAGCTTTGGACAGCGCACAAGTGCCGACGATCGCATCCCCGCTTACGTTCCACGAGGAGGCATGCAGGAACACAAAACTACGGTTGTTTGACCGGAAAGGAGCTCACTAGATCGGCGAAAGATCGACAAGATCACTAGGTCGCTTTGCAAAAAACATACTCACCAAAGAGCATTTCCAACACGAGGAGATCCGAAGACTTCGCTTTCGTTCGCGTCGAAAGCACTGCTCGCACCAGCATCGTTTGCTTCTTCGAGAGGCCGGCTCTTCGCAATCGGCTCGTACATGTAGGGAGTAACGCCGAGCTCCTCAGAAAAACGCAGTCTCTCTAAATTTTCCATTACCTCTTAATTTTCCATTACAGCACCAAACTACCTGGCACCGCGCTTCATGTGTAGCGGCAGCGGTCGGTCACTAGAGTTAACGTCACGAGGCGCCCGACCAATCACAGGCGGAAACGAGACGCGCGAGCTGGGCGTGTCGGCTGCTGCACTTTTCGTCGAAATAAGATATCTTTGCGCTTTCTGTCGCTCAATTTCGATACGATATTCAAATTCAGAGGGTTGAAAACCATTATGTACACATGTTCACTCATTTTTTCTGGAAAACCTTTCAGCTTCCCTTTAAAGCTGCAATTGTAGCATGTTTCGTAAAAATTGTCTGAAAGAAGTTATTCATCTCTTTAGCAATGTGTTCAGGGTCTTTAATAACATGATCCGAGATTTTTTATTTGCGTTATTTTTTATCGTTCATCTGACAAATATCGCCAGAATTTGTGAGGGTCATGCGCCATAAACGAAGGTAATGTAGTGTCAAAGAAACGGGCTTTTGCTTCCGATATTTTTTGCTTGAATGTACCGATAAGATCGTCTAACGTGCACGTGGTTCCCTTTTTCCGCCGTCGTTTGATTTTTCTTTTTAGTTGGATGATTTCACGTGTTATCCACGGGTATTCTCGGTTAACGCGTTTCTTTTTATTAGGGATGAAGGTGTTTTCGTAATACTTAACAATATTTCTAAAACGCGTGCAGAGCTCTTGTACATTTGTTAGTTCATTGAATGAATGAAACTGGAATTATAGGAAACCTAGTACAGCAGGATCATTTGCGCGTGTGTAATCCTTAAAGTATATAGGTTGTGGTTTTCTGTGTTTTCGCGTCGTTGAAATGGGACAGGTTAGAATAAGCGCTCTGTGGTCTGAAATGCCATTCTCGATGGACACGGAAGATCTTTCTAATGTACCACTTATAAGAACTAAGTCAAGTAAAGATGATGATGTTGAAGTGATACGGGTCTTATCAGTTACCATTTGGCTCAGTGAAAACGTATATGCCAAGTCTAGTAGGGATTCTGAACTTCAGGCATCACGGCCGTCATGCGAGCGGTTGTTCCAGTCTATTCCGGGAAGGTTAAAATCCCCGGCAATAATAAGTTTTGATCTAGCATCAGTATGTTCTGTGAGGCAATCATGAATCTGATCGATGAATTCCGGAGCTGCATTTGGGGGCCGAGAAACGCCCCCTACAGTTATGTTTTTGTTACAATATGTCATTTTGCACCATAAACTTTCATGGTCCGGAATACCATCAAGTTCTAAGGACTTTATATTATTTTTAATTGCTATCGCGACACCGCCGCCTCTTGATCCTCTGTCCTTACGCAACAGTTTGTATGAAGGAGGAATAACTTCAGAATCACGTACACCAGGGTTAAGCCATGTTTCTGTTATTACTAATATGTGAGGTTGATAAGACAGGATTAGGTTTTCTAATTGATCAAATTTATTTACCACACTTCGGGCATTTAGGGAAAGGATTCGTGTAGTTTTGGTACTGGGCTGTCATTTGGAAACTTTCTTGTTTTTAGAGGATTTCAGCGAAGTTGAAGTGGAAAGGGACTGTTTTGAAAAACTTGCTTTCTGCGGTAATTCAGTCCTAACATTCTTCACTGGGTTCCAAGTATACCCTTTATCATCGATTCTCAGTTTGTCGAATGTTAGCCTAGCTTTTGCTCCGTTTGTCCTTTCACTTACCACTGAATGCCACAAGTGCGTGCGCATTTCCCTTACTCTCTTAGAAAAATCTTCGGAAACAGTTAATGGTGTGCCTTTCAGTTTGTAGCAGCAAGATAAGATTTTGTTTTTTTTCGGCGTAATCAAACAATCTAAGTATGATTGAGTGGTCTCGGTTACTTGTGCGGGTACCTATCCTGTGAGTAATTTCGAGGGTTTTCACTTCAATGCCAGCGTTTCTTTTAAAATGTTTTCTCTCCCTATCTTTTCGAGTGAAGCTATATCTTCGTGAGGTTTTTTGTTAGGCCGTAAATAATCAAGTTGTTCCGTCGACTTCTATTTTCTAAATCGTCTAATTTCAATGCCAGATCTTGTATTTGATTTTTCGTGGTGCCATAATTATTTTCACATTCGGCCAACTTCTCTTCGCAATACTTCAGTCGTTCCATGTCGTTTTCAATTGCGGCAAGCCTAGCTTCCATGTTATCAACTGTTCGCTCAACCTTTTTCATGTTAGTTACTAGTTCTTTTAACGTTTTGTTGGTTTTAGATTGTTCTTTCAGAATTTGTTTCAGAAGGTCGTTATTAGGACGAGTATCCGATTCTGAGTCTGACGTCGGACCGGGGTTAAGCTCGACATCGCCCGATGTTAGCAGCAATAGCTTAAATACATCATAGCACTCAACAATCAGTACAGCAAGAAAGTGTGGACTTGGAAGCACCGTCAGCGTTACATCATTATCCCGTAAAGAGGGTACAGAGTAGTTACTGACCTGCACAACGAAAACAGCAGGAATAAGCATGGGCGTCTGGTCGGTGCCACCAAGTCCACTGAAGCGGATGGGGTCATGGGTCGGGTTTATATACTGCCGAGTGCCTGATAAGGTTGACGTGACCGCATCCGTGACATGGTCGCTGCGTAGTTGAAGGGCGTCGATCGTGATCGGATTCTGCGCATATTTGTTGTCCCGTGCTCTGTCACCCGAAGCTACTGGCATTGTTCCGTTTGCGTGCATAAGTGTGGCCTGCCCGGTGGTGAGGCCGCTTGGACACAGCGCAATCTGCACAACGAAAAGAGCAGGAATAAGCATGGTCGTCTGGTCGGTGCCACCAAGTCCACTGAAGCGGATGGGGTCATGGGTCGGGTTTATATACTGCCGAGTGCCTGATAAGGTTGACGTGACCGCATCCGTGAAGTGGTCGCTGCGTAGTTGAAGGGCGTCGATCGTGATCGGAGTCTGCGCAGATTTGTTGTCCCGTGCTCTGTCATCCGAAGACACTGACATTGTTCCATTTGCGTGCATAAGTATGGCCTGCCCGGTGGTGAGGCCGCTTACAGCTCAATCTGCACAACGAAAAGAGCAGGAATAAGCATGGTCGTCTGGTCGGTGCCACCAAGTCCACTCGTATTCCAAGTATTCGCCGCCGATCCTTACTTCCAAACCTTCCCAGTTTAATAGCTTGAATATTTCTTCCAAGCACGCAGTGAATAGCATTGGAGAGATTGTGTCATCTTGTCTGACACCTTTCTTTATTGGTATCTTCCTACTTTTCTAGTGTAGAATTAAGGTGGCTCTGGAATCTCTGTAGATAATTTCCAAGGTATTTATGTAAGCGGTCTGTACTCCTTGATTACGCAATACCTCTTTGACTGCTGGTATCTCTACTGAATCAATTGCTTTTTCGTAATCTATGAAAGCCATATAAAGAGGCTTAATGTATTCTGTTTCATTTGTCGATAACCTGATTAATGACACGGATTGATCAATTGTAGAGAATCCTTTCCTGAAGCCCGCCTGTTCCCTTGGTTGATGAAAATACAGTGTAGCCCTTATCCTATTGGAGAATATTTTGGTAAATATCTTATATAACACCGGGAGTAAGCTAATAGGCCTCTAATTTTTCAGTTCTTTAATGTCTCCCTTTTTGTGGATTAGTATAATGTGTGCATTCTTCCAGTTTTCTGGGACCCTTGCAGTCGATACAACGTTCGTATAAAGAGCCGCCAGTTTTTCAAGCATTACGTCTCCTCCATATTTCATTAGATCGACTGTTATTCCATCTACTTCTGCCGCTTTTCCCAGTTTCATGTCTTGCAAGGCCCTTCTGATCTTATCGCTTGTTATAGGAGGAGTTCCTGTATCCAGTTCATTATCGTTCCGAATGGAGCTCGCCTGAGTCATCTGGGTACAGTGCAGGTCAGTATAGAATTCCTCTGCTTCATTTATTACACCTTCGAGGTTGCTGATGTTGTTAGCCTGCTTATCATTCAGTGCACACACCTTGGTTTGACCTATCGCATTTCTCAATGATTTCAGGCTGCAACCATTTTTTACGGCTTCCTCAGTCTTTCTCACGTTATAATTTTGAATATCACTTATTTTCGCCTTGTTGATCAGTTTTGACATTTCCGCGAATTCTATCTTATATCTTGAGTTGGACACTTTCATTCTTTGTGGTTTCTTTATAAGGTCCTTCGTTATTTAGGAGAGCTTGCCAACTGGTTGCCTTGGTGCCTTGCCTCCCACTTCAGTTGCTGCCTCTGGAGCCGGCCTCGTTACGCTTTCATTCATTAGTTCTATGTCATCATAATCATCATCATCATCGTCATCATTTCTTTGTTTTAAGGCTGCAAATTTGTTTGCAAGTACCAGCCTAAACTCATCTGCTTTTACCCTTACTGCCTCTAAGCTGACCTGTTCCTTCATGACCAAGTTTATTCTTTCTCTCTTCAAACTGACGTGAATCCTAGCGCCAGCTAACCTATGATCACTGCAATTTACCCTACCTATCACTTCTATATCCTGCACTATGCTGGGATAGGCACAAAGTATGAAATCAATTTCATTCCTTGTTTCACCATTAGGGCTTTTCTAGGTCCACTTTCTATTGCTACGCTTCCTGAACAACAGTCGATACTAAATCGCTGCAAGAAACAACGGCTTAACCGCAGACTGAGAAAGAAGGTGGCAGAGCTGAACCGAGCGATCGAGGATCACTGCCGCGCTCTCTGCATGCAACAGTGGAACGAGATCTGCAACGCGGCAGACGGGCAGATGCATAGCGGGAAGACGTGGAACCTACTGCGGCACCTGCTCGACGAAACGAAGACCAAGTCGCACCAAAGGGACAGACTCGCCAAGCTCATACATCGGGCGGTCTCAGCACACGGCGTCGACGAAGTCACCAGGCGCATTAACGACAAATACCTGCCGACTACACCTACCGAACAACACGTGCCGTACAGCGGCCTGCCTAACGCGAACCTCGATCGTGACATCGACGTCGGGGAGGTACGCGCGGCCCTGCACGACCTCAACAGCCGGTCGGCAGCCGGCCCAGACCTCGTCATGAACAAGGCGCTCAAGAACCTCGATGACGGCTCGATTGAAAAGCTCGCACAATACTACAACAAGTGCTGGAGAGCGGGAGCGCTGCCAAAGCTGTGGAAGACAGCCAAGACCATCCTGATCCCCAAGCCGGGGAAGCCGCCGGACACGGATAACCTCCGGCCCATCTCGCTCACGTCCTGCGTGGGCAAGGTGCTGGAGCACGTCCTGCTCAACAGGTGGCAAGACTACCTGGAATGAGAAGGGCTGTACCCGGCCACTTTGATCGGCTTCAGACAGCATCTCAGCACGCAGGACGCGATGCTGCAGCTCAAACACCAAATCATCGATGATGGCGGCAGCGCCCGCGACAACAAAGCCATCCTAGGGCTCGACCTGCAGAGCGCCTTCGATAAGGTGAAACACTCGGCGATTCTGTCCCAAGTCTCCAAGCTCAACATGGGGGAAAGATCCTACAACTACATCAAGGACTTCCTCACGGACAGGACCGTCGAGCTACGAGCAGGCGACCTACAGACGAAAGAGAAGAAGCTCGGGAGCACCGGAACACCACAGGGATCGGTCATTTCGCCAATGCTGTTCAACCTGGTAATGATCGAAGTGGCCGAAAAGCTCGGGTGCATCGAAGAGGTCAGGCACACCATCTACGCGGACGATATCACGATATGGGTGACCGGTGGCAGCGACGCCCACATCGAGGGCGCGCTGCAAGCCGCCGTCGACGCAATAGAAGACCAGCTGGAAGGCACCGGACTGAGATGTTCGCCGAGCAAATCGGAGCTTCTCATACTCCCACCTACCAAATACAGCAGAGGCAAGACTAGACAACGCGAAAACGAAAAAAATCAGAATCGTGACCAAATCCGGCAACGTAATCCCCGAGGTCGGCAAAATTAGGATCCTAGGCATGGTCTTCGAAAAGCACGGAAGGAACGGCGAAACCATCACCCGTCTCAAGGCAAAAACAGCCAACGCGATTCGACTCCTCAAACGAGTCACTTCCCGAAAGGCTGGCATGAGAGAGGAGAGCCTAATTAGGCTCGTCCAATCTTTCATCATCGGCCACGTCGCGTACGTTGCAGCCTACCACAGATGGCTGCAACACGAACGAAACAAAATCAACGTGCTCATCAGAAGAGCGTACAAGACAGCGCTGGGCCTGTTCGAGTCCACAAGCACGACCCGCTTGTTACAACTCGGGCTACACAATACGCTCGAAGAAATAGCCGAAGCGCAACGGACCTCTCAACTGGAGCGGCTGTCCATGACCAAAGCCGGGAGGAAGATACTGGACGATCTGGGAATAAGACGCTCGGACGAGGTGGAGATGAAGCTCCCCGTCCCCGAAGAGGTCCGACGCCAGACCAGAATCGACCCCATACCGAGGAACATGAATCCCGAGTTCAACAAGGGAAGAAGAGCGGCGAGGGCCAAGGCTCTCATCGACCAGCATGCCAACGACGACCACGCGCGGTACGTCGACGCGGCCGAATACCAACGGAACGCCATCGCAGCGGTCGTCATAGAGGCGTCAACCGGCGCCAAGAGGACGGCAGCGAGCGTGAGAAGCACCGAAGCGGAGCAAGCGGAGGAGGTAGCCATCGCCCTGGCCATCGCCGACGCAGACTGCCACACGGTGCTGAGTGACTCAAGACAGGCGGTGCGAAACTTCGCCAAAGGGCAAATCTGCAGGGAGGCTGAGCGCGTACTGAGAGCGGTAAAACTAGACGAACGAAAAGTACGACTCAAGTGGTTCCCGGCGCACGCGGGCGACGCGTCGGAACGAAATGAGAACCATAACGAGACGGCACACGCCGCGGCGCGAGCGCTAACCAACCGCGCCCCGGCGACAGACCGTCCGCCGTGGTTCGGAACGAAGGACCGCATGACGGATTACAATGAAATCACGAAGGCCTACCGCTTGGCTCGCAGGACTCTTCCACCCCCGCACCCGAGACTGAGTCGAGCGGAGGCGGTAGTACTGAGACAGCTCCAGACCGGATCGCTACCGAGCCCGAAACTGTTGAATCGCATGTACCCCGAGGCATATCCGACAGATATGTGCAGAGTCTGCCGGAGGGAGACCGCAGACTACACGCACATCTTGTGGGACTGCATTAAATATCCAGAAGACGCTAACTCAAGAACACTCCCACCGCGGCTCGAGGCAGCCGCGAAGAGCTACGACCGAGACGATCAGCTCTGGGCCGTCCAGCAGGTCCTCGAGGCGCTCGAAAGGCACGGACCCAGCGAGCCGGCAACGGCGAGCGGAGACCCGCGCCGAGTAACGGCACCTTCGAGGATGACGTAGGCCCTCGTCGGGGAGCGCGAGCGCCCAACTGCAGGCATAAATAAAGTTTCTCCAATCCAATCCAATGAACAAGGTGTTCATTATTCGAAGCTTATTCCTGTCTGCGAATTCTACCAGCACCTCTCCTCTAGCGTTTCTAGCATCGACGCCATTGTTGCCAATTGCCTGTTCACCCTCCTGCTTTCCCCCCACTTTTGCATTGAAGGCACCCATTAGTACTCCATATCGAGTTTGCACTTTTCTTATCGCAAATTCAACATCTTAATAAAACTGATCTACTTCCTCATCGTCGTGGCTGGATGTTGGAGCGTAGGCTTGTACTACCTTTAATCTATGCTTCGTATTAAGTTTGACTACGACTACGGCTACCCTCTCATTAATGCTGTAGAATTCATCAATGTTGCCCGCTATGTTCTTTTGGATTAAGAATTTTACTCCGTACTGCTTCTTATCTGGCAGACCTCTATAGCAGTGGACATGGCTGTTATTAAGCAGCGTATAAGCCTCACCAGTTCTTCTAACCTCAGTAAGGCTGATCATATCCCAAACAATATTTGATAGTTCCTCGAACAGTACTGCTAAGCTAGCCTCACTCAACAGAGTTCGGCAAATAAATGTTGACAAGGTCAGTTTCCACTGGCGGCCTGTCCAGACCCAGAAGTTCTTGGCACCCTCCGCTGCGTCACAGGTTTGACCGCCGCCTTGAACAGGTGCTTCGCAGCTGCTGGGGACTGAGGGCCGTGAGTTAATTGTAGATATCATTGGAGAGGTTGCGGCCGAATACTGCACCAGGGAGGCCAATTTCTGTTGTTGTGAGGGAATGTCTTTGTTCAAGCTTAGTAGGCCTTCCAAATTTGGTTGTACCTGGATTATTATAGCCCCACTCGCTCTCCGCATCTTACGCCGGTTTCAGGCGCCACTCCAAGCCTGCACATGTAGTGCACTGGAGGATGTCATACGCAGACAAACATATCCCACCAACAAATATACTATTCTGAATGAAACTTAAGGAGAAGCGCTAACTCGGGTGCTCCGACAAATAAAATTTGCAATCCTTTCTTCTCAGCAAACACATCACCGAAATTGATCTGTTACGTTGAACTTAAAAGAACCAGTTAAAATTTAGTGCTTTCAGCAAGCAAATTTATTATTTAGTTTAGCAAAATTTTACATGAATTCTCAAAAGGTTGTGAAATTCAGGAAACAAGACCCGAAGTACTCAATTCTACCTCAGCAACTAAAAACGATTCAAAATTTTTAAGATAGAAGATAATATTATCGAAGTGCATGTAATACATTGCATATGACATACAAATACAGAAGAGGTATCAAAGTCGCAAGCCTGAGTGTGAGACCTCCTATAAAACGCTACATCAGACAGCAACATTCTGGTAAACTGTAGTAAACACAGAAAATTAAGCTATAAAACTTGCTCAGATAAGCAAAAAAATAAAACATACATACATAAATATATCACGACTCATTAAGAACATTAAGAAGTGTTTATGACAGGCCGCCATTGGAATCTGAACCTGGCAACGTTTAACGTTAGAACATTATATAGTGAGGCGAGTCTAGAAGTGTTATTGGAGGAATTAGAGGGTAGTAAATGGGACATAATAGGGCTCAGTGAGGTTAGGAGGACAAACGAAGCATATACAGTGCTAAAAAGCGAGCACGTACTATGCTACTGGGGCTTGGCGGAGAGACGAGAACTAGGAGTCGGATTCCTGATTAATAAGAATATAGCTGGTAACCTACAGGAATTCTATAGCATTAACTAGAGGGTGGCAGGTCTTGTTGTGAAACTTAAGAGGTACAAATTGAAGGTAGTACAAGTCTACGCCCCTACATCCCGTCATGATGACCAGGAAGTCGAAAGCTTTTATGAAGACATGGAAACGGCGATGGGTAAAGTCAAAACAAGATGCACTATACTGATGGGCGACTTCATTGCCAAGGTGGCAAGAAGCAGGCTGGAGAGAAGTCAGTGGGGGAATATGGCATAGGCTCTAGGAATAGCAGGGGAGACTTATAGTAGAATTTGCAGAACAGAATAATATGCGGATAATGAATACCTTATTCCGCAAGCGGGTTAGACGAAAGTGGACGTGGAGGAGCCCAAATGTCGAGACTAGAAATGAAATAGACTTCATACTCTGCGCTAACCCTGGCGTTATACAAGATGTGGACGTGCTCGGCAATGTGCGCTGCAGTGAGGAGGGAACGGAAGAAACTGGTACATCAGAAGCCATTCAATGAGTTAGCGGTAAGAGGGAAAATAGAGGAATTCCAGATCAAGCTATAGAACAGGTATTCCGCTTCAAATCAGGAAGAGGACCTTAATGTTAAAGCAATGAACGACAATCTTGTGGGCATCATTAAGGAGTGTGCAAGAGAAGTCGGTGGTAACTCCGTTAGACAGGATACCAGTAAGCTATCGCAAGATACAAAAGATCTGATCAAGAAACGCCCATGTATGAAAGCCTCTAACCCTACAGCTAGAATAGAACTGGTAGATCTTTCTATGTTAATCAACAAGCGTAAGACAGCTGACATAAGGAAGTATAATATGGATAGTATTGAACATGCTCTCACGAACGGAGGAAGCCTAAAAGCAGTGAAGAAGAAATTAGCAATAGGCAAGAATCGGATGTATGCGTTAAGAGACAAAGCCGGCAATATCGTTACTAACATGGGTGAGAGAGTTAAAGTGGCTGGGGAGTTCTATAGAGATTTATACAGTACCAGTAGCACCCACGACGATAATGTGAGAGAGAATAGTCTAGAGGAATTTGAAATCCTACAAGTAACACCGGAAGAAGTAAAGAACGCCTTGGGAGCTATGCAAAGGGGGAAGGCAGCTGGGGAGGATCAGGTAACAGCAGATTTGTTGAAGGATGGTGGGAACATTGTTCTAGAAAGACTGGCCACCCTATATACGCAATGCCCCATGACCTCGAGCGTACTGGAATCTTGGAAGAACGCTACCATAATCCCAATCCATAAGAAAGGGGACGCCAAAGACTTGAAAAATTTTAGACCGGTCAGCTTACTGTCCGTTGCCTACAAAGTATTTTACTAAGGTAATCTCAAATAGAATCAGGAACACCTTAGACTTCTGTCAACCAAAGGACCAGGCAGGATTCCGTAAAGGCTAGTGAACAATACACCATATTCACACTATCAATCAGGTGATAGGGAAATGTGCGGAATGTAACCAGCCCTTATATATAGCTTTCATTGATTACGAAAAAGCTTTTGATTAAGTCGAAACCTCAGCAGTCATGGAGGCATTACGGAATCAGGGTGTAGATGAGCCATATGTAAATATACTGAAAGATATCTATAGCGGCTCCACAGCCTGAAAGATATCTATAGCGGCTCCACAGCCACCGTAGTGCTCCATAAAGAAAGCAACAAAATCCCAATAAAGAAAGGCGTCACTCCGGGAGATACGATCTCTCCAATGCTATTCAGAGCGTGTTTACAGGAGGTATTCAGAGACCTGGAGTGGGAAGAATTTGGGATAAAAGTTGATGGAGAATACCTTAGCAACTTGCGATTTGCTGATGATATTGCCTTGCTTAGTAACTCAGGAGATCAATTGCAATGCATGCTCACTGATCTGGAGAGGCAAAACAGAAGGGTTGGTCTGAAAATTAATCTGCAGAAAACTAAAGTAATGTTTTACAGTCTCGGAAGAGAACAGCAGTTTACGATATGTAGCGAGGCACAGGAAGAGGTAAGGGAATACATCAACTTAGGGCAGGTAGTGACCACGTATCGGGATGATGATACTGAAATAACCAGAAGAATAGGAATGGACTGGCGTGCGTTTGGCAGGCGCTCTCAAATCATGAACAGCAAGTTGCCACTATCCCTCAAGAGAAAAGTGTATAATAGCTGTTTCTTACCAGTACTCACGTATGGGGCAGAAACCTGGAGGCTTACGAAAAGGGTTCTGCTTAAATTGAGGACGACGCAACGGGCTATTTAAAGAAGCATGATGGGTGCAACGTTAAGGGATAAGAAAAGCGCTGCTTGGGTGAGGGAACACATGCGGGTTAATGACATCTTAGTTGAAATCACGAAATTGAAATGGGGAGGGGGGGCATGGGCAGGACATGTAATGAGGAGGGAAGATAACCGATGGTCATTAAGGGTTACGGACTGGATTCCAAAGGAAGGGAAGCGTAGCAAGGGGCGGCAGAAAGTTAGGTGGGCGGATGACATTAAGAAGTTTGCAGGAACAACATGGCCACAATTAGTACATGACCGCTGCAGTTGGAGAAGTATGGGAGAGGCCTTTGCCCTGCAGTGGGCGTAACCAGGCTGATGATGATGATAATGAGTTTAACAAGTATAAGTGCAAAGCCTTCTTAAACTTTTCTTTTTTCCTACAGGCAAGGAATTCCGAAATGATACTGATGAGAAGTTAGATGTAGACTTGCCATGGTTAGTCCTGGGTTTATATAAAAGACTGTATTTAATTTTGCTCAGCGAGATGATGATACAGGGGAACACTTATTAGTGTGTAGTAAAGAAACTAGAAGTTTTCGATTCACATATTTCTATATAAGAATGCCGAAAAAGTATTTGTTTAGTTTTTGAACCGATAAAATATTATGTCAGTAGAGTAAGGAGGACGCATTGGACATGAAGTTGCTGAAAGTTATTTTTATTGCTTGGTTCTGGAGATGCTGAATGGTCCATAAATGAGTAACGTACGTGTTTCCCCACGATGAGACGCAATAGACAGTGTTGCTGTGAAAGAAAGCTTAGTAAAGCGACAACAATATTTCAAAACGAAAGAAAGAACGAACGCTTTGCATATTGGAATGGCATATGCTGCTTTTCGCGTCAGCAGTGAGATATATGAGTTAAACTTTAAATGTTCATCTAGTTTGATCCCAAGAAACATTCCGCTAGAGGTACCATGAATTCGATTATCACCCACACCCATGTAGACAAAGGAATTGCAAGGAATAATTCGGTTAGTTGACGAAAATAAATGAAGTATACTGTATGGTATACTTGTTGTGGCAACTGTAGTGGCCTACTTTCTTTCTAGGCTAACTGCATGATGTAGTTACTTGTTCCAGATGTAGTTACTTGCTTTCGTTCTACGTGGTATAGTTACTTGTCGTGGCGACTGTTGTGGCCTCCTTTCTTTCTACACTAACTGCATGATATGGTTACTTGATGCAACTGTAGTTACCTGCTTTCTTTCTACATAGTATGGTTACTTGTTGTAACTGCACTGTCTTCTTTCTTTCTGCGCTGACCGTTGCGGCAACTATAGGTGTTCTAGATGCTGTCCTAAGTAAAACCAAGTGAAATGTTTTTATCCGCGGTCTTACATACGCTTTGGCTTTCTTTGTGAACGGATGGTAGCGTTTCCTTTTGCGCCGACTGCAGTGGCCTACTTTCTTTCCATGCCAACTGTATTCGTAGGTGTTCTATAGTCATAATGATAAATGTCAGTAGTCGTACATAGTCATAAGACATTCTCCGTCATTATATATTCCCATAAGAACCCATGTACACCTATGGAGAGCATCGTTGCCACGGGTTACAGAGGGACGGCAGACGGACCGTTTTCCACGGGAAGTGGCCCTAGAATGATTTCACAGTTAAATTGGCAGTGCTGCCAGAAGGGCAAATTGCTCAAACTCATTGCAGCGTTTAGCATCGCCGGCGTCGAACCAGCCTGCGGAAACTCCCTACACGTCCCTTGGAGCACTTGGTCCCATGCCGATACCGCGCCGCTTCCACCACTGGCGTTTGCTTGATATCAAGCTGGAAATAATTCAAAAACGAAACAATGCCTCCATGACGTCACTGATCAGTTCAAAAGGCAGAGGCCGCTCCGCCATGAGGACGAGGCTTGCCGCGAAGCTCTCTTTTCCTACTTCGCATGCAAGCGGGCTGTGCTGGTGCTCTCTTGCAGGTCTGCTGGCCGCGCGGCCACATTGGCAGAATCGCGGAGCAGAACCCGCTGAAGTGTTCGGTGTTGACGAAGCGCTTTCTTTCTGCCGCGTTTACCTTGGAAGCTTCTATTCATCTTTTAAAGCACTGGGATAGTGCTGGTGAACACCAGTGCCAAGGAATATTAATGAAATTTATTTATATTGCAAACCGTTTTGACTACCGATATTTGCAGGTAATGTGTTACATGAAAATTGTATTACGTGAAAATAGTCGCTTTGAAAATCCTAACTTGTGGTTAACCTTAGGGCTACAGTTCAACTTGTCCACAGATATTGGGGGCGAGCTCCACCACTGGAAAAGCTGGCGTGACCATCGGCGTGACATGCATGAGGGATCACGTGGACACTGCGGCGGCGTCGGCTGCTTCGGAAGCGCCGAAGCGAGCTGTAAATGAAAGTTTAAAATCCCACCTGCGCCGCAGTTCTAATTAAGTGGTGAGGCTTTTCCGCCTTGGGTGTCCGCTTGGCAGCATTTGAAAGTACTATAATAGGTAGTGGCTGCCTTTGGAGGGGCGCAGCACGGTAGGTTACTGCTCGGTGCCGCAGTGCCTAACGTACGCGATGGAGCCCGGTGTCAGCCTTATTCACACATAGCCGCAGGGAACGGAGCTGCGGGAAGCTTGGCTGGCGAAGCTTAGAACCGTCACACAGCCATCGGCTACAACTCGGGTATGTAGCAGGCTGAGACGCGAGGAAGATTTCTGCTACGGCACCGGGACTGCGCGATGTTCGGTGAGTAGCAGAAAACGCGCACTGAGACGCTCGGCCGCGCCCGTTGCCCGGCTAATGTCATGATGGTTTGGTCTAGGAACTTGGTGATGCTAGATACTAGCAAGTTCACGGGAACGGAAAGGGGGCGGTAAGACGCACATTTAAAAAAAAAAAGGCATGGCGTATGGTCATGTTTGTGTTATGAATTAATGCACTGGCTTACCAAAGAGAAGCAGAGGGAAATCGAACGCTGAGAAGACCGATAAACATACAATGCGACGCAACTTGACAAATAATATTGAAATGTCCAAGAATTTAGAAGACAAAAAAGATTGAATCGTCACAGTCGTCACATCACAGTCGCCGTAGGCGTCGAAGCCTCTTTAATGAAATTATTTTTGAACAGTTCTTATATCGTGTGCACACAACAATAGTTGCTAGTGTGCTGTAAAATGCTCATATGCTGCGGCCTAAAACTAACGGCACGGTGCGAAAACGCGCTCACAGCGAAAGCAAAACATTGTGCGCGGACATGCATGTAGACGCGCAGTCGGACGCTGCGATCGATGCATTGAGGCTTCATTCTGTTTCCCCAATTGATTATACTGACAGCCCACTATAAGAACATATTTAACATAGTTTACTCTCAGCGTTTGCCTACCTTTTACGCAAGAAGCCGGTTCATCATCATCATCGTCATCATTTATTGACCCTTAAAGACCCCTGTTGGGGTATTACATAAGGGGGGAAAATACATAAGAAAAAGAAACGTACAAGCAGTCATGACTGAAGTAAGAAACAATAATAATAAACATTCAGAAGGGCCAAGAAGGTGCAATCAAAAGAATGTCAAACACAAAAATTGGAGTACGCTTAAGCTTCGCTTTCAAGAGTGGAACGCGACAGCGTTCCCGTCGACCCGCCAAGGGGTGTAAGACAATGGGCTACGGCGCAGCGATCACTTATGAGGCGCCCCGCATCGGACGCGGTGAGCGTTGAGCAACACAGCGTTCGGCGCGGCAACGAAACGTGCGCCTGAGCAAGCGGCGCACGCCTGCGCCTTAGAAACAGCTTGTTTCTAAGGCAACACCGCATTCACTAGAGGCGCTTTTGTACCGCTTTGAAGCATCGAACTCGTGGCTGAGTGGTAGCGTCTCCGTCTCACACTCCGGAGATCCTGGTTCGATTCTCACCCAGCCCATCTTGCAAGTTGTTTTTATTCATTGAGTGCCTGCCGGAATTTATCGCTCACGGCCAACGCCGCCGACGCCGACACAGACGCCGACGACACCGGCTTTTCTGTGACATGAGCTCCTTAACGCTGTCGCGTTAAAAAGTAATAACCAAATCACTCAAAAAAGCGTGATGTAGTAAAAAGTAAAATCCATTAAGCATCAATACCCAGAAAGTTCGTTAGTATGTTTCGAAACTTGGTAGGGTTACGTTCGATTACTACGCGGTCCGGTAAACTATTCCATTCTGCAATAGCTGCCGGCAAGAAAGAGCTGTTGAAGGATTTAGTAGAGCCGTGAAGACGTTGAATGCTGAGGTTGTTTGAGAGATGGCGTGAAGTACGGTGGGTGGCAAGAGAAGTGTCTCGCGTAAATGCGGGAAATACGGAAAGAGGCATAAGCAGGAGATTTTTCGGCGATGTGCTAATGATTGGATGTGGAGGGATGATTTGATGTTTCTCACGCCTAACCGATAGTCGTACTGGGATGTAATAAACCGGGCTGCGCGATTTTGGACGGCTTTCAGTAGCTCAACAAGGTACGCTTGATGGGCATTCCATATTGCCGACGAGAATTCCAGTTTAGTACGGATAACTGTTTCATATGCTAGTTGATGGATCACAGGGGGTGATGATGATAAGGATCGTCTTAGGAATCCCAGGGATCGATTAGTGGCAGTAACCAAATTTTGGGTATGTTTTGACCATGTAAGCTTGCTAGTGAAGGTTATACCAACGTACCTGTATGATTGGACCAGCTCAATAGGAAGAGAATGCAAAGAGCAAGAGTATCACATGAGAGAGTGTTTCCGCGATGAACTTACATTTTTTGGCGTTTAGCTGCATGAGCCCTTCTGTGCACCATTTTTCAATTGTAGTGAGGTCACGCTGTAAAAGCAACTGATCATTGTATGAGTTTATACGGCGGTACAGCACACAGTCATCGGCAAAGAGCCGGATGGATGACGAAATACCAGAGGGGAGGTCATTAATGAAAATTAAAAACAAAAGGGGTCCAAGGACTGAACCTTGCGGTACTCCAGATAATACTTCGGTGTCTGTAGAGTGACGGTGTCCAATCACTCTAAACTGTGATCGGCCAATTAGGAAGCATCGGATCCAGGACGTGATTAGAGGATGGAGACACAAGCTGTTCACTTTGATCATTAGTCGTTCAAAGGCTTTCGAAAAGTCTAGATAAGTTACGTCAGTTTGGAAGAGAGAACTAAGGTTTAAATGGAGGTCAGTAGTGAATTCAAAGAGTTGAGTTTCACAAGAGTGACCTGGTCGGAAGCCATACTGGTTACAGAAGAGGAAAGAGTTAGCTTCAAGATGCGAGGCAACATGAGAATAGATTATATGTTCAAGAAGTTAGCAGGAAACACAGGTGAGTGATATCGGGTGATAATTCGATGGATAAGTTCTGTCGCCGCTTTTGAAAACGGGGACAACCTTGCTTAACTTCCAGTCGTTAGGAATGGTACTGGTAGTTATGGACTGCGTGAAGATGATTTGCAGAATTTTACTAGAAAGCACCTTAGTGCTTTTGACGACTTTGGCGGGAATGTTATCCGGGGGAGCACTGGAGTTCTTGATATTATCGATGAGGGCCAAAATGCCTTCAGATGTGACGTCAATTGAAGACATGCAGGAAAAGTTGTAGTCAGGAAGGGTACTGTTACCCAAGGCGGGTTCTTGAGTGAAAACGGAAGAGAAATAAGAATTCATGACATCGGATCGATGATCAGTAGAGACAGGTGATCCATCAGGATATGACGAAGTTATATTGTGAGAAGCACTGCGGTTTGTAGGTAAAAGTTTCCAAAATTTCTGTGGGTTTTCACGAAGGATACTAACAAGGTCGACATGAAAAAATTCCTTTTTTGATTGCCGTAACAAATTATTGTATTGGCGGAGGCATGTGAAATACCTTTCCCATTTGGAATCGCAGTCCGAGAGTTTAGCTGTCCGAAAAAGGCGTTTTTTTTGTTTACGAGCTTCCTAAGGGAGTTGGTGAACCTTGGTTTATCGACATCGCCCCGAATGCGGACAAGTGGCACATACTTCTCGACAAGAGACAACAGCTTCTGTTTATAAAGTAGCCAATTGCTCTCTACACTTCGCGAGGAAGCAGACTGCTCAAAAGACACAAAAAAGCAGCTAATTCCTGATTTATTTTTGAGAAGTCTGCTTTGTTGTAATCGCGGATATATTTTGTTGAAGGCTGACTGGTTGGTACCTGAAAGGTCAGGTCAAAAAACACCATCTTGTGATCACTTAGGCCATCAATACACATTAATGATTGAATAGAATCGGGGTTGGAAACCAATACTAAATCAAGAATATTGGCACCACGAGTCGGCGTAGGCACCATTTGTGTGAAGTTAAATGTTAGAACAGGATCAAGAAAATCTTTAGATCGCTGAGAAGATGCTATTTTATCCCAGTTAATGTCAGGAAGGTTAAAATCACCGCAGAGGATGAAGTTACTTTGGGGAAATGTAGCAAATAAATGCAAAAGCAAGTTGGCTGAGACAGTTTGTGGCTTCCAAGACTCAGCCTCTGTCAAGTTCGCTTCATATAAAACACGAGAAAGCATTTCATCACAGAGAAAAAACTAAAAAATGAAGGTGTTTCTGTAAGTGAAGATGTTTGCCGAGAAACACAGCAATCGCGGAAAAAGTTAATTGAGTTTGGCAAAGCTGCAGACCAATCTGTTTTATTTACGCTCGAATAAGCTTTTAATTAATAAAAAGACGTACATCTGTTGTGCATCCACCGATACGGTGTGCGAACTTGAGACAGTTCGAGAGCCGCGTGCGCCCCGAGGAACTGAAGCCCCAAACCCACCAACACCGCCTCTGTAGCTATCTTCGGCTCGACCCCCTTACAACAATCTATCAGTACTTTTTACAAACACACGTAGTATCTTCAACAAGTGCGCTCAGCTTTCTTCTATCATTGATTCTTGAAGGGCAGATATTATCATCCTTAATGAAACGTGGTTATCAGGAAAAATAAGTAACAATAAAATATTCGATTGTGAAAAAAGCACACATTTATCAGTACGATCGCGACGTTCGCTCCGGCGGAGGCGTTTTAAGTGGCATCGCCAATGCGCTCAACTCTTCAGTTATTAGTGTTGCCTCGTCTTTGGAACTGATTTGTGTACGCGTAAATTTTTCCTCTCGTGACTTCATTTCTTGCGCATGCTATATGTCGCCTACTGCCTCACCCTCTTTTTATTCCGATCTTCACGATATCCTTAATATATTATTTGTAAGATATCCAAATTCACCTTTTTTCCTTCTGGGCGAGTTTAACTTCCGGAACATAAAATGGCAATCCGAACTTGTTTCTTTAGTGCATAATTCTTCTGAATGTAGTCAATTCATAAACCTATGTTCTGATTTCAACTTCATTCAGCTCGTCCACCAACCATTTGTTAAGACGCATAACTCCTAATTCCTCTAACACCCTAGATTTGATCCTCACTACCTCAACTGACCTTGTTTCTGCAATAAGTTATCAGCCAGGAATAAGTGATCACTCAGTGGTGCATTTTGGTATCCAAGCTCGTGTTTGTATTAAAAAAAAGTCTAGAGCATATCCGTGATTTTTCGAGAGCCGATGTTCAGGTTATGACAGTAGAAATGGAACGCTTTGTTGATTAATTTATTGCTGAGTTTGATCAGCGCTCGGTCAATGAAAACTGGTTGATGTATAAAAGCAAATTACTGTGCCTTATTGATCGTTATGTACCGAAAAGAATTGTTAAATCTGGCCAACGTTCCCCGTGGTTCAATACAACATTACGCCACCTACGCAACAAAAAGAAGCGCTTAGCTCGATGCGCGAAACGTTCGAATTTCGTTATACGTTGGTCAGATTAACAAGCCGCTAAGGCTGCTTATGTTCGGGCGGTTGCTGAAGCAAAATACGTTTTCTTTGCTGTTACGCTTCCTTCGTGCTTGCACAGTAACCCTCGTAAATTTTGGAGCATTGTTGGCGGCAAAACTAACAGGCAGATACATTTAGAACATTCCGACATCGCTGTTCCTGCCGATAAATGCTGCATATTTCTGAATAATGCTTTCACATCAGTTTTTCATGAAGTGTCACCTGTTTGTAACCCTTTGATTGCGGTTCGGAATTTCCTACCTAAGGATCCCATTGTAATAGATTGGGACGGTGTAACAAAGCTAATTAGCGGCTTAAAAATATCTTCATCTGCAGGACCCAATGAAATAGCGTCGAAAATCCTAAGTACACTGCCGTGTATTCATCTAGTATTCACTCTAAAATTTTTTAACAGTCCTTACAGTGCTCAATTCTGCCCGACGATTGTAAAGATGGGAAGGTGGTTCCTGTTCACAGGTCAGGTACTACGCATTCACCCGAGAACTATCGCCCTATCTCATTAACCAGTATTCCTTGCAAAATTCTAGAACATATCATGTATTCACACCTAGTTAATTTCCTAGAAACTAATTCCTTTTTAACCCTTGTCAGCACGGCTTTAGAAAGCGCTTTGCATGTGAAACTCAGCTATTATCATTTACCAATGACATGTTCTTTAATGCTGACCTAGGTTTTGATACTGACTGCATTTTCCTGGATATTGCCAAGGCATTCGATACGGTTCCACATAATTTACTAATCCTTAAGCTCAGCAAACATAATATTGATCCTAAAGTCTTATCTTGGATTAGAGACTTCCTGACTAACTAAACACAGTACGTAACAGCTAACGAACTCTTCTCCTTCTTCTGCTGTTACATCGGGAGTGCTGTAAGGATCGCTGCTGGGGTCCATTGCTTTTCCTCGTTTATATAAACGACCTCCTTGACTACATTGCTTCTTCCTCTATTAAGCTCTTCGCTGACGACTGTGTATTGGCCATAATATTACTAATCCAACTGATGCATGCAAACTGCAAAACGATCTGAATAATGTGTCACTCCGGTGCACTAAATATCAAATGCAACTTAAATTGACCAAATGTAAAGCTATGCAAATTTCCCGCCGTTCAAAATGCAGTGCACGCGCATATACTTTCCCAATAGTAATCAGCTAACGCCTGTTGACTCATACAAGTATCACGGTCTTCATATCACAAATAACCTTTCATGGCACGCCAACACTGAGTGCGTCTGTAATAATGCTAAGAGCATGCTTGGATGCCTGCGTCGTAATTTTTCATCTGCGCCTTCAACCGTTAAAGTAATTCTTTACCGAACATTGGTATGATCAAAGCGCGAATACGCATGCGCCATATGGGATACCGCTCAAACCACTCTAAGACTTGCCCTCGAATCAAACCGTGCAGCTAGATTCATTTTATCAAATTACTCGCGTCATTCCAGCGTTACAGCAATGAAAAATACACTAAACTTACCCGATCTTTCATCCCGTAGAAAATGTTCCACGTTAACCCTGTATTAAAAGAGCAGCTTCTCACACAGCCGTATTATGTTTCATCTCCATCAGATCATTGCTTTAAAGTAGGCGTGCCGTCATGTAAGACTAATCTTTACAGTGATTCTTTCATTCCTCGAACAAGCACGGAATGGAACCATCTTGCCACTGCCATCGCCGCCATCACAGACACTACTTACTTCAAGAACGCCATTCAAGAACGCCATTCAACATGCCCTTGCCTCAATCCAATGTTATTTGCACAAATTGTTTGTTATCTTTACCCCACTCCTTTCTGCAGTGCCTCCCAGGCCCTGAAAGTAAATAAATAAATAAATAAATAAATAAGTAAATAATGACATAGCGGGCAACATTCACAAAATCTACAGGATTAATGAGAGGGTAGCTGTAGACGTAATTAAACTTAATAAGCGGTATAGATTGAAGGTAGTACAAGCCTACGCTCCAACATCCAGTCACGATGATCAGGAAGTAGATCAGTTTTATGAACATGCTGAATTAGCAATGAGAAAAGTGCGAACTCAATATAATGTAGTAATGGGCGACTTCAATGCAAACGTGGGGCAAAGCAGGCTGGTGAACAAGCAATTAGCAACTACGGCGGCGATTCTAGGAACGCTGGAGGAGAGATGCTGGTAGAATTCGCAGAAAGGAATAAGCTTCGAATAAGAAACACCTTTTCAGGAAGCGTAGCAACAGAAAGTGCACCTGTAAAAGCCCTAATGGTGAAACAAGAAATGAAATTGACTTCATATTTTCTGCTGACCCCAGCATAGTGCAGGATGTAGAAGTGACAGGTAGCGTAAAGTGCAGTTATAGGTTAGTGAGGGCTAGGATTCAACTCAATTTGAAGAGACAAAGAGCTAAATTGGTCGAAAAGGAGCAGGCCAACCTACAAGCAGTAAAGGGAAAAGCAGACAAATCCAGGCTGGTACTTGGAAAAAATATGCTCCCTTAGAACAGAGTGATGATGATGACATAGAGCTAATGAATGAAACCGTAACTAAGTTGGCTTCAGAGGCAGCAATGGAAGTGGGAGGTAAGGCGTCAATGCAATCAGTAGGCAAGCTCTCCCAAGTAACAAAGGACTGAGTAAACAAACGACAAAAAATGAAAGCGTTCAACTCAAGAGGTAGGAAAAAATTTGCGGAACTGTCAAAACTGATCAACAAGGCGAAAATAAGGGACATACGAGACTATAACGTGAGAAAGACTGAAGAAGCCTAAAAAATTGGACGCAGCCTGACATTGGTGAGAAATAAACTTGGCACAGGACAAGCTAAGATGTATGCACTGAAAGATAAGCAGGGTAATATCATAAGCAATCTCGAGGATATATTAAAGACTGCGGAAGAATTCTATAATGACCTCTACAGTATCCAGAGGAGTCAGGATACCTCAATTAGAAACAGTAACGAACAGGATAGAGGAACTTGTTCTATAACTAGCGATGAGGTCTTAAGGGCCTTGCAAGACATAAACAAGCCGCTCAGTGTAGGCAATGCAACCTTCGGTTTGCCGATGACATTGCTCTATTCAGCAACAATGCAGACAAGTTACAACAAATGATTGAGGACCTTAACAGAGAGAGTGTAAGAGTGGGGTTGAAAATTAATATGCGCAAGACAAAGATAATGATAAATAGCCGGGCAAAGGAACAAGAGTTCAGGATCGCCAGTCGGCCTCTAGAGTCTATGAAGGAGTACGTTTAGGTAGGTCAAATAATCACAGGGAACCCTGACCATGAGAAAGAAATTCACAGAAAAATAAAAATGGGTTTGGTCGTATACGGCAGACATTGCCAGCTCCTGACTAGAAGCTTACTATTATTATTGAAAATGAAGGTGTACAATCAGTGCATTTTACCAGTACTGACATATGGAGCAGAGCCTTGGTGACTGACAAAGAAGCTTGAGAACAAGTTAAGGACCGCGCAAAGAGCGACGGAACGAGCGGTTTGGATCAGAGAGCAAACTGGTATGTACGATATTCTAATTGACATCAAGAGAAAAAAAAAATGGAGCTTGGCAGGTCATGTAATGCGCCGGTTAGATAACCGTGGGACCTTTAGGGTTACAGAATGGGCACTAAGGGAAGCAAAGCGCAATCGAGGACGACAAAAGACTAGGTGGAGCGATGAAATTAGGTAATTCGCGGACGCTAGTTGGAATCCGTTGGCCCAGGAAAAGGGTAATTGGAGATCGCAGGGAGGGGCCTTCGTCCTGCAGTGGACATGCAACAGGATGATGATGATGATGATGATGAACTTGTAAACTTCAATCAATCAATCAAGCCACTTTATTTCTCTTGGAATAGGAGGAGTACGGGACTAAAAGCTTGAGCAGCTCGACGAGGTCCCGACCCCTTTACAGTTGGCAAAACCGCAGGATGACGGTCAGTCATGCACAAAGAGTTCAAAGAAATAACGAACATTACATAACATTGAGCAACCAAAAGTTTTGCTACAAAGCGCAAGAATATACAACCCAATTACATAGGCTTGAAATGGCATGAACATGAAAAACAGCAATCGACAAGTAGAGGGGAAAAATTCGAAAGGATGTACTATTCCATAGAATAAATGGACTGGGCGAAACGTTTAATGAGAGAATTTTGATTACACGAAGGATCAAAATCTCCATGGTGTAATAGGTTCAAAAGGGAAGGTACCTTATAGGACAAAGATTGTGCATCATAAGAAGTTCTAGGGGTGGGTACAGCCCACATTTCTTTATGCCTGGTTGTAGGAATACTTGTGTTTGCTTTTAACTTAGTAAGATTAATTATGGTATTGGTACCATACTTAACGAAAGCTTTATAACACAGCATCAGCCTATAATTACATAAACAGAACACTGGAAGAATTTCGTACTTTGTAAAAAGAAGTTTTGTAGAAGCATAATGTACAGCAGCAATATTTCGTATGGCTCTTTACTGCAGCAAATACAGCTTGCATAAATTGGTTACGCCAATAGTACACCACACTATGCTGCAGTACTGTAACATAGAGGGCACTAACGCATTGTAGATCATAATGTGACCTTTGTGGAAGAATACATCGCGTACGTGCAAGGACACCAATGGCAGACGACATCGCTGAATGGAGGTTTACAACATGTACATTCCATGCAAGGTGCCTTGAAGAATCTATTCCAAGGGTTTTAACAGAATCCACCAACTCCAAGTGCTGAGAGCCCCCCAAAAATTTAACTTCTTTGTCAGCGTTTTTTCTTTGGGCGTGTACAAAATAACTTGTGTTCTAGGCATACGAACTGTGAACTTAGGCATACTGACTAAATTAACAAACGTAGTGTCACGCGCGCACTAGGGAACATCAAAACATCTCATTCGATGAGCGCGAAAACTGGGTGCCACACGCTGTAGTGAGGAAGCGCGGTAGCACGAGCTAGTGAATTGACCTTCGTGCTGCTTCTAGCGTCAACGCCAAATAAGCAGCGAAAACACAGCGCGCGGTAGACTGTGTCCCCGTCGCAGATGCCTTTCAAGATACAGCTGCCAGGGCGGGTGCGTGTGGCCGCCCGGACCACCCGAAGTAGAACGCGCCCGCCCTCACTCCCCTTCCCTGGATCATTGCAAGCGACAGAAGACGACGCACTTCCTGCCCGCTTCCCTCGCTTGCGTGCGCGTGAATGAGCCTCGGTCGTCAGCTCACCCTCGAACCCTTTCTTTCTTTTCTTTATTAATACTGTTAACCCTCGCTTGAGGGTTGTTACAGGGAGGGAAAAATAGTACAACACAAGCAAATTTGACATTTCATAGCATCAGGTTGGGTGTTCACGATACAAAATATCAATTAAGCATTCAAATTTGTGCACATCCGTCTGAACGACAACAACATCAGGTAAGGCATTCCACATTTCAGTTACATCCGGGAAAAAAGAATAACGAAAAACATCAACACGTGTGTTGTAAGGCTTGACGGCTCTGCTGCGATTTATTCTCTCGCTACGATTTGCAGGGAACTGGACATATATTTCCTTTTTTATCTTCAGAACCCTTTGAAATATTTGAAAAAAAATCTTAAGTCTGGCTTTCTTTCTTCGGGTTTCCAGCAACTCAAGCCCACACGAACGCAGAATTGTTGTTACCGAGTCAGTCCTTCGATACCTTGAAGCAATAAAACGAGCAGCCATTCTCTGAATTCTTTCTAGTTTGTCTATTAAGACTTTTTGGTGGAGGCTCCAGACAACGCAAGCGTATTCTAAAGATGGACGTATGAGAGTTTTATAAGCAATTAATTTAGCATCTTTCGTTGCATGTTCTAGCTTTTTCTTCAGTGAATACAGTTTTTGGGAAGCCGTCGAGCACAGGTTATCGATATGTTTACGCCAGTCTAAGTTATGTGAAATTGTGATCCCTAAATACTTGAATGTATCTACATTTGTTACTTTGTTGCTTGCAATATTATAAAAGAATGGTGCCACACTTTTTTTGTTAGTAACATGTGTAAAAGTCGATTTCTTGTAATTGATTTCCATGTCCCATTTTTCACACCAAAGGTGAAGGGAATGAAGAACCCGGTTAATCCTGATTTGGTCGTAAATGTGTGTTACCGTAGAATAAATTAAACAGTCGTCAGCAAAAAGCTTCAATTTCACAGGGAACTCGACAATCTCTGTAATGTCGTTCATGTAAACCAAGAACAGCAACGGGGCCAAAACAGACCCCTGGGGAACACCAGAAAGCACTTCTAACGCAGGGGACAAGCACTCGTCCACACGCACAACCTGCCTGCGATTCTGTAGGTAGGCTTCAATCCATTTTAGAATAGTGTCATCTATTCCTGCTTTATGCAACTTGAAAAGTAATTTATTGTGCGAAACTTTGTCGAAGGCTTTCGCAAAGTCTACGCAGATGACGTTCATTTGTTCTTGGGCGTCTATAGCTGAAGTAAAATCATGAATAGTTTCTACGAGCTGGGTTACTGTAGAAAGTCCCTTTCGGAAACCATGTGGGTGCTGATAAAAAAGTCGTTATTTTCAAGAAAAACGAGGATATGCTTACTTATGATGTGCTCTAAGACTTTAAACAGACGCTAGTCAGGGAAACTGCGCGATAGTTATTTATTAGCAATCGATTACCGCTTTTAAGAACAGGAGTTATGACTGCGCAACGCCAATCTTGTGGCAACGAGTGAGTTTGCAATGACTTAACAAAGATATTATTTAAGAAAAATGACACCCACTCCGCGTATCGCTTTAGAAATTGGGTTGGTATTCCATCCGGCCCACTAGCCTTCTTAGAATCTAAAAGTAGTAGTTGGTTATACACGCCTGCTTGAGTGACGACAAGATTTTCCATCCCACATGAAAAGGAAGACGGCAGACAAGCGACTGCGCAATCGCTGCTAGGCGCTGAAAAAACTGATTGGAAGAAATTATTAAAATGACTCGCAATATTTGCTTTTTGCGTTACTATTACATTGTTAACTTGGATCTTGTTTATTTGTTCTTTTTTATCATTCAGATAAAGCCAGAATTTTTGTGGTGATGTTTTCATAAAGTTATTTAATGTTTGGTTAAAGAACTGCTCTTTTGATTTCTTCAGAGCCGTTTTCAGTGCCCTTCGCAATTTCGATACCTCGGCGGAGATACCTTGCCTTTTGCGCAAACGCTTTATTTTACGCTTAATATGAATGATATGTCGATTAATCCAAGGGTTCCGTCGTTTTATATTTTTTAGTCGAGTTGGGATGAAACTATCAACGCAATGTCTTATAATTTTCTTGAGGCGCTGCCATAGTTCGTCAACCGATTCACAATCGCAGACAAGTTCAAATTGATTAAATGATAATTCTAAAAAAATCGAGAATAGATGTGTCGTCTGCCCGGCTATAGTCCTTAACTTTCACAGGTATAAACGGCTGGGAACGAGTGCTTGCGCTCGACACTATGTGTACAAGAACCATCTTGTGATCTGACAGACCATCATCCACAGACACTGTATAGTCGCCTATTTTATTCGAAAGAAACACCAAGTCCAACAATGACTGAGATTCAGGCGTTACCCTCGTGTTTTCTTTCACGATTTGCTTTAGATTGTGCGAGATCATCATTTGAAGCAGCTTTTCACTACTAGTAATTTCTACGTGCCCAGGTAGTAAACTGTCCCAGTTAATATTAGGTAGATTAAAGTCCCCGGTCATTATTAGTCTGGTGTTACGGTCCAAATGATTGCATAGGAAATCATTCAGCTTATCTAAAAACTCGGGTGCAGTGGCAGGTGGCCTATATATTGCGCCAACAAGATATACAGTTCTCGCGTAAGTAATTTTGCGCCATACTGTCTCAGGAATGATACATTCAATCATTACAACATCAATGTGCTCTTTAACAATAATCGCAACGCCTCCACCGCGAGTGTGTCTATCCCATCTAAACATTCGGTAGTTGGGTGGCACTATACATTGGCTAGGTACATTGCTGTTCAGCCATGTTTCGCTTACTACTAGCACATGAGGGGTCTCTGTGAGCAACATGTATTCTAACTCAGTTACCCTATTACCAATACTGCGTGCATTCAGTGACAGGATTCGGAGCTATGAAAGGGTTGAAGTACATGGGGAATCGCTGGGACTGCATGAGGGGCCAGAATCACCATGCCTATCATCTGTCCTTTGTGTGCGATGCTTATTTTTATTTCGGTGGTTTAGAAGGAAACGTGCCTCGTTTTCTTGGTCCCATACGTAAAGCTTATCGTTTACCTTGAGCTTGTCGTCAATCAAAAATACCTTCGCGCCCTTCGCTTTTTCGGCAGAAGCGCTCGCCCACAACTTTCGTCGCACGTCTACTGTTTCCTTTGCATAATCATTGCTGATACTAACTGACTTTCCTTTAAGTTTTTGCAGTTCTTCAATACCTGCTCCTTTTCTCTGGTATCATAAAACTTCATGATAACTGGTCTCGGTCACTGACTGTTTTTCTTGCCAATGCGATGAATTCTTTCGACAGTTTTAACTTGAACCCCCAGTTTTTCATGAAACAGTTCATCAATGACAGCTGCCCTCAAGTTCGCCTCTGAGTCACCGCTTTCCTCCGAGATTCCAAAAACCAACAAGTTGTTACGCCGGCTGCGGTTTTCATACTCGATCAATTTCTCAGCCTGGTGCTGAACTATAGCCTCAAGATGCCCAATTTTCTTGTTCATTTCCTGTATCATAACAAGAAATTCCGTCAGTCGATCTGTTTTTGCGGTTAACTGCACAACGTTCTCGCTTATTGAGGATAGTCGGCGATCAGTCGCCGCCTGATTCTCTATAATTGTTTGCAGCAGTTCGGTCGATTTAGGCCCGGGATTTTCTTCTATGTCTCCTGACACCAATAGCAACATCATGGACCAACAGTCAATAAGAATGCAACAACACCTGCGAGGGCACGGCAGGACAACCAAAAATCTGTTGTCACTTCGGTAGGAACAATCAGTACCCTGAGGACCAACCTGCACAAACAGCAGAAGCGGGTGAGCCATGCCGTCCGCAGGCCAGGTGCCGTGCCCTCTGATCTGGTCGTAGTCGCGTCGCTCCTTTAGTAGGTCTGTTGCTCATGACGTCACACCTTGCAGTTCGTATCCCACGAATGAAAAGTTGGTTGTCACGTGGTCAAAGTGAGACACCGAAAACGGCATCATTCCAGCACTAGTCGTCGTTATCGTGGCTGGCCTTTCATGCAGGATCCACGGCAGTACCTGCACAAACAGCAGAAGCGGGTGAGCCATGCCGTCCGCAGGCCAGGTGCCGTGCCCTCTGATCTGGTCGTAGTCGCGTCGCTCCTTTAGTAGGTCTGTTGCTGATGACGTCACACCTTGCAGTTCGTATCCCACGAATGAAAAGTTCGTTGTCACGTGGTCAAAGTGGGACACCGAAAACGGCATCATTCCAGCCCTAGTCGTCGTTATCGTGGCTGGCCTTTCATGCAGGATCCACGGCAGTAGCTGCACAAACAGCAGAAGCGGGTGAGCCATGCCGTCCGCGGGCCAGGTGCCGTGCCCTCTCTCGCACATACAGCTCACGGTGCGCGGCGACGATTTTATTGGCCTTGGACTTTATATCCGGAACATCACGGCAACGCGGGCGGCAGAAAAGCGCCTGGAGTGTCAATACAACTGCTATCGCAATAATAGTGGCGAGAGCGAGGAGGAGCGAGGGGAAGCGAGGTGGAAAGTAGCGAGCAGGGTGCAACGGCAGCATGAGGCGGAAAGCGGATGAGGGTGTCGCGAAATGGTAACGAGGAAAGCGGAGTAGCGGTGGAGACCAAGCTTGCGCGAGCGCCGAAACAGCGCTGGCGCGGGCTTCGGAACCACTGCGCAAGAGTTGCTGCGCAAGAGTTGCCGCCGCCGCTAAAAAAGCCGCTCGTTCCCGCGTTCACGCTTTCTTTCTGAGCAATGAGCGACGCAATCGGTGGAAGCGCTTCGTCTGCCTCTGCTGCTAAGCGACCTGCCCGAGTGGAGGCTTAGCGCCGTCACCGAGACCACCCTGTCGTTCAGAATGAAGTTCATTGCCACAATACATCGGGAATTTAAAACACCTAAACTGCGGCCCTCGAAATTCGCATTAATGAGTATCAGAATCGTCGGGGAAATTTTTGACTTTCACCAATGCCAAAGTTTTGAAATCTCACTTGGAAAATGCTCGATTCCTTTTTTTCCTTTTCTTATGCCGTGTAACGTGCCATAGTGGCTTACATTTTTTGTCCTCAAAAGCCGAATTCACTGAACGACAAGACGAACAGTATCTGCCTCGTATAAATTGAGGGCTTTGATCGGTGCAGCGGATTTGCCCGGCTTTTCCTCGTTCACTGATGGAAGAAGAGAGAGTCGGCAAGCCCCAACCCTAATTCCAGAAGTTGTCTCATCAGCGCGCTGTCCAGGAAGCCTCATAAAATGGCTTGGAATTCTGGGCCGCTGTCTTCCCAAGACGCATTGTGGGTTGGGTTGAAGAACGTACAGTTTTGAGCCCGGGTAGCAGGACAGTGTGCTGCACGGCTGCGCGCTAGTTCGGACGGCCCAACTGCGCGAAAGGCATGCGGTGTCATCGACGGCGAGGCTGGGAGGAGCCGGTTTGCGAGCGTGATTGCGGAGTCGCTGGTTGCGCTCCCCCCCCCCCCCCCCCCCCCTCACGAGAGATTGAAGCGGCGGGGGTTTCCCGTCCAGCGAATGTGTGCGCGTCGACTTGGGAGTTCCGTGAAACAAGGTGAGGCGGTTCGTTTGGTTCGCAAATCCCCGCAAAGTCGCCATGCATGCGCCGCCCATCGCGGCATCTCTGTTCACCCTGATCTCCCGTTGAGCCCCTCGGGCGGTGAAGACATTCTCGGTTTGTGCGCGCCGTGTCTCCCTCTTCGGTTGAATCCAAGAGACGCGAACACCGGCAGAGCATCGCGGGGTGAGGATTAACGTCGGCGCTTCTCTCATTGCTCGGTAGCAACACTTTCACGCCTCAATGGCGATGAAAAGGCACGGAAAGTGCAGCGTGTGGCCCTATAGCGCAAACATATTCCAATATGCTTTTATTCCAATTTCCTGACGTCAAATTTGCGTAACCACCGATGCAAACATCAGGTGGTCACTCGAAGGGTTGTCTGAACAGACCAATCAGACGCTCCCATCGTTCATAGGAGGTCACTTTTGTTTTCTTCAAAAACGAATGACATTGCCTACACTGAGCGGCTTGTCTTATCGAATTGGCTCACAAGAGACGTGGAGCACGCTCAAGTGGAGAGGGATTCGACGGAGAGATAGAGATTCTTATTTGTGGAAGGAAGAATTGGGGTAAAGTGCAGTGCAGTAACTGTCTCTCAGATGAGGACACCTCAACTGCGCTGCACAGGGGGGAAGGGATAGAAAAAAAATGGGAGGACGCTTAAGCTTCGCCTTCAAGAGTGGAACGCGACAGCGTTCCTGTCGACCCGCCAAGGGGTGTAAGACAATGGGCTACAGGGCAGCCATCACTTACGAGGCGCCCCGCATCGGACGCGGTGAGCGTCGAGCCATATGGTCGAGCAACGCAGCGTTCGGCGCAGCAACGAAACGTGCGCCTGAGCAAGCGGAACGAACCAAAGAACTCGGTATCTCGGAGGGGGAAATGATGCACGCCAGCCAAACGTCGTGATCGGCACGGGCCGAAAGATAGACAGATAGTGATCTAAAGAAAGGAAGGCCGCATGATTCTGCAGAGGGAGCAAGGCGAAGCGTTGTCAGGGGAGAGAGAGTCCATGCCGCGACCCGCCTCGCACCGGTCCTCGTACAGCTCCAATGCGCGCGTGGCGCGCCATCTGTCGGGCAGCGCCGTACATTGAGAGGAGGGGGTCTTCTATGTTTGCCGCAAGATGGCTCTGCGTGTGCGGAAAGCCCAGAAGAAATGCAGCGGAAACGCACTTCGCTACTCGTGTAATTGCGACTTCTGTAAGTTACATGTTCATAATTACCGATGTACACCGCAGTATAACTTTGCACGGCTCGTTTCGAAGGCAACACCGCATTCACTAGAGGCGCGTTTGTACCGCTTGGAAGCATCGAACTCGTGGCTGAGTGGTAGCGTCTCCGTCTCACACTCCGGAGACCCTGGTTCGATCCCCACCCAGCCCATCTTGGAAGTTGCTTTTTATTTATGAAGTGCCTGCCGGGATTTATCGCTCACGGCCAACGCCGCGGACGCCGACACCGACGCCGACACCGACGCCGACGACACCGGCTTTTCTGCGACACGAGCTCCTTAACGCTATCGCGTTAAAAGTGGTGGAAGAAAGCGGGAAGGAGCAGCAGCGGTCGAACCGCCGTAGGCGTGGGGAGGGGGCTCAGAGGCGATCAGCTAGGGCGATGTCCTCGGCGAACACCAGAAACGCTCGGAAGAGGCGCCTCTGGCTCGAGATGCTGCACGAGGGTTGTAGTAGGTTGTCCACCGTTGCACAGGGAAGGTTTAGTGTACGGTAGACTTTGCAAGGGCCGCGCGCGCGTTCGAGAAAGGCGGGCACTCACACAGCAAGTGTTCCAACGTTTCGGTCGCGCCGCAGTCCCGGCAGAAAGGGGAGAGGGCTCCTTGCAGGCGGTGCCTCCTCTCGGCGGGCCAGACCCGCCGAGAGGAGGCACCGCCTGCAAGGAGCCCATGGATTCGGTGGGGCCGAGCCACTGCTCTGAAAATCGATAACCCGATGACGAGGGCTGTGCCGGCGCCTGCGATTGGTCCGCCTTCCCTTAACTTGCGGTGGCTTGTCGACAATCACGGCGGCATGCAACGAAAACTTAAGAATGACGCTAAAACGGATCCTCAGCAAAGAAGAGTTGACAGAATGTGGTCGTAAATGTGCCGAAAGTGCTCGAAAACATTACACGGCCACGGAAAAATATTATTACACGCAAATAAACCAATTATCTCCGACAGGTGAGAGTAACCAGTGCCTGAGCGATCGGCGCCAGCCATCTTTTATTCCTTTCGGAATGGGGCAGCCTGCGGCATTTCAGAAGAAAATGCAATTCTGTTCGGCATATAAATGCATCTTGAACGTGTACACGTCACTCTGACGCGGTGAGCTCTTGCGGTTTGGTGACGTCGCGTGAGAGGCAGGTGAAGTGGGTTCAGCGCGAAAGCTTTTGACCAATAGCCGAGGGCTAATGACGAAAAGGCGTCTAATCAGAAATAACTATTTTCCTTTTGTTCGGCCAAATGATGCGTAATCAGTGTGTACACGTCATATCAGATGGGGAGCTATGGCGGTTTTTGTGACATCGCATGATATACGGGTGAAGTGGGGGTGGTCCAAAAAAGTTTTTGACCAATCGCGGAGGGCTGATTGCAGAATTTTAATAAAAAACTTGGAATAGCTTTACGTTATACCTGCCCTGAATGCTCGATTCTCTGTTTCTCACGCTATAATTATACCTCCGTCTCGCGGCGACGTGTATATTTTCCCCTTCCCAACAGCTGTGCACACCGGGCTTAAATTCACACGTGAAATACCAATAAAGGGCGTGCATTATTGCGCACTACGAAGTGCGTGCGACTAAGGCACGATGCCGCATTTGCCGCGGAATATCACCCATGTCGTCCGTGTAAACAAAATTAGAGACTTTGCCCATGCCGCCAAACAATGGTTTGGCACTTCTTCGATTTGGTGATAGAAGCGCTGTCATGCGAAACGTGCATGTGATATTGCTCAGAAGGCGATTGCGAATTAGTCGCTGATATTAATAGCGGGGAGGAAGTTAACGTTACAGTCTCATATATTATTCACGTATACCTCAATATTTTGGTTCCGTGTAGCTCATACCTTCGGCAGAAAAGCTAGGATCGCCGCGGCAACTTGTAGGAACAACAAAGAAGAATGCAGGCTTACTGTTTTCGCCGAGTTCTATCAGCCGATCAATGCCGATCAATGAGTTAGCGGTAAGAGGTAAAATAGAGGAATTCCAGATCAAGCTACAGAACAGGTATTCAGCTTTAACTCAGGAAGAGGACCTTAGTGTTGAAGCAATGAACGACAATCTTATGGGCATCATTAAGGAGTGTGCAATGGAAGTCGGTGGTAACTCCGTTAGGCAGGATACCAGCAAACTATCGCAGGAGACGAAAGATCTGATCAAGAAACGCCAATGTATGAAAGCATCTAACCCTACAACAAGAATAGAACTGGCAGAACTTTCGAAGTTAATCAACAAGCGTAAGACAGCTGACATAAGGAAGTATAATATGGATAGAATTGAACATGCTCTCAGGAGCGGAGGAAGCCTAAAAACAGTGAAGAAGAAACTAGGAATTGGCAAGAATCAGATGTATGCGTTAAGAGACAAAGCCGGCAATATCATTACTAATATGGATGAGATAATTCATGTGGCTGAGGAGTTCTATAGAGATTTATACAGTACCAGTGGCACCCACGACGATAATGGAAGAGAAAATAGTCTAGAGGAATTCGAAATCCCGAAGGTAACACCGGAAGAAGTAAAGAAAGCCTTAGGAGATATGCAAAGGGGGAATGCAGCTGGGGAAGATCAGGTAACAGCAGATTTGTTGAAGGATGGTGGACAGATTGTTCTAGAGAAACTGGCCACCCTGCATACGCAATGCCTCATGACCTCGAGCGTACCGGAATCTTGGAAGAACGCTAACGTAATCCTAATCCATAAGAAAGGGGACGCCAAAGACTTGAAAAATTATAAACCGATCAGCTTACTGTCCGTTGCCTACAAAGTATTTACTAAGGTAATTGCAAATAGAATCAGGAACACCTTAGACTTCTGTCAACCAAAGGACCAGGCAGGATTCCGTAAAGGCTACTCAACAATAGACCATATTCACATTATCAATCACGTGATAGAGAAATGTGCAGAATATAACCAACCCTTATATATAGCTTTCATTGATTACGAGAAAGCGTTTGATTCAGTCGAAACCTCAGCAGTCATGGAGGCATTACGGAATCAGGGTGTAGATGAGCCATATGTAAAAATACTGGAAGATATCTATAGCGGCTCCACAGCCACCGTAGTCCTCCATAAAGCAAGCAACAAAATCTCAATAAAGAAAGGCGTCAGGCAGGGAGATACGATATCTCCAATGCTATTCACAACGTGTTTACAGGAGGTATTCAGAGACCTGGATTGGGAAGAATTGGGAATAAAAGTTAATGGAGAATACCTTAGTAACTTGCGATTCGCTGATGATATTGGCTTGCTTAGTAACTCAGGGGACCAATTGCAATGCATGCTCACTGACCTAGAGAGGCAAAGCAGAAGAGTGGGTCTAAAAATTAATATGCAGAAGACTAAAGTAATGCTTAACAGTCTCGGGAGAGAACAGCAATTTTTCAGTAGGCAGCGAGGCACTGGAAGTCGTAAGGGAACACATCTACTTAGGGCAGGTAATGACGGCGGATCCGGATCATGAGACGGAAATAATCAAAGAATAAGAATGGGCTGGAGTGCGTTTGGCTGGCATTACCAAATCATGAACAGCAGGTTGCCGTTATCCCTCAAGAGAAAAGTATATAATAGCTGTGTCTTACCAGTACTCACCTACGGGGCAGAAACCTGGAGGCTTACGAAAAGGGTTCTACTCAAATTGAGGACGACACAACGAGCTATGGAAAGAAGAATGATAGGTGTAACGTTAAGGGATAAGAAAAGAGCAGATTGGGTGAGGGAACAAACGCGAGTTAATGACATCTTAGTTGAAATCAAGAAAAAGAAATGGGCATGGGCAGGACATGTAATGAGGAGGGAAGATAACCGATGGTCATTAAGGGTTACGGACTGGATCCCAAGGGAAGGGAAGCGTAGCAGGGGGCGGCAGAAAGTTAGGTGGGCGGATGAGATTAAGAAGTTTGCAGGGACGGCATGGCCACAATTAGTACATGACCGGGGTTGTTGGAGAAGTATGGGAGAGGCCTTTGCCCTGCAGTGGGCGTAACCAGGCTGATGATGATGATGATGATGATGATGATATCAGACGACATCGCACATGTGTTTGCAATACGGCGAACGCACATGGTAATCTGACGGATGACTGTTGACTCATAGACGAAAAGGTTGAAGTAAAAAATTTTATTAAACTAAATTATGGGATTTTACGTGCCAAAACCACGATATGATTATGAGACATGCTGTAGTGGGGGAATGGAAATTTTGACCCCCTGGGATTCTTCAACGTGCGCTTTAATCTAAGTACATGGGTGTTTTCCCATTTCGCCCCCATCGAAATGCGGCTGTCATGGCCGAGATAAAAAAAAGAAGCCTAAAGTGTGTGAAGAAAACGAGTAGCAGCACCGGACAGCGGGACGTCACTGAGACCGACGAAGCGCTGACTTTCGTCCAATATTTTATTGCGCACAAAGCAATATTCATAGCGTCCCAGCTAACTTTAGCCAGAGTGTAAAATTACGCCGCTGCACTCTAAGACGACGTGACTAATTGCATGTTGCTGACTGCTGTATGGAGTAAGTCGCACTATTTTTGTATTCTGCCTAAATGCATAATTAGTAAAGATAAATTTACCAACTTCAGAAGCAATGGGGTTAGGCAAACGGCTTCAATTAGAAAGTGGTAGAGCGTTTGCAAAATGTCCGATTAGGCAGTTTCTAACTTTCTATCTTTTAGGTAACTGGCTAAAGTTAAGTGAGACATCCTGCATATTGGTGCGTGCTCAATAAGATATCGGTTCAAAGTCAGCCCTTCGTCGGTCTCAGCCGCGAGACGTTGTTGTTCGGTGCTGTTGCTGCTCGCTTCCTACCGACATGCACCGACCAGCCCAAGTTATAGCACGCGTTATTGCGCCTAGCTCTGTTGAAATATTTGCAAGATTCGACATAGCTTACAGATTAATATCGTCCGCGGAGCATGTACCTCTATTGCAAAGGGTGGTTTGGGTACATAGGTCTTGTGTCACATGCGCGCACTATGCGATGGAAATCGCATCTACTGATACCAGTGACAGCAATGAAAATGGCTGGATTCCTGCTTAAATGAAAACTGCTTATTATCTGCAGAGCGTTGGCGTGAAGCGTGTTTCCGTCGCTGCCTTCCATGGCAGCGTCTCTCGTTCGTCTGCCGTGCCGTTCCTCTGGTTCGGCTGGCCTCCGGCTCTTCTCTCTTGCCCCGCTCGAAGCCCCGTGTTCACCCTAGCGTCTCTTCTTACAGTCCCAGGAACCGTGGCCGGGGCATCGGTGCGATGAGTCTTGCCTCGTGTTTACTCAAGGGTCTCTTGCGGGGAGCAAAGTATCGTGATCCTCGTGATCTACGTTACGGCAATGCGGTGGCGGAACACGCTGTCTGACAGGTCGGCGCAATACTTATGAGAGTGCGCGCCGCTCACACGGCCTAACCAAAATTTGCGGCTGTCGTCAGGCGCACGTGTCCGTCGATGTCCATTCCTCGGAGTCATGCTTGTTCAGAGATCGACTTGCGTATTCGATGACCTGTTCTCTTCCTTCTTGCGTTTGGATCAGCATCGCTCCGAGTCCGGTTGGTGATGCGGCGACGTGTACCTGCGTTGGGCAGTCTGAACAGAAGTTTGCCAGTAGCGGAGGATTCTTAAGCGCTCTCTTCATTCCGTTCACGATTTCCTGGTGTGCTCCCATCCAGATGAATGGAACATCCTTCGACACCAGTTGACGCAGTGGGTGTGTGAGTTTCAAAAACTCTGGTATGAACTTGCGGTAATGGTTAGCAAATTGCAGAAGCGAATACAACTTTTTGGCGCCTCTCTCAGGCTCAAACTTCTCCACGGCTGCTACTCTCGCCTCGTTTAGAATTGAACCGTCTGCGGAGATAACGTAGCCAAGAAATGATACTCGGTTTCGGACAAGCTGACACTTCCTGATGTCCATCTTCACACCGTTGAGGGCGACCCTACACAGTAAAATAATTTACACCCTTGATGGTGATAATTGCGAATCATAACACCCTTGAAGGGTGTTTTCATTCAAGAAACATCCCATCATCATGACTTTTTGCGAAGCATAGGACAGTTGTCGATGCCGTAACACCCTTTTACCCACCGAAAGGGTGCACTGACTAAGAATATTGGGGGTGGGTGCAAGGGTGTTTTTGTTTATTTTTATTACATTGACAAACATACAGTTGCACGAAGAGACAGCGTGTCCCACGGCACTACAAACCAGTGGCGGATCCAGAAGTGGGCCCTCCCCTACCCCAACCCCTTCCCCCCGAGACATGTCGGGCTTTAAATGCCGACGAAACTCCTGAAGAGAGTCCCCCTCTGTTTAACTGTCTGTTTTGATGAGCCATTTTATATATGTCCTGCGAAAAACCTTTTGCTTAAGCACTACTATCTATTGTGTCATAGTGTTCTAGGTGGCACACAGTTCTTAAATGTCGTCAAGCACAAATTCCGCGGAATCCGAAAGCGCGCACCTACTTTTTCTAGTATTGAATATTTAACCAAAAGAAACATGTTCAAAATGTTTTCAGCAAGGCAGAGCTAGTGCAGATCTTGATTTTGGGACGCCAGGAATCCAGCAAAATGAACAGGCCACGTGGCATCATGCAGCTGGATGCGCCACAATTGCTCCAATGCAGTGCGGTCGTCTAGGTTTCTTTCAAGCACGACAAAACAGGCAGAAAAGGGCGCGACGAACCATACGCGGACAAAAGATACGCCGATTCGAAAAGCTTTGACCCCACCTGACATTCTTTCGCCGAATCAATAACCCCAATTCGTTCTGCTTCTCTCAAGTTTATAAACAAGGTAGGTTCGTTGGCAAACATGAGCCTTCTCACCCACCACAATGCTTTGCTCAAGCAACATCTGCAGAAAGAGCCGTGCAAAACGCTCATGGCTTCGCGTCTGCGTCAATTTACGAAGCTGGCTGTACAAAAAGAAACTATTAAGTCTGTAGTTGTTTAGTAAAGGAAAGTTCTACTGGCTTACAAACAGCTGCCAGAACGGAGTGCTCAAGAAGAAAGGGAGAATAGTATGAGAAAGTATAGAGAACCAACGTACAACTTGCGATGCATACAGTATTTACAACACCGACTAACAGCGCTATTTACTGAAATGTTTCCCCTCCCAAATTGGAGACAGTATTATTGCATGCATGATTAGGACATTAAGCCAATCATTGTAGATAAAACGAGATTCCAGAAATTTGCGGGGCATTTGCAGACCCATCTTTGTTCACGGAACAGTGGCGAGGCATTTTTCAAGTGTGCGCGCAATTGCCCACCTGCCAAGTACGCTCGCGATGTCTTGGCGTATGCAGACCTGCGCGAGACTCGCCCGTCTCCCATCGCGAGATGGGTGAGACAGGTGCACATGCTCAATAAGGGAAAGAAATACCTTGTAGAATGAAACTGAATTTTGTCCAAACACCAGAGCTCTGGATTGCAGGTTACAGTGTGCACATGGGCGTTCTGCCAGATTTTAAATCGAAGCTTTCTATGCCTCCTCCCTCACCCTTTCCAATTCTGCTGCTGCTGCTGTCACTGCCTTGCCAGCCGCGTTGGTGGGTGGTTTGAGAGCGTGCATAGTGAACATGAGAGGGACGCGGGGAAGGCGTGTACGAGTCCTTTTAGCGAGAACTTCGTGGGCATCACTACAATACTCTTTGGACCTCTTTGGCCGTCACAATGCCCACTGAAACACCCTGGCCATCGACACAGTGCCCTCTGGAAGACTAACTACGCGTTAGCCACCTCCTCCCCCCCCTCCCCCACTCCGCAAAAGTAGTGCAAAAGGTGCAGCGCTTACTTTTGTACTCACATGCAACAGCGCAGAGGAGAGATAGTATGGTACTAAGGGGAGACAAGAGAATGCTTAAAGCCAACACCCAGACGAAATGTCATCACAGTTCCCACACTTTGCCAAGAAATTGTTGTTGTTCAATAGCCTTTACCACAGCTGCACCCTCGCCGAGCAAAGGGGTTCGGCGATTGTATAGGCGCAGCTATTGAATGGGAACAATACTAAATTGCTCTGCTAGCGGTAGTTTGAGGGCGAGAGTAGTTGGGTTGAAAATGACTTGTCACAAAATGCCTCGATTGTGAATATATCTTCCTCATTACCCGTCAAACTGCTATTCTAAGCAACTGCAGTAAGACAAAGACCGACATCAGATTATAACAACGACAACTCACGGTGCTGTCCACCAAAGGGGAGTCGTTGTTAAATTTGTTCTTTCGTTTGAGCGGTCATCGGCCCCACTCGCTCATCCGCTATTTAAAAAAAAAAAAAAACGAGAACTGGATTCGCTTCGGTTGCACATTCACGACACCGCGCAAAGAACGACTTTTCATACTTGGAAACTGAAGGTTTTCGTATAGTTCTGCACATGTGAAATTTGTGGTATCGCGTATACGTTTAGAAAGCTATTATGCAAGTACTTCTACATCTGTCGTTCGTCCAAGCTATTTAAAATTTGCGTGAGCACACCAGTTAAGAAATATGAGCATTGTGAACTTCTTAAAAATGCCAATTAAAGCTTTCTTTTTCTTCCTCTCTCTTTTTCTGTGCATAAAACAAAAGACAAACTCGCAAGTACCTCTCCATCTTATACAATCAGGAAGGGCCACGTCTCTTTACAAATGAACGTCCAAGCTAAAAAAAGTATATATATATATAGAAGATGAATCCACTTACACGCAGTTACCAGTCCACCTTTGCCATTCCATTTGATCTGATATCAGCCAATGTTTCTGCGAATAAATTTCCACTGAAACTACCCGTAAACACAGAAAATAGCTTAGAGGTAGCGTAAAATAAATAGCTTGGAAAGTAATATACCCACGTAGTATAAAAGAATATTTATAGTTATGCCTTGAAACGAAACCGAAATTAAAATAACTTCCCCCGATGGGTGTCGCCGCTGTCGCCGCTACGTCATTTCCTGCGTCTCGCGGCGGACCGCCGGCTGCATGTGTGTTATGGTGTGTTGTCCGTGACATTCTTGAAGTTGTGAGTAATTGGATTGTTTTTTGCTGCGTTCAGCTTGTACCACCTCGTTGTTTTCGTGTACTTTGCGCTCATCGACGTGAAGTGAGCGTCCAGAGTGAAGGCAACGCGAATATGCGTGAGAAAAGAAGGCAGCAGCGGCCTACGACGTCGGTGTCTCTTTGTGACAGTGTGTTTACTATGCCTACGACGGCCGTCATTCGTGGCGAAGGAGAAAATATCTTCTATTCGGCCTGAACAGTGATGAAGTGGACGTTTTGTTTTTCGGCGGAATGCATCGCCAACATCGTCCATCCACTACGTAAACGAAATGGCGTGCCCAGAGTGCACATCGTTTCAGCGCTCCGCCTTCAAACCGAGGGCCTCTTGCAAGGCGCATGGACTGCTCATATAAAAGGTACGTACGTAGTCACGTTCAGCATCGCGTTTTTATGGTGCGTGATTGTGGTAGTAATTTTCGCGTAATTTCTTATAGGACAGCACAAGGTGTGTTGGATGCGAGTGTAGTATCTGTACTCCTGGCGTAGCCTACGGGCACCGAATGTGAAAAAGAAAAAAAAATCGAATGTTTCATTGTTCACGTGTCCTCAACTAGAGTTGTAGAGAATTAAGTAGTGCTACGCGTCAGTATTCGGCGCAGGCAGGTAAATAATACTATGGTTTGACTAATTGGTTCATTCTGTTACCAAAGATGGGCGCAAACTTATGCCGGTGTCACAGGGCCACTTTCGATCACGATCGAGCCCGTTCTGGATGGAACTTTTCGACCGCGATTGGCTCCCGTCCGCAGATTGTGCAGCGAAGCCAAACGCGCCCAGAAGTTCGATTCCAGTCAGGATCGATCGCGGCCATAAGGGTGCAGTGTGACAACCCTATTAAATGTCGCTGATGTATTTGCACTCAATTGTATTCTTTTTTGTTTTTTGTCGGAGGTCACGTGATAGGTAATGGCGCAGGTAGCTTGCAATGCTTGTGCTTTCATGACTAGAACTAATGCAAAACAATAGAACCGCGACCATCCCGGCTATGTACTTATCCCTCCTTTTAAGTTGTGCTCGTTTGTTCTAGAAGCTCTGGTGCTGTTGCGGGTGAACGCGTGGTTACGCTATTTGTTTATAAATTTTATCTTTCTCTATAAATAAGTACACCGAGCCTAATCAATTTTTTTCTCGTCCTTGATCTCGTGTCTTGGTTTCACGCAGGCATGCTTATTACTACTACTACTATTTATGTTTTCTTGTGTGACTGAATCCTGGCTAAGGCGTCCTGTCAGTGGTCAACAGTATTTCTGAAATGAATTGCACTGAACGTCCTACGGTTATTGTACGTTTCACTACCTTATTTTAATCTCTAGTTATAAAGCGTACGGTTATTGTAACTATTCTTGGCCTTTATATATGTATGTATTAAGCTGGTAAATGCTTAATTGTATTTGCAGTTTTGAGAGGTTCTTTTATTGAGTGGTCATTCTCGGGTGGCATTAATGGTGGGTTGTTTTGTTGTGCCCATGCAGTTACAGTCAGCATGAAGCAATTGCGTGGGAACCGACTGGCTGTCTTGGTCCAACACATTGCTGAAGAGACAGTGAAGACGTCTGAGCCGACAGGTATACTTTTTTTTATCACAATTGGCCTACATATTTTTTCCACCAGAGGATGAAGACCTCTCCCAGTGAGCTCCAACTGCCTCTGTCTTGCGCTAGCTGATTCGAAGTGAAGCCTGCAAATTTTATGACTTCATGGTAGCCTACTTCTCTACCGTATTTGACTACCCTTTTCTTCCCTTGGCATCCATTCTGTAACTTGAATGTGCCACCGGTTATCTGCCCTATGCATTGCATGGTTGAAGGAGGTACTTGGGCTAGTTGGTGCTCATTGCAGACTTGAGACATCAATAACTAGCATGACAAAGACAACATCAGGAAGCACATAAGGCAGAACTCTAGATTTCAACTGAAATTATTTTTGCTACACAGAAACATGGAATGCACAGAATGTCGACAGACAGAAACAATATAGGAGCTATCGGAACAAATTGATGAACAGGTTAATTTCACTTACGGGCATTCTTGGCAAGAGCCAGAGACGGGTGCTTACACACCTATTCCCCGATTTTTTGATGCAATGTGGTTCGTATATTTCTCTATGTACCTGATTCTGGAGCTGCCTGAGCACACGATTGCTTTGAAACTGCTCGGTGCATGAGCACGTATGGCGATGATTGGCCATGTGGCCACCAGCCACTAAGGTACTGAAAGCTGCCCTATGTTTCCTTAAGCCAAACAGGTCGGTGTTTAAACGACCGCTTGGGGGAACAAAGATAGGGCAGTTGTCAGTGGCTGGTGGCCATCCGGCCAATCATTGTTGTAGGTGCTCATGCACTGAGCAGTTTCAAAGCACTCATCTGCCCAGGCGGCTCTAGAGGCAGGTCGACATGAAAATATTCGAAGCACTTTGCATCAAAAAGCGGGTGATAGGTGTGTAAGCACCCCTTCCCTGGCTCTCGCAAAAAAGAGTGTTCGTATCTCGAAATGAACCTGTCCATCGATTTGGTCTGATACCTCCTGTGTCAGGCAGGGAAAATGAAGTATGGATGTTGCTTCCATGTGTCGTAGTCGCATCCACTGAATCGTATGTTTCAGTGTAGCCAAAATTTCAGTTAAAGCCTAGAGTTCTGTCCTGTGTGCTTCTAGCTGTCGTCCGTTGTCTTTTTCGCGCTAGTTAATGATGTCTCAAGTCTGCACTACAAGGCCTGACCGGCTCCCTTTTTTACTCTTTGTCAGCTAGGATATCAGCTCCTTCGTCTACTTTCTGAACCACGCTGCTGTCTTCCTGTTTCTGCTGCCATCAGGATAGGAGTGGACATGACAAATGAAACTGAATTAGACAGAGGAGCAGTGAGACTTCCTGTGCTTTACCTTTTGTTGTTGTACACAATAGTTGAAATTGCATCAACACATCTTTTTCCATCTTGTGATTTTCCCATAGCTGTGGCAAATAAATATATAGGCTTTCAGAAGCTAGAAATGCAGTTTGCCTAAGAAAAAGAATACTCTTGCACTTAAAGGTAATGTGTATGATGCTCTGACTCCTTTGATGCGTGTGCCTTGAGAGGTGTTGATGTTGTTCATTTCTTTCTGAGTAAGCTTTACTTGATGGGTTGACTTTGTATAAAGAAATAAGTTCTAAAGAAACCATAATACCTAACAGACAGAATTGTCGAGGTTGAAAGCCAAGTTTTCTTTCATGACATATTTTTTTCAGGCTGTACTAGTTGATCCATGATGTTCGACAGCGCCGACTTGTACAAAGGACGTCAAAAGTGGCGAGAAATGAAACAAATGCTATCGCCTCTTTCTCCATCCTTTGTCGAGTTCACATTGTGTAACGTCATCGACGAATACCAACTAGCCTGTTTGCGTACCTGTACTAGTTGAGCCATTTATACTATGGTACTCTAAACCAAATGTGACAAATTCAAAATTGGCGCCTTTTCTATCTGTACAAATAACTGTTTCATAAAATAGCTTAAAGTCTTATGGTTGATGTCATGTTTCGACACCACCATAACCATATAAGATATCTTCATGGATGAAAAGGTGCCTCTTGTGCAAGTTCCGTGCTAGCCTGACATGGAGAACAAACCTGGCAGAAGGTAGAGCACATGCTTTTTTGTAAACAAAACGCATGATTGCATTTTCTTGGCAGTTATCGCGCTGTTTTCTGAGCTTTATCTGCATGAACATTAATTATCTCAGCTGCTAAAGCCACATCGCTAGGCTGTGAGCAAGAAAAAGTATGATTGTGCAGTACTGTTGATGTCATGCAACATTATGTTTGAGCAAACTGGCAGGGATGCTAGCTGTTAAAAAGAAAAAGCTGATTTCAAGAAAAATTTTCACTCCTATATGTGGAATTGAAATGCACTATGCTTATAAGCTACAAAAGATTTCCAGGATGATCAGGCTAGTTACACTGGCCATTTGCTGATTCTATATAGTTCACTGAAGCTTGTTTTTAAATTCACACTGTGTATATATGGGGTGATGATTTTCAGTTTTGTGGAATTTTGAAATATAGCCCTGTTGCATATAGCATAATTCTAGTCCTTGAGCAGGAATATTCCAACCGGCAGATATATCTTGCATGAGAAATCGAAACATATTAAACTAATTAACAAAAATTTATTAATTATCTTTCGAATGAATTACTTTATGGCTCAGATAAATGAAAATAAAGGAGCTTAACTGAGGAAGCCGATGGTTATTAATCATATCCTAAGAAGCCAACAAACACTGACGCCAAGGACAAGTTAGGGTAAATTACTTGTGATTAATAAATGAAATAAAGAAATGATAACTTGATGGAAAGCGGATGAAAAAACAACTTGCCGCATGTGGGGAACGAACCCACGTCTTCGCATTACGCGTGCAATGCTTTACCAATTGAGCTACCGCGGGCGCCGTTTCCCCATCCACTTTCTTGGGTGTTTATGTTTCCTAGTAGAACCCTGGGAGTGCTTGCCAGTGCCACCACATATATGAGGCACATATTGTAATTTACGAATCATAGCCAGTGAGATTACAAGGTGTATCCACTTGGAATTGATTTCCAGAATGACGCCAGTTTGGAGATATGCGCCATCAAACTTGCCGTAAGAATGCACTGTTGTTCCACTTACTTTTTTAACAAAATGTGCTTTTATGCACTGATGCACAAAAGTAACTGGAACACCTTTGTGTATTGATCTTTATCAGGAAAATATTCCTAAACTGGTGTCATCCTGGAAGTTCAAATGCATATGTCTTCCAAGCTCACTGGCTACAATTCATACATTGCAATATGTGCAGTAAAATAATTAGTTATGAAGTTAGTGATTTTTTTTGTTTAGTTGAACATGTCTTTCGATTTCTCATGCTAGTAATGTCCACCTCTTCAAATAATCTAGCTCAAGGACAAGAATTATGCCATCTGCCACAGGACATTTAGTAAAATTCCATAAAACTTAAAAATGATCAATGTGTACAATGATACTAGAGTGCTAAAAAGCCAGCAGCCTAATCATCAGATTTAAGAAGGCCGTAACAACACTGACAAGTGCACTAATGTTTTCTGCGCTTCACAGATGAAAGATGTTGGCCATTAGAATGTTTGATCTCAGTGTAACTCACAACCAGATAACCAGCAAGATCAAGTGAAAGCAGATGACAAACTTCATACATGAAAGGCTTTAACTGTGCTTTCATTAAAGTACCTAAAATTCTGTTAAGTTTGGATTCACTGTGTTGTTCCACTTAAAAGCATCTAAATGATGAGATGCTAAAGTGTTCTTGCTTGGAAGATCTTTAGTGAAAACTTCTGTAATAAAAATACCAGCAGGATTATGTGCTTGCTTAGTGGAGATGGCTAAGATGATGTCAGAAGGTGTAGGTAGGGCTTCTTTGTTGTAGAGATGCCGAATAGTTCTGACAGAGGGGTTGTTACTAGCCACTGTGTAGGTCAGATATTAGGAAAAAAATAAAGGTCAGCTTAGTGATGTTTAGTATAAAGAGAACAACACGAAAACGAAACAAGTAATGCTCTCAACTAACATTTATAAATTTTCGTTGAATATGTTACAAATAATTGTGTCGAATATTTTAGAGTAACCATGCTTGATAAGCATTTGCAGAGCAACCACCATGACAACCAAGTGATCGAGAGCACACCAGTGAGGCGAATTTAGGAGCCTAAGATCACTAAAGCCGAAAGTAACAAAAGCAGCAATGGCAGTCTAAGCTCTATCTTTTTGTGTAGTTTCTTGCATTCTATAGACAGTAGTGCCAACGGCTTGTTTTTATTGTCTTAGTTTCCTAGAAAACTGCCTTTCACATACTCTTTTCTGTTGTGGTGAGGAAGTTAGGAGATAGTTCTGGTCAATAATGACCACAGATGGTCTTTGAAGTGCTAATTTATCCATTGCTTATTATGGAAGCTAATCCTTGCCAGATTGGTCTACATGGTAACCTTTTATGAAACCCTGAACAATACTGGATAGCCAGCTACGTGGAACATGCTTTGCATAACAAGGATTTCCAGAGTGCATGAGATTTACACAATATTTTAAAATGTATAGGCTTAGAATGTAGCAGCGTTGTGTTGCTATTGCTTTGTGTAATGGTGAAGTGCTCACTTGGTCGCTGTGTGCGTACCCTTTATGCATGAATCCTTTATAGGTACATGGGCTACCCAATGAAAATTGTCAGTTGAAAGTAGCATGTTATTCTGAAGGGGGGCGGTCTGGTTGCATGAAACTGATTCCACTAAATTTTATTGCAGTGTAGATGCTTAGAAGGGCCCCTCGCCAGGCCCCATAGCACATTTTTGTTATACACTGCAAGTTGTTACGTGTCCTCTAGGGAGCGTTCTGCCACAAAAAATTTTCAAATCGGCTCATTAACAGTCGATGTAGAAATATTTCAGTGCCACGAACCCATGATTTCAGGAGGCGAGCTCCACTGCCAAGCGAGACACTCTCTCCACTCGCCTCGTTTAGCCTCTGCAAGTGAAACTTCTTCCCTGCGTTCTTCCATACCGGACCTTGAGGATCGCGTGATGCATATGTCACAAGCCCCGCCTTCATTTTCTTCCTCACTTTTTCGTGACATGGCGCACTTCTGCTGACTGCGTCCCGCATGAGCTGTTGTGATTGTCTTGTTTCGCACAGCGCACCATTTTGCGCGCTGTATACGAGTATAGCTGACTAGGGATATAAGTCAGTGCTACACGAATACTGACGCAGAGACAAGTGGATCACAGTGCATGATCCCGCACAAGAAAACTGTATAAAATGACGTAGTTTTGGTATCTGTGCGCGGGACTGCACGACTTAGGAACAAGCAGACGAAATGAAAGTACATCTCTCTTGCTGCGGTGCAAAGTAAAACAAAAACATGCAGATATTGTTTGTTTTATTATTTCTGTAAGCTTTACTTCGTCTATTCAAGCAACATACTACACAAACAACAGATGTTGCCTTGAATAATTCTCGAAGTCACGTGTCACCGCAAGCGACGTTGCAGTGCAAACATGTGTAGGTAGGTGCGCTAGCATGTGTGTCATCCTCCGGCTTGAAGTGCGGCGGCCGCGAGGGGAAGGAAAAACGGCGTTCGGTTTGAAATTTCAGGTCTTTCTCCGGCGCGTAGCAATGTGATACTTTGCAGACACTATCGTTATCACGCAGTGTATGCTCTGCGCTTGTCAGCTCAAAATGGCCAGACCTGGTGAGGGGCTCTTTAAGGAACTGTGACTATTTTGTTCAACCTTATTGTCAATATGATCGTATGTCTGTTTCAGGAAAATATCAAAACTTCCTGTTGGGTGCAGAAAACTGCAGTCTACAAGTCGGGCTGTTTGTGAGTGGCAGTATGGCATATTTCATTCATATTTCTCAAGTGCTTACAAAGACGTCAGTGTATAGAAGACACCACATAGCACTTCAAATAACCTCTTTTTTTTTTCAGGAGCCAATTGTATCGCATGCTTTCATATATCACATGGCAGCAATGTTTATACCAACATAATTTATTTTGCCTGGTTCCAGAGCACAATATAGCATATGTACGAAGGGGCTTTTGTTTTCAGAGTGCAATCCAGTTTTTACTAATGCATTGTTCCTTTAATCCCACTTTGAAGTCAGCCACTTTGATAATGCCTTCTCTGTTTGTTTTTTGCTTTTAACTAAGGCTTCAGTTCTGAGTTTGCAGCTGTATTCCTTGCAATCTGGCAAAGCACCCATCACCAGATAGTTGCTATATTTTTTCTTCGTTAGGACATTAGGGCAGCATGTGCTGTCATCCTATTTCGTCTTTGTCTCTTGTTCTATATGGCTTTTCTAGAATAAATACTAGCACACAGTAACCTCCGCTTTTATCTTAACTAGAAGCTTTACAGCTTAGGATTTCTTGTGACTCAAGTTTTTAGCGAGACATTTCTTGGTCCCGCACCCTTCAGTACATTTGATTTCCTTGCTTGCATTGTTTGCCTGGGGAATCTGAAGAACACCATCGTTTGTGCTTCTTGTTGTTAAAGGAGCAAGCTTCTTTGAAAATGCTGATCTCTACTATTAACAATGTATATTGCTGAGGAGGCAGGCAAAACAACAATGCCATGTGTTATATTAACCGATGCATGCAAGGCCATTGTTGTGGCCCGTAAACCCCAGAATTTGTTTTTGCCTTGTGGCCACCACGTCCTGTGAAATAATGGTTGACATTTAAACTATTGCTTTCGGGAACAAGGCATTAATGTCAAAGTACCTCTTGATGGTTACCCTGCAATGCATAGCGAAGCACATGGCTGCACCTTATTTTCAATATAACTTGCTTGTAGGGAAAAGTTGCAGTTAGATGATGTGGCTTCTCATTGTAAACTTATTGCATAAGAAAGGATTGATATATTTGTAAGCAATTTATTGTGCTCAACACGAGCATCTTTATTTGTGCACATTCTAAATTGTAGTTTTGGGTCAGATGTCACGCACAAAAGCAAACTGCCCAGCGTTATTGCTGTAATATGAGGGCGGTTAAGAAAGTAATGCCTCCAAACCCACTACTTTACTAGTAGTACTGCAAACATTTTGGCTCTTTATCATTAATGCACTGATGTTTAAGCTATAGAATGTCACTTGCCCCTTTTTCCTATCTCTTCGCATTCCAAAGTAATAGAGCAATGCATAGCATCCAGTGGTGATCTCCGGATGAAACAGCGGGCTGTAATTGAATTTCTCACTGCGGGAGGTTCTGCGCCCTTCAACATTCATTGCCGTCTGAAAGCAGTTTACGAGGATGCCTGTGTTGAAGTCATCGCTGTGCGGAGGTGGACAAGGACTAAGAAATATCAAAATCCAGCTGCATCAAACGTCCAGGATCAGAACTGAACTGGATGGCCCACAACGGCTTCTCATGAGGATCATCAACATCAGGCAGACGAGTTGAATCGGGTCAATCGCAGGATCAAGCATCACCAGATTGCAACAACGCTCGCCATTTCTATTGGTTCAGTGAACCACATAATTAAGAACCTCCTGGGTTACAAGAAGATTTGAACTTGTTGGCTATGCTTCGACTTTTTCATGTCAGTCGTCAGTTGCCGTTACACCCAACTAGCGCAAGTCTTCTTGTAACGCAGGTCTTTAATGATGTGGCTCACTGAGCCAATGGAAATAGTGAGTGTTGTTGCAATCTGGTGTTGCTTGATCATGCGATTGCCCCAAGTCAACTCATCTGCCTGATGTTCATGACTCATCAGAAGCCATTGTGGGCCGTCTATTTCGGTGCTGATCCTGGAGATTTGATGCGGCAGGATTTTGGTCTTTCACAGTCCTTGCCCACCTCCGCACAGTGCTGACGTCAACACAGGCATGCCCGTAAACTGCAGTCAGATGGCCATGAATGTTGATATGCGCACAACCTTCCGCAGTCAGAAATTCAATTACAGCCTGCTGTTTCAACTGGACGTCACCACTGGATGCGATGAATTGCTTGATTACTCTGGAACGAGAAGAGATAGGAAGGTGAGGCAAATGACATTCGATAGCTTAAACATAAGTGCATCAATGATAAAGAGTTCAAAATGTTTGCTGTAATATTGGCAAAGTAGTGGGCTTGGAGGCAATAATTTCTGAATTGCCCTCATATAATTGTGTAGCCTGTCTCTCCTACATTCATGATGTGGCAGATTAAATGCCTTATCCTTTAGAAATAACAATTTCTTGGAAGTAAGCACTGTCTGTGCTTGTTTTCTTTATCCTGGTCTTCATGTGATCTTGAAATATTATAGTGAATGATGCGGGGAAGCGCTGCTTGTCATGTTTCGTGTACTTTTCTTGACATTAAATCAAATTAAAACAAATCATTTTGCAGGTAGAAAAGAAGCAGATGGCTACAGCGATAAATGAAGAAATGGCTTCATCTATGATTGCTCGCCTTAGGACATTGGAATGGAGCTACACAAAGGCATCACCATCCTCGCCTGTGCCCTGGAATTTTGGTTTGAATGAGACTGTTCTTCAATGTAGAAAGGCCACAAGACTTGTCACCACATACAAGGCTTAGTGCAAGCTCTAAATATTGTACAGGAGGCTAGAATAAATGACTCTCGATGCAGCCACTCTGTATCTGTGGTAAACAGGACCATTTCACGCAGAAAACTCGCACGTGATTATGTGTTTTCTCTCAAAGTTGCTATGCCGTGCGTTTGGAAACACATTACCTATTGTATGCACACCATACATAACATTTCTGTGTGCTAGCCTGACTGTAGACTTACGAAACATACAATGAAGTGCATATGTACCCGATTCAAAATGCCGTACGTCAACACCCTTATAGCAAGGGCTATTATATTGCTCATTACACCCGATAGGTGAAGGGGTAATATATTCCTCATCACACCCTTACACCCCATGGGTCGAAGGGTAATATGTTGTTCAAAACACCCTCAAGGGATAGGGTGTTATTGGAATATAGAATAACCATCATAAGGGTGTAATGCCCTATAAAAGCCAGCCTTTTCAAGGTTGCCAGGGGGTTAGTTATAGACACTGAAAAAATCCCTTAGGGGTGTAAATCATCTTACAGTGTACTCAGCGCCTCGTCGAGTAATGACAGCGCTTCAGGGACCGTCGCTGGTCTCTAGCCGACGTCGTCTATGTAAGTGAATGTTCCCTTCAAGCCATCAAACATGTTGCGCATTATTTGCTGCATGGTCTGCGGAGCTTTGCAAAATCCAAAGGCCATTCGTAGGTACTCGTATTTTCCATCTGGCGTCACGCACGCGGTCTTGTGAATGTCGCCAGGTTTCACTCGCACCGTGAGAAAGGCCGACTTCACATCCAAGACAGTGAAGTACTTCGAAACGTCCCTCATGATGTCGTCAATTACATCTTCCATCATTGGCATCGGGTAAGGTGGATTGATGGTTTTCTCGTTCTATTTTCTGTAGTCGTAGACCATTCGTCTGGGCGTGGTGGGGTGGTGTGGTTGATCCACTACAATGGTAGGCGCGCTGTACTGGCTCTGGCTCGGTCGGATGATCCCTTTAGCTAGGTAGTCATTGACCTATTCTCTCATAAACTGGCGGTCCGCGGGGCAGGATCTATATGGCCTTTGACGCGACGGGAATATCGTCCCTGCGATCGATGCTGTGCTCAGCGTGAACGCAGAGCCCCAGTGCGCCTTTTCTCGTGGTGAACGCCATATGGTGACGATGAAGAATTGAACGCAGCTCATCTCGTTTGTCAGCGTTTGCATCGCGGGAAATTTTGGTTACTGCCTCTTCAATCTGATTGGTGTAATCTTCGCCAGGACCGGGGTCCTTCGTGTTCAGCTCTACGAAGCCGATATCGCTCGCCGGTAGTCCGTCTAGGACCCTGCGATTGCTAAAGGCTGTTATTAGGATCTCTCCGACGCGATGCGCACTGTGTGCGCTTAGTGCATGACCCGGTGGCTTACTCACCAATGGCTGAACGGGGACGAGGGTGACGTTGTTAGCGGGGTGGACCGTGACGTCAACATTAGCAGCGCGGCGCCAGTCCGAACCAAGAATTAGGTCCATGGCATCTGGCAAGGGCTCGATCACTACCTCCTTGAGCCGCATGGTCGATGTTCCGATGGTCACGTTCAGAGTCGCCACTCTCGCCCGTCTGATGCACCGGTCGAGTACGAGAGACGTCCAAGGTCGGGGATGAACCTCAGGGCCCACGGAGCTCTCGCCGAGGACGGAGACATTGGAGCCGCTGTTTATGCAGATTGACCGCTCGGATCCCAACGAAGCCCTTCAAGATGGGTAGGGTGCCACCCGTCGATTGCAGGAAGCAGTTGGCTTGCCTGGCGGTTGTGCCGGCGTTGCCTGCGTCATATCTGGCTTCTCGGCGTCGTTCCGCGTGGATTGTGGCCTCCTTCTTGGGTCTGGTGCACTCCCTCGACAAATATCCCATATTGCCGCAGTTAAAGCAGGCTCGTCCTCGCGCAGCTCGAACTGGTTCTCGGTGTTCACGCCGCATTGACTGATCGCTCGGCCCGGAGCGTCCATCGTGAGCTGCCGCTCTGTTCTCGTAGCTGCTCCTCATTTGGTTTCGTTGGCTCTGTTTCTCAGCTTGAGATTGTCGGAACTGCGTAGTTTGCGTCGTTATTGCTTTACGCCGCCTGGTGTCGAGCAGCGCTGCGCGGTCCATCACATCAATGACGCTGCTGTAGGACTGTGCAGCCAGAGGATTCACCCAGGTGTTGTCTTTGCTCCCGCTGAGTATCAGCGAAATTCCCTCTTCATTTGCAAGCGGGTAGGGAGACTTGTCCGGTAGAGCATATTTAGAGAACATGTACTCCACTAGGGTCTCCGAATTGATCAGTTTTCGTGAAGCTTGCAGGTCCAAGAAGTCCTGCATTGTGAGCTTCCGGTCGAAACAAGAGGCAAATGCTTCCTTCCAAGAGTCCCACGTTTCACATGCCATGACGTAAGAGCTGTGCCAGTCCTCTGCGGCGCCCTGCAGCCGGGTTGCCGCCGTCACGAGCGTCAGTGATGGGGACCAGTGCGCCAGTGCAGCAATGCGTTCCACCTGCGTGATCCGCCTTTGGGCATTTCGTTGTACATCGCCGTCATACTCGGTGATGACGGACGCGGTATCGTTCGTAGACTGCATCAGCACGGGCGGAACTGGCGCGGACATTCTCGACAACGCTTCTGTCATCTGCAGCTGCGCGCGTGCGAACATGGCCACGATTTCAGTCATGCTTGGCGTGCCCTCTGGAGCTCTGGCGGTGGTGCTCTCCGGCGAGGGCTGCGGAGGTGCGCCCCGGTTGACTTCTGCAGGCCGTTGGTTCGCTGCTGTAGCGGGGGCTTGGATCCCGTCGAAACATTGGGAGCCCGTTTCATCCCCAGCTTGCGCCTGCGTTGGCTTCAGTGCCCCCGTTGTGTCAATCGTAGCGTGTGACCCGCGTTGCTGGGTTAGAAGCCGTCGCAGTTGGTGAACCTCGGCAAGCAGACTCTCGATCGTTGCCAGCGCCTTTGAGTCCGCTTTTTCGAGGTCGTCCCCATCAGCTTCGGTCTGGCTGGTTGTTGAGCCGGATGATGTGTCCAGTAAGGCCTGGAGGCGAGTGTTGTCGTCTTGGAGACGGGTCACGAGATGGTCCTTGGGGCCGCTGCACGGAAGTCACGGATTCTCAGCTCGTCAGTCAGCCGTTGCTTTTTCAGGGCGCTGAGGACGTCGCGGACAGTTGATTTTACCGGTGACCAGATGAATGTGGACTCCGAGCTGATCGATGGCGTTCTGCTGGGTTCCGTGGTGGCCGCTCGTTCTTCGTTCGGGAAAGACGCGTCTGCAGATCCTGTCGGCTGTGCCATGACAGCAATGAAAAAGGCTGGATTCTTGCCTAAATGAAAACTGTTTATTATCTACAGAGCGACGGCGTGAAACGTGTTGCCGTCGCTGCCTTCCTCGGCCGCGTCTCCCGTGCCGTCTCTCTGGTTTGGCTGGCTTCCGGCTCTTCTTTCTCGCCTCGCTCGAACCCCCGCGTTCACCCCAGCGTCTCTTCTTACAGTCCCAGGAACCGTGGCAGGGCATCGGTGCGATGAGTCTTTCCTCGTGTTTACTCAAGGGTCTCTTGCGGGGAGCAAAGTATCGTACGGGCCGCCTCGTGATCCACGGGACTGTGGCGGCGGAGCACGCTGTCTGACAGGTCGGCACAATGCTTGACGACTAACTTATGAGAGTGCGCGCCGCTCACACCAGGCTCCGCCGATATCGAGCAGCGCCAAGTCGAGCTGGTAATTAATGCCGTGCTGGCACTCGTCGCGCCCTTAATCTGCTTACTGCATGCCAGAAGGCTCATATTGGAAGGTGTGCAAATGCGAAGAAATGAGTAGTCGCGCGGCGTCGATTCGACAGCAAGCCGTACCCATAGTCAGTCAGTGTAAATGACTGTGCATACATAGGCGCAGGAATTATTTCTACCAAGGCAATCTGCCGATGAAGGGGAAGCAGAACGTAGCTCCGAAATAGAGCACTTCGGGGTTACAATAAATGCTAGGTGGTGCGAGGAATTTGGAAAGGAGTAATGTTGCCAATGCTAACGTTCGCAAATGCGGTTCTGTGTTTAAATTCAGAGATCTTGTAAGCGTTAGTTTTTAGAAATATGGCATGTCAGTGAAATTCCTGCTGCTGATATTGATCATTTATCACCACGCATGGGTGCATAAATGCTCTCTGATGTATCTTTGGATAGTGCACCGCCAAGAGTATGATATGTTGGTGTGATTACTTATTTATTTATCTGTGTTATCATCCGGGCCAGTGGAACTACAGAGGGAAGCGGTACATAGCTACACTGTTAGCACAGTAACATTTAATAAAGGGACATATTCTCACAATTTGTGCACCTATGAATAAAAATTGCATTGTAACCTTTTTCCCGTAACCTTTTGTAAAGGCGCATATTCTCACGAATTTGTTTACCTATGAATAAGAAATGAAGTTGGAACCTTTATTCACGTAACGGTTAATAAAAGGGCACATTCTCACAATTTTCTGCACCTTTAAATGAAAAGGTATTTAGTAATCTTTACTATAGGTGCACGTAGCCATTTTTTATTGTAACAGTTCGTGTAAGCATACAGTCTTGCAAGTCCTCACCCGGGCGCCCTTCTGCGCGTGGCCATGAATGAAGCATATTGACTTTTCGGCTATCCGTCAAACTTCATCGCAATGCACTAAGGTACCTAATTGAGCGGCACTTTCCAAAAATTCTATTTGAAAACATCGGCCGAATTTCAACAACTTTGTTACCAACGCCACGAGGATACCTAAAATATAGGCATTTAAGGCACTGGTCTATCGAGAAAATCCTTAATGGAAAATCCCTAATGGTGAAACAAGAAATGAAATTGATTTCATACATTCTGCCGATCCCAGCATAGTGCAGGTTATAGAGGTGTTAGGTAGGGTAAAATACAGTGATCATAGGTTAGTGACGTCCAGGATTCTGTTCAATTTGAAAAGAGAAAGAGCAAAATTGGTCAAGAAGAAACAGGCCAACCTAGACGCAGTAAGGTTGGCCTAACTGCGTAAGGCCAAGACGCAGTAAGGTAAGACGCATACCAACTAAGGCTGGAACTTGCAAAGAAATATGCAGCTTTAGATCAGAGAGGTGAAGATGACATAGAGGTAACGAATGAAACCGTAAGTAGGCTGGCTTCAGAAGGAGCAATTGAAGTGGGAGGTAAGGCACCAAGGCAGCCAGTAGGCAAGCTCTCCCAAGTAAAAAAGGGCCTAAAAAAGAAATGGCAAAGAATGAAAATGTCCAACTTAAGAAATGAGGTAGAATTCTCGGAACTGTCAAAACTGGTCAACAAGGAGAAAATAATGTATATTTGAACTTATTACGTTAGAAAGGCTATGGAAGCCGTAAAGAATGGACGCAGCGTAAAATCGGTGAGAAGAAAACTTGGCATAAGACAAACCAAGATGTATGCACTCAAAGATAAGCAGGGTAATATATTCAGCAATCTGGAAGATGTAGTAAAAGCAGACGAAGAATTCTATACTGACCTCTACAGTCCCCAAAACAACCACGATACATCTATTCGAAGTAGTAATGAACAGGTTAGGGAGGCTCCTTCTATAATTAGCGATGAAGTTAGAAGGGCCACACAGATGAGTACTGTTTTGAAACTTGAAAGTAGGTCTAGACTCCTTAACCGGCGACGTCAATTTTGTTTGTGTAAAAATACTCATTATTCGCCCTCAAATTTCCGCGCAAACGTTTTAAACAGCTTTGATTTGCAATGCAACTCCTGAGATTTGTTTCATCTGCAAGGACACGAACCGCGTGTGAGTGACAAAACCGGAGGTAATAAATATCCATGCCCGAGCAAATGAGGCTCCAGTTTCCTTCACGTTAATTTGTGGCATTGGCGTGGGCCTGCTCACATCTTGATGGAAACAAACAAATCAAATAAAATTAAAAAGAACATTCTTGTTAAATTAATGTCTTCTCGCATGACAATAAATATATTTGCATGTTTATTTGTTTGTTCCATGGATAAGAAACTTAATTCTGTGAAAAAAGAATGTTCTCCATGCCAGCGGTCCAATTGCCGAAATCGCAATGCTGCCACTGCAAGAACACCGCCCAGGAAAAAAAACAAAAAAAACTAAGAAGCACTAAAAATGATAAACGAGAGAAAAAGAAAAGAGGGTAGGCGTGACGCCAATGTGACATGGTCCCTCGTCCCCAGTGCGCAAGAAGGCAAAGATGGAATTACTCTTGCGCACGCTAGTCGGGCAACGGGCGAAACTGTCAGTGTTAGCTACGAAGCTCTAGTACTGATGGCATGCCAACGCGACATTTCAGTTTCTGCTGCCTCATGTAATAATGAACTAATGTGAAGAATCCTTTCAGCAAAGTGCTCCTTAGACGAAGCCTTACAGCGTTGAGTATATAACCAAATTTTCCAACAGAGCCTGGTGAGAGGCCTACTAAAGCTAACGATTTCAGCATTCGGAAAAACAGAGTACCAGTAACGGAGCGAATAATGTTGCTGTGCGCTGCGAGTGTCTATCAAATGTTAAGCTTTATCGCTCTGAGGAGCATGGGCCTGCATGTGTCGGAAGTTTCTCTAATGTTGTCGATGATTCTATTCATTGCTGTTGTCGGCGAACCTTGTGTAATCTGATTGTATGCGCGAGGCAGATTGTGTAATAGTTTACGGAGGGCACGCGGGCACTAGTGATTACGCTGCCAGCTTCTTCGAGTCATGTACTAGAAAAGCCAGCGCGCTTGACCCGCAGATCCGGTTTTCTACGATCGCTGACTTTGCTCGCCGATAGCGTTGTGCTTGAGTATTACTTGTTTTATTGGGCCCTAGCTCACCCAATAAAGCGTCAAATTTGCGATTCGCCGTTCTCACAGCGCGTCGTTTTTTCATCCTCAGTACAACGTAACAGCATTATATGATCTGATGTACTGTTTTGAGAGATTTATTGGTTTTAACGTGATTATCTTCTGAGCATGTAAGAAAGTGCAAGGGATTTCATTTAGTGTGCTGTCTTCACGAACCCATCAAGGAAACTACGAGTTTATAAATACTTGTTTGTTCTTCGGTAAAGCTCAGGAAAATGTCTTCCATGGATAAATTTCCTCTTTACGAGGTTTAATTTGCTATGTCTAGATGCTTTCTTTTTTCCAGAGGCCAATGCAGCTAGTCGCTATAGAAGTTGATTCCATTACCGAGACGGCGTGAAAGTTTAGTACTCCAATAGTGATGTGTATGTTTATCGGTGCCCTTGTGAGACGACACCACCAGTTCGACTGACCTCCTGCTGAGCTCAAGCGTCTGGGTCTCAAGGGTCTTCGCCGCTCCAGTGTCCACGCGCAGCGTAAGAGAGACGCATCTTATTCTCGCCGCCAGTTACTGTATATTTTATACAGGGATACGACTATTTATTCACGTGTAGGTTCATAAGCCACGATCGGCCGTGCGCCGGCTTCGATGGCTGTAATGCGTGTCCTTAAGGTGCTCCATGAAGCTCACCAGGTATGGCAAGATCCCTTGTCTGGTGACCTGTCATAGATGCCTAAATAGAGTACTGCTCTTGACGGTGTCCAGAGTGTCTACAACATTCTCTAATGGCCCCTAAAGCAGCATTGGTACCCTGGCTTGAATCGCAGGAACGCTGGAATGTTTGCACATGGACTACGCTGGAGTACTCCAGGGGCAAATGCTACTTGTAGTAATTGATGTATAGTCAAAGTGGTTCGAAGTGCCCGTTGTGCCAAATGCCGCTTCTGAGAAAATGGTGGAACTCGTGAGTGAAATTTTTGAGAGGTTTGTATTACCAAGGTATACTGTGACAGACAATGGAGCACCATTTATTGGTCAGCCCTTCCAGGGATTTCTTGAAGGAAATGGAACCAATCATATCCGAACTACTTCTTTCCATCCGGCAGTAAATGGCTTGGAAGAGCGAGCGATCCGTACAGTGAACCACTGCCTCAAAAAGATAGAAGAAGGAGACCTCAAGCTCCACTTCACTCAATGGCTGCTCACGTACCGCAGAGCGCCGCGTCCGAATGGAACGTCCCCAGTAGACCAGCTGCTATGTTATTTTATCAAAGCAAGGCTCGGCCTTGCTATTTCTAAGAAGGGATAAGAGGAGGCTACAAGCTACACGTTGCAATAAGGGCGATAAGGTAGTACGCAATATTGTTAGAGGACGAAAATGGTGGTTCGGTGACATTGACGACACCAGTGGATCCACTATTGTAACAGTGTCAGCTCCACAAGCACAAGTACGCCACCACTATGACCAAATCAAGCGACGGTCGACATAGGCTCGAAACCAAGTCGAACAATCCCCTGCAGTCACAAGCTGTGACCAGGCACCCAGTGACTAGCCTGCAGTGGAGACTGGAGGGACAGTGCAAATTGCTAGACGTCCCGCTAGAACTATTTTAAAGCCTCCGAGATATACATAACCTGGTTTCATTAACAAAGAAGGACTGCTGTTTATATTTAACGACGCCCCTATAAGACGGCGCCACACCACCAATGTGACTGCGCTCCTGCTGAGGTCAGGTGTCGGGGGCTCAAGTGTCTTCGCCGCTCGGGTTCCCGCGCGCCGCGTGAGAGAGACGCATTTCAAGCGTGGCAGCAGGCGCACGGCCAATTGTTATTTCTGTAATCAACGTGGATAAATAGTTTTTTCCCTGTATAAAATATACACCAACTAATTATTTTTTTTCACTCATGCTAAAAACGATTCTTTAGTCCTCGATTTAGTGTGTGGATGAAGTTATTATCAGTATTAGCAGCGAACGTTGAATTATTTTTGAGCGGAGCAAATATCTTTGACTTAATCGTTCGATGTCTGCCCAAAATGACACGGTTGATTTTGCTTTCAGAGAGGCATTCTCGTTGCTATTAAATAAGAAGACAACGCTCTCCATTCTTGTGCCATCCTTCCTGGTTAAGACAGCAAGCTAGCATAATGCTAGTGTTTGCAGCGCCCCATGGTAGTTACTGGTAGCCTCTGAACTAAGAGCAGCGCCGAGAAAACGGTCCAGAAGCCCGCAATCATTCCTAATGAAAGTGAAAAATTCCGGAACAAGAAGAATTTTTCTTCAAATGAGCCTTATTTCTGTTAACCCGTGCGGGTTTCATTTGTAGCTTCGTGCTACATTCTCGTAGATGACAATTATTCGCTTTCTAGTGCTTTCTTCCGCTTTCCGGGTTTCCGCAGAACTGACTGGCCCAATCCTTTCTTGACCTTGGCGGGAGCTGCCTGACAAAGTAACTATAAGCGAACCCGGAGGTTGCGCACTTGAGCTTGCCTGCTAGCTTCAATGCATCTAGCTTCGTGTGCACCACTAGCTAAGTTTGGCCCGCGAAACGTCTTCCACTGGCAGCAAAACAAGTGTGTCTAACCTTACGCTACAGACTCTATGGCGTTAGTTTCAACCTATTGCCATAGTTTTGCGAGCGTCAAGTTGTACAAACATCTGCAAGACGACACCGTGCCTTGATTATCATGCGAATTTTGAATACGTGAAGCAAGGAAACATATTGCTTAAGCATTCAGCATTAGTTTGGCTTACCTGGTCTAGTGATGTTTGCGCTATCCAAGGGTATATAGATTAAACACCTACATAATGCTGTAAAATATTCGGATGGGCTTACAGCCCGACAAAGTAGCAAAAATGAAAAAAAAAAACGTCATTAGTCCCAACCGCAAGTCGTAATTACAGTATGGTTGGTAACACTGGTGCGAACTCAAAATGCGCAACACAGACCCTTTGTGCGTGTGATATGAAGACGGAGGACAAAGTTGCTTGGAAAATTGAACGTCACAACTTGGTTTAGCGTCCTCTGCTTTGGTTCGTCGGAAAAGGATCGAGTGTGCGCGCAGTGGGGCGCGAAACGCCGGTCTCTTCGAGCCACGCAGGAGGGGACGTGCTTGTTCTTCCTCGTTTGTGTTCTTTGACTCTGCTTTGTTCGCGCACTACTGTCATGCTTCCAGCAGAAGTATAAGTTCAGGACTTGACTATTTACAGACGCTATAGGCAGCAAGCACAGCGCAACAGCATGGCCGACCTTGTAATGAATGGCCGTCTCCTTATAGCACCGTCTCAATACCGTAGCCGAGAACCGAGAACTGTAAGTTAATCAAGTGCGCAAAGTAAAATTCGGAATACAAGCGCACATGGGCATCCACACTGCAATGCGGGGCGAACAGCTTCGGAATACAGCACTGCGGCCATTGTTTAGGTGCTGTGAGATCTACATATAAATGAGTCGGGGGCAGTGACAGCGTAGCAGCTCTTCCGTTTTTCATTTTTTTTGCATTTGGAAAGAATTATTCGTTTATGTACCCACAGTTCCAAATAGTTACAGTAGGTGCGGGGGTACAAAGAGTTTGAAAGGTATTTGGAAAATTTCTTCACGTCAACACATAACGTGTAAAGGAGAAAAATATTAATGTCGGTTAAACAGGTCGTCAACATACAGTTCTACACAAGCAACAGAACAAAAGTTGACAGCCACATTAGCATACGCTAAAGAGGACGAAGGCGGAAGCCTGCGCGGTCAAGAGATATTTTTTAAGTTACTTCGAGATTTTCATTCGAACGCGTTGTTGCTTCCTTTTACTTGTTTCCTCTTTACCTGTTTTCATCTTGTTCTTACTTTCAGTCGCCACTGGTTCTGCGTGATTAATGGCAAGTTAGAACGGTCATGCAAGTCTATGAACACCATTAAGACACCTAGGTTCACTGAACGAACTTTTTGACACTTTAATAAATGATGGTTTGCATTGAGTACTACATGGGTTTGTATCGTTACGGGAAGGAAGAAGCGTGCATTTATTTACAGATGGCTTTTAACGGCTGAGCCAACAAGCGTAGAGCAGCGATAATACTAAAACTCTTCGTCGTCTCCAAGACCACCATCAGCGTCCTCTTCTTCCGACATTAGCGACTGTGACATCACCCCCGCCGGAAAAAGCACCTTATTGGTGAGGCTCATCGGTCTGAGAAAGGTAACGTTTGAGACGGCTGACGTGGATGATGTCATAGAGAGGTAAAGGCACCGTGGCATTCAGCGGAGGCACTTCATATGTGACAGAGATCACCTGGCGAAGGATGCGGTAAGGGCCATAGTATAGTGAGAGGAATTTCTCCGAAAGACCAACACGCCGAGTTGGATACCAAACTAGCACAAGAGCACCTGGTTCGTAGTCCACGTCGTGATGGCGCTGGTCGTAACGGCACTTCTGGCCTGTCTGTGACGCAGAAAGACAAATGCGGGCAATCTGGCGTGCTTGGGTCGCTGTGGCTATGACATCCCGAGTGTACTCTGTCGGTGAGCCGAGTGTAGGCGAAAGGAAAGTCTCGAAAGGCAAATCGGCTCACGGCCGAAGAGCAGATAAAAGGGTGAATAGCCAGCTGCGTCGTGGCGCGAGGAATTGTAGGCGAACGTCCAGTCGCAATGTCCCAGTCGCGATGATCGGAGGAAACATACATTGCCAGCATGTCAGTTAATATGCGGTTCAGTCGTTCGGTAAGCCCGTTAGTTTGAGGATGGTAAGCGGTAGTAAGCTTGTGTTTAGTAGCACATGATCGAAGTATGTCGTCTATGACTTTGGCAAGAAAGTATCTGCTGCGATCGGTGAGAAGTTGATGATGTGCACCGTGGTGCAAGATAACGTCGTGAAGCAAGAAATCAGCGACGTCTGTGGTGCAGCTGGTCGGTAGGGCTCTAGTAATGGCATAGCGAGTTGTATAGTCCGTAGCAACGGCAATCCGCCTATTTCCGTTATTTTATATAGGGAATGGTTCGAGGCCATCAACGCCAACGCGAATAAAAGGGTTGGCCGGTATAACCAAAGGCTATAGCAGTCCGGCAGGAGGTACAGCTGGTCTTCTCCGGCGTTGACACAACTCGCACGCGGCAACATAGCGCTGGACGGAGCGGTTGAGACGGGGCCATAAAAACCGTTGCCGAATTCGGTCATAGGCCCGCGTGACGCCATGGTGTCCAGCGGTGGGAACGTCGTGCAGTTGCTGCAGTACAAGCTGTCGCAGATGAGACGAAATGGCGGTTAGGAGCTCGGGCCCGTCGGGGTGCATGTTGCGGCGATATAGGATGCCATTTTGTAGTACGGACATGTGAAGGGATGGGTCAGACGGATCAGAGAGCAGGCGCTCGATGATGTACGTAACGATTCATCGCGTCGTTGTTCAGCACCAATGTCTTGCAAGGCAGAGAACGAAAGAACGCAGATATGTGCGACATCCACTAAACCGTCCGGTACACCGACGGGATGACAAGCCAGGCAGTCGGCGTCCTGATCTAGACGACCCGACTTGTAGACCGAAGTGTATGTGTATTCCTGACGCCGTAGGGCCCAGTGACCGACACGTCCGGTGGGATCCTTGAGGGAGGAAAGCCAATAAAAGGCGTGGTGGTAGGTTGTAACTGTAAATGGTCGACCATATGTAAGGTCGGAACTTGCCCACCACCCAAATGAGGGCGAGACACTCGCACACAATAGTCGAGTAATTGCGCTCGGCGGGAGAGAGCAGGAGGCTGGCGTAGGCGATAACGCGGTCGTGCCCGCATTGGTGCTGAGCTAAACGTGCGCCGACGCCGTAGCCAATGGCGCCAGTGCGGATTTCTGTCGTAACGGAGGCGTCAAAATGAGCGAGAACAGGAGGTGTGGGGAGCAGCGTGATGAGCGGCGAGAAATCAGCTGCTTTTTCAGAGCCCCAACAGAAAGGAACGTCTTTCTTCAGGAGGTCAGTCAGGGGACGGGCAACATGGGCGAAATTTTCCACAAACCTGCTGAAGTATGAGCAAAAGCCCATAAAGCTGCGAACATCTTTGCCACAAGTTGGTACGGCGGAATTCTGCACAACATGAACTTTAGCGTGGTCGGGGCGAATGCCTGACGAATCGACGAGGTGTGCAAGCACGGTTATTTGGCGGTGACCAAAGTGGAACTTGGGCGAGTTGAGCTGCAAGCCAGCGGTGCGAAAAACAGAAAGAACAGATAAAAGTCTTTCAAAATGAGTCGGAAAAGCTGAACAGAATACGATGACGTCATCCAAGTGGCACAAACAGATGGACCATTTCAAACCACGCAAGAGCATGTCCATCATCCCTTCAAAGGTCGTCGGGGCATTGCACAAGCCAAAAGGCATTACCCGGAACTTATATAGGCTATCAGGCGTGACGAATGCGGTCTTTTCACGGTCGATTTCATCCACGGCAATTTGCCAATATCCAGAGCGAAGGTTTATAGATGGAAAATAAGTTGCACCGTGGAGACAATCCAGAGCATCGTCAATGCGGGGAAGTGGATATACATCTTTCTTGGTGATCGTGTTTAGATGACGATAGTGAACGCAGAATCGCTAGCTGTTATCCTTCTTTTTGACGAGAACAACAGGGGACGCCCACGCGCTGGAAGAGTGTTCAAAAACCCATTTGGCAAGCATCTTGTCAATCTCGCTCTGGATAACATGTCGCTCAGAGGGCGACACCCGGTATGGGTGTCGGCGAACAGGTGCTGCATCGTCGGTATTTATACGATGGTCCACGACCGTCGTGTGACACAAATAGCGATCGTTCAGGTCGAAAATGTCGGAGTAGGACTCGGGGAGGCCACGGAGCTCTGCGGCTTGTTGAGTTGAGAGGTCCTGTGCAATCATCTTTGTAAAGTTGTCGGTCGGGGCTGATGCAGAAGGGCAGAATGAGCATTTGTCGAAGACGGCGCTACAGATAGAGCGGAAATGTGGCACCCGTGTGTCAGTGACAACATGGCAAGAGACATGCCTCGAGGAAGTACTTGTGGGCACTGTCCGAAATTTAGGATGGGAAGACATGTCTGATTGTCCGCAACGGAAACGATGGTGTGTGGGAAGGAGACATTTTGAGAAAGCAGGACTGAAGTCGCGGGAGTAAGGACATGGCCTCCGTCAAGTACAGGTGGGCAGGCTAAAACAGGGATACCGGTTGCTGCAAGAGATGGCAGGCGTATAAAATCCACGGAACAAAGCTGAGTTGGAGCTTGAGCAGTAAGGTCAATGGGAAGAGGTAGGGGTAGGTCAAGTTGTACAACATCGGCGGAACAGTCAATCAGAGCAGAATGGGCGGCCAAAAGTCGAGTCCGTGGATCACATTGTGAGGGCAACGTTCGAGCACACTAAACAAAACGGACGTGTGGCGACCGGCGACACTGACACGAGCAGTACGCATTCCAAGCACAGCCGGACTTCCACCGTCGGCGACCTGGAGCAGCCGAGTCGGAGCAGAAGTACTTTCTTCAAGCGCGTTCGAAGCTCCGCACTCATGATGGAAATTTGGGCTCCAGTGTCGTTGAGTGCTGTAACGGGCAAACCATGCACGTCGACGTCCAGAAGGTTCCGACTGGTAGGTAGGGTCAGCAGAGGAATTTCAGGCCTGTGTTCTAGAGCAGCGTCACCTCCAGGAGCTACCCCAGTTAGTTTCCCGTCGGAAAGCGGTGACGGTAAGCTGGGGATGGAGAGCGACGCAGCTGCGGCGAACGGGAGCGGCGACTATGTGTTGATGGCGCACGGCCGGTCGTGGTGGCTCGAGCGTCGTCAGGTGCGTCTTCAACCTCGGTGGAAAGTGATGGTGGGCGAGGATTAACTGGGGAGCGGCGGTAGGCGGGAAAGCTAGGTCGGGAGTGGGCTGGCCAGGAACTTCGACAGTGGCGAGAGATGTGGCCCACACGTCCACAGTAAAAGCAGATGGGTCTATTGTCGTGTGTGCGCCATTCGGCCAGGTTGCGATAGCTCGGACATGGACCGTATTGGCTCCGGTGAACAGGGGCAGAGGCAGCAGACGAAGCAAAGTCAGGACGCCTGGCGGAGCAGATGGAAGGAAGACCCACATTGGCAAGTTCTTGGCGAATGACCGACTGAACGACAAGCGGCCGGGAATCGTGAAGGTATTGCGTCACTCGTGTGGCAGGAGACGCTGCTTCGATTTCTCGCCAAACGATACGTACGACGTTATCGCAGGAGGTGGGCTCAAGCGGTCGACAAATGTCTCCGCACGTCGATGAAGCTGCGGTATTAGGTAGACGCGTAAAATGTTGAACTATGCGGCGACTTTTCGCGTCTTCAAAGCGGCAACATTCGTTAATGATCTCATTGACCGTTCTTATGTTCTTATAAACAAGCCGGTTAAACGCGTCGTCCGTGATGCCTTTTAAAACGTCGCTGACCTTGTCTGCCTCTGCGATATTGTCATCCTTTTTGCGGCAAACAGCGAGGACGTCCTGGATATACACCACGTAAGATTCAGTGCACGTCTGTACACGGATCCCAAGGTCCTTCTTCGCAGCACGTTGGCGGCCGACGGGCTTGCCGAACAACTCTCTAAGGTTCTGTTTGCGACCCAACTCGTAATCTCTTCTTCGTGTGTTTCAATCCAGACCCGTGCTGTTTTCTTGAGCTAGAATATTAGCCAGCATAAGTGTCTTATCCCACCAGTTGTGTGCGCTGACCCGTTCCTAATTCCGTAACCAGTCATCGACATCAACGTTGTCAATCCCGGAAAACATGCTAGGGTCGCGAGGCTGGGCCAAGATGACCCTCAGTGGCGACGATGGGGTCGTGGTTGAACTCTCTCCTTCGGATGACATGGCGACCAGGTTACGTCCACTGCGGAGCTCAGTCTTGCGCAAGTGATTAGACAGCATTTCCACCAATGATGTTACGGGAAGGAAGAAGCGTGCGTCTATTTACAGATGGCTTTTAATGGCTGACCCAACAAGCGTAGAGCAGCGATAATATTAAAACTATTCTTCATCGTCTCCAAGCCCGCCATCAGCGTCCACTTCTTACGACATTACCGACTGTGAAAGTATATATATGATTACTTCTACTTTCTTCTAGCACTGGCGCATGCACTTGAATTTTCATATCATAACGCTGGACGGTGAATTTTTCGACCCACGAGTAGCTAAGGCTTTCACCCTCATAGAAAAGAAACGAGCCTTTCGTTTCTCTTCAAGGGGTCAAAAAATGTATCATTTGACACAACACCGACAACAATTACAGGCAAACAGTTCTATTCTTGAATAGTTTTCGCAAAAAAAAAAGACTTTGTGAAGGACTCTGTTTTGCTTAGGCACCGACTACGGAGGGGCTGGAGGGCTCGGGCAGCCCCCGCGCCTCCTCAGTTTTAGTGATGGGGTCGGTGGGCAATATGTCTTCTTGCGTACGGTTTTGGACAAATCGACTGGAGTTGAAAGAATAGCACAGCTTTAAATTGCCGCGGCAACTCAGATTTGTCTGGCACGAGCAAAGGAGAAGGATGACAACAGCGAGAGTTTTAGACCCAGTTCACAATGTAGGATTCCGAGTAGCAACAACAGCTATCCGAAGATCCACTGTTCCAAGTCTCTGTGCGTAATGAAATGAACATCCACTTGATAAGTGCAGGTTTCTTTCTTGCAAATTCTCTTCTGAGACTTCGAGTCCTCCCCGAACACCCAAATCAACTCTTCACTCAAAACATCAATTAAGAACTTATCTTCTAAAAGAAGCCCGGCAGAGACTACACATCATCCTTGCGAATATAAATAAATGTTTACAGCAAAATTAATGGGACTCTGAGCTCCGCGATAAACTCCACAACATTAAACCCATCTTGAGCGAAGGATGTGCATGCCATGCCAAATCAGTGTGCACCTCGAGGTAGGAACCGAGGAAGAAAGAGAACCTTGAACTTTACTTGAACTACTTGTTCTTTGTACGTACAGAGTGCAACACTGTTTGCACAAACAAACCATTGGCGCGCTTTTTTTGTTTTTACAGCAAACCTGTAGCCCACGTATGAATGAGCCGCACGTGTGCTCTCGTAGGGGGCTACCTGGGCTGTTTAACGTCTTCGTATTGAACAAAAAGGCTTGCGGAAAAGTCAACTTTATTGAGAGTGCTCATAAAAACTGGCTGTAACTCTTGTTTTATCAAAACTATCCCCAAGAATTATGTGACAATTGGCCACTAAGACGACTCTTATCATTACGCCGAGTTTCATTTACTTTTCATTAAAGGTAGTTGACAGTGAAATTGTAGAAGTTATGTTATTCCCGTCTGCTATAGATACATGGGCTTCTAAGGGAAAGACACAGAAAGCCTCATGTTTGTTTGCTAGGATAAGGACATAGTACTTCCAAGTTTCAGTAAGGTAATTAACTAAGAAGTGTGCTAAATCGCAAATTACAAAAAACGTATTTTGCTTCGTCGACTCCTACGACGGTGCCACGGTCAATCGTGCTTTGTTTCGTGCACTCGTTTGGCTTTGCTGCCCAACCAGGTTCACACACGCCGAGCCGCCGCTGATTATGTGGCCGCCACCTCCGCCCCCGAGAGCGGGGCATCGGATCTGCCGGATCGGAACACTACAACAGAAATGCAGCAACAAGAAACACATTGGGTGTGGGGCGATCGCCTAACCACGTTCAGAGACATCACCCAAGACTACAGACTCGAAAGACGCACATTCCCGCCACCGCACGATAAGTTGAACAGGAACGAGGCCGTAACTTTACGCTTGCTCCAGACACACACCTACCCTAGCCCGCTATATTACACCACTGCTATCCGCGTTTATATCCAAAAGACGCGTGTAAAACTTGCGGAAAGAGAGCAAAGCTGCGACACATTCTCTGGGAATGTGCCTGCAACAACGCTAATCAAACCAGCTCCGTTCGCGGCCGCTGCCAGAGTACGGGAAGGCTCGAGCTCGTATCTTCCCGACGCCGCCCTGGATGCGGGAGCCGCCGGGGACCTTCTCCGTAGGCGTCGCCGCCACTGGGAGGGGGCTCTCAAAAGTTCAGAGCTGGCAGAGCAGCTCTGGGCCGTCCGGCAAGCTGAAAATGCCGCCCCAGTCCAAGGACTTCGAGCCGCCACCTGAGGCCACCACAGCAAAAACTGCCGGACTATTCTTTAATAAAGTTTCTTCTTCGAGAGAGAGAGTGCAGTGCATTGCAGTAGACACAGCACCGATGAAATCGGAAGAGCAAATGATACGTGGGAGGCAGTGACCTGTGCAATGACCCATGAACTATATTGACACGTGTACTTATCTTTATCGGGCGACCACGTTTCGCCGCTTAACAAATGTAATCACACAGCGAGGGATGCGCCTGCATGTATCCGACGTTTCTGGAAAGTTATCGATGCTTCTACCCGGCTGTCTGTTGTCGCCGAACCTTGTGTTACCTGATTTCATCGCGTGACGCGAATGGTGTAGAACTTTGAGGAAGGCACGCGGGTCCGAACGATTAGTCTGGAACATTCGCCGACTGCTGTATAAAAGCGGACGCGCTTGGCCCGCTGATCAGATTTCCGACGATCGCCGACCGTGTTCGCCGCTATCGTTGTGCTACAAGTGTAGCCTGTTTTGTGGGCACAGGTTCGCCCAATAAAAGCTAGTTTTGTATTCCACCGTACTGCTTCTTTCTTCACCGTCACTACCACGTGACATCTGGTGTAGGTGCTTTTCGTTCACGTACGGGACGCCCCCGACAAACCGTGATCCCAGCCCAGACCGCAAACAGAACACCAACGTAGTCCCGGACCACCGAGCAAGCCGCCGTCTTCAACAGCTGCCCCCGGAGCATGGACTTCTACCTGAGAAGACCAAGAAGATTGTGGCCAAGGCAACCCCAATGGCAGCCCCAGCGTCCCCCATCGTGCTGCAGCAGCCCAGGGATCCACCGACGTTCCGCGGTTCCACATTTGAGGACCCGGAAACCTGGCTGGAAACATATGAGAGGGTCGCTACGTTTAACAACTGGGCAAGCGACGACAAGCTACGACATGTCTATTTCGCATTGGAGGACGCCGCCAAGACGTGGTTCGAGAATCGAGAAGCCACCTTGACGACGTGGGACCTCTTCCGAAGCGGCTTCCTGCAAACATTTCAAAGCGTCGTGCGAAAAGAGCGAGCCCAAGCTCTACTGGAGACAAGAGCGCAGCTGCCGAAAGAGACGATCGCGATCTTCACTGAGGAAATGAGCCGTCTGTTCCGCCACGCCGACCCCGAAATGTTCGAGGAGAAGAAAGTAGGTCTACTGATGCGTGGTGTAAAAGAGGAACTTTTCGCCGGTATGGTAAGAAGCCCACCGAAGACCGTCGGCGAGTTTTTTCGTGAGGCGACGAGCATCGAGAAGACACTGGAATTGCGGAACCGGCAATTCGACCGACGCACCAAGCCAATAAGCTACTCCGGAATTCAATCACTGGCCACGGACGATCTATGCGAGACCATCAGGGCCATTGTGCGCGAAGAACTGCGCAAGGTCTTGCCATCGTCGCAGCCTCAAGTGGCCTCGATCGCCGACATCGTGAAAGAAGAGGTGCACCGATCGCTAGGAGTTCCTGAACTGCAACCACAATTACCGCAGCCCCAGCCAGAAGCGATGACATACGCCGCCGTCGCACGCCGTCCAGGTCCCCCTCCGCGACCACGCCAGGGCCCTGCAACGACGCAATTCCGTCGTCCACCGCCGCCGCCGCCAGCACACCCACCCGTCGCCCAGCGCACCTACGCGAGGGAGACGGACATTTGGCGCGCCCCCGACCACCGCCCGCTCTGCTACCACTGCGGCGAAGCCGGCCATGTGTACCGCCGATGCCCATACCGCGACCTGGGATTGCGAGGCTTCGCCGTCGACGCACAGCGCCCGAGGGAAGGTGAACGACCTCGTGACATCGCCGCCACTACCTCGCCGCTACTCAGTGGAGCACTCGACGACCATCGCGTTCGCCATCTCCAGGCCGCTACCTGTCGCGGCAGCGCCGACCATACACTGGCCCAGCCCGGGGCCGGTCAGCGAGCCCATATCCGGAAAACTAGAAGCAGGAATCGATGGAGGTGCGGTTGCTGTTCGTCGAACTGACGAAGATCCTCCGCCGCCGACGAAGACGACGAAGAAACGATCTCGACGACATAACAACGACACGCCGCCGTCCCGACGAAGTCAGGAAGGCAAGACTACACCGACGAACGACGACTTGACGACGCGACGTTCCAACTTCAGTTCAACACGACGCAGCCGTGATCCGACGCCACGACCTAACTGCAACGCGAGACAAAGAACCACCAACCTGGACGTGCTTCTCGACGGCCACGCAGTCACTGCCTTAGTCGACACAGGGGCCGATTACTCCGTAATGAGTGAACACATCGCCGCCCAGTTGAAGAAGGTTAAGACTGCATGGGAGGGCCCCCAAATTCGGACCGCTGGTAGACACCTCATTACGCCGACTGGATTCTGCACCGCAAGAATTACCATTCATGACCGGACTTACCCTGCCACCTTCTTTATCCTCCAACAGTGTTCACGAGACGTCATTCTCGGCATGGACTTCCTGAATCAACATGGCGCAGTCATCGACCTGAAGTCGAAATCGATAACGCTGTCACAAGATCAAGCGATACCGCCGGAGAGCTGTCGTAGTCACCATGCCTTGAGTGTGCTCGAAGATCAAGTGAGCATCCCGCCGCGTTCCAGCATTATTATTTCCGTCGGCACTGAAACACCCGCTGACGTAGAAGGCGTCATCGAGGGCGACCAACATCTACTGCTCGACCGTGAAATTTGCGTCGCAAGAGGGATCGCTCGACTCCACGGAGGGCAAGTGGAAGTTATGCTAACCAACTTCAGCCAAGAGTTCAAGCACATCAACAAGGGCACGACAATCGCATACATCGAAGAAATTGTGGAAACCAGCAATGCCTTTGTCCTCTCGGATTCAGCCGCATCTACCCCGATGAGCATTATCCCCGAACCAGACTTCGACGTGAATCCAAGTCTTCCTATGGGTAAGCAGCAACAGATCAGAAGTCTTCTCAGACGATACAAAGACTGCTTTTCGACGTCATCGAGGATTCGATAAACACCAGTTGCAAAGCATCGCATAATAACCGAAGAGAGCGCTCGACCACTCCGCCAGAGCCCTTACCGAGTTTCGACGCGAGAACGTGAACCTATTAGGCAACAAGTCGATGAAATGCTGCGCGACGACATCATCCAGCCGTCGAAAAGCCCGTGGGCCTCTCCTGTTGTCCTGGTAAAGAAAAAGGACGGAACCCTACGCTTCTGCGTCGATTATCGTCGACTGAACAAGATCACGAAGAAGGATGTGTACCCCCTTCCACGGATAGACGACGCATTGGATCGTCTCTGCAACGCTAAATACTTCTCGTCGATGGACCTCAAGTCTGGCTACTGGCAAATGGAAGTCGACGAGAGAGATCGCGAAAAGACTGCCTTCATCACGCCAGACAGCCTCTACGAGTTCAAGGTCATGCCATTCGGACTGTGCTCGGCGCCTGCAACGTTGCAGCGCGTCATGGACACGGTGTTAGCCGGACTGAAGTGGCAGACGTGCCTTGTTTACCTGGATGACGTCGTTCCCTTATAAAAATGAACGTTAACATTCTTTAGAACTCCTACCAACTTTCTATTTACTTTATTGACAGTCTATTAACATTTACATTCTAGTAACATTTGTTCATACACAGTCAAAAGACTTCCTTCTTACTTTTGTATAAAGAATATTTTCAATACACCGTTAACAGACTTTCTTCTTACTTTTCTATAAAGAATATTTTCAATACACTGTTAACAGACTTTCTTATTACTTTTGTATAAAGAATGTTTTAAATACACCGTTAAAAGACTTCCTTCTTACTTTTGTATAAAGAATATTTTCAATACACTGTTAACAGACTTTCTTATTACTTTTGTATAAAGAATGTTTTAAATACACCGTTAAAAGACTTCCTTCTTACTTTTGTATAAAGAATATTTTCAATACACTGTTAACAGACTTTCTTCTTACTTTTGTATAAAGAATATTTTCAATACACCGTTAATAGACTTCCTTCTTACTTTTGTATAAAGAATATATTTAATACACCGTGAAGACTGATGATGATATGTAGTGTTTATTGGCGCAAGGGCCAAGTGTGGCCTTCTTACTTCTTACTTCCTTCTTACTTTTGCACATAGAATATTTTAAGGTCCCCATCAACATGTATTTTTCTAACTTTTATCTCTACAACCACTTCAGTACTGCGTCAGAAGGCTAGTTACTTTTGTGTAAAGAGTGTTGTACTATACATCATCGAACTATATTTTTTTGTTTGAAGGACATGTATCCTCAGTACGTCCACAGCTCGTACTGTTTGCCAAAAAATATTTAGAATGGGAAGTAACCTGAGAGTTTCTGATAAATTTTTCTAACACACATCAATGCCGATATATGACATACTCAGGAGTCAAGCTCATTGTTTTAAATCATAATCCCAGTCCAAGTCGGTAGCCAATTGTTGACGGAGTGCTCTTAAAATGTTTAAAGAAATATGTTCGTAAATTCTTAGAACTAATCTTTTAGAGGATCTACTGGACTACGTGAGCGTGCGGGGACGTCAGCACACTCCGAGAAAATTTGCTTGCGCTACACCACCTGACCGGTGTGATAGCGGACTACTGTGTAGGCCGCGCACCAGTTGCAGAGCTTTATCCCGACCTTGGGGCTGGTTAATTTAAGGCCGATTTACGCTTGAGCCGTGACGCATGCGGTCGTGCAGAAAACTGTACATTTCGCCCACTGGTTCACAAATTTTGGCATACACTGGGCTCGCACATGCAGTGTATAAACCGAAATGTGTGTACCAGTCTACAAAATGTGCAAATTTTCACCCGACCACATGCGTGCGGGCAGGCGGGTGGTGTGGTGTAAGGCTCGAGCGTAAATTTGCCCTTACCACGCACTGCTATTGCAATGCCACAAATTAGCTTTGCAACGAGATAATTAGGTCAGTGCATTCTGCGATATAAATAGTACGCCCTAAGCTGGAACGTGTCAGCATAGTAGCGTCACGATATTTGTTAAAAAGAAGAAAAAGAACCGAAACTCAGGGTAACACGGCGCTGGAACGTTGCCGCTCAAATGTCCAAAAGGCTGCAAAATACAACTACTGCTGAGTGAGAGCGTGTATTGACCTGAGAAGCGCACAGGTCGAATAGAAAGAAAAGCTGAACTCTGTGCAAGCAACACTTTTCTGTGAAAAAATAATTAAATTACCCTTACAGTATAAAAAAATGTAGCTTTCTACGCGTTCATATTCGCACGCTTTCGTCCCTGCCTCCTACCGACGGCTTCTGCATATTAAAGGAAATAGGACCTTGCATCAAAGTGAAGGCAAAGTAACTATGTCAACTGATGTGCTTTATGGCGATGGTAGCTTGCTGTGTGTGAAAACAGATCGAAAAGAAATAATTATGCACTCTTAACATTCAGTGATCTTGCTTCACAACACGGCGACAAAATTTTGAGCTCCGACAAGGGACCATGACATCCGTAATAATGGCATTCCGTATACCAACAGCCAGGATATCAAAGGCCATGCTTTTGCCGTGCTTCTGGCGTCTGAAAACTGCTAACGTCATAGCCGCCACGCTTCGGACGTATATTTGACTATAAAAATAGTACTACAATGTGCTTCACCGCTGGGCGCCAGGGAGCAATGTTTTGTCTTTGAGAGCAGCAAGTGCTAAAGGATGCTCTTGCGCAAAATAGAATAACCACATAATTTACCCAATATGATTTTATTGTTCTATGTTTATTACATTTCGAGAAAAAAGTCGGTTTTCAGAAAAATAATTGTCTCGAAAGATAAAACTATACAGCCCCTAAATGCCCAACAAAATTGAGCCGGCTTCCTTCTCAGTTTTTTTTTTTTTCAACCTCGGCCATGAGGTACATCCCTCCCTCTAAGTGCAGTTCCCAGAAAGGGGTGCGTACACAAAGGCCGGCCACAGCTTTCACCAAGAGGCGAGGAATGTCTAGGTGTGAGTCAACCATCGCAAGGTAGCGGGGGAGGGGGGGGGGGTGCATGTTTCGGCTTAAAGAGGGGCTTTAGTTCCGCGGCGGTCAAGGCGAAGCAGGTGGATGGAAAGAATGTCACATGCCTCTCCCGCGCATGCGCACAAATTTGACAGTTGGCCGAGTCGAGGCAAAGAGGAAGACCATCGCAATCGCCATCAGTTCCTTTGCGACGCCGGCATGGTACGGTCGGAGCGATGTAGGTGTTTCGTGTCGTATTGTAGCAGCAATCTAGCTATTTTTGCTGCTATTTATGCTTATGCTGTGTTGTGGCTAATTCATCGATGCAATTTAGTAAAGCAATGAAGTGGGCTAGTTGGTGAACGTTCCTGACCCGAACTATGATCACATTTCGCGAACTTGTCATATCTTTTATACCCCCCCACCCCCCCGCGCCATATCTCCTTGTATATACGCGCTTTCTTTAACAGTATTAAACAGTTGGTAGTTTGCGCTACGTCCGTCCACGTCCTGTCCTTCCTTAATATCGTCTGTGTAAAACTGAGCGCAATATAACCATGAATCATCGATGCAAGCCAACCAGCAAGGTGTGTGCGAAGCCCACGGTGCTTTCTTCGTTCCGTGATGTGAGCGTTTCTGGAACTTCTCTGCCAGCTGCGATGCAGTGTCGTGTGAAGTGATTTAATATTGGCACTGCCCGTGTTTTAAACTGCACAAATAGCGAACAGCTGTTCCTCAAGACTGCTATGCGCCGAAGTTTTCTCTATCTCCAAATTATAATAAAAGGTATGTTCTTTTCCATCATTCTTCATAAACATATTATTTTGATGTTATTTTATTTCAGTTTCTAATGCCGCATTTTGGCAGGTTATTATAGCGCGAACTGTAACGACGTGAAATGTTCTAAGAACGATTTTCTTACCTTTTTCAGCTGCCCCGCGTCATGGGGTTCGCTTGAAGTTGCTATAAACACGAAGCGTACAAATACTTCGTTTTCACAGCGTTCGCAATGACCTAAGGTCTGGTAAATATTGTCTGATCATGAACTCATTCTTTGCTCTTTCCTACTCTGGGTGCACAGGATGAGAAACAGTAAAATATTGAGCGTATAGCTTCACGGTTCACAATTATATATTTTTCAGCGAACCGGTTCACAATGACATAGGTTGCACTGGATAGACAAGTGCGAATGTGAAAGAACTCATTCGCACCTGTTTAACCACTGCAACCTATGTCATTGTGAACCGGTATTTTTTGACACTGATATTTTGTTTTCGAGTAAAAATAAACGAACACGTCAAATTACAGAAGCGTTCCATATAATGTGTGCTTAAAAATGCATCAGTCAGCCATTGGTTGCTATCACTGACAAAGCATTTGTATTCTTGAATACTGCTTCAAGCTCTGTCATCTGTTTATATAAAAATGGATGACACGTTTTGCACATGCTCGGTGCAGCTAGCTGGCGCTGTTACGTTCATTCCTTCCAAAAATAACCAGCTTTGAGTAAGCGCTCGCGTGTCCACCTTCTCTGTGTCCGTGTCTATTGTGCGTGCTACAAATTTCACCATGAATAAACGATGTAATTAACTTTTTAGTGAGTAACTCATTTATGCAGGTAATTGGTAGAGAAACCCATTTTGTACACTTTCCTAATTTTAATAACACGTAGTAAATACAACGCAGCAAAGGATATGCATTTAATAATGTGCCCCATCATTGCCATCTCCTCTGCAAGTAAACAGGGATGACGGTCACAATTTTAGCATTCATGTGAACCTTAAAAAGCTGTTCTATGTATGTGATATGCTAACCTGAACATGATGTTAACACTGACCATCTTGTTTCTGTGCAGGGTTGGTTCATTCTGCAAGCATTCTGAGACATCAGCTTGCATAATCGATGCTTGCTAGAGATTATGCCGTAATCAACTAAGTCATTATTCATTTTTGTTCATTTCTCTACTACTTCTCTCACAATTCTGTGTAAATATTTTCGTGTGAATAAACTTCTTTCAGTGCAAACTTGCATTTGTTTTCCATTTTCGTGCACCTTCTAGGTTGCATACTGCCGTTTACCAACATGTTCACACATACTGACAAATGTTTACACTATGCTACTAGGTCGTATGTGGGACAAATGTTACTAGGGGAATAGTAAGACGTCAATAGCAAGTACATAAGCACATGTAAGTAAAATTTTGCCAGAGTGTTACTAAAGAGCCTAAAGGCTTCTGTTGGTTGACGGTTAGTAGAATGTTTACAGACCATCTATGAACATGCTTCAGTTGAAGTACGGTAGCCAATTCTTGATAGGATCCAATTCTTGATAGGATGTTACTAGGGTGTATAAAGACAAATGTTAATAGGGGATTGGTAGAAAGTCAACAGAAAATATATGAACATTTTTCTTTTGAAAGAATGTTAATACGGTGTATAAAGAAAGCTTGTTAATAGGGGATTGGTAGGAAGTCAACAGAAAATATATGAACATTTTTCTTTTGAAAGAATGTTAATACGGTGTATAAAGAAAGCTTGTTAATAGGGTGTTGGTAGGAATTTAACAGAAAATATATGAACATTTCTCTTTTGAAAGAATGTTACTAGGGTGTATAAAGACAAATGTTCATAGGAAATTGGTAGAAAGTTTAAAGACATCCTATGAACATGTTTCTATTGAAAGTTGGTGGCCAATTGTTTCTAGGGTGTTACTAGAGCGTTGTTAGGATGTATAAAGACAGCTGGTAGGATTTCAATTGACTGTTGGTAGGTTCTAGTAACAAAAGTCTATAGACTGTCTGAAAAATGTTGTTAGAAATTTTTATAAGGGTTGTCTTCGCCGGAAATTTCGACGATCACCTTAGGCGGCTTGCGACAGTGTTAGAAGCCATCAAGTCATCAGGGCTCACTCTGAAGCCGGAAAAGTGCCGTTTCGCTTACGATGAGCTTTTGTTCCTAGGCCACGTGATCAGCAAATCAGGAGTACGCCCCGACCCACAGAAGACAGCTGCCATCGCAAAGTTCCCGCAGCCAACCGACAAGAAGGCAGTGCGCAGATTCCTTGGCATGTGTGCCTACTATGGGCGCTTTGTCAAGGACTTTTCACGCATCGCGGAGCCGCTAACACATGTAACGAAATGTGATGTCGCGTTCAAGTGGGAAACGCCTCAGGCCAAGGCATTTCAAGAACTCAAACGACGCACGCAGTCGCCGCCAGTACTTGCACACTTCGACGAGGACGCCGATACCGAAATCCACACTGACGCCAGTAGCCTAGGCCTCGGTGCCGTCCTAGTCCAGATGAAAGAAGGACTTGAAAGGGTGATATCGTATGCTAGCCGGTCGCTGTCAAAAGCGGAAAGCAACTATTCTACGACTGAAAAGGAATGCCTCGCCATCATTTGGGCTACAGCTAAATTCCGCCCTTACCTCTATGGCAGGCCATTCAAAGTCATCAGTGACCATCACGCACTGTGTTGGCTAGCTAACTTAAAGGACCCTTCAGGACGGCTGGCGCGGTGGAGCCTCAGACTACAAGAATATGACGTCACGGTAATATACAAGTCCGGAAGAAAACACTCCGACGCCGACTGCTTATCGCGCGCCCCCATCGATCCCCCGCCGCAAGACGACGAGGACGACGACGCCTTCCTTGGGATAATAAGCGCGGAAGACTTCACTAAACAGCAACGAGCCGACCCGGAGCTAAAAGGCCTCGTCGAGTATTTGGAAAGGAACACCGACATTGTCCCTAGGGCATTTAAGCGCGGCTTGTCTTCGTTCACGCTACAAAACAACCTGCTCGTGAAGAAGAATTTCTCACCAGTCCGCGCCAGCTACCTTCTTGTTGTACCGTCAGCGCTGCGTCCAGAAATACTGCACGCCCTACACGACGATCCAACCGCTGGGCACGTCGGTTTCTCACGGACGCTGTCGAGGATACAGGAAAGGTATTACTGGCCGCGTCTGACCGCCGACGTCGCCCGTTACGTCAAGACATGCCGAGACTGTCAACGACGCAAGACACCACCGACAAGGCCAGCAGGATTACTACAGCCGATCGAACCTCCTCGCCGACCATTCCAGCAGATTGGGATGGATTTATTACGGCCGTTTCCGATATCAACATCCGGGAATAAGTGGATCGTCGTGGCGACGGACTATCTCACCCGTTTTGCTGAAACTAAAGCTCTACCAAAAGGCAGCGCAGCCGAAGTGGCGAAATTTTTCGTGGAGAACATCCTGCTGCGACATGGTGCCCCAGAAGTCCTCATCACCGACAGAGGAACGGCTTTTACAGCAGAGCTCAGCCAAGCCGTTCTGCAGTACAGCCAGACAAGCCACAGGAGGACAACTGCCTACCATCCGCAGACGAATGGTCTCACGGAGCGCCTGAACAAGACCCTCGCCGACATGCTAGCAATGTACGTCGACGTCGAACACAAGACGTGGGACGCGGTCCTGCCATACGTAACCTTTGCGTACAACACGGCGGTGCAAGAAACAACACAGATCACGCCGTTTAAGCTGGTTTACGGCAGGAACCCGACGACGACGCTTGACGCCATGCTGCCGCACGTAACTGACGAAGAGAATATTGACGTCGCTAGCTATCTCCAGCGCGCCGAAGAAGCCCGACAGCTCGCCCGCCTGCGAATCAAGAGCCAGCAGAGGACCGACAGCCGACACTACAACCTCCGACGACGCTTCGTCGAGTACCAGCCCGGTGACCGTGTTTGGGTTTGGACCCCTATACGCCGACGAGGACTGAGCGAGAAGCTTTTGCATCGCTATTTTGGACCGTACAAGATCATCCGACGTATTCGCGCACTGGACTATGAGGTCGTGCCAGACGGCATTTTGCATTCACAGCGGCGCCGCGCACGATCTGAAGTGGTCCACGTGGTGCGCCTTAAACCCTTTTACGGACGCTGACAAACTTCGCCATTTTTGTTCTTTTCTTTGCTACGAGTGCTTTTGTTTATTACCTTCGTTTGTTTGCAGCATCGGGTCGATGCTTCTTAAGAGGGGGGTATTGACACGTGTACTTATCTTTATCGGGCGACCACGTTTCGCCGCTTAACAAATGTAATCACACAGCGAGGGATGCGCCTGCATGTATCCGACGTTTCTGGAAAGTTATCGATGCTTCTACCCGGCTGTCTGTTGTCGCCGAACCTTGTGTTACCTGATTTCATCGCGTGACGCAAATGGTGTAGAACTTTGTGGAAGGCACGCGGGTCCGAACGATTAGTCTGGAACATTCGCCGACTGCTGTATAAAAGCGGACGCGCTTTACCCGCTGATCAGATTTCCGACGATCGCCGACCGTGTTCGCCGCTATCGTTGTGCTATAAGTGTAGCCTGTTTTGTGGGCACAGGTTCGCCCAATAAAAGCTAGTTTTGTATTCCACCGTACTGCTTCTTTCTTCACCGTCACTACCACGTGACAATATACACAGCTTTATCCAACTGCAACCACGGATCCCCCGTGGCGTGGGGGAAGCGTGCTCGTCTTGCACGCTGGAGGCTCACGTTCCAATTCCACCTGGACCGAAATGCACCGAAATTTTAATTTCGGTTCCATTGGCTGACTTTGTTAACAGAAACCTGCCCGGCAAGTTTGACGTGAATACGATGATTTTTGGCGCCTTCTTACTCGTCGAGCCATCGGTCACCATCTTTCTGTCACGTCGCCGACGACAACACTGTATTTTCGCGTTATACAATGCTTTCGTATCAATATATTATAGCGTGGTTGGGTGAATTCTTGACATCAAGAGAATTTTATTGCTTTAAGGATGACTGCTCCTCGTCTAAATTTACACACTCGCGTTGTTCCCTAAATAGAGCAGTCCTGTCTCTAATGTTATTTAAGATTTTAATGAGCTCCATCCCAACTTGTCAAGACGTGCATGTTTATGCAGATGAGATTGCATTCTTCGTGGCCAACAGTGGCATTTACTCGCTATACCAAAAATAGCAACGATACGAGTACATGAGTCGGCTTGAGGTATGGCTTATGACAATATGCGTGTCAATAAATGTAAGTAAAAGCGCGGTCTTAGTGTTCCCACTCATGTATTCGGTTTCATTTTCTATATCTTAAAAAAGAACCCTTGGGTCTCTACAATATTTAGGAGTCATCTATATAGAAAACACAAATGTATTCCACACAGAAAATGTAGCATGTAAGGCACAGCGTCCTTCAGGTCTACTGCGCAGACGGAGCTTCCGACAATATGGGCTACGTAGAGATTATTTGCTAATATACACAATGTATATGCGCCCAACATTGGCATTGTTCTGCCATTGGCATTGGCATTGGCATTGTTGGCAATATGTGTATTGTTCTCAGGTGGTCCTGCTCATAAAGCTAAGCGTCTGGTTCGTTTAGAGCGGGAAGCCCTGTGACTGTGTCTCCCTAGGTTTGCGGCTATAATATACAACTTTAGTTGGGCGTCCGCAACAGCTGTGCGTATACGCAGCAAACCCGCGGTCCACAAGCACAGTACGCGGGCGCACGCATGTTCTCGTCCGTGCGCCCGCAGCTTTTGGTCCCGAAAGCCGTCCCGAAAGCCCCGGGTTTTGCAGGCTTTGCGGGGCGTTCTCGCGTGCTCTCGCGTGCCCACGAAAGCGCTATTCTCGGTACGACTCTTGCCACAAATATCACTCCAGCTTGTAGTTTCATTTCGTGGCCGCTGATATTGGCTATACACTTTCGGAAGCTGGCATATGGCGGCGCTGAGTAGCACCTTACCGGCTCCTGCGCCTGTGAGTCAGCAATGCCCTTGTAAACTTTTGCGTCCACCCAGCTATTGCCGTTTCATATGCGCACGCTTCGTTATGTCCGCACGACCTCGCACGCTACGTACGTGAGTGGTTGCGGATGCCCAACTCAGGCTGCCTAGTTTAATCTATCATAAAGCGCGCCTGCTAACATTGCCATGCAGATTTCGAATCTTAACGATTCAAACATTTGTAAAATTATACAGCTTTCCTTTTAGAAAATTTGAATACGCATTTATCAATAATCGAAACTCGTTGTTACTTGCTCTTGCTCAAGTTTTTACATTCCACAGATCGTTTTTGTAGAAAAGACATTATGTAGGCTAAACGTGAATATTTGAGAGGTAATTCAATCAATTGAATCAAATAAGAGCATTAAGATTGAATTTGATGATATTTTCTCCCGAAAACCTAAGTGTCAATCAGGTTCCCTATATACTGTTGTAAGATTGCCTTGGATACGTACACGCAGATAATATAATAGCTACACATGCTTCAGTGAGCAACTATAAGGCAGGCGGAGGCATTTTCTCGCTTTGGCTTAGCTAGTCATTCTCCTCGAGACTGCCAGATTTTACTGCCGTTCTCGAAGCCAAGATTCTGGCATGATTTTACCGCAGCGGAAACTCCCTTTGAACGCAATCAGTGCGGTTATTATAATAGATTCTCTTTCTGTCTGTACGTCGCATACAGCTTCATCCAATTCAGCAGCTCTAAAAACGTTTCTAACATACGTTCCTCCACAGACGAATATTGGAAAACTATTATGGGCACCAGGTGAATGTGGATTAAATTGAAATGAAATGGTAGACTCACTAGCACAGGCATGCCTGAGTGGACCGATAATCTCGGTTCTTCCAGTAGTGGCGCACATAACAGCGACTAGATATCGAAAATATTCCATTCGTAGAGATGTCATTGAATCAATAACAACATGGACAGAATTTAATCAATTTTTATCGAAATCTCAGTGGTGTCCATCAAGACAATCGGAAGTAGTGATAACCAGATTACAATGCTGTGTCACCCCCATTGAACTTATATTTGCATAGAACTGGTCTGACGATACCGCTCCTTTGTCAATACTACCAAGAAACAGAATCCCTAGTTCAGTTACGTACAAACAACTAAACTAATAAGTATTTTTGTGTTGTTATTTTTGCTTTTTACTGCGAAGCTGTATGTGGCTAGCTGATTTGTCCGTCCGTCCGTCCGTCTGTCGGTCGCATGTACGCCGAAACCTCCCACGGCGCAACCGCATGCGCATGCGCGAAATGAAAAGAGAGGAAGAGATGTGCGCGATCAGCCTGCTTGCTTGCTTAAAAGCCTGCTTACTCCTATCCATGACGTCACGCTACCTAGCCCGAAATTTCCATTGACAAGGCTGGCCTGATGAAAGCGGTGACGTCAAAATCCCTGTTGCTTTCTCGGAAGCATCCCCATTAGATTTCCTGGCAGTCATGCCAGCCAAATGACGTCATGGATCGGAGTGAAAAGGTGGGAGGGGCGTGGGATTAGCTGCGCTAGTAGTGACGTCCTGCTATCGATCACAGCCGAACGCGCGCAGCAGTTTGTCTCCGGCTCGGGAATGGGTAGGCCACGCGTCATACGTACCCCTGAGAAGCAGGCAGCTTTCGATCAGGAACGCTGCTAGCAAAACCCGGAACGAGCTTGTCTACGCCGTGCCAATGCTGCAGCCCGAGAACAAGAACAGGCTTGTGCAGCCGAGCGCAAGCAGGAACTGCGTACCAAGGATCCGGTAGCCTACCAAGCCGTCGTTTAACGAACAGTCGGGATTAACCCAGTGATAAAGACCGGAGCCGCATGTTCCAACTTCGCTGGTTAGCCACCTGTACGTAGTGCTTGGGTGGTGATTTATATTTAAATCTAATGCTTAGTACTCCAAATCATTAAGCAAAAGTTGAAGGATACAATTCTGGGCTAAGCCGCCGTGGTTGCTCAGTGGCTATGGTGTTGGACTGCTGAGCACGAGGTCGCCGGATCGAATTCCGGCCATGGCGGCCGCATTTCGATGGGGACGAAATGCGAAAACACCCGTGTACTTAGATTTAGGTGCACGTTAAAGAAGCCCAGGTGGTCAATATTTCCGGAGTCCTCCACTACGGCGTGCCTCATAATCAGAAAGTGGTTTTGGCAAGTAAAACCCCATAATTTTTTTAATTCTGGGTTAGTCCCCCAGTGTGGGTACGAGCCATGATATGAGGCCATCATCAAGGCAAAGGAGGATTCCACGACGGTATGACGACGGATCTGCACCTCACGCATTTCCGTCGACGGAGGACATGTACGGCCAACAGTCCTGCGAGGTATTGAACACAGTCGATTCCTCGCTGGACCAGAAATGTGGTAGCCCATGCATGACACAGAATGAGCAGCTTTTGACTGAGAACGGTGACAGCACGCACCCGTTGAAGTTATACGGGCAAGATCTTGAGCCTGAACGGTTCAACGTTCAGCATAATATGCTCATAGATATAGCAAGGCAGCTCAATACACCCTTGAAAACCTTATACACCCTGAAAGCGTTATGTTATACAGATGCTTTCGTGCGGTAACTGTGAGGAGCTGCGAGATGTTTTGCCTTAGGTGAGTAAGCTTGCCAAGATTGCTTTGACTATCCCAGTCACGTCATGCACATATCAGACGTAGTTTTTATGCCTCCGTCAGGTCGAAACGTACTTGAGGTCAACAATGGAACCCAGTGCGGTTAAAACCCGTAGCAGTTCTCCATGGGCAGAAAAAGCTGGCTTGCAAAATAAGCATTAGTAATATTGCGGACGAATTTATTCAGATATCAACTGTGCGTAGAAACACATTCTCGATTGTGCGGTAGCCTTTGTATAAAAGGACAATGAACTTCATCACAGTATAATGCACCAGCTTTATTCAAGCTGTCACAGCACCTGTACTTAATTTATCACCTCCCATCAGATCTGCATTTTGACGCATTGTTATAACAACCTCTGCCCTTTTATTGTTCTTGTTTTTTCGTATTGTGTTAAATTTGATATTTCGTTTACATTTTTGGTAGGCGAAGAGTCCTCAATGGTTTCTTCAGATTTAATATTGTGGAAATATTTGTAGAAATATTTTAGGGTAAATATTTTTACTGCCCAGTGTTTCTAGACACGAAGAGTCTAAGATCTCCTTTTAATTTTTGAATGCTTAACTTTTTGCGCAAATGTTTGCATTTTTCCTGTGGTTCTTACAAACGAAGGGCTGGTAATGAGTTTGTAATAAACGAACTGATTTAATGTGGAAATGTTCGTGTTGCCCACTGTTTTCTCTCACTTTGACTACTGCGGTTATGAATGTCTACCAAGAGTTTACGTGTTTGTACAGCGAAGTTGTATATGACTAGGGTTCCGGTTGTTCTTGTTCTTCGTGAACAAAAACTATCATCATCAATGGCTCATACCCCCTAAGCATTCATGCTCCCGTAAGCAAGCAAGAAAATGCGATGGCTCATAGCCCCGTAAGGCAGAGGCAACAAGCACTCAGCAAAGTGAAGCGAATACTGTTTAATTTTTTTCTAATCACGCATACAACATACAGAACAGCATGTCGAAAACTGTCATGATCAATGGCTCATAGCCCCGCGAGCGAGCAAAAAATGCAAAGACTCATAGTCCACTAAGGTTCATGGCTACTCACTTTGCGTGAATTAGCTGCGATGACACTACCGCTGTTGTCATTGTCGGTGATTTCAATGGAGATGTGCCGATACCAAAAAGCCAGTGGTTTGCGCGTTCCGTGTTGCAGACGTATCCCTTGCGATACCACACTGATTCGTCCAAAACGACCACCCAGCGATGTACTGGCATCGATTTGACATTATCAAAGAGTGTCATTGCAGCTGCGAGTGAAATAATGAATACCGATCAAAACAATAAATGAGTCTGCGTGCCTTTCGTCACGATGACCACCTATCAAGGCAATAAATGAGTTCGTACTTTTGTTCCAAATTATGTGTCAACTCCGTGTCGTGTGCTAAACAGCTTTGCTGGTCAACCACATTCACATAGTGGAATGGCTCACGTAATTCACTTCGTTTTTTTATTTTCATTTGTTTACTTATTATCTTAAGATACATGCGGTCATTCTGTTTAGCATATTTGCTCGACTTTAGATACAAATAAAACTGATGATTACACATATTGCCTCTCCTCCTGTGTGTACCTCTTGCCAAGGAGCATGCGCGGTGGGGGGGATGGAGGTACGAATGAAGAAAGAGAGTGCGAATCGGGCCCCAGCACCCTCACCCCGGCAGACTGAAACTTGGCACCTATGCTGTGTTGTACAGAATTTCGCGTGCTTTGAACTTATGGTACCACGCGTCGTGAGCGGCAATGAAGTTATAGGGCATACTTGTCCACTCGTATACCGATCGTACCCTGATATGCGGAATGAAACAGCTCAAGGGCAACGTTTTTTGTTGCCCTTTTAATGTCTCTTTTTAAGCTTTCATCAGCACTTCTAGCACTGAAATTCATACCACATCAACAACAACCTGTTGAGTTTCTCAAATGTTTGTGTTCAAGTTCATTCAGTTTATTTAACATAAATACTAACGGGAAATGCTTCTTACGCTTACTAGCCTCTCAGAACCCATTTACATTTCAGTGTAAGCCAAAGTGCTATTATGTGAAGTGTGTTGCCACTTCATACAGCTTTTCCTCATGTTTATCCGGCCCTGCAAAACATATAGACATATATGTGCATCGTAACGGTTCGTGAAGTTTCTTTCATTCCGCTCGCAAGAATATTCTATTTAACTACGAAGATAGAAGGCTACCACGAATGTTTTATGATAAAAGGAGAAAAGGACTCAGTGTTTTAGTAAATAAGTAGTGACTTCACGTGACCAAATATCTTGACCGTAGTTCATTGTAGGGGGCGACGCGAGCGACGAGGGCAAGGGAGGCGGGACGTCCTGTGTGGTTCGCGCTGCCCGTTACCAAGAATCAACTCGCCCAATTTTTCGTTCTTTTGAGGCAGTTGGATGAACATACATCTTTAAAGCACCTTATCGTACGGTAGCCTAATTTCTCTAAGCACAAATTTAAACGAGGTGATGAAAATTACTTTATTTATTTATTTATTTATTTATTTATTGACAAATACTGCTAGCCATAGCTTTGGCTCAAGTAAAAGGCATTATATGTGTACTATAACACAAGAGCAGGTTTGCCGATAATATGTGAACATTACACCTTAATAGAGCATGTAAATATAACACCTAATTTATCAGACATAAAGTAATGTACACTGCAATCGAACAAATGCATCAACATCGGAAAACAAGTCTAACATAACAAGTGGCAGTACCAAAACACAAACGATGAGTAAATATTGCACATTGTAACTGCACGAATATTGTGTTCGGATATCGTACATGTTCCAGTAAGCATGCAGGCAAGACTGCAGGAAATGTGAAGTTAGATGTCACATGCTAACAACAGCATCTAATAATACAGTCGTCAGGGACGCTTCCGCATACGGGTATCAATTGGCCAAATTTGCGGTGTACAAAAAAAAAAAGATCTCTCAGCTTCTTGCTAGCCCTGTCACGGGTCTCTTCCCTGGGGCAGTAACGCGTAGTACTAAGAGGACGCAGCTGAATAATTACGAGAAAGCAGTAGCTTTACTTGTAGGTATGTTGCCCAGCGAGCAATGGAACGTAGACAGATGATAAAATAGAAAAATGGCAGCTGGGTGGATTAAGGACAGGAGACAATGAATCACGAAACATTTACTTAGGACCTATATTAAGGGCCGAAGAAAGACAAATATAGCGAGCTCGGAGCTATCAGCCACTACCTCGCTTCGATGAGGTGGTCATGACATCCAGCCATCCATGATAATGCGTGGTCTTGTTGATAGGCTCCCCATTCTTACACTACGCTGAAAATGTGGATGGAAGATTGATTTCGCAAAGGAATGTATTCGCATTCGAAATAGGAAAAGAGCGTCATGTATTGGAGGATGTACAGCTTATAGTATAAGTTATTTAAATATATAAGTACACCATGTAGTCTAATTAAAGCAACTTTGTAGCTTGTACAGCATTTACCCTTCGCTTGAAACATTGGCGTACAAGGCAAATGTTCTTTTTAACCCCTCAATTTCTTTTATTTTTTTCAGGACTGGTGGGGCTTTCGTCAGCATGGTGCTTTGCATTGTTTTCATAGTGCTCCTGGTAATGAACGGCATCATTGTATACATGTTCGTTTATAAACGTAAGTCAGATACCTAACTTACGATGTCTCGCGCCCACTTGATGTATGCGACAACTTGTAAAATTTTTCCTTTCCTTCCGCTAGCGGATAAACTCGCGAAGCAGCTGCCTTCAGAGAACGTTTCCGATGGTGAGTGTTCGGCCTTCACACTCTAATATGTTCGAGCCAAGAAACGGCCTGCTTTCATAATGATTCGCAAGGTTGCCGCAGTGTATCGTGTATTTACTGTCGAGAGCTCTACGACAAAGTAAAGGGCTAAGCTTCCGCGCTCGGGGCCATTCTGAAACCAGATCAAGATGGTGACTGGTAACCATGTTAAACTCTGTGTCTTGATACAAACTAGTCGCTGCAAACGGTGTGACAGGGCGGCAAGCGCTTGCAGTAGACACATACGCTAAGCGTGTAAACTATGAATGTCCTGGATAAAAGAAACACTTAACATTCGCATGAGCTTCTCGCCATATTGTCGTGGATCATCCTGTCACATGACCACGAGTGGGCGTATTTTCTGCACGTGTCTAATTAGTAACAACACTTTACCGTAATAGTAAAAATACCGGTTCGTATAACAGCAATGGGATATTCCGGCGTCCTAACTGACAGGTCGCCGAAAATGACAATCATGGGCGTCATTCTTTGTAGTCTGGCACATTAATCTCCTAGCGGAACAAAAAGAAAGCAGATAAGCTAGAAGCAGATTAATGACAACTTGGACATCTACTCGGTATTAAACCTGACCCTAGTTGCTTGACAGAGCGCATACCACTCTAACTCAACAGTAATTTCCCGCTAAAAAAGTGGACTCAAATTCTGACCAGTTATGCAACATTCCCCGAGTGAACGCGCTATAAAAAATAAGCGTAACATGAATTGCAGAGATGTAAGGGAAACCTGCACTGCCCGCGAAATGCCTATTTTCTCACCCATCTAAGTACAACTTAACAACACGGTCACAAAATGGACATTTCGTTATTTTCTTTCCTTATTTAAAAATACTGTCTGACCATGAAGGGCCATTGCAGGAGTGGAAGATACAAACACATACCATAATACAGTAGGACAACAAAAATCAAGTAAATGAACAACTGCAGACGTCTCAGCAGGGATGCGAATCAGTTTATATTCTATGCACCTTACAAATTCGCCCCCAAAATAAACGAAAATGAACAGATACACCTTTGGCAAAGTTATGACATACATATTAGTTAGCGGCAAAAACAATAACGCCTACACATTGAAAAAATTCTTCAACGCATGAGGCTGACATGACAGAGTCGGGGATCGCATTACATTTTGTAATACCTCTCGGGAAAAGGTACTTAAAACAGTCATTTCTGACTTGAGTGGGTGTGATGTACTGGCTATGACGATATCTGGATATATCTTTTGTCGAGATATTGAAGTACTTGTGTTTGTCGACAAGCAAGTTACCATTAATGATAAGGTAAATGTGTTTCAGTCGCTCATACCTGGTACGCAAATCTAGTGGAGGTAAGTCGGCAAGCTGACAAAGTTCAGTAGCGATACTTGTTAAATATGAACCTTGATGCTAACCTCTGGATTCTACCAATTTTTTTTATTGGTTGGATTTAGTGTAGGGATCCCATAGAGTTATAGCATACTCCATGATAGGACTTATTAAGGATTTATTGGCTTAAATGTTTACCTCAGGTGTTGACGCACCTATACTCCGCATTAGGCTCCAGAGCGCTTTGCTAACCTTACTACATACACCAACGATGTATTGATTCCATCTGAAGTCAGAAGTGAACGTTACTCCAAGATGCTTATGTTTATCGACTCTGCTAATAGTTATACTATACTTATATTGTAAGGATAATGCAAATTTTATTTCTTTCTCTTTACGGACATAACAGATTTAGCTGCATTTAGTTCCATCTGCCAGTCGTCACACCATGTTTTAATTTTTGCGGACTAGACTGAATTGGCTTGATCATTACTGTTTCAAAATTTATTATACATCACATAATCATCAGAAAAAAGTCTGACAGGGACACTAATACTACTGGGCAAGTCATATATAAAGATAAGAAATAACACAGGACCCAACACACTTCCTTGCGGAACACCCGACAGAACACGGGATGGGCGTGATGTGCACCCCGCGAAATCAACGTATTGTTCTCTAGAAGAAAGGTAAGATGAACACCACTGAGTGATTGCGGGGCTTTGAAATACGGAATTAATTTTTGTGATTAACTTCGGATGGGACACTTTGTCAAATAAAAGTCTCTTATATAAGCGGTGGGCGTGTGCCGACGTCAGAGCCGATTGACGTCCTCGTGCGCCCAAATGTTGCGCGGTAGCTGATGTACATGTGCGACAGCGGCGGTACCACCCAGATATCGGGATTCGGACGGGATGCGCCCCTCTTCCCTTTCGAAAGCAAGGAAACACGGTGCATGAACGGACCCAAACTCTTGCGGGCAGAAGCCGTGGTCCGCGCGATGTAGATGATCAGCTGCAGTGAAGAGCACGCAGGCCGAAAAGACCTGCACGAACAACGGTAAGTCAGTCTACATAGTCACGGCCGAGTTGCCGTGTTCATTGAAGGAAGAGGCCGGTGAAGTTTCTTTTATAAGTGGTGGGTGCGTGCCGACGTCAGAGTCCATTGACGTCATCGTGCGCCCAAATGTTGCGCGGTAGCTGATGTACATGTGCGACAGCGGCGGTACCACCCAGATATCGGGATCCGGACGGGATGCGCCCTCTTCCCTTTCCAAAGCAAGGAAACACGGTGCATGAACGGACGCAAACTCTTGCGGGCAGGAGGCGTGGTCCGCGCGATGTAGATGATCAGCTGCAGTGAAGAGCACGCAGGCCGAAAAGACCTGCATGAACAACGGTATGTCAGTCTACATAGTCACGGCCGAGTTGCCGTGTTCATTGAAGGAAGAGGCCGGTGAAGTTTCTTTTTATAAGTGGTGGGTGCGTGCCGACGTCAGAGTCCATTGACGTCATCGTGCGCCCAAATGTTGCGCGGTAGCTGATGTACATGTGCGACAGCGGCGGTACCACCCAGATATCGGGATCCGGACGGGATGCGCCCTCTTCCCTTTCCAAAGCAAGGAAACACGGTGCATGAACGGACGCAAACTCTTGCGGGCAGGAGGCGTGGTCCGCGCGATGTAGATGATCAGCTGTAGTGAAGAGCACGCAGGCCGAAAAGACCTGCACGAACAACGGTATGTCAGTCTACATAGTCACGGCCGAGTTGCCGTGTTCTCTGAAGGAAGAGGCCGGTGAAGTTTCGTTTATAAGCGGTGGGCGTGTGCCGATGTCAGAGTCCATTGACGTCATCGTGCGCCCAAATGTTGCGCGGTAAATGATGTACACGTGCGACAGCGGCGGTACCACCCAGATATCGGGATCCGGACGGGATGCGCCCTCTTCCCTTTCCAAAGCAAGGAAACACGGTGCATGAACGGACGCAAACTCTTGCGGGCAGGAGGCGTGGTCCGCGCGATGTAGATGATCAGCTGTAGTGAAGAGCACGCAGGCCGAAAAGACCTGCACGAACAACGGTATGTCAGTCTACATAGTCACGGCCGAGTTGCCGTGTTCATTGAAGGAAGAGGCCGGTGAAGTTTCTTTTATAAGTGGTGGGTGCGTGCCGACGTCAGAGTCCATTGACGTCATCGTGCGCCCAAATGTTGCGCGGTAGCTGATGTACATGTGCGACAGCGGCGGTACCACCCAGATATCGGGATCCGGACGGGATGCGCCCTCTTCCCTTTCCAAAGCAAGGAAACACGGTGCATGAACGGACGCAAACTCTTGCGGGCAGGAGGCGTGGTCCGCGCGATGTAGATGATCAGCTGTAGTGAAGAGCACGCAGGCCGAAAAGACCTGCACGAACAACGGTATGTCAGTCTACATAGTCACGGCCGAGTTGCCGTGTTCATTGAAGGAAGAGGCCGGTGAAGTTTCTTTTATAAGTGGTGGGTGCGTGCCGACGTCAGAGTCCATTGACGTCATCGTGCGCCCAAATGTTGCGCGGTAGCTGATGTACACGTGCGACAGCGGCGGTACCACCCAGATATCGGGATCCGGACGGGATGCGCCCTCTTCCCTTTCCAAAGCAAGGAAACACGGTGCATGAACGGACGCAAACTCTTGCGGGCAGGAGGCGTGGTCCGCGCGATGTAGATGATCAGCTGTAGTGAAGAGCACGCAGGCCGAAAAGACCTGCACGAACAACGGTATGTCAGTCTACATAGTCACGGCCGAGTTGCCGTGTTCTCTGAAGGAAGAGGCCGGTGAAGTTTCGTTTATAAGCGGTGGGCGTGTGCCGATGTCAGAGTCCATTGACGTCATCGTGCGCCCAAATGTTGCGCGGTAAATGATGTACACGTGCGACAGCGGCGGTACCACCCAGATATCGGGATCCGGACGGGATGCGCCCTCTTCCCTTTCCAAAGCAAGGAAACACGGTGCATGAACGGACGCAAACTCTTGCGGGCAGGAGGCGTGGTCCGCGCGATGTAGATGATCAGCTGTAGTGAAGAGCACGCAGGCCGAAAAGACCTGCACGAACAACGGTATGTCAGTCTACATAGTCACGGCCGAGTTGCCGTGTTCTCTGAAGGAAGAGGCCGGTGAAGTTTCGTTTATAAGCGGCGGGCGTGTGCCGATGTCAGAGTCCATTGACGTCATCGTGCGCCCAAATGTTGCGCGGTAAATGATGTACACGTGCGACAGCGGCGGTACCACCCAGATATCGGGATCCGGACGGGATGCGCCCTCTTCCCTTTCCAAAGCAAGGAAACACGGTGCATGAACGGACGCAAACTCTTGCGGGCAGGAGGCGTGGTCCGCGCGATGTAGATGATCAGCTGTAGTGAAGAGCACGCAGGCCGAAAAGACCTGCACGAACAACGGTATGTCAGTCTACATAGTCACGGCCGAGTTGCCGTGTTCATTGAAGGAAGAGGCCGGTGAAGTTTCTTTTATAAGTGGTGGGTGCGTGCCGACGTCAGAGTCCATTGACGTCATCGTGCGCCCAAATGTTGCGCGGTAGCTGATGTACACGTGCGACAGCGGCGGTACCACCCAGATATCGGGATCCGGACGGGATGCGCCCTCTTCCCTTTCCAAAGCAAGGAAACACGGTGCATGAACGGACGCAAACTCTTGCGGGCAGGAGGCGTGGTCCGCGCGATGTAGATGATCAGCTGTAGTGAAGAGCACGCAGGCCGAAAAGACCTGCACGAACAACGGTCTGTCAGTCTACATAGTCACGGCCGAGTTGCCGTGTTCTCTGAAGGAAGAGGCCGGTGAAGTTTCGTTTATAAGCGGTGGGCGTGTGCCGATGTCAGAGTCCATTGACGTCATCGTGCGCCCAAATGTTGCGCGGTAAATGATGTACACGTGCGACAGCGGCGGTACCACCCAGATATCGGGATCCGGACGGGATGCGCCCTCTTCCCTTTCCAAAGCAAGGAAACACGGTGCATGAACGGACGCAAACTCTTGCGGGCAGGAGGCGTGGTCCGCGCGATGTAGATGATCAGCTGTAGTGAAGAGCACGCAGGCCGAAAAGACCTGCACGAACAACGGTATGTCAGTCTACATAGTCACGGCCGAGTTGCCGTGTTCTCTGAAGGAAGAGGCCGGTGAAGTTTCGTTTATAAGCGGTGGGCGTGTGCCGATGTCAGAGTCCATTGACGTCATCGTGCGCCCAAATGTTGCGCGGTAAATGATGTACACGTGCGACAGCGGCGGTACCACCCAGATATCGGGATCCGGACGGGATGCGCCCTCTTCCCTTTCCAAAGCAAGGAAACACGGTGCATGAACGGACGCAAACTCTTGCGGGCAGGAGGCGTGGTCCGCGCGATGTAGATGATCAGCTGTAGTGAAGAGCACGCAGGCCGAAAAGACCTGCACGAACAACGGTATGTCAGTCTACATAGTCACGGCCGAGTTGCCGTGTTCATTGAAGGAAGAGGCCGGTGAAGTTTCTTTTATAAGTGGTGGGTGCGTGCCGACGTCAGAGTCCATTGACGTCATCGTGCGCCCAAATGTTGCGCGGTAGCTGATGTACATGTGCGACAGCGGCGGTACCACCCAGATATCGGGATCCGGACGGGATGCGCCCTCTTCCCTTTCCAAAGCAAGGAAACACGGTGCATGAACGGACGCAAACTCTTGCGGGCAGGAGGCGTGGTCCGCGCGATGTAGATGATCAGCTGTAGTGAAGAGCACGCAGGCCGAAAAGACCTGCACGAACAACGGTATGTCAGTCTACATAGTCACGGCCGAGTTGCCGTGTTCATTGAAGGAAGAGACCGGTGAAGTTTCGTTTATAAGCGGTGGGCGTGTGCCGATGTCAGAGTCCATTGACGTCATCGTGCGCCCAAATGTTGCGCGGTAAATGATGTACACGTGCGACAGCGGCGGTACCACCCAGATATCGGGATCCGGACGGGATGCGCCCTCTTCCCTTTCCAAAGCAAGGAAACACGGTGCATGAACGGACGCAAACTCTTGCGGGCAGGAGGCGTGGTCCGCGCGATGTAGATGATCAGCTGTAGTGAAGAGCACGCAGGCCGAAAAGACCTGCACGAACAACGGTATGTCAGTCTACATAGTCACGGCCGAGTTGCCGTGTTCTCTGAAGGAAGAGGCCGGTGAAGTTTCGTTTATAAGCGGTGGGCGTGTGCCGATGTCAGAGTCCATTGACGTCATCGTGCGCCCAAATGTTGCGCGGTAAATGATGTACACGTGCGACAGCGGCGGTACCATCTAGATATCAGGATCCGGACGGGATGCGCCGTCTTTCCTTTCCAAAGCCAGGAAACGCGGTGGATGAACGCACGCGAACTCCTGCGGGCAGGAGCCATGGTGCGCGCGACGTAGATGATCAGCTACAGTGAAAAGCACGCAGGCCGAAAAGACCTGCACGAACAAAGGTATGTCAGTCGACATAGTTACGGCCGAGTTGCCGTGTCTACTCTAGATACGACACATGGGCGATTATAGGTATGTGTATACAATATGTGTCGTTCAAACCACATAGCGTTACAGTACATGCAGCTATGCGCGACTGCGAACACGCCTGGTTGGCAATACTACTTTAGTGAGTAAAATAGATACATTTACTCCGGATAACCTATTCGTAGATCCAGCGCTACGATGATCAGGTATGGGTTGCTAGGACCTTGGAAGTCTCTGATGATTACTGTTTTTGTCCCATTTAATAAACACGTGTTGAAGACAGGGCCAATCTGGCGCCAGAATCTGCGAAAGCAACGAGAGTCGATGAACAAACTTTGTGCTATCTTGCTCTGTGCTTCTGTGTCATCTGGTTTTACCTACCAACATCACGATATGGTTATGAGGCGTGCCGTAGTGAGGGTTTCCGGAATTATATTCACGACGTGAAGTTTTAACGGGTACTTGAATATAAGTACGCCAGCGTTCTTGTCTTTCGCCCCCATCTCAATCTGGCAGAGATCGTACCTGCGATCTTGAGAATTCTCAGGGAAACACCATCTGGGCAACCGCGGCGGGGTCATTCTGAAAAGAAAAACTAAGTCCATGAGTGAAACGGCTGGAGTGAAAGCACTAAATAACGTTGCCTTTGACCCCTCGATGGCTGCGAAATATGGCGCAGTAGATCGGCTGCATTTTTCCATTAGTACAGCTAATATCGTACCTGTCTTCTAACATTTAAGTTAATCCCAGAGGGATGGCGTCAGCTACTGCTCAGGACCTGTAGCTGGATATTTTTTTTATTTATTGATTGATTTATTTATATGCCTGAATGGCCCAGTAGGGCATTACATAAGGGTAGATGGCATACGGTAATCATGAACGACAGTGATTTTGCTTAACAAAGCAGCATGTCGGCATCAAGCAAAATCAGTCATCGAAAAATAGAGCAAGGTCCACAACATAAATATCAAAAGCACGTACACGTCAAAAGCACTACGTATTGCTTCATAATCATCATCATCATCATCATCATCATCATCAGCCTGGTTACTCCCACTGCAGGGTAAAGGCCTTTCCCATACTGCTCCAACTACCCCGGTGATGTACTAATTGTGGTCATGTTGTCGCTGCAAACTTTCCAATCTCATCCGCCCACCTAACTTTCTGCTGCCCCCTGCTACGCTTCCCTTCCCTTGGAATCCAGTCCGTAACCCTTAATGACCATCGGTTATCTTCCCTCCTCACTACATGTCCTGCCCATGCCCCCCCCCCCCCCACCATTCCTTTCTCTTAAATTCAAATAAGATGTAATTAACTCGCGTTTCTTCCCTCACCCAATCTGATCTTTTCTTATCCCTTAACGTACCACCCATCATTCTTCTTTCCACAGCTCATTGCGTCGTCCTCAATTTCAGTAGAACCCTTTTCGTAAGCCTACAGCTTTCTGCCCCGTAGGTGAGTACTGGTAAGACACAGCTGTTTTACACTTTTCTCTTTAGGGATAATCACAACCTGCTGTTCATGATCTGGAAATGCTTGCCAAACTCACTGCAGCCCATTCTTATTCTTCTGATTATTTCAGTCTCATGATCCGGATCTGCGGTCTCTACCTGTCCTAAGTAGATGTATTCCCTTACCACTTCCAGTTCCCCGCTACCTATCGTAAACTGCAGTTCTCTTCCGAGAGTGTTAAACATTACATTACTTTTCTGAAGATTAACATTTAGACCCACCCTTCTGCTTTGCCTCTCCAGGTCAGTTAGGATTCATTGCACTGAGTCCCCTGAGTTACTAAGCAAAGCAATATAATCAGCGAATTACAAGATACTAAGGTATTTTCCATTAACTCTAATCCCCAATTCTTCCCAATCCAGGTCTCTGAATACCTCCTGTAATCACACCGTGAATAGCATTGGAGAGATCGTATCTCCCTGCCTCACGCGTTTTTTTATTGGGATTTTGTTGCTTCCTTTATGGAGGACTACGTTTGCGCTGGAGCCGCTATAGATGTCTTTCAGCATTTTCACATACGGCTCGTCAACACCCTCATTGCGCAATGCATCCATGACGGCTGAGGTTTCGACTGAATCAAACGCTTTCTCGTAATCAATGAAAGCTATATGTAAGGGTTGGTTATATTCTGCATATTTCTCGATCACCTGATTGATAGTGTGAATAAGGTCTGTTGTTGAGTAGCCTTTACGGAATCTTGCCTGGCCCTTTGGTTCACAGAAGTCTAAGGTGTTCCTGATTCTATTTGCTGTTACCTTAGTGAATACTTTGTAGGCAACGGACACTAAGCTGATTGGTCTCTAAATTTTCAAGTCTTTGGCGTCCCCTTTCTTACGGATTAGGATTATGTTAGCGTTCTTCCAAGGTTCCGGTACGCTTGAAGTCATGAGGCATTGCATATACGAGGGGGCCACTTTATCTAGAACAATCTGGCCGCCATACTTCAAGAAATCTGCTGTTACCTGATCCTTCCCAGTTGCCTTCTCTTTGCATAACTCCCAAGGCTTTCTTCTTCCGGCGTTACTTGTGGGATTTCAAATTCCTCTAGACTATTTTCTCTCACATTATCGTCGTGGGTGCTACTGGTACTGTATAAATCTCTATAGAACTCCCCAGCCACTTTAACTATCTCACCCATATTAGTAACGATATTGCCGGCTTTGTCTCTTAACGCATACATCTGATTCTTGCCTATTGCTAGTTTCTTCTTCACTGCTTTTAGGCTTCCTCCGTTCGTGAGAGCATGTTCAATACTATCCATTTTATACTTCCTTATGTCAGCTGTCTTACGCTTGTTGATTAACTTAGAAAGTTCTGCCAGTTCTATTCTAGCTGTAGGGTTAGAGGCTTTCATACATTGGCGTTTCTTGATCAGACCTTTCGTCTCCTGCGATAGCTTACTGGCCTCCTGTCTAACGGAGTTACCCCCGACTTCTGTTGCACACTCCCTAACGATGTCTATATGATTGTCGTTCATATCTTCAACACTAAGGTCCTCTTCCTGAGTTAAGGCCGAACACCTGTTCTGTAGCTTGATATGTAATTCCTCTATTTTCCCTCTTACCGCTAACACATTGATCGGCTTCTTATGTACCAGTTTCTTCCGTGCCCTCCTCTAGTCTAGGCTAATTCGAGTGCTTACCATCCTATGGTCACTGCAGCGCACCTTGCCGAGCACGTCCACATCTTGTATGATGGCAGAGTTAGCACAGTCTATTTGGTCTATTTGTCTTGGTCTATTTCATTTTTATAGTCTCGCCGTTCGGGGCTCCTCCACGTCCACTTTCGGCTATCCCGCTTGCGGAAGAAGGTATTCATTATCCGCATATTATTCTGTTCTGCAAAGTATACTAATAACTCCCCCCTCATATTCCTAGAGCCTATGCCATATTCCCCCACTGACTTGTCTCCAGCCTGCTTCTTGCCTACCATGGCATTGAGGTCGCCCATCAATATGGTGTATTTTATTTTGACTTCACCCATCGCCGTTTCCACGTCTTCATAGGCGCTTACCACTTGCTGGTCATCATGACTGGATGTGGGAGCGTAAACCAGTACGACATTAAATTTGTAACACTTATTAGGTTCACAACAAGACCTGCCAACCTCTCGTTAATGCTATAGAATTCCTGTATCTTACCATGTTTATCCTTATTAATCAGGAATCCGTCTCCTAGGTCTCGTCTCTCCGCTAAGCCCCGGTAGCACATAACTTGCGCGCTTCTTAGCCCTGTATATGCTTCTTTCGTCCTCCTAACTTCACTGAGCCCTATTATATTCCATGTACTGCCCTCTTGTTCCTCCAATAGCACTGCTAGACTGGCCTCACTAGACAACGTTCTGGCCTTAAACGTTGCCAGGTTCAGATTCCAATGCGGCCTGTCCGGAACCAGGGATTCCTAGCACCCTCTGCTGCATCACAGATCTGACCGCCGCCGTGGTCAGTTGCTTCGCAGCTGTTGGGACTGAGGGCCGGGGTTTGATTGTTGTATGCATATAGGAGGTTGCGGCCAAGTACTGCACCAGGGTGGCCAATCCTGCTCTGGTGAGGGAGTGCGTTACCGGTTCTGGTCACCGAGATCAGGCGGCACTCCAGGCCTGTTTATGCAATTTGATCAACACGCGTATTTTTTTTTAATCCGGTGGAAAATTGCACGGCACCGGGACTCGAACCACGGTCCTCTTGCACGCGAGACGAATGCTCTACCTCTATGCCACTGCTGCACGTATTGCTTATACAGCATCAAATGTTAACATGGCTAAAATTGATTATTGGTTTCGAGGATTGGAAAGTTGATTGCTGTATGTGGGCGGACAATGCTAGCGGGCAGAAAATTCCACTCATTGATCGACAAGACAAGGGGCGAATACTGATATTTTTTGTACGAGAAAATATAGGTTTTATCTTATGTTGATAGTCGATGTGTGTGGAAAAGCCTGGTGAATGAAAGCTCGGTAGAATGGCGAATCACTGTGGTATAAGCTGTGGAAGAATGATAGGCGGGAAAATTGTCTGCGCATGGCAAGCGGTGAAAGCTTTAGACTTCGTTTAAGGGAAGATGCAGTTTTTTAACGAGAATAAAATAACAAAATAAACCGTGCAGCTCTGTTTCGAACAAATTCAAGCGTATCAGTAAGGCTTGCCACGTGCCGGTGCCATACTATTGAAGCGTATTCTAAGGACGGTCTGATTACAGTATTATACGCGTGAACTTTAGTATCATTGTTTGCAAGCTTCAAGAGGTGTTCCAGAAGACAAAGTTTTTTTAATGCTTTGCCGCTGATGTATTTCACGAGTTCAGTTGAGTATAAATGGAAATTGAAGAAAAAGCCGAGATATTTTACTGAAGGAACCGTTTCAATTACTGGGTTGTTTGTAGCGTATACTTTAGACGACAGATCTGGAACGGATGAAAAACGAACGTGCTTGATTTTATGAAAATCTATTTCCATTTGCCAGCAACTACACCACTCCCACAGTATTTTCAGGTCCGTCTGCTGAGTGGTTATGTCATTTGGTGCAGTGATTTCCCTGTATATAGCGCAGTCATCGGCAAACAGGCACAGTGAAGTGGCAATGCTGGATCCGATATCTTTAATGTATACTGAGAACAGTAAAGGGCCGAGCACGGAACCCTGACGTACTCCTGGGACTAGAGATAGCATAGATGCTGGAACTAGAGATAGCATAGTTAAGTTTGACTGACTGAACCCTGTTACTCGCTTGTCTCGTGGTTTTATTGGCAAACTTTTCGTGTCTGGTGGGTACCTCGACAATTCCATCTGGGGTAGACGCATACCGGTAGGTGCGATCACGCATGCAGAGGTTGTTGAAACGGACTGAATAACGCTCTTTTTTTTTTGCGGGTTGATTTGGTGAAGTCTCGCAGCTTTTTGCGCGCCAATTGTACTTTGGGCTAAAATTTTCCGTCAAGAGAAACTTTCCGATATTCTAGCTTTTTAAGTTTAGGAACATTGCGCAAAACGTCCATCTTAGACTTAAAGTTTAGGAATTTGACAATTATGGGGCGATTGAAATTCGGGTGCCGCTGGACAACTCGGTGAGCACGTTCAATGTAGCGAGGCTGTATATCGTGTTGAGTGGCGAAGAATTCTTTCACGATTTTTTGGACCCTTCGTTGCCTTCCTTTTCTGTCTCAACAATGCCTTTGACAATAAGATAATTTATCATCATCCTGTTGTTCATATTATCTACAATATCAATAATTCCTCATTTACCTTTGCGATACTTGATTTAACTTCGCGCACAGAGTCGCCTATATTCTCACACTTGGTTTCAATTTTTGGCATTTTGCTTAGACTGCCTTGAATAGGACATATTTTTGAATAAATACGACAAATGTTCTCTTTTATTGTTGTTAGACTGTCTGTGGTTTCTTCAGGTCATTATCTCATTAAAGCCAGAACATCATCAATCTTGGGGCCGGGGTTAGATTCTACGTCGCCAGCACAAAGAAGGATGAGTGAACTAACTGAACCTAGCAGCAGGACGGTGGGTCTCGGGCATTGAGATCGAACAATGGCGGACGTGAGCCCTAAGCGTGCATTGTGGGAGCTCCTGGCCTGCCAACAAAAAATAAATGAGCCGATCTTCACGCGTTAAGTGTGCACTTCAACACTCATCACACTTCTCACGAAAAATAAACAACAAAGTGGGATCAGCGGCCATAAAAACGTGGAAGTACTACAAAACAACACTTCGTGCCAAGCTACATGCCTGCTTAGAATAGTGAAAGACAGAACTTAGCATTGGGAGCCGGTGGCCGCGAATCCCAAACAGTTGACGGGGGGAGCTCCTTTTGTAGCATGCAGCGGCGCTGCATTGTCAGTCGGTGATGTCGCAGGAACGATGACTGGTGTAGGAAAGGAAGGACACCGCTCCAATTTTAGGTGACGAGAGCAGCGAGACAGCAATCAGCGGCGCGAGGTGATGGTATCTGGAATTGCGAAAGACAGAGCTTAGCCGTGGGAGCCGGTGGGCGCTAATGTGGTGCAATGCTGACGAAATACCGCAATTATTAATATGAAACGTTCGAGTACTTGGGTTGTGTGTTTAAAAAAAACAGGACTTTGAAGTGGAGACCGCCAAATATGTGAATGCCTAGGACATAATCAAAACGAAAAAGTAACCGGTACACATGCCACACGTAACAGTGATATATATATATATATATATATATATATATATATATATATATATATATATATATATATATATATATATATATATATATATATATATATATCTGGTGTCTGTGGGGGGATGTTCGAAATGGTTGCGTTCAATATTTACACAGATGCAGCGAGGGGCACAACAGCAAAGATGGCGGGGGCCAGGCTCAGCTTGTTCTCTTTCTCGTCTGCTATGCCACGTGTTTGTCCGCAACACAGCTGCCTCGTAACATTACCCTCCGGCGGCGAAAGCACCGACTCGGTGCAGTCAAAATACGACGTCACGGAAAAGGTTCGGTCCACACACAAGTTTAATCAGTGTCTGGGACAGAACATAGATTCAGGCGGACGACGTGCACGATGTCAGTGCGAGGTTGAGCCTATGGGAACCAAGACAACGGAGCGATTTCACACCTTGCGTCGGTCACTTGGCAGCACATTCGATATAGGATGGTGTACGGGAACAGCAGCTTTTCAGAAAGCTCCACACTGAGCACTGGGGACCAGAGGAAGAAGGGACCCAGGGGAAAAATGGGTAGTCCTTTGACGGCCATTGTGTCGAGATTGCTGGCGGATCTGCGACTCGCTGAATTGAGCGTGGGCAACTTGGCGTGAAAGGATCAGCACGGGCAATAGCCTCTCGAGCATACTCGTTAGGGGGCACGCAGATGAAGGCACCATCGTGTCCATCGGCAACGTAGGATTCCGGCCGAATAAGAGAAAGAAAGGGGAATAACCAGCAGTCTCATATCATTACGTGTCATGCACGAATGTCACGAAAAGCAAATCGGTGTGCCAATCCGGGTGATTGGCGAACACATACACTGCCAGCATGTCGGCAATTGCTCGGTTTAGTCGCTCCATGAAGTCATTCGTCTGTGGATGGTAGGCCGTGGTCAATTGGTGTTGCGTCGAGCAGGGCCGTACAACGTCCTCAATAACTTTCGAAAGCAACTGTCTGCGGTCGGTTAGGATTGGCTGAGGTGCCCCTTGCTGGAAAATGACGTCGGAGCTAATGTGAGGAAGACACAACTCCGGCAGCGTTGGGTTTTGAACTGTTCATATTGGTTATATCGCACTACGCACGCTGCGCGGCCGTGAGCTAATTTCCTCCTCCTTGATGGGCTGTGCACGCGGAGTGAGTTACGGCGTGCGCCTTAGGCAAGATACGCTACATTGCTCCGCCCCTCCTCCGTAGTGCGGAAGCCAGCCCAGTGAACGTGCTTAGATGTGACCGCCACGAATAATGAAGGAATCGACGCCAGGTTGAGTTGAAGGATCGCGGGAGCCAGAGCGGCGACATAGGCAGGTTTGGGCCAGTCAGCAGCCACGACGACTTTGCGATCGTTAATGTCCAGCGTGAACGTCTTAGGCGTGCGAGGGAGTACACGGAATGGTCCACCGTAGGCCCGGGTGAGGGGTGGACGCACGTGGTCACGCCGAACGAAGACATGGCTGCAGAACGGAACGTCAGCGGGTTCCACAGCAATTTGATGATAAGTTTTCACTAAGTTAATTTTTGAGAACATTGTTCACCCAGCGAAACTTGATTTGATGTCTTGTTTGTGAGGAAGTGGATAGCGGTCTGGTAAGGTGTGGGCGTTCAAAGCGCAGTAATCCGCGTGGTCTCCAGTCACCAGGATATTTATTTTGCACCATGTGGAGTGGCGATGCCCAGTTGCTTGTGGGAAGTCACACAATGTCGAGTTCAAGCATGTGCTCAAACTCACGGCGAGCGACGGCGGGGTGGTCTCCAGACAGCCGGCGGCGCCGACTAAAGACTGGGGTTCCAGCGGTCGCGATGTGGTTAGTGATCGAGGACTTCAACGGTGACTGTCTGGTATGCGGCTTCGTAAGATTGAAAAATAAGCGATAATTTTTTCGTACGGCGAAGCGGGTGCGAGAGCTCGAAGCCCCGTCAGCGAGGCGGTGCAGATTCCACCGTTGATGGAGGGGCGCGTGCTGAGATCGATGAGGCGATGAGCATGCATGTCTACCGCAAGGTTGGAGAAACTGACGAAGTCAGCGCCGATAATAGCTTGCTAGATATCAGCAAGTATGAAAATCCAGCGAAACGTACTACACAATCGAAGGTTAAGTGCAAGAGACCGATGGCCGCATGTGTGGATGGCGGAGTAGTTTATCGCTTGGAGCCGGCAGGTCTGTTCGTTGCGACCGCGATCTGCAAAAGAGGCCGGTATGACCCTGACCAGGGCTCCTGTGTCGGTATGGAAGTGAGCGCCACTGATCTTGTCAGAGATCCAGAATAATGGCGTGTCCTTCGCCTAGTACCACTTGCCGCCGTCAGTGGCCGGTCGCAGCATTTCCCGACCAGGAGCACGGACGAGTTCATTTGCGAGCAAACGTGCCGAATGCACGGCGATACCAGCACACAGCCGAAGACCAGCTGTCACGTCTCGCGTCGGATAGTTGAAACTCTGCAGAGCGCGGGGGCAGCGTCGTGAGGAGGGCGCGAAATCATTGATAAGTCTAACAAGGACATCCAGACGGCCCTCTATGTTCGCGAGCGTAGAGGCTGAGCCAGTAGCCGGATGCGCAGTCGTAATGGCGCTGAAGCTAGGGGCCCGCGAGTAGTGCGTCACTCGGTCAGCCATTTCAGCGGGCTTGTCCAATGGCACATCACATGCAGCCGTGAGAACAGGGACCATGTTCTGCTGGAGGCACTGGAGGAACAACTCACGCAGCTGCTTGTCGTGTTGAAACGCAGAGACTCCGCCAAGAAGCTGGCGCTTGCGTCGATGGAGCTGTGAAGGACGACTGTCACCGAGCTCCCTAGCAGTGAGGAGCTGCTGGAGTCTGCTGTGCTCAGACTCTCACTTACGGGAAATGATAGCCGCCGTCAACGTGTCGAAGTGATGGTACGGGTCCGGCGAAGTGATAACATCCGCATAGTCTTCAGCGATGTCCGGAGGTGAGGACACCAGATGTAAGAACTTAGTCTGTTGACGGGTAATATGCCGGAGACGGAAGTGCGCCTTGACCTGCAGGAGCCAGGTGCTGGGGCTGTTGGGCGAAAATGATGGCAGGTTGATATGATGTTGATGAAACGTGGCCACCGGAGCACCGCCAGGTCGGGCGACCTACTGGGCGTCGTCAGCCACAGGAAGAGCGGTAGAGCCGGCAGGATTCATGCCGGAGGGTTGGAGCTGCATGTTCTTTAACGGGTCGCCAAATCTTTCGAAGCTAATGCGAGGAAGACCCAGCTCCGGCAGCGTTGGGTTTTGAACTTGGTTCTTTATTTTTTATATCGCACTGGGCACGCTGCGCGGCCGGTAGCTAATTTCCTCCTTCTTGGTTGGAGCTGCGCGCGGAGTGAGTTGTGGCCTGCGGCAAGGGGCGATACAACGTCAGTCCGCAACGTCAGTCACGTAGCTGGTGGGAAGAGCATGGGTGATCGGGAACCACGTCGCATAGTCTGGCCGACGGCGACACATGTTTCCTCACAAACAGATGAAACGGGCCAAGTAAGTCGGAGCCGGCGTGATGAAACCGCCAGTAGGTGGGAGTGTTGGCTTTTTCTGGCGCGGACAAAGGCAACAAGGGGCCACGTAACCACGCGCCGAGCGGCACATGCCTGACCAGTAAAACTGGTGGCGTGCGCGATCATATGTGCGCGTAGCGCCTAGGTACCCCGCTGTTGGCGAATCATGAAGCTGGGCCATAACGGTCGAGCGGAGATGTGCCGGAATCACAGACGAGAGGTCAGGACCATCAGAAAGCTAAGTGCGGCGACGTAAATGTCAGTGTGTAGCACAAACTGGAGTGCAAACAGGCATCAGGTGCTTGGGATTAGAGATCGTCGATAATCGTGCGTAGGACCGGGTCACGGCGTTGTTCAGCAGCGATGTTGAAGAGTTCGGAGATGGCAAGAACACAAGAATTGTAGTGACTCGGTGCAGCTTCCATTTGGTCGACGGGGTCCGGGAAAGGCAGTCGGAATCACGGTGTAAACGGTCAGACTTGTAAATGACTGTATAGGAGTATTCTTGAAGCCATAATTCCCAGCCTCCAAGGCATTACGGGATCTTTGAGCAAAGTCAGCCAGCAGAGATGATTGGTCAGTGACGACGGTAAAAGGTCTGCCGAACAGATAAAGACGAAATTTTGCAATGGCCCAAACAGAGGCGAGGCACTTTTTCTCTCTGTAACCGAATAATTCTGCTCAGCGGTTGAAAGGAGGTGGCTGGTATACGCAATAGCACAGTCCTGATCACATTGACATTGAGCCAGAAGATCACCGATGACCTGCCCATTGGCGTCTCTACTGACTTCCTTGGTAGAAGAATAGTGTCAAAGTGAGCCAACACAGGTGGCGCAGAGAGTAGTGCGATGACCTTTCAAAAGGTAGACGCCTGGGCAGGACTTCTGGTAAAAGGAGCATTTTTCTTGAGCAGGTATGTAAGAGGCGTGCTATCTCGGCAGTCTTCACACAACGCCGAAAATAAGAGCAGAGTCCAAAAAACCAATCATATTTAAACCGGCGCCAAAAAAACACGGACAAGGGAGGACACATGACGAACGCTGACTGCCAACAGCACCTTTATTAGAGCCTGCGCAAATATACACAATTCGCAACCAGCATAAAGAGAGTGAAAGAAGACGGGCAAGAGGAGTCATCGTCGGTCAACTCCTGCTGCGCATGCGTCAATAACATTAAACAATATAAAAGTAACCATACACAGGGTGGACACCGGCCAAACTGATTAAGCTCTCAGGAACTTAAGTTCTTTATCACAAAGTGCTACGGAAGGGGAACTAACACAGGTGGCTCCTGACAAATTGAAAATGCCTAAAAGATTTCTCTAGCCATCTGATTGATGTACCTTTTCAACATACGTGTGTCGTCAAGGAGTGGTGAACAGCCACATTTTGCACAATGAACAGCCAGGTTACTACCAGTCTTAATCTTGACAGAGTGCGCATGCTCACGCAAACGTTCATTGATACTAACGTCCTGTTTGTCCTATGTCATCGTCGTGCGGCCGCAAGAGGTGGGAATGGAATGCACTACATTGGTACTGCAATCTACAGGCCTGGCGACTCGTTGCTTATTGCGCAGTCCAGGTTTTCTCCGGCTTTCGTTGACTTTTTTGCACATCCTTCCCAACTTGTTAGGCGCAGTAAACACGACATTTACACTGGCCCGACCTGCGGCTTTCTTGTTGCGATGGGACACACTATGTATATACGGGATCGCAACAGTCTTGGTTAAGTCATCACCCGCTTCGCGCTGTTTCTTGGGGGAACGGGCTTCTTGCAATAAAACTACCGTCAAGGATGACAGCAGTTGTGCAGGATAGCCACTTGCTTTAAGCCGCTGGACTTGATTGGAGAGGTTGCTGGACATCGAGTAGAGGCAAGAGCGAACGACCGCATATTTGAGGGCCCCTAGGGCGATGGAGCGCTTCAACACTGTAGAATCGTTGGATGTGTCGAGGAGAAGGTGTTTTTTGGAACGTGGGGCATGCATCCAACACGTGTGCCCTTCCTGGAAGTGTAGTGCAAGGTCAAGAAAGCGGATTTGGCCCTTTTCCGGCTATTCTCTTGTGAACGTCAAACCTCGATAGATGCTCCTGAATTTTTCCAACACTTGGTCGACCAGGGCTGTGGCTTCATTAGTGTGGGCAGAAAGGATCACCAGAAAATTATCAACGTAGCAAAACATCTTCTTAACAGGAATCGTGCTGACTTGCTCCTGGAGCAGACTATCATAGTGCGCCAAGAATAAATCACTCATTATGGGCGCAATACGAGGGCCTACGCATATCCCGTTCTTTTGCACATAGAACTCTTCATTATGCAGGACAACGGTAGATCCTAGGTAAGCATTCAGCTGGTACAGAAAATTGGCAACGCTGGTGCCAAATGCGTCCTGGAACCGGAGTTCACCTACCGTTTCTATGCCTTCCTGTACAACGGCGAAGAGGTCATCTTGAGGTAAGGAATAATATAGGTCCTCGATGTCTACTGAGAATGACTGCGCTCTTTTAATGCTTGACTGCTTTAGGAACTGGTCTACCGCTGTCGAGTTGTGTACTAAAAACGGGTCATTTATGGGGAGCTGCCTGAGACCTTCCAGAAGGTAGGACCCGAGGCACTTCTGCTAAGTGTCCACTTCCAAAACAAGGAGTCTGAAGGGGTGGCCCATCTTGTGAGTTTTAACAGTGAAAAAGGCGGAAAGGCACATGCCCTTGGAGCGCTTCATCGCCCTGAACAACTTTTCTAGACCGGCTTCCTCACGTCTGCCTACGGCGAACTTCTTGGTTTTGGCAGGGTTCAACCCACCGGTAACTGAAATTTTCTTTGAGTGCGCATTCTGCGGAAAGGTGAAGTTGCAGGGAGTGGCATACAACAAAGCCGCCCCTTCTTTATCTGGCACTAGTAACTTGACGTCACTACTCTGCAGCGATTCGATGATGTTTGATACCTCAGGTCGACAGGGACCGGAGGATCCTAAAGAAAGTGCACCAACACACTCCATAACCACCCTTTCGCGGTTGGGGGAGGCGGCTTTACTCGCAGTGGTTCTAACAAGGGACAACGTTTAGACTTTGTCAACCTTAGGCGGAACGCAGAACTTAGGTCCCAACCTCAAAACTTTCTCCACTTGGTGCGGAATAACAACTTCTCCCAGTTTGGCAACTGGCTGACCAGGCGGAGGCGCAGGAGGCTTACCAGTGACTCTGGGACGAATGGCACGACAAAGAGCTTCTGTGAGAAGAGACACCATCTTCAGCTGTCGGCGGAAGTCCTGAGTGAGCCTGCTCGGGGACGAATTCCTTGAACATCGCAGTAGAAGTAGGTCCTTCAGGAGCCGAATCGGCCTCCAGGTCTCCGACCTCAAAAGCGGCACAACCTGAGCGCTTGGTCCTCAGCCGGCCGGAAAGGGCCTACCAACAAGGCTACTTGCGGAGGAACGTTTTTGGCGAAAGTAAAAAGGCGGGTGTTACAGAAGGCGCGCACAAGAAGAGCTCAACAAATGCCATTTGCGAATTGTATATATTTGCGCAGGCTCTAATAAAGGTGTTGTTCGCAGTCAGCGCTCATCCTGTGTCTTCCCTTGTCCGTGTTCTTTTGGGGCTGATTTAAATATAAATTATCCGTACCAACTAGTTCGCACCCAAGCCTTTCTGAGCCAAAAAACCAACTTTAACAGGCTCATGTCAGATACCAGTCGCGTCAACAAGATGACCACGTGCGATAATCTCTCGGCGTCTGAAACTGGATTTAGAGGAGTTTAGTTGAAGCTGAGCGTTGGGAAATAGCTGAAGAATAGCGTGTAGTCATTGTGGGGGACTGGGGAATGTAGGTGAAAAAACGACGACGTCGTCGAGGTAATATAAGCAAGTAGACTACTTGAACCCGCGAAGGAGGGAGTCCATTCGTTCAAAGGTCACTGGGGTATTACACAACTCAAAGGGCATGGATTTAAACTGGTACCCGCCGTGGTTGCTCAGTGGATATGGTGTTGGGCTGCTGAGCACGAGGTCGCGGGATCGAATCCCGGCCACGGCGGCCGCATTTCGATGGGGGCGAAATGCGAAAACACCCGTGTGCTTAGATTTAGGTGCACGTTAAAGAACCCCAGGTGGTCAAAATTTCCGGAGTCCTCCACTACGGCGTGCCTCATAATCAGAAAGTGGTTTTGGCACGTAAAACCCCAAATATTATTATTATTAATTTAAACTGGTGGAGGCCATCGGGCATAACGAAGGCGATGTTTTGGCGATACTGTTCGTCAACGGCGATTTGCCAATAGCCGGACCGAAGATCTCTAGAAGTACCTTGCACCATGGAGAAAGTCGAGTGCATAGTCCATTCGCGGCAAACGGTAGACGTCCTTCTTTTGTTACCTTGTTCAGGTGCCGATAGTCGATACAGAAGCGCCAGGTGTTGTCTGTTTTTTTGACAAGCACCACAGGGTACGACCAAGGACTCGCAGATGGTTCAATGATGTCCTTCGTCAACATTTTCTCAACTTATGTGAGAATGGCACGGCGTTCGGACTTACACACTCGGTAAGGGCGCCTGTGGAAGGGTGCGACCTCCTGGTAGAATCCAGTATCGATGCGGTGAGTTACAAGTGATGTCTGACCAAGATGCGGCGAAGAACAATTTTAAAAATTGTGGTAGAATGCTAACAAGCTGTGAAGGTTTTCGGACTGAGAAGCGGAGGGGCCAGGGACAATCATATCGTCAAGAGGGTCGCCAAGCGTAGTACTCGTGTCCGGGCTTGCAGGTGACGACTGTGGAGCATTGACAGTCAGGGCCGGAGGGTTGCGTGCATCTAAAGGTTATGTGCTGCCCAACTGCGTGCCTGCGGGAAGCAATTGTGGGGTGCGTCTAATAGTTAAGAATAAGTCTACATGCCCTGTTCTTCGCAACAGTTACAACCATATTCACCTTTTCTGGACACGTGCCAACTAGCACCTCAAGCGGCCTCGGCACGAAGCTGGCGCGTTTTCAATGGATGAAGCGGGTTTTTCGCGAATAATTAAAGCTGCAGATGGATTACCGAAAAAGTCGAGCGACAGACATGTTTTCGAAGACAATCCACATGATCCAAATACAGTGACCACGCTGTGACAAGAATTTTGTTCCCAGAGCGGTTAAAGATTCAGCAAAGGAAGCCTGAGGAATTGACGAAAATTTGTACTCGGTTTTCAAGCCAAGAACGTAGCTATGATAAAACTATGGCTAACGTAATAGACGTTGCAGCGTATGTCGTCCAGAGACCCGGCTTTCGACTGATGCCTATCTACACTCTCTATATATGGCGCAATATTGTTCCGAAAAGCGATTTTTGAAACACAGTCGTGCAAGTTCACGCGGTAACTACAGAAACCAGAGCGTATAACTCGCCGAAGAGTTGGAAGCCGTGGCTGAGTCGTTTAATCGTTATATCGTACAGCGTCGTGCTGACAGCGGCTCGATACGCTGCCACATGATACATTTCTTTAACGACGCGCAGGACTGAGTTCGACCGTCTCCCCCCATATGGCCGAAACACAAAACTCAAGATTTGGTTTGAGTTTTGGTTTCTTCAATAGGGCTCTTCAAATTATATTTTCTATTTTTACTTCCTAAATTATAGCAATGGGTTGCATATTTGTTAAGTTTATCCTTTCATTGTGAGATTTTATTCCTAGCACAACATAACTAGCATGATCATGTCTTTGTGTTACGTTAAAAAAGATATCGTGCCCTGTAGCGTGAACAAACTCTGGAATACTGGCTATTGCACCTTCACCATTCTGTGGAACTTAACGGCGATGCACATGCGTAACTGAATGGACAAAATTTGAAACAATTTTTTTCTATATAATAGCCTACATTTTAAAGCAAATTACGCCCTATCGGTTGCATTTTCCCATACAACAACACTACACTCTTAGAAAAATTTACACCCTTTGGGGCGTATCTTGTCCCATAACGATAATCGTCATCTGTCTTGCCTTCGTTTCCGTTCTTTATCGCTGCGAGCCTGGTACTTCCCATTCACGAACGGCATGCGCGTTATCAGTGTGACGCAGCATTCTCGATAGTAAAGTAGCGAGCGCAGAGTTTTCAGGAAAGGAAACGCAAGCAAGGCAGATGACGATTATTGTAGTGGGACAAATATACACCCCAAAGGGTGCAACCCCCAAAGCACCCCCAACTAAGCACCCCCAAAGGTGCTTAGTCGGGACATTGGTCGTGCGTTAAACAGTGTTTTGGCCAGGGATAGACGGTTATGTCACATGACAGGAGCAAATGGTTTTGCACCTTCTCAGCAGAGGGCGCATTGACTTGAAGAATAGCCAAATTTAAACCGTAAAGTACGTCCTCAATTGCGCAAATAAGCGCGCGCAAGGCGGCGCGCTTAAGAACGCGTGCCGCGACAGGCGCTCACGCGGCACGAATTCCCTAGAATATCAGCTTGGGCTTGCTTGTTTTTCCTCCTGGTGTCAACAGCGCAAAACGTATATGGGACACGAGACGAGAAGACTACACTCCATGCGCTGCCGAAATAAGCGCGCCGCCTTGCGCGCGCTTTTTCCGCAAGTGAGGACGTACCTTAAAACGATTTATTACAGCTGCAGTTTGAACGGTAACTGCAGAGCGAGTCTCATTCAGTCTGTTTGCACGTGCATGTTTTTGGGAGGCAGCAGGGAGGGAGATGGAGTGTATATGGGCGTGCACGCCTTGAGCGTGCGTGCATGTGTACTTGCATTTGCGTGTGCGCGCGTGTTTGTGTCTCCGTATTTGAATATATGTGCGCATGAGTGCGTATATGCGTGTACGAGCATACGCGTGTTTGTGTGTGTGTTCAGTTTCGTGTGCGTGCATGCGTACATTTTTGTGCATGTGTACAGGCGTAGGCACCTGTCAATGGGAATGCGGGGGAACCCGTGTATCTCTGTATGTGGGCGTTTGTGTGAGTGTGTGCGAACATGCGCGCGCGCGCGCGCGTGCGTGCGTGCGTGTGTGTGTGTGCGTGCGTGCGTGCGTGCGTGCGTGCGTGCGTGCGAGCTAGCGACCACTGCCCCGCTTACACCTACTCTCGCGGATGAACGGCGCATAGAGTTTATTTAAACCCAGGTGTATATCTACAAGGCAAGAATGAATGACACTGCATGTATAGCATTAGCTCTTTCTGAAAGCGAAATCAACGAAAACAAAGCTGCTTTCTTCCACTCTGTGAAGTATCACCAGCGAAGCTGTGTATGTGGGCCCCTCAGTGCGAACTGGACCTCCGCCGCGCGTCGGCCCGGCATTGCACTATCTTCGGGATCGGCCAATGTATAGGGAGGGCTTAACTCCTGCTTCACCTCCACTGTAGGTTGGCCTGGCATCGCACTGTCGTCAGGATTTTCTCCTACTCCTTAACAGCCTCGCTGCACAGAAAAAGAAGACACCTCAGCCTGCAATATCAACGCCCCAGATTTCGTCACGATGGCACCGTCACCAACGGCACAGCTCCGTGAGCAGCTACCAAGCTGTTCACTTTTGTTATCTTCCTTCCCTCAGCGGCAGAGCAGGGTCTTGATGCCAGCGACGCGCTAAATCTGCACCATCATTGCGTCATGCATGGCTTCTGTTGCAAAGCAAGCTTCCGGCGCCACACGTTTGCTGCTATATTGACCCTAGGACTAAACTGCTTGCTTTCGAAAAAAACGGCGTTAATTAAAATTGAAAGCAAACTTGGCCCAAAGTACATGCTCACGGGGCGATACTATTGATGACAACACCACAAAAGGCTAGGTGCGGACAGGTTGACTTTACAGGTTTGTAAGGACTCACTGACGGGCTAGTTGGTTCATTATCACAGAAAGCACAGCGCTTCAAATATTTAGCGCAGTATGTGTGGCTCCTCCGTTGTTTCCCGCCTTGAACGCTGCTATTTCTATGACCTTACAGACATTATTTTTCTGCGTCAGTTACGCTTTCCAAGAGCGTTTAATTGGAAAATTTTTGTTCACATAGCTCTTACAAAATGTAAAACACGTTGGCGGGCTAGTTGCTTTGGATAAATGATAAATCGTGTAAGCGCGACTGAACGAGGACGTAGAAAGAAACATAGTAGCGCTATCACTGTGTATATGTCTCTTTCTACGTCCTCGTTCAGTCGCGCTTGCACACTCTATCTTAGAGAAGCACGTTCAATCAAAATTTGTTCGTTTGGCTGGATAATCTCGAGGACGGACTCGAAACTGCTCATTTTCTTTTAGACACCTAATATCGATTATTGAAAATTTAATTAGCCTAGCTTCGTTAATTACACACCCAACATCTGAACTTACTCCGCATCTAGAGGTTACCAATCTGAACAATTGAATGATAATATGATGTGAACAATATTTGTATTGGTTCAATAGTTTTCTTTTGTAGTTAAAAGCAGCCAGCATATTGATGGCGCAGTAGGCTTATTATAAAGCAAGTATGAGCGCACGGACACGTTATGTTGCTGCAAATCAAGTTTGTGAGCTCAAACGCATGTTTACAACCGTGCACCTCTGCCTTTACAACCTTTTCTCCTATAGTATGCAAGAAGCACCTCAGCGGTGTGGTAAAAGGTGTGCGAAAGGTGTGCGAGAAAATTGTGCTCACTGCTGATTAGAATTCTGAGCGTTGGTGGCATCAGGCTCGGTTTCTTGGCATCATCAGGAATAAAAACAGCTGCCTGGGGGAAAGCATTAGAAATTTTTCCCGTACTTTGTAAGATATGGATTAGCGCGGACATGCAGGTTAGAACGAAAAATACTGTAGTATTAAGGTGAAGGTTTTGCTGCATAAATATTGGCTGTCTAATGCCAAGATCTAAAGAAGAAAGTACTGTGAGTTTGTCACAATTAATGCTCACGTACCTACAGTCACGTTCAATATGAGCTCCGACGGAGTGCCCGTGGTGGAACTGGCCCCTGGACTACACGGCTACACTTAACCACGAAATGCTGGTTTGATAAAATACCAGTAATCGGAAAGCGTTTAGCTCTTGAATTTTTGGTGTGTTGGCGCCGCTGTGAAGTCTTGGGAGCTCTTTTTACCACGATCACTGTTTAGGCTAATATTTGAAGCAGCTGTATACTGTGTCTTTCCTTCTTGTGTGTGAGTTTTCTTTACCGTCTAACCACTGTTCCAAGGTTATCATTTGGTTCAGACACGCGTGCATGTATTTAAAGTATACATAATGCTGTCAGGGATTCAATAGCGAAAGAGCGCTGTCTAGTCAGATTGCGCGCGAGAAGCGAATGCTGGTGTACATTGTCGATCACAATTGAGCGCCCGAGTTTGCGCTCCAATCTATGAGCAATCCTATCTGATGAACCGATGCCTTCATCCATAGACGAGATGCAGAATAAGCACTAGTTTGTGTGCTTCCATCGTGCTTTGAGTTTTTTTTTTCTTTTCAACGCAAGCTCGCCTTATAGTGAGTTACATTCGTGACTCACTCTTTTGGAACTGCCTTGTTCTTCTCATCACTACAACCTGACAGTATAGACGTGCTACATTGTAAGTTAACGAATACTGGGAAATGGACTAGGCATTTTGTTGCGCTTGCGATTACACATTAACCGCAACAATTTATTATCCATAACTTAATTCTTAATTCAGGAGGTTGTAGAAGACAGCAACCTTATATTAAAAGGAGGTCTTAAAAATAAAGAAAATTTCGATGTTTCTTAGTCAGCTTTCACCTCATGGAAATGAAGGAAATTTCAATAAAATATACCTATGATAATTAAAAGCATATGCGCTTGAAAACGTTTCATCTGAGTTCCCCCTTTGCAAGCTAATACCGACCTGAAGGTTGTTCGTATTGTGGGCGCTTGACATATGTCCAACCATCAAGCGAAAGGTTATTCCGAATGTTTCATTTCGGGAAGGCATGTTATCTCCCTGCTCTTCACTGTGGTTCGCAAACACGCATAAGACGAAAATGCCGCATGAAGAGCGTCGTTAGTCGAAACCCATCAGTTACAGTAACTCACCTCGCCTTTATCGCTGTCACTTAGGCTTAGGTAAGAAATATATATTTTAAGTTGACTTATCATGAATCCGAAAAGAGCTGCCCGCGACCAGCCCAGTTAGGTTGCTTTCATTTCGTACTTCGTCCTAGACCACCGGCGAAGGAATCGGGCAGGCCACCGACAAAGGAAAGCGCAACATCATACAGAAAAGGACACAGAATGGAAGAGAGACAGGCAGGAAGGTTAACTAAGGACGTTCCCTTTTGGCTACACTACACATGGGGAGGGAAAAATTTAGTTGTACTCTAGCAGCAAATTAGAGATATGCGGCAGGCATTACGGCACACGCCTGTGACGTTCACGATCCATGCTTCATACCACGTTCACCACTTTGCAAAGGGCTGCTCAGGAGCTGGAGCTCACTCGACAGACGTCTTGCCTCTTCAAGGAGCGAAGTGTAAGCGACGGGGGTCTGAAGCAAAAGCAAACCCCCATGCATGCATATCTATATATTAAGTGAAAAACAAGTGTAAGCGTGTGAAGTCCGACAAGCTAGCCATGTGGGAGAAGTAGACAGGGATGGGACCACACACACACACACACACACACACACACACACACACACACATATATATATATATATATATATATATATATATATATATATATATATATATATATATATATATATATATATATATATATATATATATATGGTCGACATGGACAATGTCTCGTCCACAGCGGCGCATGTCTTCAGATGGCTGAACTGGTTCGATGACATAGTTTACAGGAGATGCGCGTTCGAGAACACGATAAGGGCCTTCATACTTAGGGACCAGTTTTGATGAGAGGCCAGGGGCAGTTAAAGAGACTGAGAGCCACACGAGCGCTCCCGGATCGTAGGTGTCCGTGGCAGTGGCGTCACCGCGAGTGCTCCTCTGGCGCTCTTGATCATCGGAAGTAAAGGCCCGTGCGACGTCGCGGCATCTTCTGCACGTCGGACCGTGTCAGAAATAGGGACGTACTCGGATGCATCCGGCCGGTACGGAAGAATGGTGTCGATGGTGTGCGAAGGGTGTCGACCATACAGCAAGAAATAGGGTGAAAATTCAGTGGTGCTCTGCGTAGCGGTATTATACGCGTAGGTGACGAATGGCAGAGTGGCGTCCCAGTTCGTGTGGTCGGAGGCAACGTACATGGAAAGCATGTCGCCGAGCGTACGGTTGAAGCGTTCTGTGAGGCCATTCGTTTGAGGGTGGTGCGCCGTAGTCGTACGATGAACAACGTGGCACTCTTTGAGAATCGCTTCAACTACTTCCGACAGGAAGACGCGTCCGCGATAGCTGAGCAATTCTTGGGGTGGACCATGCCGCAGGATGAATCGGCGAAGCAGGAATGATGCAACATCGCGCGCTGTAGCTGCTGGGAGAGCGGCGGTTTCCTGTGTATCGTGTAAGGTGATCTACTGCCACAATGGCCCAGCGGTTACCAGCCGACGTCAGGGGAAGTGGTCCTACAAATCGATGCCAACGTGCCCGAACGGTTGGGTAGGGCAGGGTAGAGGCTGCAGGCCAGCTGGCGAGAGGTGGGTTGGAGATTTTCGGCGCTGGCAGTCGGGGCATGAACGAACAAACTTTTGAATGTAGTTGTACATTCCTCGCCAGTAGTAGCGTCGTCGGAGGCGCTGGTAGGTTTTGAAAATTCCCGAATGCGCACACTGTGGATCAGAGTGGAACGATGCGCAGATTTCAGAACGCAGGCTTCGAGGTACAACTAATAACCACTGGCGGCCGTCAGAGGTGTAATTGCGGCGATGAAGCAGGTCGTCGCGAATGGCGAAATGGCGAGCTTGACGGCGCAGTGCACGAGTGGTTGGCTGCGATGACGGATCAGCAAGGCAGTCTATGATGGAGGCAATCCAGGGGTCCTTGCGCTGCTCAGAAGCGATGGTCCCAATGTCGACGGAAGAAACGTCAAGCTGGGATATTGCGCAGCAGGCATTGTCGTCTGGCAAGGGAGAACGTGAGAGGGCGTCAGCATCAGCATGCTGGCGTCCGTTGCGGTACAGTACGCGGATATCGTAATCCTGTAAGCGAAGCGCCCAGCGGGCGAGACGGCCTGAGGGATCCTTCAATGACGACAGCCAGCATAGTGCATGGTGGTCCGTGACGACATCAAATTGGCGACCATACAAATAGGGCCGGAACTTGGTAAGCGCCCAGATGATCGCCAGACATTCTTTTTCCGTGACGGTGTAATTGGTCTCGGCTTTAGTAAGCATACGGCTTGCATATGCCACAACATATTCAGGAAACCCTTCTTTGCGCTGTGCTAAGACAGCACCGAGGCCAACACCGCTGGCATCTGTGTGTACCTCAATAGGTGCCGTTGGATCGTAGTGGCGCAAAATGGGAGGAGACGTCAGCAAACGACGGAGCTTAGCGAACGCATCGTCGCACTCGGACGACCACGAATGGAGAGGTCCGTTGCTGCCAAGGAGCTTCGTCAGGGGTGATATGACGGTGGCGAAATTGCGAATGAAGCGCCTCAAGTAGGAACACAAACCTACAAAACTGCGCAGTTCTTTGACGGACGTCGGTTTAGGAAATTCAGCTACGGCACGAAGTTTGCCTGGATCGGGGAGGATTCCATCCTTCGAGACGACATAACCTAGTATCATGAGCTGCCGCGCTGCAAATCGGCACTTCTTTAGGTTCAGTTGAAGGCCAGCGTTCGCTAAGCAAGTCAAAACATGCCGTAGGCGTTGAAGGTGCGTGGTGAAGTCAGAGGCAAAAACAACAACGTCGTCGAGATAACATAAGCACTCGTGCCACTTCAAACCGCGGAGGACTGTGTCCATCATGCGTTCAAAAGTTGCTGGCGCATTACAAAGTCCAAATGGCATGACGTTAAATTCGTATAAGCCGTCGGGTGTGACAAAGGCTGTCTTCGGCCTATCGACGTCAGCCATGGGTACTTGCCAATAGCCGGAGCGTAAATCTAGAGATGAAAAGAATTCTGCTCCTTGTAGGCTATCGATGGCGTCATCAATTCGCGGCAGCGGGTATACATCTTTGCGAGTGATCTTGTTCACGCGGCGATAGTCTACACAGAACCGTACCGAGCCGTCTTTTTTCGTAACAAGGACGACAGGGGATGCCCATGGACTGTTCGAGGGTCGGATCACTTCGCGACGAAGCATATCGTCCACTTGCTCATTAATCACACGACGTTCCGTGGCAGAGACGCGATATGGTCGTTGCCGCAATGGCGGTTGGGAGCCAGTGTCAATATAGTGCGTGACAGCAGACGCCCGGCCCAAGGAAGGTTGCTCGACATCAAAAGAAGAACGAAATTCTTCTAAGATGCGCAGAAGCTGCGAACGCTGAGGTGGGGTGAGGCCATCGGCAATAGATGAATCGAACACATCTGTGGGCAAAGGGTCGGACGTCGAGAGAGAACCGAGCGTGTTGTAACTGGCGCAGGACGTGACTTCGAGAACATCCGTAATTTGTACGGCGTCGATCACTTCCACGTGGCCAAGACATTCGCCTTGAAGCAGCATCACAGGGTATGAGAAGGGGTTATAGACAAAAATAGCTGTGGAGCCCTATTTGACGTTCACAGTCGCAAAAGGCAGCAGCAGACGTTTTCGAGTGTAAAAGCGGCCTGATGGAGAGAGTAGTGCGATGGCGTCAGAGAGGCTGCTGCAATGCATTGATACAATCACTGACGAGTTGGGAGGAACGTTGGTGTCGTGCCTGACGAGTAGTTTGTTTGCAAAAGAAGCATTATCGGCAAGCGTCATATCTGAGATCGGCGACAGTTCTAGTTCGGCCCGTGCGCAATGAATGACGGCATCGTGGCGGGCGAGAAAGTCCCACCCCAGGATAACTTCGTGGGAGCACGAGGAAATCACAATAAATTCGACGGCGTATACAACGTCCTCGATGAGAACACGAGCGGTGCACGCCGCAATCGGGTGAATACGCTGTGCGCCTGCTGTGCGGAGGGCGAATCCAGCAATGGGCGTCGTAACCTTTCGAAGGAAGCGACAGAGCTTTGCGTCCATAACTGATACAGCGGCTCGGGTATCCACGAGGGCATATGTGCGCACACCGTCAACTAACACGTCTATCACATTGGTCGGGCTACGTTGAGGACTTCCGCGTTTCGACGGCGTCGCAGCCCTTGCCTCATGGACTGCGACAATTAGTTTTCCTCATCCCGATCTTCGGGACGAGGCCGCATCGGTGATGGGGAGCGTCAGCGTGGAGAAGTTGAGCGGCGGATGTTGGCGGACCGGCGGAATGGTGGTGACGCAGCCCGAGGTTCGTCGTCGTAATAAGGGCGCGGAGAAACCGCCATAGAACTTGGCCCATAAGGTGTAGCGCTAGGTGACTGCACGCGACTACAGTAGCGTGCGACGTGGCCTGCATAGCCGCACGCAAAACATATTGGTCGATTGTCCGCTGTACGCCACCGAGTCGTTGCGGCAGGTCCCATCCATGTGGAAGGATGTGTTGGACGTGGCGCCTGGTGAAGTGATTGCATAGCAGGCTGTTGTCGGGGCATAGCGAGGACTTCGGCGTACGTGAGAGGTCCCCGTTGAGGGAGTTGTTGAGGCTGGGTGACGACTTCCGCGTAGCTGAGTGGCACAGCCGTCGGGATCTGTTGGGGCCTGGCCATGACTTCGGCGTAGCTGTGAGGCGCAGCCGCAGGAACACGCTGGTGGTGCTCAGGCAAAACCTCGTGCAGTTCATGCGCTATGACGCGGCGAAGCGGAGGCGCAATACTTGGCGTAGGCGCGTGTACCGACTGCGGCTGTGCAAAATCCACCAACGAGAGTTGCCGGGCAACTTCCTCGCGGACGAACGCCTTCATTTCTGCGAGCAACGCTGCCTGGGTGGACATGGCAGCCAAACCAGCGAGGTGTTCGTCACGCGGTAGAGATCGACGGGTCAGTGACCGCTGCCTGCGGAGTTCTTCATAGCTCTGGCACAGTGTGACAATTTCAGCCACAGAGCGTGGACTTTTGGCCAGCAACATGTTAAAGGCGTCGTCTTCTATGCCCTTCAGTATGTTTCGGATTCGATCAGACTCCGCCATGGTCGAATCGACTTTCCTGCATAGATCCAGGACATCTTCGATATAACTGGTGAATGTTTCGCCTGGCTGTTGAGCTCGTTCTCGCAAACGTTGCTCGGCACGCAGCTTGCGAACAGCAGGGCGACCAAATACATCGGCGAGGGAAGTCTTAAATTCCGACCATGTCTGGAACTCTGCTTGATGGTTGTTATACCACAGGCTGGCCACTCCAGCGAGGTAGAACAGAACATGGCTCAATTTGGCTGGTTGTAGCGAAGAGATTGTAGAAGAGACGCTAGTGGGTTCAGCGCTACTGGCTCTAAAGGCTAGTGGGTCGAGCGCTCCTGCTCAGCAACGGCTCTCGTGCTTGGAAGCTGTGACTGCCCTGCCCGTCGACGTTGCGCTGCTCCCGAGCTCTGCCAAATAAACACCTTTAGAATATATATATATATATATATATATATATATATATATATATATATATATATATATATATATATATATATATATATATATATATATATGTGTGTGTGTGTTTGTGTGTGTGTGTTCCCACCCCTGTCTACTTCTCCCACATGGCTAGCTTGTCGGACTTCACACGCTTACACTTTTTTTTTCACTTTAACAATCCTAACGCGACGCATTAAAGGAAAAGCAGAGAGATAAGGAAAAAAGAAGGTAACAAAAAGAATGAAGAGGAAGCGAGGGTGAACACTACAGTACATACGGTGTAGGCACTTTTAAGGAGTACAGTTGGTCTTTTGGGCCTTGTGCATCGAATAATGCTTAGGCCAAGTTCCGAGAATATTTTTCTCCGACAATGGTCTGCCGTCGAAGCGGTGAATAATAGCTCACGGAGCAGTGCGCTGATGTAGAAGTGGCAGAGAAGGTGTTCTGTACTGTCTCGTTGCCCACTGAAAATTGCACGCCGCGCTGCTGCCCATTCCTAGAAAATTGTATATGCGACGCCCAGCAATTTGCTTCATAGCAACATTGTTTTGCGATGGGAGAGTCCAGGTGAGAAACAGGGTGGTTATGGAGATGAAGACACGCTATTTTCTGCAGCAACTTAGGAATTAATGAATGAATACCTTCATTTATCGAGAAAAGGAAGGAGCGAACATCGGCGGAAGAACGTCTCAGCATTGGGAAAGGAGCGGAGGACAAGAAGAGGAAAAGCTGGAGTCTGGGTGGCAGGAGAAGGCGCACTTTAGGGTCGAGAGAATATAAGCGAGAGTTGGTGAAACCGGGAGGAGGTGGTAGCGTAATGGTTAGCGTGCCCAGATCACAAATGCCGAATGCTGCAAATACATGGGGTCTAATCCGGGTGGCTTGTTTGTGAAGACAGCTTTCTGAGCTCTCTGGTGACGGCGAAGCTCAGAATGAGGCGGCGGCCGTACGACAACGGTCGCCTTCAGCGTAACAAAATAAGCGGGCGTGCGAGGTCACACGTAAAGCCGAAAGTGTATGCAGAGGAAGTACAGTAAGCTCCTGTCGACAAAAAAATTCATTACTAACGAGCGGTGTTGTTGAGCGAGGCTATAGAACGATAATGTCACCGAAGACAGGGCCACGTTCCTATCCCGGTAATCAGTGGAAGTGTACATCGGCAGCATGTCAACTAGCGTGTAAATGATATTTCATTACGGTCGTTGCGTGTTTGTGTAGTGTCTAGCACGAGCGAGTAGTGCAAGCGATGACGCTGGAGAGAACACTTCGTCGCCTAATATGCAGCCGTACGTTGGAACACTGGACCCAACCAGATCGCCGACACAAGCGAGTACACAAATGGGACCAAGAAATGAAACGCAGAGCAGCAATTAATCACCGTAGGGTATACGCGACACTAATGAAGCGGTGGTACGTGAAATGAACCCCTCAGACGGCAGCTTGACGGCTATGGCTTTGCTCGAGGTCGAGGGTGTGATCCCCGCCACAGGAGCCGGATTTCAAGGGCTGAGAAATATAAAACGGTCGCACACTTTGATTTAGGGGCACGTCAAAGAACACCAGGGTATCAAAGTTAAATCCGGAGTACGCCACTACGACGTGCCTGATAATCTGATTGTGGTTCTACACGTAGAGCTCCATAGCTTTGCCAACACGTCTGCCGCGATGCGAAGTACCATGTGAAGTAAAGACAGTGCTCAACCCTGTCATAAGTTACAAACAATGGCGCACAACATCGCCTCAAGCAAATACGGCTGGCTATATGTTGTGTACTACGCAGACAAACAGCAGTAGTGCCCGCAAGGTAACATTTGCGATCAACTCAGTGCGCTCGCAATGCACTAAAGCTGAAGAAATAATACACTTGCAGTCAGCATTACCGCTAATTATCGTCAATCAAAGCGCACAACACAGAAAGTTTCACCAACATCGATTCGCACAGTGCGTGGGATCCGCATAATTTTATAGACTGTGAATTTATATGCTTATGAATGGCGCTCATTATTGCAATATTTTAATTGGCAGTGAGCAAAAGCGGCTGTAGTGTCCACGGTAGAATTGATTTAAGCGGTTTTAATCCCATGGGCATTACATCACGACCAACTTCCGTGGGATCGTAATCGTCAAAACGGGATACTAGAGACAGGCAAATCAGGAGGTTGATGAACGGCAAGAAGGCAGGTGCTTGCACATTACCTCAAAAAAACAAATTTACTTCTTGAGCAGTGCAGTCAAGGGGCCTTGCTACGTTTTCAACGTTCATCAAGAACCCTAAATTACGAACAGAGGCCGACAGAAATGCGGGCATATTGGGAAAGGTGCAACCGCTGGAAATATCGGGACAGCACTAGCATAAATATTGCAACGTAGATTGAAGACGTAGTCTTGCAAGATAGATGCTTCTCTTTATTGGCGGGCCAGAAGAGTAGCGTGCAGCTTACGCGCTTCATCTTCTTTCATGGGGCCGACCTTTGCGCGCGCCGTCCCGCGGCGCGGCCGCCCCACATCATTGTGTCAATTGCCCCCTATGCGAACAGCGACCGTCTCGGTCAAGTCAAAAAGTTCTTTCAGCGACATATGAAATGGAGCTCTTCAGGTACATCTCGGCGTTCACGTACGCGCATTGTATGGTTTCATGCGCACTACATGAACAATTTCAGCGCGAGGACGACGACGGAGCGAACCGGCGTCAGAACTTCAGGGGATGACTTCGTAGGTCACGTAACTAAGGCGGCGTTTAACCTTGTAGGGACCAAAATACCGGCGGATCAACTTTTCCGACAGTCCACGGTGACGGATGGTCGTCCAGACCCACACGCAGGCGCTAGTATTATAATGGCCGCCGCGTCGACCCTGGTTGTATCGAAGGGTGTCGCTATGCTGTTGGCTCCGGATACGATGCCGAGCAAGCTGGCGTACCTGTTCGGCTGTTTGTACTGTGGGGTTTTAATGTCTCACAGGGGTACCGACAACCGCGGGTTCGACCTTAGCGAGCCACAGGGCCGCGTCAGCCGTCAGCCTCTAGCGCCGCTGCGCGCGAGCTCACGCCACAAGGGGCTACCGAGCGACGCACACAAGAACACAGTATTGCCCTATGTAAGTGGGAACCGTTTATTGTATCCGGCGGCACCCGACACTGCACAAACGCCCGTGCCCGGGGCGGCGGGGAACCAAACGGGTCCCGCACCAAGGGCGGAAAATAGTCAGGGGCGCCTGTAGTACGTCGCTGCGACAGCACAGGCTCCAAGCTGGGGCACACCGCTAGGAAAAGTCCCGGCGGCTATGCGCCTTGCTCTCGCGATAACCAAAGGGCCAACTCGCGAGAGCTCGGGCAATCTCCTTCAGCTTGGGCCTCCGATAAGTGCGGCACGGCATGGTACGGTACGACCTGGCGCGAGCACTAGGCACCCGTTCTTCGGCTTAGCGTCCGGGCAGGATCAGCACGAGGTACGCGCTCCCCGCATGGGCAAAGGCACCGTGCGTGAGCTCAGTCCTAGTGACAAAGGTGTCGGCGGACGAGAGGAAGCAGGTACGTACCGGGCGTCGTCCCAAGGAGACAGACACACCACCGTCACGACAGTAACCACCAGCGGCCGCTTCGTGATATCACTTGCTCCACCCTCACCGCGAACCATCGCGAGTGGAGCGCCACCGCTGACAACTTGTTCGGAGCGAGGAGACAGGGCGGCTTAAGGATTGCAGAACATAGGTGAAATGCGCCCGCGCAATGGCGCGTCGAATTCTCCAAATCACCACATGCTCCGCTCCTTAATAGCCCCTCTACCAGTCTGGCGAAGAAGCTGGTAAGGGCTAATGCACCAAAGACAATTGAGTCTTTCATGCACTAGCTAATTGCTACCTCAGCCCAGCAAGCACTATTAACACTTTCTACAGAAACGTGGCAGAAGAAAAAAAACACACGCAAAATAAACTAGGTCAGGTAACAGGAGGAGGGACGGACAGATTTTATACAGGCGCTTTTCTTACAAGAGTTCGCTCAGCTCACCCATTAATGAGTCCGTGTGGGCGGCCACATCTGACAATGGGTTCCCTTGCGGCGCAGGCAACGGCGGCCCCTCCATCAGTGCCGCGAACCCTCGGCTCTCCCGCATGCGTCGCTGGCACAGGGCCGCAAGGTCCACGTCCGGCAACGGGGACGGCTGTTGTCCAATCGGGACGCCCACACCACGGGGCTTCTTCTCGGCGACCTCCTTTGTGCGCGCCACATGTAGGTCCTCGGAGAAATGGCTCGGGAAATAGTGCTGCACGTGACACAAAACCCCATCTCGGGTGGTGCTGGCATTTGGGCCCCCCGAGCCGTGCGAGAAATTTCGGCGATCGTGCGGCAACGGAATGGCTAAGACACCCGGTCCATCGGCAGCCCCAGGGTCACCCGTCTCTGCGTCTTCCAAGGCGCATCGGTGGCGAAGCTTCTGGTGCCTCCTGAGCTTCCTGGCTTTTTCAGGTCGCCACCGTCCTTTTGGTCCCCGGTCGCGGCCTTGAGGTAGCCGCAGAGGAAGATGGTCTCGGTGATTGTCCGGGTCTGCCCATGGCCTGTCGACGGTGGGGGCTACGCGGCTCTCTTCGAGCGGCCATGTTGCAGGGAGTTGGGGGCTTGCGTTGGTACGACATCCTGCCAGCAATGACACTGTTGGTCTGGGGAAACCCGGCGGCTCACTTACCGGCGTGGCCGCGTCATCCGTCACGTCATAGTCCTACGCACCAATAGTCGAGCCGGCACACGCTCGCGCGCACTCGTGGCGGCCACGATGCGCGCACCCCTGGCGGTCACAACGCGCGCTGGTCGCCAGCGCACTGATCACTGAGCGCACAGGAGGGGGGGGGGGGTGAAAAGGGGTGTCCTCTCCACCGCCGCGCTTCTAGATGTCTTTTTTTAACGTCACCGCTCTGGGAAAAAAAAAAACGGAAAACAGACACAACCAGAAATAACAATTTGCAGTACCTGTACGACTAACGAAACTATACAACTGTGCACGGGAAGACTCAGAACACCTAAACATTAAAACAATAATGACACTCAGCGTGCATACAAAAAATGCACATTGATAAAACACACTGCCACAAGACTAGCAGAAAGCTGGGCAGGGGCCAGCTTCTTTTCGTGCACTGGCCGCAAAGAAGCTAGGCCACTGAGGCTAAGCAATATTACTAAGGGCCTTCGGTGGCGGAAAGAGTCCGCCGTCAGGCGCGATGTCACACAGGTAACCGTTTCCTCAGGTTGTACCGGTGCGTGGTCCGAAGGCGGTCCTTCGCCCCGGGTGTGCCCTGTTGCTTGCGGTTGGTGCCACTGGACACCGGCGCGAGCTCGGCGTGAGCTCGGCGCGAAACCCTTGCTCGCGTTGCTATGAGCGTGGTTGCGCTTTAGGACTAATCACCTACTTTAAATTAAAGATGGCGATGCTTCCGGTCGTACTGAGCCTTCTGCTGGGCCCTCGCCTATGTGAAACTCTGTTTTGCTCTACAGAAAGCCAGACAACGCATGTCCCGAAGTGCTGAAGCGTAAACGGAACAGTCTCCCGGCACCTTCTCGTCCCCGAGCTGGCATTGAATGGCACTGGTCAATGGATTTGCGAGCTCCCTTCCAAAATTGAGGAAGGCGGGAGAGAAACCAGTCGCGCGATTCTCGACGGTTCGGATTGCAAATGCAAGCTCACTCAAGTGGTCGGCCCGATCCTTTTGACTTACTGCAAAGGCCGCCAACATTGGTTTGAGGGTTTTATTGACCCTCTCCGTCAAATTGGACTGGGGATGGTAGGGCGACGTGGTGCAGTGATTAATTCCTAGGGAAATAGCGGTGAAATCGGACGCGTAGTCCGTAATCAGTCTTGTCGCAAAGCTGAATCGACAAAGAACTTCTTGTAGCCTCTCCAGCACCGCTCGCGCTGTCACTTTCCGAAGCGGAAACAACTCCACCCTCTTCAAAAATGATCAACAACTATCATCAGCAGTGTGAAACCCTGCTTACTCCTTGGGAAAGGCCCCATAAGATTTCAGGTGGCCACTTGCCACGGATGCTCACTTTCAATTGGTTTCATCAACCCGGGTGGCTTGCCACCCCTTGATTTCACCATTTCACAGACATGACAGGAACGGCAATAGCGAAAAATGTCACGCTTTATGCCAGACCAGGTCACAGTTTGGCTTAGTTTCGCAAAAACTTTGGAGCCACTTAAATGACCGGCCAAGGGTTCGTCATGAGATGATCGCAACAGTGCGCTTCTCGGACTCTTGGGAATAACCACCTTAAACGGGTCCACAGCCTCGTCATCGGTAGCTATTTATTTCAGCAGGAGCCCATCGTGATCCAGCAAATATGAATCCGCGGGGGACTCAGCGACACACGCTGGTTCCGGCCCCCCTGCGCCCGCCACACTAACCGCAGCGTCTCGGCGCTCCATCACCCTGAGACCGGCGCTCACTCCGGGACAATACAGATCAATTTGCTGGGCCTTCAGTAGCTATTGCCTGCTGAATGCGATTCCAATTCTCCCAAAGGGGAGTCTGGGCTCGTCCCCGCTCAGGACTGCAGCCAACGGCGTCGTGGCTTCGCTTTCGAGAAGCTCCGCCGCTCGCTCGTTTAGAGGCGTGCTGCTTGCCTGGAGAGCGGAATGACAGGTTTGCCCGCTTGCGGACTCGCCTCTCTCTGTGCTCGTTTCGCCCCCGACGCTTGCTGGCGCGAAGACACCGGCTGTTACGCCTGGAGGAATGCTCTTCATGGACAATGGGGCACGAGATAGCGCGTCAGCTACCACGTTGGTGCTCCCCATTCGATACTGCACTAAAAAGTGATAATGCTGTATCAGGAGAGCCCAGCACGCCAGCCGGCCCGCAGACTCACGAAGCCGCATCAGCCAACTGAGCGCACTGTGGTCCGTTTGCACTGCGAATTTCGTCCCATCAAGGTAGACATCGAATTTACGTAGTGCAAACACGATAGCGAGGCACTCCTCGGTCACGGAATAGTTCCTCTCTGCTGGAATCAAGGAGCGGCTGGCAAAGCCCCCCCCCCCAACGGTTGCAACACACCATCGTATTCCTGTAGGAGCACTGCTCCTAAATACAGATCGCTCGCGTCGGTCTGGACAACGAACAGTCTGGTCAGGTCTGGAAGTCTGAGCTCCGCTGTCTCCGCAATGGCGCTAGACAGTTGGCAAAAGGCCTGCTGCTGCTCAGGTCCGCGGCCTACTTATCCAAGAGCTTGCTCAAGGGTGCTTGAACTCGGGCACAGGACAGAATGAATGAGCGGTAAAAGTTGGCCATTCCCAAAAAGCGGCGGAGGCCACGTACGTCCTCGGGCGCGGGGAAATTGAGGATTGCCCGAAGTTTGTCCTGGTACAGCTCAATGGGGCCTCCGTCCAGCTTAAACCCCAGTAACTTAACTCGGGTTTACGCTAGTTTGGATTTCGCAGGATTCAGTCATCCCGGCGGCCCTCACCCTCTCGAGCACATCGGCAACATGGGCCAAGTGTTCTTCGAAGGTTCGTGAATAAATGGCGATGTCATCGAGGTAGCACATATAGTATGACCACTTTGCTTCCCCGAGGACGCGGTCCGTGAGTCTCTGAAAGGTCGCCGGACCGTTGCACAGACCAAAGGGCATACGAGTAAACACAAATATCCGTCTGTGGGACGTCAACGCGATCTTGCACCGGTCACGCTCATCCATCTGTGCGTGTAAGTAACCTTTGGAGGCATCCAGCGTAGTAAAGTACCTCGCACTGTCCAGGGTTCCTACGATGGAGCTAATCGTGGGGAGCAGATAGGCATCCTTAGGAGTCACTCCGTTGAGACGGCGGTAGTCTTCACACAGGCGATGACTGCCATCTTTCTTAGGCACCAACACAGTTTGAGACGCCCAGGCGCTGGACGAGTGGCGGATAATGTCAGCCGATATCATCTCGTCCAGCAAGCCATCGATCACCTGCCTCTTGGCCAGCTGACCTGGCTGTGTCCTGCCCCATCCAGCTGGAGTTCGGGACCACTACCACCACGAAAGCGGCACTCATCAGTCTCGCCGGCAACTTCAATGGAACAATGGCGAGCCCGTTCCTGTGTTACGTGGCCTACAATCAAACCTACGCTCACAACTCTCGCTACTTCGGCCACCGCCCTAGCCAAAGAACTTTACGTGCCGCGTTCTCTTCGTGCCCTGTCCCGCGCTAGCAACAGACCCTTTTGTTAATATTTCTTCCCCCCTTCGCGGCGTCATTTTCTTGTATTTTAGAGTGTAATATCTCTTATTTATTATTTTTCTACTATCCTTGTATGTATGTTTTTTATGTATAGTGCGCATGAAAGTGTGAATAGTACTCGCTGGGCTGAGGTAGCAATTAGCTAGCGCATGAATGGCTCAATTGTAGTACCAGCTTCTTCGCCAGACTGGTAGGGGGGCAATTAAGGAGAGGAGGATGAGGGTATTTGGGGAATACGACGCGCCATTGCGCGGGCGCATTTCACCTATGTTCTACAAGCCTTAATCCACACAGTCTCCTCACTCCGAACCAGTTGTCAGTGGTGGCGCTCCACTCGCGATGGCTCGCGGCAGGGCGGGGCTACGACGTCACGAGGCGTTCGGTACTCATGTGAGACCTTAAGATCCCACAGTAAGAACTCTTCCACGTGTTTGCTGGTCGAGCTATTATCAGAAAGAGGTAGCATGGCATCAAGTGTTGTCGTGACGTGGCGCCCGTATACAAGTTCGAACGGCGTAAACTGTGTAGTCTCCTGTACGGCAGTGTTATACGCGAAGGTCACATAGGGTAAAATCTCATCCCACGTCTTGTGCTCTACGTCGAAACGCATGGAGAGCATATGAGCCAGCTTTCTGATCAGACGTTCCGTTAATCCTTTGGTTTGAGGGTGTTACGCAGTGCTCTTGCGGTGAGAGCTATGCGTCAGCTGGAGAACGTCCTGCATAAGTTCCGCTGTAAATGCTGTACCGCGGTCGGTGATGAGAACAGACGGTGCCCCATGTCGTAGGACGATGTCGCGTACAAAGAACTTGGCCATTTCAGACGAATTTGCTTGCAGAATAGGTTCGGTTTCGGCGTACCGGGTTAAGTAGTCGGTAGCGACGACTATCCATCTGTTGCGCGCAGAGGTCACTGGGAATGGCCCAAGTAGACCCATTACTATTTGCTGGAATCGTGCTTGAGCGGAGTCCACAGGGTAGAGAAAGCCAGCCGGTTTAACTGGTGGTTTCTTGCGGCGCTGACATTCGCTGCAGGTCTTCACGTACCGTTGCACAGAAGAAAAAAGCCGGGGCCATTAATACGTCTGTCGGATCTTTGCTAATGTCTTAGCGAATCCCAGGTGTCCTGCGCATGGCTCATCATGGCAGGCTTGCATAATGTCTTGGCGCAGCGCCAACGGCAAGACAAGGAGGTACGTATCGGGACCGCTTCCGCAGTTTTTCCTGTAAAGGACGTTGTTGTGCAAGTAGTACGATGATAAGCCGCGGCACGAGCGAGCGGGGTAAAAAACCTTCAACTCCTTCAAGGTGTTCGATCAGCATCAGCAGCTCAGGGTCATAGCGCTAGTGCTGTCATCTTTATGGCGTCGATAACGCCGACAAATCGAAAGTCATGGTCAGGGTCCGATGATGTCGTAGGGAGCGGTGGGCGTGACAAACAGTCAGCGTCACTGTTCTTCTTTCCTGATCGGTAGACAACTCTAATTTCGTGCTCTTGTAAGCGCAGGCTCCAACGGGCTAGTCTACCTGAAGGATCCTTGAAGTTGGCAAACCCGCCTAGGGCGTGGTTTGATCGCTGACAGCCTTAAAGGGTCTACCGTACAAGAAGGGTCGGAATTTACTAATTGCCCACACAACCGCTAAGCATTCTTTTTCAGTGGTTGAGTAGTTTTTCTTAGCCTTGGTGAGACTGCCGCTTGCATAAGCAATGGTGCATTCCACACCACCTTGCCACTGCAGAAGAACCGCGCCGAGACCCGCATCACTGGCATCAGTAGGAATTTCAGTATCAGCGTCTTCGTCGAAATGAGCAAGTAGTGGGACCTCTTGCAAACGCTTGCGCAATTCATTGAACAACTGCTGCTGCTCGTCCAGCCAAATGAGACACATCGTCGCGTGTAAGCCGTGTCAGAGGCTCAGCAATTCTCGATAATCCCTCGACTAAGCGCCTATAATATGCGCACAAACCAAGGAAGCGTTGGACAGCCTTCTTGTCTTTGGGTGGTGAAAACTCGGTGACGGCAGCTAACTTGTCGGGGTCTGGTCGGAAGCCTTCAGGACCAACGACATGGCCAAGAAATTTGAGCTCTTGGAACCCTAAGTAGCATTTTTCAGGCTTGATGGTTAGGACGGCAGTACGGATCGCTGCGAGGACATTCTCGAGTTGTGCGAGATGTTCGTAAAACGTGCTCGAGAACACGACGACGTCGTCCAAGTATACGAGGCAGGTTAGCCATTTGAGTTCAGCAAGCACGGTATCTATCATCCGCTGAAAGGTGGCAGGTGCGGAACAGAGACCGAACGGGAGAACTTTGAACTCATAAAGCCGGTCAGGTGACACAAACGCTGTGTTTTCATAATCCTGTTCATCAACTTCAATTTGCCAATACCCTGATTTAAGATCCAACGAAGAAATAACTTGGCATGTTGTAGACGATCGAATGCGTCTTCGATGCGTGGTAATGGATAAACATCGCGCTTGGAGACACGGTTAAACTTTCTGTAATCTACACAGAAGCCTAATGTGTTGTCTTTCTTTCTGACTAACACTACAGGGGAGGCCCACGGGCTTGTGGACGGCTGGATCACGTCGTCTGGGAGCATCTCTTTCACTTGATGCTTGATCGCTTCCCTTTCCACTGGCGACACTCTGTAAGGATGGTGACGAGCAGGCGTGCGGACTCGTCCGTAATAATGCGGTGCTTTGTGATGGACGTGCGCCGTACTTTGGACGACGATGACAAACAGTTCGCAAATTCATTCACGAGACTCAGTAGACGGTCTTTCTGATGGTGTGGCAGAGCAGCGTTAACGTGAATCCGTTATTTTAGGCTGGGTAACTGAGACTGCTGAGACGATGCGATTTCAAAAGTGGCAATGCCTCTAACATCAATGATTTCGCGAAGAAATGCGATTGCCGTTGCTCGCGGTACAAGCCGATACTCGTTGCTAAAGTTTGTTAGCAAAACGACTGAACATTTGTTTCGCACCTGAAGAAGCCCTCTGGCAACGCAAGTGTGGCGCCCGTGAAGCGGGGGCGTTTTCGCCTGAGCAATTCTTTCGGCGTCGTCCTTCATGTTGCATCGGACAAGGGCAAGCACGCTGGCCTTGGGTGGCAACGTGAACTGTTCATCAGCTACGCCAAGCGCGATGTCACGGTCGTTGTCATTACTGTTCGCTATGGCTTGCGTATAGCGAAGTTGACTCTAGACTCTTGCAGGTCGATGATGGCAGCGTTCGCCTGAAGGAAATCCATGCTGAGTATAAGGTCCTTTGAACATTCAGGAAGAATGACGAAGTAGCCGATGTGAGTGAAGCCCCGAATGTTGACTCGTGCCGTGCCTTGGAGTTATGAGGTGCCTTCCTGCAGTACGAATCTGTGTTCCGGTCCATTGCGTCGACACTGTGTTCAGCATACGCGCGAGATTCTGGCTCATAACAGACGTGTCCGCACCCTTGTCGATTGACGCTGTGACTTCGTGGTCATCTATGGTAACTGGTACGTCGCAGGATACTGACACTGACCTACACCGCTTTCTCTGCGTCTCAATTACTTCATATCGCGGTCGTCGTAGTGGAGCATCTTCAGCGTTCGCTACGTCAGCGACCTCACCTCCGCAGGTAACTGGACTCAGTTTTCCCGGGAGGCAGGGCGGTGTGAGCGACGCCTTGTTGGTCTCGGCGTGAAGAGTGGGCTGGAAGACCTGTTTCAGGCGGGTGAGAGTGACCGGGGTTCACGGAATCTTGCGGGAAACGAGGTCCTGGCGTCCGCGAGGTATGCTTCAATCTCCAGGGGGTATTTACCATTGCGCGGGCACGGCGCATTCATTGAAAATCCACGGAGCCCAGCGCGGCGGTAAGGGCTTCGCCGCAATAAATAAATTGGCTTCACCGCAATAAAAACACAAGGGCCTCCGGTCTGCAGTGCGCCGTACGTCGCTCTTGCGGGGTGGTCGTGTTTCAGCCATAAATGTCGTGGGGCGAGGCCTGAAGTCGCTAGTTGCTTGTTCGACGGCGCGCACACCATGAAAGTCCGGGACGTCACTCACGTCGCGAAAAATCAGCGACAACGAACTTCGCGCAGCTTCCGCATACGACATGCGAGGTGCTGGCTGCCGTACCTCGTGCTGTGGTGTCTCGCTTCGCTCTAGGACTTGTACTGCCTGCCTAATTTCCTCCGGGACGACCTCAGCCAGAGCGAGTCGCTGTGCCGATGCACGAGCCACCTGAAGCTTTTGGAGTTCTTCTCGAATAACAAGCCTAATGAGCTCCCGCAAGGCATCGGTACTGTCCAAGGGTATAGTGAGAGAGTCACGCGATAGGGTCAACACGTCGCGCATGTACTGCCTTGCTCGCTGCTGCAGTGCCTTTTCCATTGATATGGCTTCCGCGAGAAACTCTGCAACGGTCTTTGGTGCGTTACGTATTAGGGCACCGTATAACTCTTGCTTGACACCGCGCATCAAGTTCCTGCACTTCTTTTCTTCCGGCATGGACGGATCCGCGCATCGGAAATGTCGGCACATATATTCGAGAAACATTGCGACGCTTTCGTTCGGCCTCTGCACTCTCACCTGAATTGCAGATTCAGCTCGCTCTTTGTGATCGAGGCTGTCGTATGTGCTGATTAGCTGCCTTCGGAATTCGTCCCATGTCGATAGGGCCGCCTCACGGTTCTCAAGCCATGTCTGCGCATAGTCCTCGTGGGCAAAGTAGGCGTTGCGTAGCTTGCGATCTGGAGTCCAACCGTTGAATTCTGCGACACGCCCAAAATGATCGAGCCAGTCCTCTACATCCTCGACGGTGTCCCCACGGAAGGACGTGGGAATTCGCGGCTGGTTGAGGGCGACCTCGGTCGACGCGGTTCAGGAAGAAGACGGAACCGATGTATTCATCCTTCTGACTTGATTTTGTAGAGGCTCGCGCTCACGTGGTAGTCCTTGAAGTTGACAGCTTGCCCGTACGTGAACAGGGGTCAGTTCGACCGGACTTCGATCTGGGAGTGGTAGCATGTACCCCGCACCTCTACCAGAAAAATGAAACGTGGATTGAAGACGGAGTCTTGCAAAATAGACGCTTCTCTTTAATGGCAGGCCAAAAGAAGAGCATGCCGCTTACGCGCTTCATTGTCTTTCATGGCTAAGTATGGACAGCTGGGCTAGTTGGTTGTGATTAGCATTATGAAGCATCGTTCCAGCGCACAATTGAACACGGACGAGAAGAGAAAGACAACACGAACGCCGGACTGCTAAAAGGTTGACAAGGGTCGAGGAAGGGGTGGCACACAAGTAGGAGAGAACGGCGCACGCAGTGTCGGCGCGCGCCGTCCTGCTGTAGGAGCGGCACATCATTGTGTAAATATAGAAGACGACCTAAAAATAAAAAAAAACAGTAACGTTGACAGGGTGGTCAAATTTTGGGACAATTAGATTGGTTATTGAATCAGTCCAGCTGAAACCTGTTGGTGCGAAATAAGGCGAGAATGTCAGCAAATGTCGTACAGAGGTCAAGTAAGTCCTGTGGCCGACGCCGGCAGCTGCCAGGCAACTACACATATAAGCGATATGCCTGGTCGACAGTCGTCACTGGGTGATTCGGGTCTGAAATTTTGGACGCGGACTCCATCACATTAAATACAATGCCCTCTACGGTGTCATTCTTCGACCACTCGTACCGATTCTCGCGCAATGAGGATCGGAAAAATTGTTTCCCGTGTGACTGGCACCTTCCTCGAACTGCCAACATTCCTTACGCGCCGCATGCTGAGTAGCTATGGTGATCGGCTGCTAAGTACGAGGTTGCGCGATCGAACCTTAGCAACGGCAGCCGTGTTTCGTTGGTAGTGAAATGCGAAAACACCCGTGTACACAGGTTTAGGTGAACGTTAAAGAACCCTTGCTGGTCCAAATTATAACGGAATCCCCCACTGCCGCGTGCCTCATAGTCAGATCGTGGTTTTGGCTCGTTATACCCCATAATTTATTATTTATCATTCCTAAGGATGTCCTTGGGAGTGGCACAACCCTTGAATACAAGTAAGTGACAGGAGTTTTGCTCGGGGTTTTTGAGTATGTGGGTAACCATTTCGGCGTTCAGTATCTGCTAGTCTACATTGCGGCTATATTATATAGGCGGAACGGCAATATGGTACACAGTATGGAGAACAGACATATCCTGCATATATTACTGCACAATAATCTTAAATAACGGTCTTCTTTCACGCACGTGGCCAACCGTGACCGGAATGTACTTTCAGAACTAACTGCAAGCAATACATATTTCATATACAAATGTGTACCTGGCCTGGTGGCCAGTAAATATCACGTAATATTGCGCGCAGCTTCGGTCATCGCATGCTAGCTGTCCACGACACAGAAAGAGATTGCACAATTCTTGTGTGGTGCCTTTTGCCTCAAGGTGCAAAACCAACATGTCTCTGTATATATCTTAATACTTGAGCACATCTCGATTTGCAGCTGCTGCGGTAGCCCATCAGTGCGGAGGGCAAAGTCGCTAGGGAAATAATTGGGGGCACCTTAACAAAATCGGTAGGTGAAAATCAAAAGCCGTCCACGACGGCGTCTCTCATAAAAGCAGAGCGAAGTTCGGGAGTTAAGGATGTGTGCCGACTGAAAGATTGCCATGGAGTGCTTCCGACGGATACCCTAGCTTGCTTACTCTGTAGCATCATGAAAAGAAAAAAAAGACAAAGATGAACCGTATCAAAAGCCCAGTATTAATCATCGCTCATCGCCACTGAACGCTCTTAGGATGATAAATCGTTTCCAGTCGACAATCGGCTACGCTTTATCAAGACAACTGATAACGCCTGCGGGACAAGCAGGGTGGCGAAGTTGGATGCGCAGAGATAGCTTTAAATTATTTTATTTTTGTTTTGTTGAAGTCATGACGCGTCACCGCGGAAAGTTTGAGAAGTTTAAAGTCAGTACGCCACGTGGTAACACTCACACGAACTAAACCCTCGTGTCCAGAAAGGCTGGGTACGCGAGCGAGGGAGCGCCACCTACCACTTCAAAAGAGCGTGTAAGGGAGGGGAGATCACATAGTCACCGTCACAAACATGGGGCTTTGAGGTCAATGTGTTATACGCCGCGGTAGCTGGTCGCGGACGAACCAACTCCACGGCACATATACGCGATGGCGACTTGGTGTAGAGTCCGGGTACAGAAGGACGCTCCAACTGCAAATGGCGACATGAGCAGTCAGTGAGGGAGGAATGGGTGCTCAGGAACTCATGGCCTGCGATGACGTCATGGGACACTGTTGTAGAAGGGCACACAGAGCTCAGGTCCGGTTGCCACGAAGCTCATACGCGCAGTCCACATGCCAACGACGGTAGGTGTACCGCCGTCGGCACCGTGAACAACAGGCGACGTGGCAGACGTAAGAACCTTGCGGAGACGATTAGAAAGACGAGCGCTCATGACAGATAGTTGCGCCCTAGTGTATATGAGCGCTGAAACAGGCACGCCATCCACTTCTACATTCAAAAGGTTTTGGCGAGTAGCCACGGTCAACAGCGAATTTCCGGTCGCTTAGCCAATACAGCATTGCCTCTGGGAGCTGCATTGTTCAGTTCCCCGAAGACTGACGGCAAGGGTATCACGACGGCGAGCGACGGGTAGCTGGGAGCGAGAAAGCCGGTTCTGCGGAGTGTGGTCGTAGCGTGAAGTCGGGGCAGGAACACCAGGGTGTGGTGGGTCATTGCACGCGCGAAACGAAAAGGCCCGACTGTGTTCCGGGCGGTAAGTGTGACAAGGTGACGACGGCCGACGATAGCGACAACAATAGCGATAGCGACAACGACGGCCGACGATAAAATATTGGCCTGTCGTCATGCGTGCGCCACTGGGTTGGATCGCGATACCCGGAATAGGTCGATTGTGGGCAGAAATATCGAAAGAAATAGCTTGCCGCAGGGTGGCTTACAGCACAGATGGAATGAATGCCTGTGTTCGCTAACTTTTCGCGCACGACGCCTTGGATGAACGGTACTACCAGGCGGGACTCGTAAAAACGGGCCTGAGGAACAGGTGGAAGCACGGCCTCAATCTCAGGCCGCAAATGACGCAGCAAGCTTTTGGTACCAGGCGGCTGGACGTTCTCACGTGTTGAGGTAACGGCGGTGTAAGGGAGCCTCCGAATTGATGCGTGACACTACGGCTCTTCGCTTCCGCAAAGCCTCGGCGCTCTTTCATGTTGTCGTCGACGGTCGGCATGTCAGTAAATTAAAGGCATCATCAGCGAAATTTTAAAGTATGTGGCTGCTTCAGGCATTTTGTCGTCGACCCGGCAACACTGAGCTAACACGTCCTGAATGTATACACAACATATGGTTCAGTTAATGTTTGGGCCCAGCACGAAAGTTTCTTCGTAATAGATCGCTGGCACCTGACTGGCTTCCCAATAGCTTTTGTAGTTTTTGCTTGCAGGTGTCCCAACTAGTCAGTTCCTCCTCGTGTGTTTGGAACCAAACACGGGCCGTCACGTTTAGGTAGCACACAACGTTAGCCAGCATGATGTTCCCACTGGTTGTTCTTGCTGGCTCGCTCGTATTCGGCTACCCAGTCTTCGACGTCCATAGAGTCAGTACCGGAGAAGATACGAGGGTTTCGGGGTTTGGCCGCGATAACCGATGTTGTGGTAGCCGAAGCTGAGCCAACGGGCCACTCAGTCCACATGGCCGTATGATCCAAGGTATGTACACCGGAAGGTACGTGGTGTCTTTCGGATATACCCCACGCATTCAACAAAAATATTATGAGGAGAGGTCAAGAAGGGTTCATGTACAATATTTTTACAGTGGCAGTGACTGGCACACAGAAAGAAAGATGGTGGGCAGAGGCACACCTCGTCCACTTTTTCGTCTGCTATGCAACGTCTTCTTCGTCCGCAGGACAGGTGGCTCATAACAACATATATGAAAGGGAAAATTGTCACCCACCCGAATGTAGCACGAATATACAAAGAAACCTAGACGAGTTTCCCACAAAACGTTTTCTTTTGTATCTTCATATTACTTTCCGGTGGATGACAATTTTCTTTTTAATGAACAAATGTTCACCTTGCTGAATTCCGAAAAACTAATTGCCATATGTGCGCGCGTGTGAGCGCGGCCGCATGCGTGGTAATCAAATTTATTCTGCCCTAACACGTTCACTCTTAATTGTTCCATTCCGAATTTTGCAACTTATGAAAATCTTAGTAGTAATAAAAACGTCATGCGCCCTATAACGTAAAACCATTCCAATATGTTTTTATTCCAATCTCCTGACGTCAAATTTCCGTAACCGCCGACGCAAGCATCGGGCGGTGACCCTCATGGTTATCTGAATAGAATCAAACGCTCTCCTTGTTCATAGGAGGTCACTTTGTTTGCTTGAAAAACGAATAGCATTGCCTGCACTGAGCGGCTTGTGTGATCCAATTAGCTGGCAAGAAAAATGGAGTGACGCTCAAGTGGAGAGGGATTCGATGGGGCCGAGCCGCTGCACTGAATACCGATAACCGGATGAAGAGGGTGGTGCCGGCATCTGCGATTGATCCGCTTGCCCTTACATAGCTGGCGGGGGCTTGTCGAAAATCGCGGCGACACGCAGCGCAAGCTTAAGAATGACACTAAAACGGGTCCTCAGCAAAGAGGAGTGTGCAGAACGCGTTCGTAAACGTTCAGAAAGTACTCGAAAGCGTTACACGGCCACGCAAAAAATTTTATTACACGCAAATAAACCGACGCTCTTCGGCAGGGGCGAGAAGCCAGTGCCTCAGCGATTGGCGCCAGCCATCATTTATTGCTTTTGGAGCGGGTCAGCCGGCGTCTATTCATTAGAAAATTCAGTTTTGTTCGGCAGATAAATGTATCTTTAACGCGTACACGTCACTTTGACGTGGTGAGTTTTTGGGGTTTTCTGACGTCGCGTGACAGGCAGGTGAAGTGGGTGCAGACCGATAACTTTAGACCAAGAGTTGAGGGCTAACAGCGAAAAGCGTCGAATCAGAAACGACTATTTTTCTTTTGTTTGGTCAAATGATGGATAATCAGTGTGTAGACGTCCCATCATATGGGGAGCTATAGAGGTTTTTGTGACGTCGCGCGACAGGCAGGTGAAGTGAGGGGGGGGGGGCAAAAAAAGTTTTTGCCAATCGCGGTAGGCTGACTGCAGAATTTGAATAGAAAAGTTTGGAATAGTTTTGCGTTATAGCGCCTCACGTTACGGGCTTTGGCTGGTGTGTGGGTCACTCAGTGCTGGGCTGCACTGTTCTCTGCGGTTCACTGGACTTGATGGAGAAGAGCTCTAAATAGCGTTTATTTCAATGGACTAATATAGTTACATAAACTAAGGGCGGTATAACAGAAAGCTGTTCCAAACTTTTGTATTCCAATTCTGCAATCGGTCCTTGGTGATTGGTCAAAAAATTTTCGGGCAACCCGCACTTTGCCTGTCTCTCACACAACGTGACGAAAACCGCCAAAACGCCTCATCTAATAAGATGTGTGCACTCTGATTATGCATGATTACATCACACGAAAGATGCATAATTATCTCTGATTTGACGCGTTCTTCGCCATAAGACTCCGCCATTGCAGAAACGTTTCCAGGCTACGCCAACTTCTCTTGTCTGTCACATGACGTCACAAAACCGCGAAATCTCACCACGTTCGAATGACGTATACGCGTTAATGACGCATTGACATTGTCACGACTAAGGGCTAGCAAGAGAACAGAAAAAAAAAGAATTGAGAGACACGAGCAGCGACCACGCTCCTTTTGAAAGAAGACGAAGTTGGTACGTCCGCTCGTGTGGTCTCTGAATACAGAACTGGTTTTTGTTTTTCGCATCCTAATCTTGCGTCCTGTTTTTTTTTTTTTTTTTGACGTCCTGACACTGGCAGAGGTGCTGGACTTTACCCTCGGGACTCCTCTGCGGAACAGCACTTCCAGTTCGAACCTACAACCAGTTCCGGCCGTGGATACTCCTGTCCATTGCTACAGTTGCCGACAGCGAGGTCTTAGCCCCGAGGTAATTCCCTTGGAACTACCCCAGCCAAGGAGTCCTCCGTTTGCAGGAATCGCAACGGCAGGCGCGTCACGGGTGACTGTCGACTACCCTCGGATTCCCGAGACCATCTACGGTGACGTTTTGGAGGACGTCGAGATTTGGCTCGAACATTATGAGAGAGTCGCCGAGGCCAATTGGAACAGAAACTCTCGCACGTGTACTTCGCCCTGGCGGACAGCGCTCGTACATGGTACGGGAACCGGAGAGGCACACTGTCATTCTGGGATGTATTTTGGCAGCAGCTTTTGGATACCTTCCTTAGCGAGATCGCCCCGATTCGGCTCCGTAACTCATCGAGTCGCGTCTACAAAAACCTAATGATAGGACACGACCCGGCTCTCCCGCCAAGCTGACCCCGCGATGCCTGAACCGAAGAAAATCCGACATTTCACGTCTGGCGTCTAGGAGCAACTGTTTGCCGGTCTTTTTCGTAACCCGCAGGCAACTGTTGAGGAGTTCATCAAGGAGGCTACTACAGTCGAGCGAGCACTTCAACAACGGTGCCGCCAGTACGACCGACCGAGCAACGCCTCGATCTGCGCCTCGGCATAGCCTTCCTGCAGTGAGTGTTCCCTGCGTGAGCTCATCCGCGATGTCGTTCGGGAGGAGCTTCGCAACCTTGTGGTGACTCTGCAAGAACCTGTGGTGACTTCCGTCGCAGAAGTTGTACGGCAGGAAATCAGGCAGGTGTTTTCCTTGGCCGAACCGCTATCAGATCAGTGGTCTATAAACTACGCGTCGGCCGTCCATCATCCAACCCAAGCGACCCACAGCTCGGATTGCCTGCCTCGTCCTTACAACGAGTCGTTACCCCTCCGTACCACCCGCCATCGTCGCCGACCTCGCAGCCTAATGTGCCCCTGGAAAAGCCGTCCAACTAGCCTGCGCCGACTACTCCGATTTGGTCGCAAAGGCCGCTCATCAGTCGGCCACTTGTTCGCAAGACGGACTTGTGGTGCTCCGTCGACCGACGTTCAATTTGCTTCCATTCCGGGGAAGCCGGCCATATTTACAGTTTTTGCCCGTATCGTGACCCTGGACACCCGACCTTTGCGACCACCTTCCCTCGTACTCGTTGGGACAACCGACGCGACACCAGCGCATCCGCGCCAGCACAGCCATTCGCTCCACCGTATCGTGGACCCCGCTCTCCGTCACCTGCACCGAGCACTTCACCGCACCAACGCAGTTAAGCCGACATAGTTCGGGGCAGGTCTTCTAGTCCTCGTTGGCAAAACTAAATGTAGCGACCTGTGGGGGGAAAGTTGCCGGCCGTCGAGATGCGACAACACCCCTAGCGCCATCAGTACGACCGGACGATACGACGTGCCCACTCCAATGGAAATTGTTAGAGCCGACCTCGCCGTTTACACAGACGGACGCCGAGTGACAGCGCTAGTAGATACTGGCATGGCCTTCTCTATAGTAAGCCAAAAACTCACCGATTGCCTTATGATGATCAAGACTTCATGGACGGGTCCCCACATATGAACTGCAGGAGGCCAGTTCATGACGCCCACAAGCTAACTTACCGCTAGAATTAATATCGGTGCCTCGGCCTTCATTGCTGATTTTGTCGTTTTGTCGGAGTGCTGCAAAGAGCTCACCTTGGGAATGGATGTTCTGCGTGAATACGGCGCCGTTATAAACCTTCCGGGCGGGATGGTCACGTTTAAGATGGGCCCAGCTTCCATAGTACTCTGTATAGAGCAGCAATGTAGACCTTTACGCGTCGCCGGTGATGATGTCACCATACTACCGCGCTCATGCTCCCTCCTGCAGGTGACATGCCACATACCGAGCAACTCCGACGCTGTCGCCGAAGAAATTCGGGCGCTGCTATTCAGCCATGGCATATTCGTTGCCAGAGGCGTCGTCCACAGTAACTCTTGACACGCAAAAGTTCTCGTAACAAATATCAGCCATGAGCGCCGGCATCTTCCAAGAGGTATGACATTCGCGTACGTCGAAGCGTTCACTCAGGTCACAGACTGCTTCACTGCAGAGCAAGACGGTTCCACCAGTCTACCTCCCGTGCCTCGAAATATAATCATCGATGTTGGCCCAAGCTTGCTGCCTGTGCAGAGACAAAGCCTGCTGGAGCTTATATATCAGATTCAGGACTGTTTCTCGTCGACGTCAAGAGTTGGCGAAAAGCCGTTGGCCAAACATCGATTCATCACTGATGATACAGCCAGGCCCATACAGCAGAAACCGTATCGCGTGGACCCATGGGAACGCGAGGCCATAGAAAGTCAGGAAAAAAGCATGCTTGAAGACGACATTATTCAGCCGTCGAAGGTTCCTTGGACATCACCAGTGGTGTTAGTAAAAAAAAGGATGGCAGCTTACTTTCCTGCGCTGAATACCGCAAGCTGAATGAGATCACAAACAAATAGGTTTACCCGCTACCTCATGCAGATGATTCCCTCGATAGACTGCGACATGCACGTTATTTCTCGTCGATGGACTTAAGGAGTTGGTACTTGCAAATAGAAGTTAACGAAAGAGACCAAGAAATAACTGCATGCGTGACACCTGACGGCTTCTATGAATTAAAGGTACTTCCCTTCGGCTTCTGGCTCCGCGCCGGCAGCATTTCAGTGGGCAATGACAGAGGCCTCAAGTGACAAACGTGTTTTGTATACTTGGACGATGTGATTGTATTTTCTCCAGCTTTTTACAAGCACCTGAGGCGATTGCATGTGGTTTTTCAAGCCATCCGATCTGCCGGTCTCACGTTGAAGCTGGCAAAATGCCACTTTGGCTGTAAAGACCTTCTCTTCCTCGGTCATGTGGTCAGCAATGAAGGTACATGGCCTGATCTCAACAAAACAGCTGCCGTTGCAAATTTTCCAGTGGCATCTGACAATTTTTAGGGATGTGCGCCTATTACCGACGCTTCATTTGGAACTTTTGACGAATTGCGTCGGCATTTACACGCCTCACCAGGGGAGACATCATATTCGAATGGGGTGAAGAACAGCAACAAGTATTCAACTAGCTACGGCAACGCCGCCAGAAGCCCCCAGTCCTCGGACACTTTGGCGAAGACACACTGACAGCGGTACACACCGATGCCAGCAATGTCGGCTTAGGAGCAGTACTCGTGCAGTGGCAAGATGGCACTGAACGAGTGATAGCTTTTGCAAGCACAACCTTTGCCGCACGAAATCGAATTACTCCACCACGAAAACTTAGCGCCTTGCGGTGGTGTGCGTCGTGAAATTTTGTCCGTATTTGTACGGCCGCTCCTTTAATGTTGTCAGTAACCATCCCTCCCTTTCTTGGCTGATGAACTTAAAAGATCCATCAGGACGTGTGACGCGCTGGAGCCTTAAGCTGAAAGAATTCGACATGGTTATTCTCTATGAATCGGGAAAGCAGCATGCAGGTGCCGATTGCCTTTCTCGCGCCCCATTCGAATCTGCCACTGTGGAAGATAACGACGATGCAGCCTTTGTCGGAGTTGTCAACACAACTACAATCGCACAGCAGTAACGCGACGACCCAGACTTTCAACCCATTTTAAGTTTCTTGAAGGGCCACACTTCTGTTGTCCCAAGGACTACGAAGAGGACTACAATCATTTTGCTTGCGTAACGACGTCCTGTATAAGGCAAACTTCTCTACGAATGGAAACGCCTATTTAGTCGTCGTCTCAACACCTCTCTGGAGTGAAGTATTACAGGCATACCATGATGAAGCAGCATCCGGTCATTTGGGCTATTCACGAACGCTGTGTAAGGCGAGGCAAAATTACTATTGGCCAAGGCTCACGGCGACCGTTGAACAATTCGTCCGAACATGCCTTGAATCCAGCGGCGAAAATTTCCAGCAGTCAGACCAGTAGGCTTCCTCTATCCTATTGTAGTGCCCGAAACTCCATTTGCTCAAGTCGGAATGGATCTGCAAGGCCCATTTCCAACTTCAGCTGCGGGTCACAGATAGATTATCGTAGCCATAGACTACCTCACTCGCTACGCCCAAACCAAGGCTCTGGAGCGTAGCATGGCAAGTGAAGCAGCCCGATTTTTTATAGAGAATGTTGTACTGAGGCACGGTGCTCCAGCAGTACTTTTAACTGGCAGGGTAAGTGCATTTACAGCCGAGCTATTGGACACAGTATTAAGACATAGGGGAACAGCTCACCGGCGATCAACTGCGTAGCATCCGCAAACGAACGGACTGACAAAACGCCTCAATAAGACGCTCGAGGATGTGCTCTCCATGTACGTGGATGTGGAGCACAACAACTGGTATGAAATGTTGCCGTGTGTCACCTTCGCCTACAACACGGCTCAGCAAGAGACAACACGAATGTCACCGTTCCGTCTTCTACATGGTCAAGAAGTCACAACTATGCTAGATGCGATGCTGCTACATAATTGTAATGGCATTGAAACGGATACCTAAGACTTCACTCAGCGTGCGGGAGAAGCGCGACAACTTGCTCCCATACGTATTCATAGGCAGCAGGATTAGGACTCTAGACGCTACAATTTTCGTCACCGACCAGTCTTCTACGAGCCCGGAAAGAGAGTTTGGGTTTGGGCTCCCATTCGCCGTCGCGGCTTTTCGGAGAAACTGTTAAGGCGCTACGTCGGGCCGCATAAGGTTCTTCGGCGGCTCACTGTTGTCACCTATGAGGTTGCTCGCGATAGTCCGCATTGCTCAAGGCGTCGACGGCAACTACCGGAACCTGTGCACGTGGTCCGGATGAAGCCCTATTTGTGCAGACAGAACCGAAAGTCTGTCCTGGTCCTGATGCCGTGACGGTAAAGCATCGGGACGATGATTTCTAGAACAAGAGGCCAATGTCCCGACTAAAGGTTGCACGAGCACAGAGGAAAACAATTTGAGGGTCACCAGCAGTGAGCACGCTCCTTTTTAAAGAAGGCGAAGTTGGCGCGTCGGCTCTTGTGGTCTCTGCATACCGAGCTGGTTATTGTTTATCGCATCCTGGTCCTGCGTCTTGTTTTTTTTAACGTCGTGACATTGTGCCGAACAAAACTGAATGTTTTTCTGAATAGCCGGAGACTAACCCGTTCCGAGAGGAATAGAAGATGGCTGCCCGCCGATCGCTAGGGCACTAGCTACTTGGAGCGGCCGGGGAGCATAGATTTATTTGCGCGTAATAAACATTTTTCCGTGGCTAAATAGCTTTATCGAGCCCTTTGTGCACGTATACGACATCACTTCGCCAACTAGTATTTGCTGAGGATCCGTCTGGTGGCTTTTTGAACGTTTCGTTGCACGCCGCCGCGATTTTCTATCAGCCACCGCAAGCTGGCTCGGCCCTATCGAACCCATCTCCCCTTGATCATGCTCATCGCCTCTTTTCAGCCAATTCTGTAAGAAGGTGGGCTCAATGCCGGCAATGCTATTCGCTTTGCAAGGAAAAAGTGACCTCCTATAAACGAGGAGCGCGTTTGATTGGGCTTTTTTGATTGATGCTGCGAATTACCGTCTGATGCTTGCGTCGGGAGTTATGTAATGTTTACGTCAGGAGTTGTATAAAAACCGATTGGAATAATTTTATGTTATAGGGTCCTATGACTGCTATTTCTGAAACCTTTGTAGAATCATGTAGGTGCTGCACGAACGGACACGTCCGGTGTATATAGATGCGGTCTGAAGTGGTGAACTTTACTCGCGCACAGCGGAGGACGCCTCGTTGGAGCCGTTCGTGAAGCGTCCCGTGGTGTGCAACTTTCACTGCTTCGAGGGCGAAGGAGCCTCGGCCGTAGTGCTGCCTGAGGATGGCCTGTGCCACTTCCTGTTCCTCAGCCTGCCAGACACCACGGCCTTCACAAAGTGGGACCTCGGACCGTGCGCTGAGAAGATCACCGTCGCTGCCAAGGTCGCCAGCAAGACAGAGTTCGGTCTGGCGGTTCACGCATCGTGAGTACACACGCAACACACATGCAGCCGAAATAAGGACGCCAATTCGTTTAATTAACGCAGCTCGAGCTAAACTACGCCAAAATGTAAGGGCCTCTGGTGTCATTGCTTAGCTCTTGCTGTGTTATGGAATAAATACACACGAATTAGCTAAGCTCGACGTACTTATAAATCGGACGAGAATCCACACGGCATACAGTATCAGTTATGTAACCATCTTATTTCAGCTGATTCTCGTTAAAATAGATACTGCTTTGCGTGAGATTGTTCTGTGATGCATCGCCGACAATGAAAAGAGGCCACGAAGTACTTTTCAAATGCCACAAATTTTGGCTGTGATGAAGGAAGAGTGAACAATTTTTCCGCTACCGGGAAATGAGAAAGTGAGGGTGAGCGAAGCTTGTCCTGCATGCATCTGACCTTTGTCACGGTTAAGTGACTCACAAGTAACGGTGCTGGAATGCTTCGGCCTCCCGTTCCCTCAGCTCGGATTCTTCTTCTCGTTGCTGTCGGATTGCCTAGGCTCGGGCGGTTCTGAGGGCTATATCGGCGAGCCGACGGCCAGCCGTGTCACGGGCGAGTTCTCGCCGCCGCTCGTCGAAGGCTGCGAGTTCATTAGGGGAACGCATAACGCGTTGCCGTCCAATCCATTTTCCGAGAATGATCCTAGCAGAAACGAAGCCGACGCAGCACGCGCGGCACCCCTTGCTGCGCTTTCTCTCCCTGGCGGAAGCGAAACGGCTCTCACTTGTTGCGCGCGTGACGTGAGCGCGAGCCTATGCGGCTGGAATCCTTGATAATTGACTCACGCTGCGGTGCCGGCGCAACTGTGAACTCATGAAACCACCCTTTCTCGCAGCTGCCCAGCTTTGGGAGCAACTGGGTGTTTTGCGTTACCACACTGCCACCGAAACTTGTGAACCAATACAAGCTTCGCTTGAAAACGTAAAAGAACGCGCCGAAAAATTTCGTACCTTTAGAAATCGACAAAGCGTCGTAAATATTCGTGTATTTGCATCATGCAGATGACACCGCATTGTGTCAACGCCACATTGTGCAAAAGGCCTCCGGTTCCCTCACTTTGTCTGCGGGCTCCACCAGAAACACCGGGTTAAGATGGACAGCAGTGCCGACTTGCTTTCAGTTTCGCACAGCAACACATAGGCGGCGTCGATATTTAATATTCTCAAGAGTTACTATAAATACAAGTTGCGGAATATCGCATTCGTTTTACCCGCGCCACCAGCCCTGCCGTTCCCGCTCGTTGATCCGGTGTTTGTCGCTGCCATAGACGCTGTATGTGGGGCATGCTGTAGGGACGCACGTACTGGACCAGTTAGTGCGCCGTTATGCGCACTAACTGGTAGAGAGAGAGAGAGAGAGAACAACTTTAGTAAATATGCCTGCAGAGTCGGTTAGGCTCCCTCCACGCAGGGAGGACAAGCTTTTACCGCGACGCGGCCACTACGTCAGTCTCGTGCATTGTGCTCCTCGAGGTCTTGGTTCCTCGCTACTTCCGCGGATCCGAGAGGGCCACCATCCCCTTCCTAGGGGTGCTCCCCCCTTCTCCTCGGTTTCGCGAAGTCGGAGCCTCTCTAGAGCTGCCGAGACCTGCTGGACGGCCTTTAGTTGTGTATCTTGGTCATAGGTCCTCGTTGCAGCCTCTAGCCGCGGCGGGATCGTCGTCTTCTCACTGGCTTCTCGTGGATTTCTACTACAGTCCCAAAGGATGTGAGCCGCGGTGGCTCTCTCCTTAGCGCACAGTCTACACACGTCACTCGCGTACACGCTCGGACACACGTGCTTAGCTAGCACCGGGGTGAGCAGGGACCCCGTCTGTAATTGCCTGTATAACACTGCCTCCTCCCGGGTAAGCCCCGGGTGAGGTGGCGGCATAGTCTGTCTGTTAAGTCTGTACCACTTCACTATTTCGTTGAAGGTGGTCATCTTGTCCTTGGCACTGCACCGTGACCAACACTCCGAGTCGGCCGTGCTTGCAGCCGCGCGGTTGGTTAGTCCTCGCGCGGCCGAGTTGGCCGTCTCGTTGTGGTTCACGTTCCCGCGTTCCGACACGTCACTGCCCATGTGGGCCGGAAACCACTTGATCACCACAGCGCTTTTGCGTCCGATGTCTTCGGCCTTGCGCAGTATGCGCGCAGCCTCACTGCATACCCTACCCTTGGCGTAGTTCTTCACTGCCGTTCTAGAGTCACACAACACTGTAGTGCATCCGGGGTCGGAGACGGCCAAGGCGATGGCCACGTCCTCCGCCCGGTGTGCCTCTCGAGTCGGGACGCTCGCCGCGGTCTTCGTTGCACCCGTCGATGCCCCGACAGCCACCACCGCGTATGCGTCGCTGCTCCCTCGATACTCCGCCGCGTCCACGTAGATGGCGCCTTCTTCTCTGGCGTGGAGGTCCACAAGAGCCCTGGCCCTCGCCAACCTCCGCTCCTTGTTGTGCTCGGGGTTCACGTTCCTCGGGATCGGGCAGACCCTGAGCTTTCTGTTGATGCTATCCGGTATAAGCACGTCTTTCTGCTGCTCGCCTTCCCTCGGCTCGAGGCCAAGGTCCCGCAGTATCTTTCTTCCGGTTCTTGTTTCAGAGAGACGCTCGAGTTGCGCCGTTCTCTGTGCTTCGGCTATTTCGTCCAGCGTGTTGTGGACTCCCAGCGCCATGAATTTTTCGGTGCTCGTGCTTCCGAGGAGGCCGAGTGCCGCCTTATACGCCTTGCGTATGGTGGCGTCTATCTTGTTACGTTCGCTCGGCCTCCAGTTGTGGAAGGCGGCCACGTACGTTATGTGGCTAACTGCGAAGGATTGAACGAGCCTAGTCAGGCTCTCCTCCTTCATCCCCGCTCTTCTGTTGGACACCCTCTTGATGAGTCTCATTGCCGCGGCCGCTTTGCCCGCGAGCTTGTTGACCGTTTCACCGTTGACTCGATTTCGCTGGATGAGCAGCCCGAGCACTCTAATCTTCTCGACCTCCGGTATCACTTGTCCTCCCGCTGTCTTGACCGTGATCTGTGGTCGCGCGTACTTGACTTCCATGTTCTTTCTTTTCCTGCCCGCTCGTCGGTGGAATCACCAGCAGTTCTGACTTGGCCGGAGAGCAAACGAGTCCAGACCCGCCCAGCTGCTCCTCGATGGCGTTGACCGCTTCTTGCAGCGTTGTCTCGATGTGTCCGTCGCTTCCTCCCGGTACCCATAGCGTAACGTCGTCGGCGTAGATGGTGTGCCGGACTCCCGCTACTCTTTCTAGCCGGTTGGCCACCCCGATCATCACGAGGTTGAAGAGAAGCGGGGAGATCACCGAGCCCTGCGGAGTTCCGACGCTGCCCAACTTCTTCTCTTCGAGCTGCAGGTCTCCCGCGCAGATTTCGGTGGTCCGTTCCGTCAGGAAGTCTTTGATGTACTGGTATGTCCTTCTGCCCATGTTTAGTCTGGATACTTGGGCCAGGATAGCCGAGTGCCTCACTTTATCGAAGGCGCTCTGCAAGTCCAGCCCGAGTATGGCTCTGTTGTCCTTGGTGCCCGTCGTATCGTCGATGATCTCGTTCTTCAGTAAGATCATGGCGTCTTGCGTCCCGAGCTTCTTTCGAAACCCGATGATGGAATTTGGGTAAAGCTCCGATTCTTCCAGGTAACGCTGCCACCTGTTCATGAGAACGTGCTCGAGGACCTTTCCCACGCACGAAGTGAGCGAGATCGGCCTGAGGTTCTCTATGTTGGGCGGCTTGCCAGGCTTGAGGATGAGGATCGTCTTGGCTGCTTTCCATTGCTTGGGCAGCCTTCCTTCTTGCCAGCACTTGTTGAAGAAGTTCGTGAGCGTTTCGATGGTCGCTTCGTTGAGGTTATTGAGCGCTCTCTTGGTCACTCGATCGGGACCCGCGGCGGACCTGCCATTGAGATCCTGCAGGGCAACTCTGACTTCCCATGTCTGGATGTCTCGATCTAGCGTCTCGTTCTCGTTGCCTTGGTAATCCGGGTGTCTTTCCGTGGGGGTGGTCGGTAGGTACTTGGCGTCCAAGCGCCCCTTGACCTCGTCCTCCCCGTGTTCACAGATTGCCTTGTGTAGGATTCTGGCCAGGTTGTTGTGTTGGTGGCCCTTGGTCTTGGTTTCGTCGAGGAGGTGCCGCAGCATGTTCCACGTCTTGCCCTTGTGCATCTGTCCGTCGGCTTCGTTGCAGGCCTCGTTCCACTGTTTGGTGCATAGCACCCTGCAGTGGACCTCGATCTGCCTGTTGAGCTCGGCGATCTTCTTCCTTAGACTTCGGTTGGTTCGTCGCTTCTGCCACCTCGCCTTTATGGACTGCTTGGCTTCTATCAGGTGGGCCAGCCGACTGTCCATCTTGTCTATCCGTTCGTCCGTCTCCAGCTCTTTGGTGGCTCCTTCCATCGTCTCAACGACGTTGGCCGCCCATTGCTCGATGTCCGTAATGTCCAGTTGCACCGCGGGTAGCGCCTTTCGAAAGGCGTCCCAGTCCGTAATGCGATGCTTCCTTATGCCGCTGTTGCCTTGGCGTTCTAGCGGTACGACGACCTCCACGATGTAGTGATCGCTGCCCAGCTCTTGGCCCGTGTTTCTCCATTTTGCTTCTCTCGATCCTCCGTCGGTTTTGACGAAGGTAAGGTCCGGAGTGGTGTATCTCGTAACCGATGTGCCGATCCTGGTGGGAAAGGCCGGATCCGTGATTAGGTTCAGTCCCACGTCAGTGGCGTCTTGCATGAGCTCTCTCCCCTTGACCGTCGTTCTGTGGTAGCCCCAGTCTTGGCTCGGAGCGTTAAAGTCTCCGCACACTACGAGCGTATTGCTCCCCGCGACTGAACTCGCTTTGTGGAAGAGTGCCCTGAATTTCTGTTGTCCGTGGGACGGATTGCTGTAGACGTTCACCAGGAAAGTGCTCTCCTTCCTCCTCTTGCCCGTGATTACTTCCACCGTGCAGTGTTCGATGGCGCTTTTGCCGATCAGTTCGTGTTACATGAAGGTGATCCCTTTCCTAACGAAGCTGCAGACCCCTCTGCCCTTGCCCTTGGACGTGTCCCTTTTGCTCGGCGGGCTGTCGCGCGACCGGTAGCCAGGTAATCTCGGCGTCTTTTCGCTGTGTGTTTCTTGAATCATTATGACGTCGGGTTTCCTCGTAAGTTGCTGCAAGTGTTGCTGCAGCACCGCTCTCTTGCCGGTAAAGCCGTTGCAGTTCCAGTGCCAGACCAAGAGGTCTCTCACTGGTGCTGTGGATGCTGCTGTACATGCTGTCCCGTCCATGATTGCTGCAGTTTGGCGATGATCTGTGCTTCCATGCCTTGTATTTGTGCCTGTATCTGCGCCTGCAGCTGTGCTTGCATCTGCGCCATCATGTTCTGGATCGTGCTCTGTATGTACGTTGTCATCTGCTGAACTGTTTGCGCGAGCGTAGTGAGGCGTTCGTTGGTTACCTTGCTGGTCGCCTCAAGACGGTCGAGTCTGTCGTCCTGTTTTTCGATTCTCTCCATTATCTTTCGTTCCTTGGCGCCCTCTATGGCTCTCCTCTTGGGAGCCGGTCCCGCCTCTTTCGTGGCTCTCGGGTCCACCTCGACCTCTGGTTCGTCCTCGGTTATCTCTTCTTGTTTCCTCTCGTGCGCGGGCTTCGGCAGCAGCTGCGGCTGTTGCTGCAACCCAATTAATGTCGTTAGCTTCTCGTTGATTTCCTTGATGGTTGCGTCCTGTTCGGCGATTCTCCGCTTTAGCATCTCGTTCTCGTCTCTCAGGGCTTTTACCACCCCGTTCTCTTCTTGGATCTTCGCGGCGTTTTGCGCTGGTGGTTGTCTCTTATCTGCTATGTTTGCCTTGACTGCGTCGGCCCAGGCGACTCTCTCCCTCGACTGCGACGGTCTGTGGCAGCTGGCGCTCCTGCCTCCCTTGCTGTTGTCCCTCGTGCGGCTGCTGTCGCGCTGCCTCGATTCCCCGCGGGGTCTCTCGGCAGACGGCGCTCGCAGCGGCGGAAAGCTTTCCGGATCCGGTTGTTGCTGCATGGCTTTCATCTTGCGTTCCCATTGCCGTTTTTTGACCACGTACGGCATCTTGTACTTGTTTTTGCATTCCCTCTCGCCCGTTGGATGCTGTCCCCCGCAGAGCTTGCACTTTGGCTTGCATTCGTGTTTGTGATCCTCGCTGGGGTTCACGATTCCGCAGCCGAAGCACACTCTGGTGTTGGGATTCGGGCATACGTCTCTTCTATGGCCGACCTTGCCGCATTGCCTGCACACGTCAAAGTGCTTGCGGTAAAGCCTGCACCTGACTAATATCGAGCCATACTTGACGTAGTTCGGTACTTTCTGTCCTGCGAAGAGTACTATCACCGTGGTTGTATTGCCGATTCTGTGCGCCTCCACCGCTAGGGGGTTGCGCGGGTTCACGATGTTTTCGGCTATCTCCTCCGGGGAGTCGTCTACGGCTATGCCTCGGATGACTCCCTTGACCGTGCCGTCCGGCGCCGTTCGGTAAGCGCTGACTTCGTATGTCCTGCCTCCAATGTTAAGGGCTTTGACCTTAGAGTATAGCGTGGCACGCCTCTCGTCCGGGGTGCTGACCACGGTGATGTTTTGCTGCGCGTTCGTGCAGATGGTGTCTGCTTTGCCTTCTTCCTTCGTTACTCCAGCCGCCGTCATGACTGCCGACATAATTATTGAAACCTCAGTTCTCGCTACGTTGAGACCTCCACGTGGCCTCATGACTATCTTGGTGTCGTCTTTCGGCATGTCTGTCGGCATCCTCGCCGCTTTCGTTACCGAGGCTGCAACTCTCTTAGCAAAGCTGGCCCTAGTCTTGGGTCAAGACTGGTGAGTAATGGCGGCGGACTCACTGTTTTCCTTGCCGACCATGATCTGCCTGATGCGCTTGCCGGAGGCCGACCAGCCTTCGGCTTCTTCCGGTGTAATGTCCTCTCCGTGAACTTCAATGCACGTGCGCCCGCCGAGACTGCCGATGCTCGGTGCTGACGCCATGTTGTCTCCCATTGACGTGGCCACTTCCATTTCGCACGCCATCTTGGTCGTACTCGTCGCCGGGTTAGGCCTAGCGGCCGGGCCCGTCGCCACCGGTGGCCGTACTCGTGGGAGGCGTACGTTAGGCTTGGCGAAAAGTCCGCACCGCAACAGAAAAAGTCCTCGTAAATCGAGAGAATCACGTACCGCTTGGTCAAAACTGGTACTGGTGGATGCCCCGCACCTTCGCGCACACTTTGATACCAATTATATCGCGGTAACTGCAAATTAACACTGCGTTAATTGGCATAATAGCAGGAGCCGATGAGAAGCCCGGCTCTTCCACAGTCGTCTTCTTCTTCTTCCACTAACTGGTACTCAGCAATAATACGCTTAGATGATCCACAAATTGCCTATTCGGTGTTATTTTTTTCATCCATTTTTTGTCCCTCATTCAAAGTCATACGCTGATTTGTAAAAGTAAATGTAAATGTAAAAAAGTATGGTCTAGTCCTCAGAAACCTTCCATTACTGAAAAATTATTGAAAGAACTGAGGGCCAAAGAGAACCTTATTGGTAGATTTCACCAAAGCATTCGACACTATCAGCCACCACATTCTATTTATGAAGATTGACGCAATAGGCATAACTGGTCCCACACTCTCATTAATAAAAAAATACTTAATCAACAGAAGTCATGTTGTTAGTCTGTTAGATTATGAATCTGGACCTAAAGTAACAAATATAGGAGTATGCCAAAGTTGCATTCTCGGCCCACTTCCTTTCATAATTTACATAAATGATTTACCAACTTCTCTTACTACTTCAGAATACTTACTTTATGCAGATGAAACAACAATTTTTAACACTGATAAATGCCTTCAATCTCTGACACACAAACTAAGTAATGGCCTGGCAAGCTTGGCAGCTTGATGCTTCCATAATAAACTGCAAATTAATCCCACTAAGACGAAGTTCGTTATCTTTTACACTCATCAACGAGCACATAATGATATCCCGGCAGTATCGTTAAATTAAGTTACAATTGAAGCAGACAAAAAGGCTTCGTTTTTGGGAATTCAACTGGTCCGTCACATGAAATTTTACTCGCATGTTGCTCACCTGCGAAGAAAAATGGCTTACGACATACGTGCTTTAATTCAATCTCGTTATATATTTTCTCAACCTACGTTACGTTCGTTATACTACGCCTTTATTATTTCTCATAATTGCTGTATCACACCTTGGGACAATACCTACAGCAACTACCTTGTCTCCGTTCAAACTTTACATAATCAATCCTTTAGAACACTTACCCGTAGTCCCTATCGCAGTGACGCGACAGCACTCTTACATGCCAACAACATCCTAACAGTTGATAACACTTTCAAATGCAAGCTAGGTATAATATTATTCAAGGAAATCAACAATCAGCTTCATCTGTTCATCATGCTTCAATCTAACTAAGCGAATACTAACTTGACAAGGTTTGCACACAATCAGAATTTAATTTTACCTTCTGTTCATACCAACTATGGCAAGCAAACGGCATACTTCAACGGAATCCGTCTATGGAATACCATACCACCGGCAATCAAAAGCTCTCAATCAATTGGCAAATTCAAAAAAGAACCGAAAACTTTCCTCACCCCCATGCCATATTCTGGATAATTGTGATTATTTTTGTTGTCCCGCTCCCTATCATACCTACCTGTCCACAAGATTTTCTTGATGAAGCATCTCATCAGGCGTTCTTTACCCTGCTGAAAATACATGCGATTTCTTCTTGTTTTCTCTTTTTCGTTAATTTTAGTATTTTTCGCCCTGTAACCGTCCGAAAACTGCTTAGGAGTGCTGAATTATCTTTGACTTTACCCTGTCTAATTGTGGTTTTGGTTCCTTTGTTTGCTCCTCTTTGTTTCTTTATTTAGCCTGTGGTGTATCTTATTGTTTGCTTTCGCTACTGGTGTTTGCTGCTTTAATTAATTCTTTACAATCACTACCATAGGAGGTCCCGATTCAGCCTCTGAATATGGGGCCTCCTTCTGTACACACAAATATTTGTAATTAATTTTATGCCTAAAGAACACCACTTCTGACTCTGACTCAGGTGTTTGTTGTCGAGCTTATTGGCTCGAACTCCCTTGGGCTTATACCGCTCTTTGTCCAAGCCCGGCTGCTGCGCATGTCGCTGCAGTAACCAGGCGGTTACGGGAAAATAATTTTCATCGCACTAGCAATTATATGGACTCTCCAAGCGCATTTCTACTGTTTTCGTCGCCGGGTAGTTCCGTATAAATTCCTATGGCGATAAGATCATCGCCGCGCCGTATGCTGTATGTGCGAGTGAGAGCGTCAGAGGGTGGGCCGGCGATTGCGGCTCAGTCTCGCGCATAAAGGAGGAAGCGCGCCGTCTCCCCGGTACGCGCAAGCTACGGGGGGAGGGGAGGGGTGCGCGCGCTCCACCGTGCGGCCCGTGCGCCCGCGCCTGCCCGCTCGGAGTCGCCGTATCTTGAAAGCCATCGGCGACGGAGACAGGCTCGGCCGTCGGAAAGGAGGGGTGCTGCCCCTCCCTCCCACGCTGCCTCCCGCTTTGCACCAATATGGTGCACGTCATTGGGCCTCTTCGATTTTCGGAGTTCTGGCAGCCCGCTGGCAGCCAGCTAGTTCCGGTTCTGACAGGACTTCACGTGGGCTGGGATCCCAAGACAACCCGAACCTGTCCGAAGTTTGCAAAATCGAACGCCGGTACAGCTGGCCAAATGGGAACATGCTACCAACATGGCAGCGCCCGGCGAGACCGGCGCGCTATCGGCGTAGTCGGCCCATTTATGCGTTGCCAGCGTGAAAATATATCGTTGCATTCAGGGATACGATCACTTTCGCACGATTTCACGCGAGTCGGCGCAGGACGCGTACTGAGCCAACCTCGCCTTGCACAGCCCAACAGATGGCCTCCAACGCGGCGGACAAGACGCGAATCGGGATTGTATACTCGAAAGCGATAGCTGGAGGATCCCTGCTCGTAGCGATCACGTCGCCCACCGGCGACATTGACGAGTTGGTGTTGTGTCATCACAAGACATGAAAAAGCAGGTTATCGGGTACGTCTCATACGCATTAAATTGCGCGCCGACCTGCTTGGGCTTCGATTTCTGAAAGTTTGTTGTGGCTGATGGTGCTTCTCATTTTGATCCTAAGGATCTGGGGACGCGGCTGGCGCATGAAAATGCACGTCGTCTGTGACCAGCGCAACGTTTCACACGAAAAACAACATTGGTCACAATCATGAGAGCAATAAGCCAATGTACATGTGTCTAATGTACCGAGTGCAATCAGTGTATTCTTAGATCAACGGCCTGCAGTTCGAACATATATCGGTTTTGAGCTGCCACCTAAGCATACTACGGAGAGACGGAGCGAACACGGGCTAACTGCAAAGCCTTCGCTAACTGCAGAGACAGGAGATGATATACATACGCGAGATATGTGAAAAAGAACGCCACCAGAGAAAGATGAAACCAAAATGTACCGCAATGTGTGAATGAGCGTCTACAACTTACGTGGAACACGATGCAGATAACATGCACGCATGAGAGCGCGGCGCGCTGTTCACCGCCGCGAAGAAGCAATCAGGGGACACACACACATATATACACACACACAAAAGCTTCAAACGGTTCACCACGGCTCGTATCACACCACTTCGTGATGCGGAACGCAGCGTTAGCACCTAAAAAGATAACGCTAGAAGTAACGAAATCCGAAGATGACCGTAGACAGTTGGCTGAGCGAGGTAAAGTCCTCAAGCGCCCGCGTTGCAATCCGTGAAGTGCCCGCAAAGATGGCGGCGAGCGCCCATCGCCTCTTTTAGTCGTCTGCTAGCCAGAGAACTTCCAGAGAGCAGCCAGACCAAAATCGTCCTGGCACAGGTTCTGGCAGCCCGCGGGTAGCCAGAACCGTCCCGCCCGAGCAAAACGAACGCCCGGCGGAAGTGCGTCGCGCGGTGGGCGGAGCAACCCGAGAAAACGAAGGCGCTCTCGCTGGCTCTGGCAGCCCCCGGGTAGCCAGAAGTGGAAGATAGAAGTAGCCCATTACCGCGATCCTCAGTTCTACTTGAGTCCGGCGGATATGTCTCAGATGGCTTTCAAGACAGCGGCCCGCACAGGCGTTGCGGCCGACCGCGCCGCCCCGAGTCGAATGCTCCCCCCCCCCTCGCCCTACCCACGGCGGACTTCGTCCCCGTCCCAGGTGGCTTTGAACATACACCCATAGAGAAAGAAAGTTCAACAAGAGCGGACACTCCCATAGAACCTAAAGCCCCTACATCTACGCGCCACCGCCGGCCAGGTTAAGTACCGCCAACCTACCCTCCTCCTCCACGCTCCTCTCCTTCTCACCCCCTTAGCTTCCGGCGTAAAGCGGAACTTACGTAGCTTCAGCTTCCTGTTCCGAGTGGAAGTGACGCTATGTTTTTTAGCGTTGTTTACTTTCGCGTCGATAGAGAGCTGCGGTTGAAACTGCTAATGCGATTCCATCCAAGAACCACCGCCTATCGTAATCGGCGATCTGGCCGTGTTCGCTGCTTCGCGTCAACCTGCGACGGCTTGTGCCACGAGAGACAACGTACAGTGGAATGTAGTGCCTGGGTGCTTGGAGACCGCTCCCGTTTTTCGTGCATTTGGAAAACAGCGACCGCAAACTACTACTTCAGCGGAATACAACAGCTTGTCCCCTTTGAATTCTTCTTGTTTTGAAGCATAAATCGCCTCCAGCCAGTGCGTATGGCTGGAGGGGATTTTAGCGAAGGAGTTCGCGACGCCAATTTGTACGGCAGACGCATAGAGTTTATGCTGTTGATTCTGAGTTCGAACTTGTCTCGTACGGCAGATCGAAGGTAACGAACGTCTCAAGTGCGTGCACTACGTGAACTGCAATGACGTGAAGCTATGAAATATAACAAGTTCAAATTTGCGTGGAGGGCATTCAGTGACATGGTGAAAACAAGTGTGCTTTTCTTGTGTGATATGAGCGGAGGTGTGCAGTGAATTGGTACGTGCGCACGTGTTGTAACGCGTGCAAAGGTGTACGACGAATTGTGTGGATGACGCCAGCAGATGCGCACTGCGAATTGTGTTAGTGTTGTGACGCGAGCAGATGTGTACGGCGAATTATGTTCGTGGTTTGTGGCGTGAGCAAAGGTGTACGGCGAATTGTGTGTTGCAACATGAAATTACGATGGCTATATATTTTTTTTTTTATTGCGAGTGTTCAGGAGGCGAACACGGCAGTATTTCGGGCGGTAGGTGTGTTATACTTCTGTTGTCGCGCTTGTATCCGTCCCTGGCCTAAGCGCTAAAGCACTTCCATCCACGCGCCACCGAAGTTTTATTCCGGCAGGAGCGAGGATGGAGGGGCTTTTAGCCTTACTTACTCAACTTTACTCAAAGCGTTCAAATTTTGATGTACGGCAGTTTAGTTATTGGTAGAAATTACATCTACTTGTTTGGTGAAGTGAAGCAGCGTTGATTTGCTGAATGCTTTAAGAGCTACCCAAGCTTTGTGAAATGTGAAATTGGCTTATACCTACTGCTATTGTATGAACAAATATTGTGCGTTGCATGTACCACTATGTGAACATTTTATATGCCTACATTTTGTATATATTCTGTTCGTAATGGCTAACTGTCCTCCACCTTGCAGTAAAAAGAAAGTTCATACAGGATATACCAATATGGGCTTCTTTCATAACTGATGCCTTTAGCATACAGGACTTGGACGAGAAGTAGATATGAAGCACACAAGTGCCGACTTACAAGTTTATTTTGAAGCATGGGACCATATATAGAGACAAAACCCTATTTTACATCACGTGTGCACAACCTGCAGACATTTTTTGTCATCATGCAAGACCAATGGCCCCTTGCGAGATAGAGCAATAGACTGGTTTGCTGCACATGGAAATTATCAAGGCAGAATCTATCGACATGTTAGGCAATACCTGTGTGGCAAAACCGTCTATCGCTCTATCTCTAAAAGAGCTGTCGTACTTGCATGAAGTGGAACAGGGTTGTGCCTATACATATGGCCCCGTGCTTCAAATTGGTCTACATGTTGGGCCCGTGCTTCAAACTAAACTGTTCCAATAAGATATACCTATACAGGTTTCTTTCGTCATTGAAGCTTTTCACGCACGACAGGACAAGAAAGTCAGTACCCATGTGCTTCATGCCTACTTCTCGTCCTAGTCTTGTGTGCTAAAAGCTTCAATCATGTCATATTAACATGCCCAAGCAGCCACGTCAGTCAAAATTTTTTGTTGCTTCGGCTACTCTTGGGTGGATGACAAACTTTCCCTTTCACAATTCTTCCTCTACCTTGTGGGCTTCCACAGAACTAATTTCCAAGTGCTCTGTTCTGCAGTGCAGGGCCTTAAAATCAAATATGTTCTGCAGAAATCATCTAGCTAAACGAAGTCTTATCACAAGGACCATTGCTCTCCGCCTGACATAGCAGAACAGTACAGAGGTTTCCTTAGTAAGCAGACCTCGCAGTTGAAAAATTTGTCCCTCTCTAGAAATCGGAACTTCGGTCCCGCACCCTGGTCAAATGCGTACAAAGTAAAGCAGAACTGTGTGCAAAATTATTGCAAGACCAGTACAAAATTTTGCATTTATTTCACTTTTCAGTTCACAGCATACAGCTTGTAGAGCAATCCATAAGACCACTGATCTCATCTATGTCACTTTGTAACATAAATCTGCAGTTGTGCATTTTGAAGAGTTCCTGCAACAAGTGTTGAGAATGCTAAAGTGCATGTCATCTGCTAGATAATGCTGACAAATGTCTATCGAACATCATTACTATATTACTTTTCCTTCCCTGCGTTTTTTTTTACAATTGCCAGTATTTCATAAAGCATTTTCAAGATATTGCATATAGCCCACTTAGGTACTAGACTAGATAGCAACAAACCGACAGATTTCGCATATTGCCGTACCGGCCAGTTAATTTTTTTGAAGTGCGCTCCCGCATTCTTTTCGGGCCATTGTTTTGCAATACCTTGTGAAGGCCCGATCACAGACAACAAGGCGCCCCATTCATAAGCTCTGAAATAATAGAAGTGAGGTGATACCAAGTGCTTTCCTCTCCAGAACTGCATGTCACGATTGGCGTGCGTTTATATTGAGTAATGCCGCTCGGTGTTACAAAGGCCGTCTTCTCGCGGTCCATGTCTGCAGCCATCGGCCAGCATCCAAGTGAGGGACAGTGGAAGAAAAATACTTTGCGCTGTGAAGGTAGTCAAGGATGTCATTGATGCGTGGGATAGGGTAAACATCTTTTTACTGTGTTGTTCAAGTGCCGGTAATCCACACAGAAGCACCAGGCTTTGTCCTTTTTAACTAGGGCTACAGGTGATGCCCACGGGCTGGAATATGGCTTAATGATACCTTGAGGAAGCATCTTTTCTGCTTCTGTTTCAATCACTTGAGGCTCATCCAAGGCCAGACGGTATGGTCTCCGGTGAATTGAATTGGCATCCCAAATGTCAATGATATGCTTCTCGATGGAAGTCGGACCTAAAGGGCAACCATTCAGGTCAAACATTTCGCTGAACGAGGCAAGGAACCGACATAACTGGTCGGCGTGCTGAGGCGGACGATTAGTACAGATCATATTTGGGAAGTTTGGTAAGACAGTTGGTGAACAAGACGAAAAATTACTGCGAGACGACGACATTCCGATAGTCAAGGTCGATAGGTGGTAGTGAAGGCGAACGACCCTGGTGTGTAAATAGCCTAGGGGCAGACGTCTGGGAGCTAACCAGCAATGCAATGTCCATCTCTCTGCAGACGATGCGAACAATGCTCTCAGATGTGGTCGGCTGAGGTGCGGAATGGTCTTCACACAATGATGTAGCGGCTATATTTGGAAGACGGGTATACAGATGCACAATTCGACAGCTTTTAGCTTCTTTGAAACACTGGCATTCACTTTATGTCGTCGCTGCTGGTAAGTTCTTGTATGCGAGAAGGTTAAATGTGTCGTCTGTTATGCCCTTCAGTACATGGTTCATCTTTTCTTTGGCATTCGCTCGTCCACCTTGCAGCAAAGGGCAAGAAGATCCTGAATATACAAGGAGCAAAAAACAGGGAAATGTATTTAGAGGTTATATACAAGTGAATGGCAGAGCAGGCAAGTCCATAACATCATCTTTAACTGCAAGCTTGCACTCTCCTTCAACCTTGCACTCTCCTTCCGTTCAGCATTGTAACAACATAGTTCCTTGGTCTTCTAATGGCTTTTGCAGCTTGATGCATTCTGATGCTTTTTCCTGCTATAATTAGGTCTTGAGGCATCTTTTGATACGCCATTTTTGGTGGTCACAAGAGTATATTCTAGTCTTTACGACGTTGCAGATGGTCCACTCAGTTAAACCCAATGTATAACTTGAACCTCAAAGTAAAGCATGTGACCTCACAATGTGCTAGCTGAATACTTGAGACATAGGAACAACTTCGCTGTATCTTGAAATGCCCAATGAACTACCACGTAAAGAAAATGCCAGTTGAATATTTAAATATCACATTCCCAACTGTCTGAATAATCTGACTAGAGTGTGATGACTAGCTTGATTTCATGCACTGCTCTCCCGGCCATATATATTTCTCTTACGTGCAGTCCTGTATTATTTTTAGACTGTCATTTCACAATCGCTTCTGAAAACTAAATCACATACAGCAACGAAAAGTGCCACATGCATAAACACTTAATTTCAGGAGAAAGGTGACAGTCGGCACATTTTTTTTCTAAAACTGCATGTCACCATTCTTCAGTCATCGAATGGCTTGAGCAGCTTGATGCATTCCAATGCTTCTGCTGCTGCATTTGACTGTTGCAGCATCCTTCTTGATTGTCTCATTTCGGTGGTTGCAGAATATGTGCATCCTCATCTTCAAAAAACAATTCACTAGTTTGCGGGGTACATCATGGCATGTCGGTATTGCATTTACTGTGTTCTTCAGAATTTCATCTGTGAGATGCTTCAGCTGAATCCTGCCATCTAAAAAGCTCTGCTCATGCATCTTAAATGAAGCCTCGCAATACTTCAGCAAACCTTGTGCTGCTTTTGATGCCGATTCAAGCGGAATTTTTTCGGGCAAATACGACTTTAGCCGCAGCCACTTGTTTTCTGCGGCATCAAGAGCTTCACCTGTGATAGCATCTGCACATATTTGACATGTGCTGCAGTTTTTTTTTACATTTCTTACAGCATAGCCGCACACATAGAGGAAGGCGTCATCTAACTCCATGTTTTCCACTGTCTGTGGTGCTGGGTGATATATAATACCAGAAGAAGGCTGCTGTACTTTGTCAGGAAATCCAATTAGTTCCTCTGCATCTGAACGTTCATAGTTCCCTCTGGGGTTCCACCGAAGAAACTGAGCAAGAGAGGCAGTGCGCAGTGCAGACTTGAATTCGCGAGGAGATGGAACGGGGTTCTTCATTCTTATTGTTGAGAAGAAGTTTTCCAATGCATCCTGCCCTAGCCTGGAAAGCAGCACAAAGTGGAACCCCTCTTTCACTACAAGGTGTTCCTGCAGTTCCATGGCTGCCATTGTGGTCAGGATGGTTCCTGTCTGCACTGGCTTCCATCCATGGCTGCCTCCTTCAATTTTCATTGCTTCAATGAGGCCAATTATTTCTTGAAAAAAGGCATCGCCTCTCGCACCAAGATGTCTCTCAGCCTGTTTCCGGGTTCTGGATGTTATTAGTGTAAACCAAGTGTGCATCTTGTCAAAGAACCATGCAGTTGTTTGAGCGTCCCTCTCAAGATTGCCCTTTTCGACGTGGCAGTACAAAGCAGCAGCGGTGTCATGATGTATTAGCGAATATGCAGGGCCTACCTTCATTTTTTCATAATGCCCTGGGCTCAGACAGGTTTTGGTTAATTTGGGGGCCAGGCGGAACTCATTGTCTCCCTCCAATTCAAGTAGTTGCTCGACATGGTCTGTGGAGACCACTGCCGTTGGTAGTTTATTCCTTTCCACAATATCTTCTGGAAGGTGAATTTTGTGTCCTCTCGTGAAATGCCCTCTCAAGTTCTTCAACACATGTGGCGCGTCGGCAATAAAATATAGCCGCCTGTTATTATCACATGGGTGTGGAGCATGGCACTTTCGAGCTTTTTTTGTGACAGTGATGCCAAATAGCCTCCAGAGTGCCTGATTGCATGGCCCCATGTCAGTCACAACAGCATGTATTATAACACCAGCATCTTCACAGGCACTTATAATTGTACTGACTTTTTCCTTTACTACGTCAGCTCGGAAAGAATGACCAGTAAACTCATAAGCTACCGTCTGTTTCCACCGAGTAGAAATTCCTCCTAACATAAAGACGAGGGCATGCGTGGCATAGCAAGATTCCGGAATTATGTTGCTGGTCAAGGGTATTGTTGGCTTTCCCAGCAGGGTCCCAGTAGATGAGTCGAAGTCCAGACCCTTGCTAATCTGCATTTCATCTAGCATCAGAACTGCGTGACGCTCCTTGAGTGACAGCTGGGCCATCTGTACAATAGAACAGCGAAAGGTGCTAGAGGTATAGCGAGTCTATATGAATAGAGTGAGTGATAGGAAGAGAGTGAATAACTAGGAACAGTACACACCTTAATTTTCAGCAAATCTATCACTTCAAACAGCAGTCCAGGAGCAAACTTGAACCCTTGTAATTTTCTCTGTAGAGTTCGTTCTGATGGTAGAGGCATACCCAGTTCACGGGCCACGTTGTATCCTTGAGAGCGGCATGACAGCTTTAGTTTCAGCGCCTTTACAACAGTTTCCGTGCTCCATGCTGTACCCCGCATTGTACCTTTCTGCAGGCAAAGTGCCTGGTCGCTGCCTAGGTAGCCTGCAATACCTGTATGTGCAATGCATCACAATGAAATTCACAAGAATTGCTTGGTGCACAAGTTTGAACATGGTATAACTGTGATGGAATTGGTGAAATGGCACAGAAAAAGAATTTCGACCCCATCAAAATCGGTCGCTGAGCCGGGATTTGTTTGCGGGACCTCATGCTTAACAGCGCAACACCATAGCTACTAAGCTACCATGGGGGGGTTGTGCTACTACTTCTGTCCATTTTTCCCTTTTACCTGTTCCACCATAGTCATCCCAATCAAGGTTCAATTCACAAAGGGGTGTCACAGGAATAGCACTGTATACCTGCTTTGAGATTCCTGTTTTCGGTTTCCAATGCACTGACTCTCCGCTGTGATGCAGAGAGCCTCCTTTTCAGGTTCAATATATCAGCTGCTGCCTCTGTTTCAGCATTTGTTTCTGAAAATAATCCTGCATATGATCCATTGCAGTCCACATTCTCAGTCACATACACAAATGAAGTACCACTCTGCACGCATGAACTTCACATTCCATGTTTTTATCTATCCTCACCTGCTCGTGACTTTAACAATGATTGACCTTGGCCTATGCTTGTGGTGCTGGACTCTGAAAGTTGTAAATGCCAAATACATACTTGCAGCGGTATTCAAAACCAGACTCGAGCCCTATAGTTGCGCAGGGCTATTCATCTACGCTAACCTCTTGTGATCCCACCAGGAACAATTGACTGTGAATCCGTTGGATTTAGGTCACAAGGTTCCTGCTTGCGCTTTAGCAGTGACTGGCCAGTACCAAGTTTAAGTCCTGGAAGTTTGAATGGCTGTTGCATACTGACCAAACGCACATGTCATGCCCAGTAGTCTAGTATGATAACTTGTCAGATTTAACTTACCAAGTTTGCCTAAAGTGCTAGCAGGTGGTTGTGCGTTCTGCTTTGGACTTTGCACACAATTTACTTGCTGCTGTCGCAGTACTGATTGGCCAGGTAGTATTTCTGGAAGAATTGCCTCTAAAAGTTGGATAGGCACTTATGCAATATATATCTGCAGCATAACTTAAGCAAAACATAGCACATATAGCAGCCTTGTTAGCACTTACCAGTTTTTCCCAGAGCACTAGTTGCTGGCTGCCTATTTAGCTTCATGTTGGGTGCATTAACTGCCCAGTGTTCTTTCAGGAGTGACTGCCCAGGTTGTATGTGATGAAAACTGGCCACTGAATATCACAAATACAAACACATTTGCACTACCTGTCATGAACTTCTAGAGCACATCGATGTGTCAATGACACTACACTTTATACTCACTGGCAGTGTGCATGCTGCAAGTCACTGGCTGCCCATCCTGCTGCAGGTTCGATGCCTGGTGTCGTTTCAACAGTGATTGCCCAGGATTTGCACAGACAAGGTCAAATCCTGAAGGTTATAAATGAGAATAAGCATTCAATTGTATAATACACATTGAAGATATGCCTGCAATTAAGTCATAAAGCACATCCAATAGCAATAATATGAGCAGACTTGTACCATTTTTGCTCACACTTCTGCCTGGTAGCTGTGGCACCTGCCCGAGGCTCAATCTAGATGCACACACTTTTCGCTTCAGTAGAGATTGCCCTGGCTTTGTTGCACTGGAAACTGAATTGGAAACAAAACACCTGCTCATAAGCTCGCGGGTGTACAAAGCACATCAATGAACAAATGCACTTCACTAGATTAAAAATGCATCAATAAGAGTGGCTGCACAAAAAGGCCAGTATTGTGATGTGTTCCTAGTTTCCCTCATCAGTGCAGCATCTCAATACCTCTTGTATTCAAAGGGTATTCAGATTAAGGATCAGGAAGTACAGGACGAGGTTTCTTGCACAAGGATGGACAACTGGGCTTATTATTTATGGTATAGAAGTCTACACATTCAGACTGGCATGCAACAAGCGCATGTGTCGGCCTCCATGTGAACCTTTTTGTGCTTCAATACCAAAAATATATGTTTACTGAATTCAGTTCAAAGAATTGGGTAAGTTCCTATATTACACATTGCTGAAGCACATCAATGGCATTTTGCCATGTAACACAAAAATGTTATCGGCCTGGAGAGTCCCTAAATTATTATGCATTGGAGGAGCATACATACCTTGCATTGTGGCCAAAGAAGTTAGTGGCTCACGACTGCACAATCCTCTGAAGCACTGTGATGTAACTTTAATGCGTGCATTATTTTGAGAGCCATCTGCAATTTGAGCGTGTTACATGGATTAGTAGTAAAATTTGAAGCTCGTAAATGATTTCCACCTATAGGCAGCTGCGTTACAACTTGCTTTGATAACATACCTTGCGGCGGCATGTTTTCTTTTTCAGATGAGGCATGGTCAATGCCTTGTTTTGCACCTGCATTTGAGTGCAATTAATTTTGATGATTATTTACATCAAAAAGAGTATGAGATACTACATGTGTATGCAGTTGAGTGAATGTATCTGTACACTGATGGCTTCTTACCTTGCTCTTGAGCCATGTGGCAGAAGACTGAGGGGGTGGCAGTGCATTTAGCATCACAGTTGTGCATTGTCAGTGGGTAAAACTGATTCTCAGTGAAGTGGGCCTGCGAGTTTCAATAGTACCAATAATCATCAGTGCACACACACATATTTATAGCTAGCCCGTACAACAATGTTTGCAAATTTTCTTCTGCGCAAAAAACACACGGACGTAGAAGAAGACACACGGTGCCTGTGTGTGTCTTCGTTCTTCTATTTCCATGTTTTTTCCGCACAAAAAAATAATCTGCAAACATGTTACAACAACAAGCCGAAATGTCTACACTGAGGTACAACAATGTCCTTATATCTGCAAAACCATGTGTACGCAGTGCTGCTGCTATCTTGCTGTCCCTGTAACATATGGTAAACAAATGTATGGTCTGAACCAGTAAACACACGCAAAGTTATTTGATTATGAGACATCCGAAGTGTTTACTGCACTCGACTGTGAACATAAATGTGGGAGGTCATCATCATCATCAGCCTATTTTTTATGACCACTGTAGGACGAAGGCCTCTCCCTGCGATCTCCAATTGCCCCTGTCTTGCACTAGTTTATTCCAATTTGCGCCTCAGATGTCATGAGGGAGGTTGTGGCCGAATACTGCACTACCTCTTTCATGACCTAGCGTGGCAGGCAGCATTTATTTTTAATAGCGGTGTAAATGAGAGCCATGTATAACACATTAATGTGTTGAACTTTAGATGTACTATTAGGTGCAATTTACATAACTGCGATTATTATTATTTATTACTTTTATTCCAAATATGAAATATTTATTCTTCAATATACCCTTATTTCAAGCATGAATAAACTGCTCCCAAACTCAAGGCGCTTTGCATAACTTTTTCAGGAAATATGGCACATGTTCTGCTTGTGCAACAAACATGATGGTGCAGAATAGAATTTAGTACATCACCATGAATGTCACTTTGGGTATTAATATTGCTTAGTGATGAATGGTGCTGCTAAGGCCCATCCATCCCTGAACGACAATGTAAATGTGGTCGCGTTTACTGCGCACAAAATAAATGCCTAGTAAAAGTTACACTATGGTGACACTCTATAGTTTCGGTTATAGCACCGGCAACAAAGCGACTGATTTTGGGAAGCAGGATATACACCCTCGCCTAAGCATGTTACATGAGCAGCGAAATACACATACCTCGCAAAGCGTAGTGGAATTCGCCGTCGCGGGAATCTCCTCAATTTGCTCCGGACAGGTGATACATTCCAGGTCGTTATCGCCGAGAGGCGCCGGGGCGGGTGATTTCCAACATACCGGACACATGCAGCAGCCGATGATGCAGCCGCAGCCCATGGCTCTCCGCACTTTGTCAGCGAAAGAGGACGACAGGCAAAGCGTGCGGGCGCAGCGTACGCAAACAAGCGCGTAGATGCACACGAATGACGCTTGGTGGAATGGCTAGTGCGAGCAACTCAGATTTGCACCGGTTGCTAAGCGCGGGCGTCTCACCATCGTCTGCAATCGGAGCGGAAATTATCGCAGCGCAGGAAGCGAAAATGCCGGAAGCGGAAATGCCGGAAGCGGAAATGCCGGAACCGGAAATGCCGGAACCGGATTTGGTGTGAGGGGAAAACGCGGCGCACAACAAAGGTTGTCGCTACTTAAGAAAGCGGCGGTGGCGCGTAGATGCAGGGGCTTTAATAGAACCCAGCGGCCGAATTGACTGTAGCACACCAAGCGGATGGTATTGACTCCTTCCGGTTTCGGTTTTGGGCGTGCGCGTTTTGAATACCCGTTGGTAAACGCCGCGCCGACTACGCTGTTCGGCGCGGCATTTTTTTTTTTCGCTTCTGCTGAACCCCGCGTGGCCTTGGCGTGGAATCGTTTCATTATTTAATAAAAATGATTGCGAACGACCTTTACAAAACTGCGCCGAATCTGTCAGGTGCAATTTCATAAAGAAAACGAAAGACGTCGTCTGAAATTAGGAAATGTTTATTTTGCTCTATATAAACGCGCGTTCCGGGCTTCTTCTGCATTCATCCAAAGTTGTGGCACCAGGTAAGCAGTAGTCGTTGCCGTACGAAGCTCCACCGGATGCCATCAGCTGAAAGAAAGTAAAAAACAAGCATGTATCATTTTGGTATATGGACCTAACTGGAGTATTGCGTGTAGAGGCGAAACGTGCGAAAGTGGTGAATGAGCGGCATAACTGATAAATGCACTTTTACGTACTTTTCGCAGCAAAGACTCCTCCCAAAAAATGACGTAAAATGTGAAGAAAACATCCGATTTTCAAGCATCCCTCCCTTCCTGGGCATTATTGCATGCACCTTAAGAGCACAAATACACGGGTGACTGCGCGTTCCCAAAACAACTTGGCCTCAGTCGACGCGATGGTAGGCCAAGTACAAAGAGGTGGCTACAACACAGGCTCAGTCAGACTATGTTACACGCCGCAGAATGCCTTCTAGTCGCACTCAAGACAGATTCGTGGGCGCAAAACCTTTTTTTTTTCAGTCGCTCAGAATATATGAATGTCAAGTTCTTGAGCTCCTCCGTGTTATCTTTTACGCGTCCTGCCGGCGCAAGCAACACTCCCGTGTTATCACTCTCGGCAATCGCTCGTCTCGTTTTCGACAAGCGTGAGTACCGAAATAAGGTATATGTTGTTGCAAGGCTATAAAATGCGTCACAAACTTGTCCCACTAAAATTCAGTACACGCAAAACTAACTCGCTATGGCCGGCTTGATTTTTTGCAAACAGCTTCACAAGCCCAGGCGCGGCGAGCATGCCTCAAAATATCCGAAAAAGTTACCAAATGAATTACAATACTTTTTCGGGTGAGAGAATGCGTCACGAACTTCTACCACTAAGATTCACTACACGCGAAACTAACTGCGGCACACAGCCGAGCTGCTTTTCGCTAACTGCGCCACTACGCCGAGCGCGGCCAGTGTGCTTGAAAAGTACCCACCCCAAAAAGTAGCGAAATTAGGTATAGTAATCTCTGGGTTCAGAGAAAGCACCAAAATTTGTCCTGGTAAGATTGAGTACACGCGAAACTGCGTCACACAGCCAAGGTGCTTTTCGTCACAAAGCCAGGTGCGGCGAGCGTGCCCTAAAACTACCGAAATAAGTTTTAATTAGGCTTTGGCTCATAGAAAGCGTTGCAAACATCTCCCAGTACGAATAATTAACTAAAACAAACTAGGCTTGGACGGCGGGGCTTTTTTTCGATAACTGCGTCACTATATGGGTTAAGCTTTGTGCAGTAAGCCTAAATGTGCTTGAAGTGCGTCGCAGAGTGTCAAACAAAATTCCTCAACTTGCTGTAGTCCAGTAGTGCAGCTGTGGCGTGTCGAAATGCAGACGGAGCACAAAAGAACGCCGGGAGCCCAAAAAACGGGCAACATACAAAAGAGACGGGTCGCCGAGCGCGCGAGCTTCGTATGCGCAGCCGGCCTCGCTCACTCCTGCGGCTTGTTTGGCGCATGAATTATGCATGCGCGTGTGGCGTGCCGCTAGCTTGTTGCTAGGCAACGCAACCAAAATAAGTCGCAAAGTATAAGTTCATTTACACGCAAAACTTGTTCTCTTTTAGTGGGAAAGAATAAAAAATATAAAATGTTGTCTGTGAGCTCATTTCACATTCCTTTTTTCTAATTCTCGCGTCAACTAACGGATGGAGTTGAAACTAGGCGTGACGTGTTTCCTGTTGCCAGTTTTTGAAGAGTGTCCCCTCTTGTTAAATTTCTTTGATACAGCGGCCCTGGCGCGTGCGCTCGGGCCGCCCGGAGGAGAACCCCCATACACCCGGAGCCTGACGGAGACCGCGCGCTTTCGGGCACGAAACTGAGCCGCGATCGCCGGCTCACCCTCGCGTGCCTTCACGCACAGCATGCGGCGCTGCGCGTGGCGACGATTTATTGCCCTTATACTTTATACGGAACCTCACGGCGACGGCAGAAATGCGCTTGGAATGTCCATATAAGTGTCATCGCAATAGTAACAAGCATTAATGTCCGTTTTAACGCCGCCGTACGGTCCTTCGAGTTATCAACTCCTCGCGGACTAGCGAGCGCGTTGAGACGCTTGGCAGGTTTTGATTTGGCCTGACCGGGATGCAGTTCGCACGCAGGTGACAGCTAACGCGGGCAAGAAACATACGCACAAAAATTCCCTAAGGCGACTATTGTGCTTTCGCATTCCCACATGTAAAAAGTCTTAAATGTCTCTGCCGACTTTTTAAAGCATGAAATGCTTCCAGCTCCCGTTGTTGGCGACCTTCAAGTGACCTTGAGCCAAAAGCCAGAGCCGTTATCTGGGCACGCAAACGAGAATATCCGGGCAACCAGTCAAGACTGCATTATATACGCTAATTACTTCCTTAAAAATAAAAAATAAACGTTGCTTCCGAGCTATTCTAAACGTTTGTTCATAATATCACTCAAGCTTTAACTTCTAGTACGATGAAGTGTTATTTGTCATTTCCAATAGCGACGTTCAAAAGCCTGATACAGGGCACTATACACTTGATTGTCATCTTTTGGCTCTCAGATAGAGGTCCCTGTGCTCTCTTCAAAGCCAACGGTCCGTAAGTTGCCCGGCGAGTCCGGTGCACCGGCAGCGCCGCTAACACTGTGGGAGCGTCAAAGCCGGTAAAGTCCGGGGCACCGTGAATCGCTGTTTTACGCGACGATACTTTCAATCAGGTCCTCTCTGTGACAGAAAACTATTGCGTCCATGTGGACCAGTGCACAGTATGGCGTGGTGCGGTGTGGTGTGGTGACGCGAGCATGCACTACACCCACTTTAAGATTGTGGCGAGTATCATCTCAAACCAATCTGCATTGCCGGCAGCCATTTCATGCTTACATCTACTCTTGGTTACGGGAGAGCCAGTATTTTTTTTTCTGCCGCGAAGAAAAGATGATCGGGCACAGCGTGCTGTATGGCGCGCTAATATCGAGCGCAACACGCACTATTGCTATGTACACTTTATTTGTGTGTCCATACAAAGTGTTTCTAGGCTAATTAGCTACAATTTAGCCGGCACTGTTCCATATGGCACATGCAGTTCCGCATCAGTGTCATTACCCGGGGAAGAATCTCAAAAAAAAAAAAAAACGGTGCGCGACAGTCACTGAAGCTGCGAAATCAGAGTTGCAGCAAAAGGCTAACTGCGAAAGCTGAACTAATCAGTTTGTTGAAGTTAAATCAAGTTGAAGTATTTCTGCTGCAAGATACTTAAAAATGGGGGTGTGGTGTAGTTTTCCACGATATTTTTATTTTATTTTATTGTACCGCTAAGATCTAAAGGGCTTACAGAGGTCAATGTTTAAAAAGAGAGAGAGAAACAACAAAGTAAAGCAGCAAGAGATGATCACTTAGGGAACGGGAAAACCTAGAGCGATGATGTTGGCTATGTCCATGCGAACTTTTCCGTTCTAGTTAATCGCAATTACCGACCCGGGAAGGTGGTCCCATTCTTGAGAATCCTTAGGCATGAAAGACTCATGACAGGCCCTTCTGTGGCCACTGTAAAATTCCAACCTTATGACAATGGTCAATACGAATTGAAACAAATGCTTGATAAAGGGCAATAAAGTGTTACTGGAAAGAAAGTTCACTGCATGTATACACAAAACCTCCCAACAAGATATTTAAATATACGTTTAAGTCTCCAATATATCTACGTATCTAAGAAAAAGTCACTGTATATTATGCGTCCAACAAGGCAAATAAACATGTTGCGCAATCACAGATTCACAGAATCCTAGATCCCGCCCCCATTCCATCGATTCCCCCTGATGTATCGCGCGCGACGAAAGGCGACGCGCTTGCTCCCCTCTTTTCTCCTTTGCGCACACAAGACTGAGCCACCATTGTCGGCTCACCCATTCCACCCCCACCCGCCCCTACTAATTCACACGAAACATGAGGTCGACGGCGACAGCAGGAATGGGCCTGGAGTGTCCATATAATTGCTATCACAATAATATAATAAGAGTATTCGGCAAATGAAGCGTCCCATGGCCGATTACTTTCCGCAAAAGAAGAAGTAACAAAATGGAACTTTCACCATGCGACAATTCGCTTCGCCGCAAAAACGCGAAGGAGAGTAAGATGGCAACAATCCAATGCTACTTTGGGCACCTAATTTGGCTACCGAATGAATATTGAAGAAAACGTGAGACGCTTGGTCCAGCGCGAACCATACGCATAGCGCTCGGTATCCTACATGGGCGACGAAAGACTTTCCGGAGAGGTTGCGCTCAAGCGAACGCGGTGCAATTCGTCGAGTCTTCACAGTGATGGCGGTGTGCTGACCATTGTTTCCTTTTCTCTTCTGCTTGTCAGAAGGCATCAAAAACTCTGTCAGGCGAAAATCCACTTGGCCAGAGAAAACCAAACACTCACCGAAGTGCGCCTCGTAGTGCTCGGGGCAACACGAGAAAAACGCATGCGCTCTGGCTGGCTCTGGCAGCCCGCGAGTAGGACAGCGAGAATCACAAATCGAAGAGGCTCAATGGCTCCCCGCGAATAAAAGTCAAAGCAGAGAAGAATAAGAACGTAGTTTCCCTGGCTTGCTTTAGTGTCTTGACATGAATGCTTTAGCGTAAGGGAAAAAATGTTGATATTTTTTATGCAACGTGACGGCACAAATGAACCACCACAACGCTCCTTCTCATCGGATTTCACTGTGTGCTTTTTCAACTTGTCTGATAGTGATTTGGCTTGTCTCGTTGTATGTTCCGAGCTAAGACTTTAGAAAAGTCAATGCACATTTGGTGTCAAATGTTTATAACAACATTATACCCACCAACTTCCGCAGTCGAATATCTAAAGCACAACTTTGGAAATGTCAATGCACCTTTCACATCAAAAGTTTATGAGAACTTTAAACCCATAAAGTTTCAGAATTGACATCCATACGCTCCGCAGATTCCGCGACCTCCGTGCGATTCCACGGGGAGCCAGGTCGCCATCAAAATGCCCTTGAAACTTTGTGCTCCGATGGGGTTGCTTGTCGTTATGTGGCTCCCGGTGTGTGGGCGTTGCCACGAAATCCAACCCGAGTTCGCAATGTTCGTGGTGAAATGTCTTTTCGAGCGAGAAAGAGACCATTCTAGACAATATCCACAATGATTTCCGGCGCCGGTGGTTGCTTTGGTCCACGGTGCATGGACAGCACGAAAAAATTTCCGGAGGGGGAGGGGGGCTCAAGCCCCATAATCACCCCCCCCCTGGCTACGCCCCTGACACGCACGTACAGCATACGACGCGTGGCGGCGGTGTTATCGTCCTTAGACTTCATACGGAACATCACGACGACGGCGGCGGCAAAAATGCGCCTCGATTGTCCATATAATTGCTATCACAAAAATATTATGGAGATATATCCAAGAATCCTACAATGAAAAGTACGCACAGCATGCCTGATAAACTCAAGCAGGCTAGGTGACTATTTGTCATGACCACGTTTCAAAGGGGACGCTAATAAGTTATCATCATCACCAGCCTCTGAAACGACGCAACAGCCGAGTTTGCAGCGGTGGCGGCTGGCCAGCGGCACCCGAGATGCTAAATTCAAAGAGAATGTTCGTGGCGTTAGCGATTCATCATTTCGACTGCTTTTTCAGTGCAAGTGTGTGGTTTCGACTGTGATCACTTGTCGAGAAGGACTACAATTGACGCAAATGTATGCGGCAGCAATGTTTAACTATTGTGTGCGATTCTGTTAATTTCTGCACGGTCACCCAGGGGTGTCATTTCGTCAGTTTACAAGTGTTTATGAACTGTTTGCATGATGGTTGTTCAACATCTCTCACGAGGAAGTAAGGTTTATTGATCAAACCGCTTTATTTATTGTCTGTGGCCATCACTTTTATGATGAAAACTACAAAAAGAATTGAAAGCATGCCATCCGAGGCATGCGCAATAGTTTTTTTTTTTACTTGAAGCGGAATGATACACTTAATGTGAAAGGATAACCACGCAGTGCTCCTAAGCTTATCGTAAATGTGCGAGAGTTGACTATGCCACGACACATCGCTGTCCAAAAACACTCCCAGGTATTTTACCGAGTTCACGTAGTTAACCGGCACGCATCGACAGGAATGACAGTTCCGACTGTGCAGGAAAATCGGTGCATTTATTACGGTTACATTTAAAGGGGATCTGAAGCAAAGGAGTTGGGTTTTTGAGGTGTTAACCTTTAGACAGTTATCAGCGAAGCAAGTCGTTGTCTTGTCTACATTATTCTGAAGATTCGAGATTCTGTTGTACAAAAAATGCTTTGACAGCAATACAGTGTCGCCAGCGTATTGAAATACCATACATTTTCAAACAACCCGAGATAAATCATAAATGAATATATTGAAAGGTAGAGGTCATAGAATGGAACGTTGCGGAACTAAAGCCTTCAGTGGAAGCTCACCACTTGAATTTATTGTTTTATCTAAGACAAGCACTTGTGACCGTTATGCGAGATAGCTTTTGAGGACATCGTAAAATGGGCCCTTAGAACCACTGGAATATAATTTTTGTAATAGAATCCCGTGATGAACTGTATAAAAGGTTGTAGATATGTCCAAAAATAAAGCAACGCTAAACAGATTTTGATCAAGAGCTGAAAATAGTTCATCCGAGAACATTTGCAGAAGGGCTACCGTGCCACAACCGGTAACAAAACCAAAGTGACGAGTCGAAACAATTGAAAGTTTTTCAGCAAAAGGTGACACAGATTTAAAAAAAAGTTTTCGCAGTAATGTGTGAAAGTATGGGTAGTATAAAAATAGGTCGGTAGTTTTTCATGTCCTCCCTTTTCCCTCCTTTAAAAAACGGTTTCACAATTGCGGTCTTATGCTCTTTTCGGATCAACGCGGTATCAAGAAAATTGTTCAACATGAACAGTAGTATATCGGATAAGGCTGTAAAGTTCGTTTGTAGCAGATTCGCTGATAAACCGTCATTACCAGGATGCTTAATGCGCTTAAAGCCGAAAATTATTTCATGGAGTTCACTTTCTCAAATTCTAGGTAGAAATGCGGACGCTGAAAGGGATTCTTTAAGCGTGTATTGGACGGTCTGACATGAACATGCGTTCTCGGAAGCCAGTGTAAACAAATGGTTGAATTTATCTGCGACCTCGACCGATTTGCCTGGAAACAACCAAGTTGGGCAGATGTTTGACGCATTTTTGGCATAAAGATAATTTATCAGTGACCATGTTATTGCCGCATTCCTCGATGACTGCAGAATTTTTTCGGAAAGTACTGGTGCTTTGTGTATCTTATCGAAGCAACCACCCTATTTCTTGCGGCTTTGTACTCGAGAGGTATGTTTTTATTTTTTGAGGCATTTTACACCACTTCCAGAGGATGTCCATATACGAAATGGCACGCATGATGTCCGCGGTAAACCAATTATAATCAATGCTATGTTTCTCTATTACGACGCTTTTAGAAATGTTTTGAAACTCTTTTAATTGGTCGCAAAATATACTATATACCTTTTGTGGAGAATCTGAATCAGTTATAGCCATCCAATTAAAATAGTTATTGAGGTTATCTAACACCCTCTGGTCGTTTACACTGATGCAAATTGAGTTATTGGGTGTAGTTATTCGACGAGCAGTGGGCATTGGAGAAGATTGTGACGAACGACAAGCGACGATATATTGATCCGCGAAACGCTGTAAAATAACGCAAGAAGCAAAGGAGTACTTAGTAGCGCGTGAAGCGATATGGTCTAAACATGACACTGATACATGGTCATCAACTACTACTTCCCGGGTGGGAGCGGTTATAGTATTAGCAATACGATACGAGGACAAGAGCGTCAAGTAATCGGATACTGTGGAACACAGGGTATTTATATTTATGTATCCCACTAACCATAATTATTCGACTGAATTCCATGAGATAATTATTATTATTATTATTATTATTATTATTGTTGTTGTTGTTGTTGTTGTTGTTATAATTACAACTTCAACTTCCGCACGCATCCGTTCTGGCACCTGTATCCTGTTCCGTTGCCTCCGACTCCACCGTACTCTTCACGCCTTCGACTGCTTTCGTTCACCGCCACCTCTCACCACTCCCAACTGCGCTGCTTAGCCTTCAATCTGGTGCTACTCCCCTTCCTATACACAACCACTTCCCATTCTCGATTGCGTTGCTTCGCGGTGAATCTCTCGGCACTGTGGAGCCTTACGACAACATTACCACGTCGGAACTTTCTGTAGGATCGTCAGAGGTCAACACCCTCTACTGTAGTCCCGCACCTGCCGCATCGCCTGAAGACGTTTTCAGCCACGTCATCGACGGCGCGTTAAGCCACACGCAACGCCATGACCTTCTCCGTCTCCTCGAGAAATTTCGCCCTGCTTTTGACAGTCACAGCACTTCTCTGGGCCGAACGACGACTGTATGTCACCGTATTGACACCGGTTCTCACTCAGCGCTACAGCAGCGACCCTACCGCGTCTCGTCGACAGAACGGCGCGTCATTGATGAGCAAGTAGGTGACATGCTAAAGCGTGGTGTCATTGAACCGTCCGACAGCCCATGGGCATCGCCAGTTGTTTTAGTTAAAAAGAAGGATGGCTCGATCCGCTTTTGCGTGGATTACCGTGGCCTAAACAATATAACCCGAAAGGATGCTTATCCATTGCAGCGGATCGACGACGCCCTCGACAGCTTACAAGGTGCAGAGTTCTTTTCCTCCCTCGATCCACGCTCTGGTTATTGGCAGGTGCCTATAGCTGCAGAAGATAAGTCTAAAACTGCTTTCACCACACCAGATGGCTTATTTCGTGTAATGCCATTCGGACTTTGCAACGCGCCCGCGACTTTTGAGCGGATGATGCACACTATTCTTCGAGGCCTGAAATGGAACACGTGCTTGTGTTATTTGGATGATGTAGTAGTGTTCGCACCAGATTTTCCTACTCACCTTCATCGTTTGGAGCAGGTTTTACGTTGTCTCAGTGACGCTGGCCTCCAACTAAATCTGAAAAAATGTCACTTTGGGGCACGCAAGCTGACAATTCTCGGACATGCCGTGTCGAAGGACGGCGTTCTCCCTGATGCCGCTAAGCTCCGTGCTGTTAAAGAATTCCCGAGGCCAACGTCTCTAAAGGCTTGCGCAGTTTCATTGGCCTCTGCTCGTACTTCCGCCGCTTTATTCGAAATTTCGCTTCGGTAATGGCACCTCTGACAGAGCTTCTTCGGGGAGACCACAATCTTTCCGCATGGTCCCCGACTTGCGATGATGCCTTCGGGACGCTACGCCGCCTGCTCACAACACCACCGATACTGCGCCATTTCGATCCAGCTGCTCCCACGGAAATCCATACGGATGCTAGCGGTGTTGGTCTTGGCGCTGTGCTCGCCCAGCGAAAGCCCGGCTGCCAAGAGTATGTTGTTGCTTACGCAAGCCGCACTGTGATGAAAGCTGAAGCGAACTATTCCGTCACGGAAAAAGAATGTCTCGCGATCATCTGGGCCATCACAAAATTTCGCCCATAACTGTACGGCCGGTCCTTCGATGTCGTTACCGATCACCACGCACTTTGCTGGTTGTCGTCTCTCAAGGATCCCTGCGGCCGCCTAGCCCAGTGGGCACTGAGGCTCCAAGAGTACGATATCCGGGTTATCTACCGCTCAGGCAAGAAGCACGCCGATGCCGATGCTCTTTCGCGCTCGCCTGTCAACGCCGACATTGTCAGTGTGTCCATCCTAGACGACCCGCTTCAATTCACTTCTGTCGACATGGCTTTGGAGCAGCGCAAGGACTCCTGGATTTCATCTTTGATAGATTACTACATCTCTAATTTACCTACACGCCCACCATCCCGAGCGTTACGCCGACAAGCTTCGCACTTCGCCATCCGCGACGGAATTGTCTATCGCCGTAACTACAATTCCGACGGCCGCAAATGGCTGCTTGTAATACCTCAGCAGCTCCGCACTGATGTATGCGCCGCTTTCCACGCCGACCCCCAGTGCGCACACGCTGGTCTCTTCAAGACCTACACCAGACTACGTCATAGGTTTTATTGGCGTGGTATGTATACATTTGTGCAAAAGTACATTCGCTATTGCACAGAATGTCAACGCCGGAAGCCCGATCCTTGCCCCCCTTCTGGACCAATGCAACCTTTGCCGGGCCCTTCGCGACCCATTGACCGGGTTGGGATAGACCTCTACGGGCCTCTGCCATACACAGCTGCTGGCAATCGCTGGGTCATTGTAGCTGTAGACCATCTCACGAGGTATGCAGAAACGGCCGCTCTGCCTGCCGCGACTGCTCGTGACGTCGCCTCCTTCCTCCTTCAACGCTTCGTTCTACGTCACGGTGCTCCCCGCGAACTCCTGGGCAACCGTGGCCGCGTCTTTCTCGCCGATGTCATTCAAGAACTTCCCGCTGAATGCCGCGTCATTCATCGCTGTACCACCGCATATTACCCGCAAACAAACGGATTGACAGAACGCTTTAACCGAACTCTTGTCGACATGCTTTCGATGTATGTCGCCTCCAACCACACCAACTGGGACCTCATCCTTCCCTATGTCACGTACGCCTACAATACGGCACCCCAGTCAACGACCGGCTTTTCTCCCTTCTTTCTTCTATATTGCCGCGAACCATCATTTCCCATTGACACTATTCGTCCTTACCGTCCCGACTTCTCAGAGGGTACACCTGTTTCCGAAGCCGCCCGGTAAGCAGAAGATTGTCGGAAACTAGCTCGCTCCTTTACAACGCAGGAACAAGCCCTACAGAAATTTCGTCATGATGACGGGTGCCCCCACCACCAGTTTTCGCCTGACGCTCTCGTTTTTTTGTGGGTGCCTCCTACTTCGACACCAGTTGTCTCCTCCAAGTTTGTATCCCGATACCACGGGGCCTACCGGGTTCTACAGCAAACTTCTCCGGTGAACTACGTCATCGAGCCCCTGACGCCCCCTACGGACCTGCGTCGCCGAGGCCGCGAAACTGTGCACGTAGATCGGCTCAAACCGTATCACGAGCCCTTCGTCCTCACGACGGCATTGGCCTCCTGTGCGGCTCCGTCTTCAGCGAGGGAGGAAGTTGTAAGGAAGAAGTGCGCCATGCAGAGCTCCGCAGCCGGATCGCCAATGCTACTGAAGTGGGGCTCGGGCTAGACGCTGTTCCTGGTGTGACTGGCTAAGCCTACGCTGTTGCGTCTTCTTGTCCGCGTCCATCGTGCCGTCCACAGCCGTGTCGGACTTCTTTGCCATATTATTATTATTATTATTATTATTATTATTATTATTATTATTATTAAAAACTGGAAGCTCTGAAAACAACGGTGGTAACTCAGGCAGCAGTAATACAAAAGCTAGAAAAAAAACTAAATGAAAGTGAGCAGTCCAGCAGACTAAAGAATCTTGCGATCCACGGTTTGCCAGTGAAAAGTAATGAATGTTGTAATGCGCAGGAATATAGCATTACTTTGTCTTCTGCACAAAATCATGCATAATGTACACCCATCTACTTTACCACTCGTTCGTCCCTCCCGCACATCTAGACGCCTGCATAATCATCTCAGTTTCCAACGCATCTTCGGTCACACCAATGCATTCAACTGCTCAGCTTTGCCACGTGCGATTGTACTGTGGAATGGTCTTCCTGATAACCTCGCTGACATTAATGACCCAATAACCTTCAGACAAAAAATCACTGCATATTTGGCTAGTACTTAGCTAAAAAACAAGTATCTGTTCAGTTTTGTTACTTTTAACTTCATTGTTATTTATTTATGTAAGCATTTGCTCTAAGGTTGTTTGCTTACTGTATACTGAAAGCTAACACCTGTTCGTTTACCTTTCTTGCTTTTTATCTTTGTTTACTTCGCGTTCTTTGTTTATTATTTGATCCTCGTTTTGCTCATACTTATGTAACAAAAACTATGTTTTTGCTCCGCATTTGTTATTTTGTTATCTGTACCGCCCCCCTCACGCAATACTCCTTATGGAGCCTGTGAGGTATATGAAATAAAAATAAAAATAATAAAAAATAAAAAGCCTAACACAAACAATCACGCAAATGGCAGCAAATCTGGTCCTCTCGGGGTTTTCGTCTGACGATATTGCAGCCGTACACCGCTTAAAAGTCAAAATCAGTGGTACACCTGTGGTCTTGTTGCGTTTTAAATCTGTAATTTGGAAGGAAGAATGGCTTGAAGCGCGGGGAAAGTTGAAGAAACTACGTGAAAGTACATCATTTCCAAAGATATGCTTCAATGATAACTTGACCAAACTTAACTGTGATCTCTTCTGGAAAGCGAGAACGAAGGCAAAAGAGGAGGGTTATCAGTTTTGTTGGACGAAAGGAGGCAAGATCTTCGTGAGAAAGAATGAAACAGCGTCTGTCGTTCGAATTGGTAAAGAAGCAGACCTGGAAAACATCGCTTAGCCAACATGCCTTTTTCTTTCAGTGAACTACCAGACTTCAGTTCATTTAAACCGGAATTTCCGTGCAGTTCTGATGAAGATTTTACCATTGTGAGCCTTAATATTCGAAGTCTGCGTAAATACTGGGATGAATTTAAATTTCTGGCTGAATCGGCAGCTAACTTTGCAGAAGTATTTGTGATTACAGAAATCAATGTTTCCCAGGCTTGCCTTGATACGCCTACATTGCAGGGCTTTTCCGCACATTTTGTCACACGAAGCGGGCGTCGTGGCGGAGGCATTTCTCTCTATGTAAACGACAACTGTGAAGTTTCTTCTGCTGATGCATCTTTTGTACATGCCGAATCTATGATGGTCAAAGTTTGTAAAAGGTCATTTTCTGTCCATATCTTATCGATTTATCGACCACCGTCATGCAGCCTTTCTCGGTTTTTTGTTGAGCTTGAAGAAGCTCTGCGGCAGTGGAGCTCAGTGGACCAATTTTGCTTGATCGGACACTTGAATATCAATATTTTGTGCCCTGAAAAAGTGACTGTGATTATTTATCTACGTTGTCCGCTTATGGTCTGGAATGTACAATTGCAGCTCCTACTAGAGCGGAATTACTTAATAATAGTCTAGTGCAATCTTGTTTAGATCACATTGCGGTCAGAGCTCCCTGCTGTTCATTTAGGTCATGTACAACGGATGGCGGACCACTATGTAGCATGTCGTCTAGTTTTACCAGACGCGTCTAGAACGTCATCGGTGGAAACTGGATCTGGGCAGCGTAAATGCCTTGTCCCTACTGTTAATCAATCCAAGCTTGATAACCTTATCGTTTCGTTTGACTGGGCATCCTTAACCAAAGAAGATTCTTCGGCCAAAGTATATGAAAGGTTCTGTATGCAAATGAAACATTTTGAATTGCGTTGCACACGCTGATAGCTAAGCCGATAAAAAAGGGTCACTGCTGGTTGAACACGGAAATTCTTGCTTCCATTTCGTATCGAGACAACTTGTGGAAACGCTGCAAAAGAAATCCCAGAAACCAAAGGCTGCGATCAGTATACAAGTCGGCAAGAAATAGAGTTGTTGCTCTTCTGCGTGGCGCCAAACACCGTTACTTTTTTCATAAATTCCAACAATCTTCAAATAATGTAACCAAAACTTCGTCTTTGGTAAATCATCTCAGAGGAGTGAGTTCCAATACCCGTTCTATTTTCGGTGTTTTTCAACAACCTCACACAGAAGTGGCTGATGCTTTCAACAGGCACTTTGTTAAAGCGTACCAAATGGCCGTTTCTCCATATACAACCACTACGCCGTTAGGGCATTCCGTATCTGCGTCGGCTTTTCTTCCGAGAATTTTGAAGGGTGGTCTGGAAGAAATGATTTTCAACTTCCGTCCGAACAAGCCCACTGGATATGATGGAATTTCTTTACACACCATCAGAAGGAATTTCACTGCACTGTCAGATATTATCCTGCATATACTGAATGGTTTTTTGGAAGGCGACGAAATTCCAGAATGCTTAATAACTGCACTTGTTGTACCACTGCACAAGTTAGGGAAGAAAGATAGTATTGAAAACTATCGGCCAATTTCTATATTGCCGATTATTGCTCAGGTCTTTGAAAAATTTCTTTTCCACACTATGTCTTCTTTTCTTAACAAATTTTCTATCCTGGCCAATCGACAGTTTGGCTTTATTTCAGGGCGTGGTACTGTGGCACTGCTTGAGGAATTTTCAGATGAACGGTTCTCGGAATTTGATCAGAATCTTTTCACACGTGCGCTATTTTTAGATGTAGCGAAAGCGTTTGACACCCTGAATCTTCAAATCTTGTTAAGTAAACTGCATTTTTGGGGATTTCGTGGGCCTTTTTACAATGTTCTCGAAAATTACTTGAGCAAAAGATTTCAGGTGGTCTCTACCGATGATAAGGGTGTATTTAGGTCTAAGCTGTCGGGAAAAGCTGGAGTTCCTCAGGGGTCCATTTTGTCGCCATTGTTATTTAATATCTTTGTTAACGACTTCCCTTTGGCAATTTCGAAATGTATATTATTCCAGTATGCTGAAGACACTGTATTATTAGCGAAACACCTTTCTTATAGAACGTCCACTGAAATGTTGCAAATGATGTGTACAAACAATGCTTTGGTTCTCTAATAATGGAATTGTTGTAAATGCCCAAAAAACAAAACTTGTTTGTTTTCGCTCCCCACTTAAGACTACTGTTATTAACATGCCTCTCTACTTGCATGAGTCAGACTGTGTTCATTGTAAATGTGCGCCTATTCCATACGTGGATTGAGTGAAATATCTCGGAATCTATTTCGATAGTAATTTATCGTGGCAACATCACTTATCACTTATTTGTTCTAAACTGAGGTCAGTAGCGTGGCTGTTATTTAAAAATTGGAGGACGCTTAAGCTTCGCCTTCAAGAGTGGAACGCGACAGCGTTCCCGTCGACCCGCCAAGGGGTATTGGGCTACGGCGCAGCGACAACGCGCCCCGCATCGGACGCGGTGAGCGTCTAGCAACGCAGCGTTCGGCGCGACAACGAAATGCGCGCCTCAGCAAGCGACGCACGCCTGAGCCTTCTAAGGTAACACCGCGTTCACTAGAGGCGCTTTTGTACCGCTTTGAAGCATCGAACTCGTGGCTCGATTCCACCTCCGGCTTTCAAGCGAAACGGACGCGGGATGGCTTGCTCCCATGGAGCGGTTTCGGCGGCCCAGGCGGGCCGCGGTAACAGGTTTTAACGCGATAGCGTTAAGGAGCTCGTGTCACAGAAAAGCCGGTGTCGTCGGCGTCGGCGTCGGTGTCGGCGTCGGCGTCCGCGGCGTTGGCCGTGAGCGATAAATCACGGCAGGCACTTCATAAATAAAAAGCAACTTCCAAGATGGGCTGGGTGGGAATCGAACCAGGGTCTCCGGAGTGTGAGACGGAGACGTTACCACTGAGCCACGAGTTCGATGCTTCAAAGCGGTACAAAAGCGCCTCTAGTGAACGCGGTGTTACCTTAGAAGGCTCAGGCGTGCGTCGCTTCCTGAGGCGCGCATTTCGTTGTCGCGCCGAACGCTGCGTTGCTTGACGCTCACCGCGTCCGATGCGGGGCGCGTTGTCGCTGCGCCGTAGCCCAATACCCCTTGGCGGGTCGACGGGAACGCTGTCGCGTTCCACTCTTGAAGACGAAGCTTAAGCGTCCTCCAATTTTTTTGCTTCTACTGCCGAAGATTATCAGGTTATTCTGCCCAATCTGCCATCCGGACGCATCGTCGCGAACACCGTTTTCATGCACGGCGACCCAAGAGCTCGGCCCTACCGTGTCGAAGACTACCGGGATACTTTGGCCAATCTAGGTGCGCTCCCCGACGTTTTGGCGTTGGGGGCGTATCAGATGAACCACGTGTGGGCTGTAACAATGACGAGTGCTGACGCCGCTCAGAAATTGCTCACCGCTGTCAACGTGAAGGTAAAAGATCGCCCATGTTTGCTCATCGATCCAAACAACCGAGAGGTTCGCTTAAAGCTACACTGGTTGCTGCACGGCGTGACCGACGAAGACATTCGTGTGGCCCTGGCACCCTACGGGAAAGTGTTGGAGGTGACGCGGGAGAAGTGGCGTGTGCAAGGCGTCACTGAAAAGGGCTCGACGACTCGCTCAGTTGGACTGCAATTACATGGGGACGTCAAAGTCGACGACATTCCACACCAGCTCAAGATAGCCGGAGAGCTGACTCTCGTCGTTGTTCCAGGCCGCGCTCCGCTCTGTCTGCGCTGCAAGAGCACCGGGCACATACGTCGGGACTGCAAAGTACCTCGCTGCAGTCGTTGTCGCCGCTTCGGCCATGAGGACGCGGATTGCCCAAAGACGTACGCCAGCGTGACCGGACCAGTCCAGGCAAACGATGCATTGGACCTCCTTATGGATGAGGCAGACTCCGAGGAAATAGCAGGAGTGTGCCAAAACCCGACTACTCAAGAGGGTACCCCGAACACTCCACAGGACGCCCTCCTTGAAGCTCCAGGGAAGCCCGAAGCCGGGCTTCTGCATGAAGCCGTGGAGGACCGGAGTAGGAAAGCTGCTCCAAGTAGTACCGGCCACACTTTTTCCGGCGGAGCTGTAGAGTCTACTCCCGAGGCAGTGCCGATGACAGGCATCGATAGCGACAGTGCCAGTGCGACCGCAAAGCGGCCCCACGAAGCAGGCGAAAAGGAGAAGGGGCCCAGCGCCCTCGCAACGGACGAACCGCCTGCGAAAACGACTCCCGTGCGGCGTCTTTCCCATCGGTTTCGGCCGAACACTTCGACGGAGTGCAAGACGGCGGAAACGCCGCCTTTGCCTCCCTGAGGACTGCACCTTGTCAAGGCACCCAGGAAAAACGCGCAGTAGTGAGGTGAGCGTCATGCCCCCGGGTTCTCACCGCCTCGCAATGATGTCTATGGATAGGTCATTTCGTGTGGCCACTTTAAACGTACGTGGGCTTGCCTCAAGGAGGAAGCAAAGCCAACTCTATAGACTAGTTACCGAACATGACCTGGACATTCTAGCAGTACAGGAGACGAAAGTTGAGGGCGACGACGAAACCGGGGGCATGGTGCGTCAATTCTTAGCTCGATACTGTGTTATAGTGAGCCATGCTGTGGGAACTTCATCCGGGTGCGCTTTGTTCATCCGACATAGTCTTGGAGCAAAAGTAGAAGCTGTGACGTCATGCCCGTCAGGTCGGCTTATTGTGTGCGATTTTTTATTATTGTCATTGGAATGGCGTGTTATTTGTTTGTACGCGCCGACTGTCGCTGAGGAAAGACGCAGATTTTTCGATCAGCTTAAACAGTATACCCAGTGTAATAGGCTCCTCATTATTGCCGGTGATTTTAACTGTGTTCTTTCAGCCCGTGATAAAACTAGCGCCCGACCGTACAAGGATGCAAGCACCATTGCCCTAAGCGATATGATAAGGGACGATGGTTTGGAAGACGTGGCTGAGTGTCTCGGTGGTGGGAGGGCTACGCAGTACACCGACTTTCAGGCAGCCAGTCACGCCCGTCTTGACAGAGTGTATGTGAGCCTTGATTTGATACCCCTTTGTAAGGAGTACCACGTGAGCGCACTTTCATTCAGTGATCACTGTTTGGTCAGCTTTTTAGTAGCAAGCACGAAAGAAAAGAAAAAGGGCTTCGAGTGGCAACTATGGAAATTTAATTCGAAATTACTAAGCGACGAAATGTTTACAGCGGATGTAACGAAGCAATTTGAAGAAATGAATGCTGTTGATAACACGACATCTGGTGAAAAATGGGAGAACTTCAAGCAGGCGGTTAAAATCAAGGCTTTAGAGCGTGCGAGCGCTATATGCAGAGAAAAGGGAGCAGAAGAAAAACAGATGCGCAGGAATTTAGAAAAATTGATCAGTGAGGAATGTAGGATGCCCGGCATGTTCATGGACGATATTCGCGCACTGAAACATAAAATAGAGCAGTTCGATATCGAAAGATACCGCGGTGCTGTGGTGCGGGCAAGGGCTGAAAGGCTGATAATGGGAGAAGTACCGTCGAAAAGAGCGTTAGGCTCAGAAAAGTGGCATGCGCGCCGCAATCAGATAGCGGAAATCGAATATTGCGGAAAAGTTAGCGACGCAGCAGAAGATATCGAGCGTGCTTTTTTCGAGCACTACAGTGGTTTATTCACTTACTGCGCAGTCGACATTGATCGTTTTAAAAAGGACTTTTTGTCGTTGATGCCAAGGCTAGATGAAAGTACGAAAGAAACATTGGAGGAACCAATTTCGGAAGAGGAAGTGAAAAGTGCTATTGAAAGTATGCATCCGGGGAAGTCCCCTGGCCCTGATGGTCTAACCTCAGCCTTTTATAAATATTTCAAGGGTACGATCTCACCAGCCTTAGCGGATGTATATAACGAAGCATTCCAGCTCAAAGTACTACCCCCGTCCTTCTCATCTTCCCACACTATTCTTATACCCAAGTCAGAAGATCCCGTTGCATTGCGAAGAGTAACTTCTTACCGCCCAATTTGTCTCACTAACGGAGACTATAAGATAATGATGAAAATCTTAGCAAAGAGGTTGCAGACTGTCATTGCGAAGCTTGTGGGGCCGCATCAAACGTGTGGCATTAAAGGCCGAACTATCTTCTCAAACATACACGTAGCACGCAGTATCCTCGAATGTTGCGATTCCATGGGTGCACGAGTGGCAATGCTCCAAATTGATCTCGAGAAAGCGTTTGACCGGGTGCCTCATGACATACTTTTGTGCATTCTAGATTATGTGAATTTGGGTAGAATAATTAAAGAGGGGGTTGCCATGGCGTACCGGGACTGCTCGACGCGGCTCATTGTCAACAAGGTGGTGGGAGCGCGAATCCAAGTTAAGCGGTCGGTGCGTCAGGGCTGCCCTCTCTCGCCGCTGTTGTTTTGCTTGTATATAGAGTCGTTTTGTTTGAGTGTCATGGAGAATGACTGTGTCCGTGGGTTTAAACTGCACGAGGTCGAAGTCCGCCTGTTGGCTTATGCAGACGATATTGCTGTGTTCTGCACTGATTTGGACAGTATAACACAGGCTGTCAAATGTGTTAAAAGTTTTTGTGCTGTGAGCGGCAGCGCGGTAAACTGGGGTAAGTGCCTGGGATTCTGGCACGGGGATTGGCGGGCGACCCCAGACACTTTTGCCAACATGAGTTTCGTTACGACTCCGGTGAAATACTTGGGTGTTCTCCTTCAGTGCTACAAAGACAGTGAGTCGTACTGGAGGAGTGAAGTGGATAAGCTGCGGGACACAGTAAACAAATGGAATGGCTGGAATTGGTCTATGTTTTCCAGAGCCACAATTTGCAACATATTTTTAGTCAGCAAACTTTGGTACATCCTTCAAGTCTTGCATTGCTCAAGGGTAAACATCCAAAAAATTTACCGGGTGTTCGCAGTGTTTGTGTGGGCATCGTCTTGGGAGAGATCAAGTCGCACCAATTTGTTTCTTCGAGTTCGAAATGGAGGACTTGGATTGTCACATTTGTTTTTGAGACAGGTAGTCAATCGTTTTTTTTTTCTTCAGGGATGCAAAAAACCCGTTTTTATACACTATCTGCCAACTTCGCCTGGGCAAGCACTTGCCCGAAATGGTTGTCTCAGCGGGCAGTTTGCCAGGGGCTGTTTATGGTTTTCTACGTGAAGTTGTGGCTTCATGCAGGTTTTTGTCAGCGCGTTTTTCACTTCAATATTTGAGTGACGTTAACCGGAAAAAACTGTACAGGGACCTGTGTGATGTTGTTCTTCCCGTGCCTTTATATCGGTCTCTCTACAGAGCTAGCCATGGGCACAATGTTCTGAAGCGCGTTAAGGCGATGCTAGTACCGTCAGGCGCTAAGACGTTCTTTTTTGAATTGCACTCCGGAACGCTGACCGTCAAACCGTGGCTGGCTGAAAGAAGTTTCTTTGTTCCTTGGGACACTCATTGTACAATTTGCAGGCAGGAGGAGACAATTGAACATGTTTTTCTGCATTGTTGGGATGCCGTTTTCCTCTGGGATGTGCTCCAGCGCACAATCAAAAAGGATTTCCCCCTAGATGCGTATGGGATTCGCTACTTGCCAATAGAAAGTGATGATGGTACCCCATTCGATGTGATCATGCTTATGGCCCTGCATAGCATTTGGAAATGTAGAATTGCGGTAAGGCATGCCGATCTCGATGCAAGAGCGGCTCGCCAGTATTTCAAAGAAAGCATACGGAACTTTGTAGAGGAACAAAAGTTGCTGGAGTGCATCCCAGAGTGGTTGCCACGAGTGGAATTATTATTGGCGATAAGGGAATTTTAGCACAAGCGCAGCCGCGCAAGTTCTGCGGTTGTTTTCAACATATTGTGAGTGTGCCTTTTGATTATTTGTGAATGTGAAATTTTTATCCGGGCCAACGACCGGCAATAAAAAAAAAAAAAAAAAAACTCGTGGCTCAGTGGTAACGTCTCCGTCTCACACTCCGGAGACCCTGGTTCGATTCCCACCCAGCCCATCTTGGAAGTTGCTTTTTATTTATGAAGTGCCTGCCGTGATTTATCGCTCACGGCCAACGCCGCGGACGCCGACACCGACGCCGACGCCGACGACACCGGCTTTTCTGCGACACGAGCTCCTTAACGCTATCGCGTTAATATAAAAAGTATTGCACCCTTGCCTGTAAAAAAGATTATAGCACAGGCACTAGGTTACAATATGTTGAGGTACGGCATTACAGTTTTTGGCTTTTGTTCGGATCGTTGGAGATGCAGGGTTGACCGGATTATAAAAAACATTCTTAAAGATGTTGCGTACAATTCCCCAATAGTAAGATCTGCTAACATCTTCCGTGAACTTGGTCTACCAAACTCCCATTTATTACTTATAGATAGAGTAGTTAAACATTTCTGGAATTCCGCTTTCAAACAAAAATGTGCCGCCGCAAGAGAGCTTAGAAAACACGTCCGTTATGGTTTAACTCTATTATGCGCCGTACCTCGTTCAGCCACAAGGTATGGCGCGGCCAAACGCTGTGCTTATGCGCTTGACATATTTAACAAATTACCAGAAGAAATTTTTAACGCGACATCAAAAAGCATGCTCAAACACTTCTTAAAGCAGCTACAGTAAAATTACCCTCTTGACCATTTTTTTTTTGCATCGCAATAGTTACCTCTTCAACTTTTGTTATATGTAGATAACCAAATGTTATCTTGTTCTTTTCAATTTTTGCCTTTCGTTTTCTTTAATTAATTAACTTATTTATTTATTCTTCATTTCTCATCAATTTATGGATATCTTTTGCTTTGTCTATCACATTCATTGGCGCGGTCCTACAAGCCAACGCAGGCTTAGACCGGCCTGCTTGAGTTGTTTTGTGTATTTTGTGGTAATAAACCTTATTATTATTATTATTATTATTATTATTATTATTATTATTATTATTATTATTATTATCGGCGTTATTGGAATTCATACTTCTCAGTAAAATATAATGCTAATCGGAATTTGCGAAAGGCCATTTTATATGATGTACCTCGGAGCTTAATAAGGTATGGAAAGGCAAGACGGTGTGCTCATGCGCCTGACATTTTTAATGTGTTACCAGAAGATTTTGCTGTAACCTCCATGGCTAACCTAAAGATACATTTGAGAACATTGTGTTGATTGTTGTATTCTTCTGTAGTTGTGGTTAAAAGTATGAGAATATATATTTTAGTTTTGTTTCCTTAGAGTTAGCATTGATGTCCTTGGTACTGGTTTTGTGATTGCTTTGTCTTTCTATTTCTACAGATGAAGCTATTGTTCGTTTCAATCAGTATCCAGCTTCTTGCCATTTTGTTACCTCTGCCTGAACTGCCGCGCCCAGTCACTTAAACCTCCTGTTGCCTTTGACGGGCCTAAACTTCTGTGTATCCTCTACAAAGTGGCAATATTATATTATTATTATTATTATTATTATTATTATTATTATTATTATTATTATTATTATTATTATTATTATTATTATTATTATTATTATAGTTGTCTGCCAGTGCTGCCGACTGCTGTCTAGTTATGTTGTACCTTGTGCTGATGTGATAGGTATTTAGCGAACAGTATATTCAGCCTTGCCTATTTTTTTGTGTGTGTGACCATGCCTGACCGAACCAAATTCCAATCGTGCTCGAAGAAGCTGCTAGGTGATGATAGATTCCTGACATGTTTGGATTGCAAACTAGGCTATCACCTTGGCAAAAACTGTTCGGGTGTGGCTGAAAATACGTTTGCATCAATGGGCATGGTAAAAAGAGGGGCCTGGAAATGTAAGCAATGCAGAACACCTGCAAGCGATAGCAGCATATTGACAGCCCATAATCCTGAAGGAACAGCAGTGGTTGGTAATTCTGGCTCTTTCGGAAAGGAATTAAATGCTCTCAGAGAAGAACTAAGGGGTATTAAGGACATGATGGTTGTTTTTTTTTGCCTCTCCGAGAAAAGCCCGATGAGCTCTTAGCTCTGAAACCAAAAATAGATGAAGTGCTATCCGTGAAAGACACTGTAGTTGTACGGCAAAACTCTGTACAGTTTCTGTCTTCAGCCTATGACACTGTTGTGATACAGACAAAAGAGTCTTACTCGGCCTTGAAAATCCTAGAAACTAAAGTTGTGTCGCTGACAGAAACGGTGAATACCCAATTCACTGAGATTGAATGGCTGTGAGCAGTATAACAGACTATCGAACCTTGAGCTACACGGGCTTCCATTTTCACCGGGAGAAAACTTGCGAACTGCTATCGCGTATGTCGCACAGAAGCTAGAAACAGTAGATTTTGAAGCCCGTGACATAGTTGCGATCCACCGTCTGCCTGCCAGAAAAGGTACAACGCTCATCGTGCTCATTAGATGTTCGTCCCCGTTTTTGTGGCACACTTGGCTGGCGGCTCGTGGCAAACTTTGTGTCTCGGCAGAGAAAAAAAAAACGTACGTGCTACGTATCTCAATGAAAACCTGGCCCAAGCTACTAAGGAACTTTTTTTGGAAAACTCGATCTAAAGGCAAATAAGACAGCTATAAGTTTCTCTGGGTAAGGAAATCAAAGATCTTTGCACGAAAGGAAGACGGAGGCCCTGTCATCAGGATTGCCTCAGTCTCTGACATCGATAAGATGCTTTAAACTCATGGCGATAAACTATATTTCCCTCCCGGGCTTCGATTCATTGGGATCTATTTTCGAATCGAATACTGTGATAAGCCTTCTTTTTCAGTCATTAACATAAACATGAGAAGTATCAGAAAATACTGGGATCAGTTCCTTATCGATGTTGCTGACGTCATGGCATTAGTGGATGCATTTATACTGTCGGAGGTAAATGTTCAAGATGATATGTCGCAGCTTCATCTACCGAATTACCAAGAACACTTTTTTACAAGAACGGCAAGGAGAGGTGGTGGAATAGCAGTATTCATCAAGTCTAAATGGGTAACTACAATTACCGCGTTTACTTTTACAGGGGTGGAAAGCCTAGCCTTCCGCTTAGAAAATTCTAACGTGGCTTTGTTGTTAGCTGCGATTGATCGTCGCCCTCCGAACATGTGCAAACATTTTTGAATGAACTAAAGCAAAGCCTCAGTTGCCTACCTCCTAATTCGAACGTTTGTCTCGACGGAGACATACATACATAAATATAGACATAGACATAGACATAGACATATTAAACTCGGAGAAAGCCATGGTTACCAATTACTTGAACATCTTAGCTAACTATGGCATTGAGTCGGTTTTTAACGAGTCTACACGAGAGGAGCTTCTTTTGTCTCGTGTTATGACTTCCTGAATCGACCACGTGATGGTCCGTTCAATAGATTTTTCGAATATCAATTCCGTCCGAGTGACAAAACAGCTGGCAGACCACTATTTTAGAGGATGCCAGCTTTCATTCCCAAGTTCCCAGCAATCCCAAAGTAGTGAATCCCAATACATTGAAATATTTGATTGCTTGAAATTCGACCGACTAGTTTACCACTATGACTGGAAAGTAATGTTAACAAATAGCTGTCCGAAGAATTTTAAGAATTTTATAGCGGTGATTTCTAAATTAAAGAAGGCGTGTAGAAAAACAGTCTTGGTCCGAAACCGAAGACCATACCTAAACTGGCTGAGCAATGGGATAATAAAAGCTACTGAAGAAAAGGAAAACTTGTGGAAGCGGTGTCAACAGCCGCCTGATGATGAAACACTAAAATGTCTGTATCGAGAAGCCCGGAACAAAGTTACAACACTGATGCGCTGTTCTAAGAGGAACTACTATCGTAATAATTTTTTTCTTCGCGTTATAAACCCGCTAAATGTGGTCCCTGGTAGATGAGCTTCGAGGCTCTTATCCAGGTACGTATTTGGAATCGATGACAAAAAGTTTCAGATCTATCAATGAAAATCTGGTGGGCAGCTTCAATGATTTCTTTTCTTCGGTTTGCGCTCATAATAATGGATCCACTGATCCTGTTGGTCTCAACGGTGGTCTTAATTCAATACTAGATTCGGCATTTCTTCCACCAATAGCTAAAGAAGACTTATATCGATTGTTGCATCGGTCTGGAAAAAGCCGTGCTGTCGGACTTGATGGCATATCAGCAGAAGACATATGTCGCAACGTCAGAGTTCTGGCCGATCCGATTCTTTTTATCTTTAATAGAATCCTTGATAACTTGCATAATACCAGACGCACGGAAGAGAGCACGAGTGATACCGATAATTAAATGCCGAGATGCTTCGAAGCCAGAGAACTATCCCCCCATCTCTGTTCTTTCTTTCTTAGCGCAACTGTTAAGAAGAAACGTGCTTGAAATGATTGAGGGGTTCGTTTTAAAACAAAACATCTTATCATCTTCCCAGTATGGCTTCGTGTCTGGTAGAAGCACGCATGCGCTTTTTGAAGAAATGTCGTACCTTCTATATGAAACATTTCAACTTACCCAGGTAGCCTGCGGGCTTTTTTTAGATATATCTAAGGCTTTCGATTCGGTAAGTCAGAGTATTCTATGTGCAAAACTACACAATTACGGGTTTCGGGGACATTTCCAAGCATTTAGGCAAAATTACTTGGTAAATCGGTCTCAGATTGTATGAATTGGCGACCAAAGGAGTTCTTTGCGGTTTCTTAACTGAGGGGTTCCACAGGGTTCCGTTTTGTCTCCGCTTCTATTTAATTTGTACGTTTGTGACTTGGCACAGGTAACTACTTCATGTACGATTTTCCAGTATGCAGATGATACGTTGCCTGTTTCTAAGCACATGCAGTACGAAGCAGCTGTCACTTTACTTACGCGACATATAAAATGTGATGAACTGGTTTGAAAAAAAGACATATAACCGTCAGTGGTCGGAAAACTCGATTAGTATGTCTCAGAAATTCGTTAAAGGCTCTTGCAACAAGTCAACATGTCTTCCTTCATGGTTCTGATTGTTGAGACTGCGTTTGCGCCCCAGTACAATATGCGGATAGTGTCAAGTACCTCGGAGTATACTTTGAGACTGACCTATCATGGAATATTCAAATGGCTCGAATTTGTGCGCGATTACGTAATGTTGCATGTGTCCTTTACCGTATAAGGAGTTATGCACCTACCAAGATTAAAAAAGTGATAGTGCATGCTTTAGGCTACTCGCATATGAGGTACGGCATTTGCTGTTTTTTATTAATTGCAGTGGATTTTTGAAACATAAAATTGACAGCCTATTAAAGCGTACTAAAGAGTGTTGCGTACAAACAAACCACGGATAACTTATTTCGAGATTTAGAAATGTCCCGATTTCGAGTCTTTGTTTCGTTCGACAATTGTGATGTATTATTTCTGGAGCAATGTTTTCCGAGAACCTGTACATAAAAGTGTTGCTTTGCATAGACATCCCAGATATGCAGTTCCTCGGACAAGAACTCGTTATGGGAAGGGACAAAGGAGGTACTATATCCCCCATGTGTTTAATAACCTTCCCAGTGCTGTACTGGATCAGAGAAATTTGTCGCGATTTAAAAGAGGCCCTCAAGAGAATGATAGAAATTTTCACATGTATAAAGCCTATTTTGTTGTAGTGTGATCTCTGCCAAAATGAATGTAACACTGTTTCCGCTGTTGTCACCATTTTTTTCCCTTTCTTTGTTCTCGATAGGTTGTAACTTTGTTTACATATTGTGCCATGTTTACTCAGTTCTAATGGCTCTTGTGTGCTACGTGTTTTCATTTGAACATTAAGTGTTGTTTGCTAGGCATGTTTACCTGAGAAGCCTGTGATACGTTTTTCTTATTTCTTATTATTTGTTTTTCAGCTTGACATTTAGTTTGTCTTTCATAAGCTTACATAATGCATTGCCCTGACTGCCAGTTTCTGGCATACAAGCCCACAGAAGGCTTCGGCAGACCTAGAAAATTTATATGTACAAATTGATTATTATTATTATTATTATTATTATTGCAATCAAAAATACAAAACGACATAAGCTGGCCGGTTTAAGCCTCAGTTGGCTTGTAGAACCGTGCCTACGAATATCGTACGCATGGCGAAATGAAATACTAGATGGGACATGCAGAATAAATAAAATGAATTACAAAAAAATGGAGAACAAGATAACGTTTCGTTATTCGACTTAGAACGAAGGAAGTTGAAGTAAATATTATGATGCAAAAATGTTGTTGAGGTTAATTTCACCATGGCGGCTTTAATATTTCTTTCAGGGTGCTTTTCGATATCGCATTAAAAATGTCATCCGGTAATTTGTTAAATATGCCCACCACATATGCAAAGCATCAGGGGGGCACTATACCTTGTGGCTGAATGAGGAACTACATAGCGGATGTGTTTTCTAAGTGCTCTTGTGGCGGCACTTTTTTGTTTGAATGCGGAATTCCAGAAAGGTTTGACAACTGTTCGAAATTCAAATTGATTTATTGAAATTGATTTATTCATTGTATATTACTGTGTATAAAAAACAATAATATACAGAAGGAAGTCCCATAGTCAATTACTGTATCTTGACCGCCTGTTATTTATAAATATGGTTTTTCTAAGCAACAAGGAGCACCACATTAAAATCATATATAAAAAAACATGGAAGAAAGTAACTAATGGAGAATACAAAACAAGATACACTTGTGCAGTTAGGAGTTACAAGAAATCTAACGGAAGAAATTCTGCAATCGCAAGGAGCAAATGCAGTTAAACTAAATGAAGTAAACGAAATTTACAGTAACGGACAAAACATTTCACCCAAACATGCAACAATACAAGCACCAAAAAAAAAAACTTCAAAACAAATATGACCATTACTAAAAAAGAAACGTTCCGGAACCGCGAAATATTTGAATTAATAAGGGTGAAAAAAAAAGAAAAAAAGTTAATGTTAAATACTTTCTATTAGAAGAAATTTTTTCAGATGTTTTTTTTTTTTAATATGGATGTTGAACGCGAAGTCCTGACGCGAAGTGGTATGGAATTCCAAAATGAAGAAGCTGAGAAATGAACTGATTGTTTGCCATTGTTGGTGCGCATCTGAGGTAAAATGAGATTATGGTTTAAAGCAAATGTAGTGGTATTATCCTTTATCAGGCATGTTTTAGGAACTACACATGCACGAACTGGATTATTCAATAACTTGAAGATAAATATACAACACGGTTTCTTTGACAGAGAGAAGGTTATGTAGCAATGGGAGAGCGCTAGTATTATATTGCATAAACATGACTGTTCTAATTGCGTGGTCTTGTAACGTTTGAAGTGAAGGGAGGTGAGTAGTATATGCATTTACCCAACATATTAACGAGTAGTTAATGTGTGATTGTATAAAAGCGTAGCGAGACAAGTGTAGCACGATTAAATAATTTGCTGGCTCTGATCAGTAACCGAATGTCGTAAACAAGTTTCTTTTCATTATCCGAGACATGATAATTAAATTTGAGGTTAGACTCTAGTTCTACTCCGAAGAATGAGCAATGAGTGCTAGAAGGGATTAAATGGGAAGCAAGATTCAGCAATGGAACTGAACAATATGGTTACTGGGGGGAAATAAATATGATAAACTTGCTTTTCGTGAGATTAATCACAAGATTATTATTGATACGCGAGTTTGTAACCTTAACTAAGTCATTATTGAGCTTAGTAACCAAATACGAAATATTTTTATCGTAGTGAATAATGGTTGTGTCGTCGGCGTGCATTACAGTGTGAGGATGTTAGACAGTCAGGCAGATCGTTAATGTAAATTAATAATAATAAAGGTCCGTGAATAGAACTTTGCGGTACCCCTAGGTTAGCAACCTTAGCTCCGAAAAAATTCGAAATTTTTACTATGTTATGTCTATCCTGCGCGTAGGTTAGTAGTAACATTAGTGCTGGCCCAGTTATGCCTAAAGCTTCTTATATTAAAAACAAAATGTGATGGTTAACAGTGACAAAGGCTTTCGTAGGATCAATAAGAACTGAAGTGGCAAAATACCCTTTACCAATAGCTTCCTTTAAGCGATCCTTTGGAGAGATAAGAGGAAGGTCGGTCGAATAGCTAGGATGAAAACCATACTGAGAATTGGAAAGAATATTAAATATAGTCAGATAATTGGTTATTCGAGTAACACTCAACTTGTAAGTCACTTTACTAAAAAATGGCAGTATATATATTGCGCGGTAGTTTGTTAGTGATGAATGATCGCCTCTCTGAAAAGCTGGAATTAAGTTTGCTCGTTTCAGCTCAGATGGGAAAATGCCGGTACTTAATATTAAATTGATAATAAAAGAAAAGACATCCCATATGAGATGTGCAACTAGCTTTAAGTTACTAGGATGAATATTATCAAGACCGGTACTGGTTACTTTCGGCGTGCGAATGACATCAAGAACCTTATGGGGAGTTCTAGGGTAAAGAAAAAGTGATTGCGGTACACGTTTCAGTTACAAAGAACGGCTACTCATATCTGGTTTGTCGGGAAGAAAGGCATCGCTGAACGCTCTTGCTATCGCAAATGGTTGATCGTACGCAATGTGATCGTTTGTGGTGGTATCGGTAAATGAGAGATGTTCCTTTCTCCGCAAAACAAGTTTAATACTTGCCAGTTTTTTCTTGAGTTGCTAACAGACTGACCAAGTTTGTGCTCGCAGCGGGTCTTCCTTGCATTCTCTATTTTGCAGCATGAGTGCGTTGCAATTTGTTTTGTATCGTGCAAAGAGGGCGACATTAAAAGGTTGCCTTTTAGCTTTTTTTACACAGGTTGTCACGTTTCCGCATTATGGCTAGAATGCTTTCATTGCTTTCATTGATTACGAGAAAGCATTTGATTCAGTCGAAACTTCAGCAGTCATGCAGGCATTACGGAATGAGGAAGTAGACGAGCCGTTTGTAAAAATAATGAAAGATATCTGCTGCATCCTTCTTTATTGTTTCAGTTTCGTTTCTTTCACTGTACATATCGTCATCGTCATTCAATATGCTTTGCTACATAAGTGGCTTTCCTGTGACGAATAAAGGGGAATGTACAAACTGCGCTTGCGGGGTCCAGTGCCATGCGTCTAGTCTTAATCAGACACCACATATTGGCGACGAGGGTCAGTATCGGAGCCATGCCGCTCGGGTGTTTTCCAGCACCGCCCCCTTTCTTGCCTGCACCAGCTGACCCGGCTGTGCCTTGGCAGCAGTAGAAACGCGTATTCCTGAATTTCCTGGAGGCCAGCGGCGGCGATGAACTGCAGCCCAAGCGTTGCAGGGCAATTCTGCTAAACTAGCTCGGGGTTGAAGGTCAGCGAATATTCTACAGCATCCTTGCACAAGGAGCAGACGTGACCGCGGACGCCAAAGCCGAGGATAAGGTGGACCACTTCAAGGATGCGCTTGCTGCACTTGACACGCATTTCGCAAGCGCTACGAATGATTTGGTGGCGCGGCGCCGGTTTCGCCAAAGAGGACAACTGCCTGGTGAGACCGTTCAAGCATTTACAAACAGTCTTCGGGACCTTGCGTCTACTTGCAATTTTGGCAGTGCTACCAATAGCATGATTCGAGACCAATCACTGCAAGGCACTTCGTCACGAACAACGCGTGAACGCATGCTTTTGAAGGGTCTTCGCTTACGCTGCAGCGAGCAAGCAAATTGAGCAAACGCAACAAGAGCTCGGGGAATTGGCGCATAGCTCTGTGAACAAGATTAAAGATGTGCGAAAAAGGTCAGACTCTGAGCAAGGAAGCTGTTACAGGTGCGGCTCGTCATAGCATATGGCTAACTGTAGTGCATGTCCGGCGTGGAACAAGGGTTCCCACTCATGTGGAAAAATTTGCCACTTTTCAAGCATGTGCAAACCGACGAAAAAGAAATATCCCATTCGAAAGCCCGAGAAGGTCAACGCCGTCACGGTCCTTCCAGTCGGTGAGCGTAATGCCTTGGCAAAAGATATTCGAGCCAGCATTTCTATCGGAAACATAAGATTGTCGTTGATTGTCGACACGGGCGCTACGGTTTCTCTGCTCAGTGAAGAGCACTGCCACAAATATCTAGCCAACAGCTACCCGTTGCGACCGCCGACTGCCAATTTGTATAACTATTCGGGAGAACAAATAAAGTTAACAGTTGCTTTCTTGCTGACGTATCTTACAAGGGAAACAAAGCCAGTGTGCTATTTCAGGTCACAACCAAGGGCACATCGCTGCTGGGGCTTGATGCCGTTCGGAGACTGGGAATCGCTATCAACGGCTCAACCTTGAATTGCTGCCAGGTGTCTTGCCCTGACTCACTGCCTTCAGCATTCATGCACCAGTTTGCGTACGTGTTCACGGAACAGTTACGGCATGTCAAAGACTTTATCTGTGAAACCAGTCATTGCGAAGCTCCAACGCCTGCCGCTCACGCTACGGCAACAGGTGTCGGTGGAGATACGTCCGCTGGCTGAGGATATTGACACGTGTACTTATCTTTAACGGGAAACCACGTTTCGCCGCCTAACAAATGTAATCGCACAGCGTGGGACGCGCCTGCATGTATCCGAAGTTTCTAGAAAGTTATCCATGCTTTTATCCGCTTTCTGTTGTCGCCGAACCTCATGTTATCTCATTTCATCACCTGACGCGAATGGTGTAGAACTTTGTCGAAGGAACGCGGGTCCGAACGATTAGTCTGGAACATTCGACGACTGCTCTATAAAAGCCGACGCGCTTGACCCGCTGATCAGATTTCCGACGATCGCCGACCGTGTTCGCCGCCATCGTTGTGCTATAAGCGTAGTCTGTTTTTGTTGGCACAGGTTCGCCCAATAAAAGCTAGTTTTGTATTCCACCGCATTGCTGCTTTCTTCACCGTCACTACGACGTGACATCTGGTGGAGATGCTTGTGCGTTCATGTACCGAACGCCCCCGCAAAGCCGCGATCCAAGCCCGAAGCCCGAGGACAGAACCAACATCGCCCAAGACCAGCGTGCTAACGGCAGACTGCAAGGACTGCCCCCAGAGCGCGGACTTCTACATGAGACGACAAAGATGATCGTGGTCAAGACAACACCAATGGCTGCCCCAGCGTCCCCCGTTATCCTACAACAACCTCGGGACCCACCGACCTTCCATGGAGCAGCGACTGAAGAGCCGGAATCTTGGCTGGAGACCTACGAACGAATCGCGACTATAAACAACTGGGACCTCGCCGACAAGCTGCGGCATGTCTACTTTGCCTTAGGAGACACCACCAGAACTTAGTTTGAGAACAGGGAGTCGACCTTGACAACGTGGGACCTCTTCTGTAGCGGCTTCCTGCGCACCTTTACAAGCGTCGTGCGCAAGGAAAGGGCCGAAGCTATGCTGGACGCCCAAGTGCAGCTACCAAACCAGAACGTTGCCATCTTTACGGAAGAAATGAGCAGTTTGTTCCGCCACGCCGACCCGGATATGGCCGAGGAGAAGAAAGTCCGCCTACTGATGTGTGGTGTAAAGGAGGAACTTTTCGCCGGAAAGGTAAGAAGCCCACCGAAGACCGTCGAAGAGTTTCTTCGCGAGGCGACGAACATTGAGAAGACACTCGAGATCAGAAACCGGCAATTCGATCGCCGCACGAACAATACAAACTACGCCGGGGTTCAATTACTGGCTACCGACGATCTACGCGAGATTATCAGAGTGGTCATACGGGAGGAGCTCCAGAATTTCTACCCAAGGACGCAGTCCCAAGTGGATCCAATCGCTGAAGTCGTCAAAGCAGAGGTTCAGCGATCGCTTGGAGTCCCTGAGGTGCAACCACGATCACCGCAACCTCAGCCGGAAACGATGACCTAGACCGCCGTCGCCCGCCGTCAAGGTCCCCCTCCGCGACAACGCCAGAGCCCTGTAACGCCGATATTCCGTCGTCCACCGCCGCCGCCTCCAGCCCGCCCACCCGTCGCACAGCGCAGCTACGCGAGGAAGACGGACATTTGGCGAGCCCCCGACAACCGCCCGCTCTGCTACCACCATGTGTACCGCCGATGCCCATCCCGCGACCTGGGATTGTGAGGGTTCGCCGTCGATGCACCGCGCCCTCGGGAAGGTGAGCGCCCTCGTGACATCGCTTACTACCTCGCCGCTACTCAGTGGAGCCCTCGACGACCGTCCCGTTCGCCGTCACCAGGCCGCTACCTGTCGCCGCAACGCCGACCATACACTGGCCCGGCCCGGGGCCGGTCAGCGAGCCCATATCCGGAAAACTAAAAGCAGCAACCGATGGAGGTGCGGTTGCTGTTCGTCGAACTGACGAAGATCCTCCGCCGCCGACGAAGACGACGAAGAGACCATCTCGACAACATAATAACGACACGCCGCCGTCCCGACGAAGTCAGGAAGCCAAGACTACACCGACGAAAGACGACGCGACGACGCGACATTCCAGCTTCAGTTCAACACGACGCAGCTGTCATCCGACGCCAAGACCTAATTGCAATGCCAGACAAAGAACCACCGACCTCGACGTGCTTCTCGACGGCCACGCAATCACCGCTTTAGTGGACACAGGAGCCGATTTCTCCGTCATGAGTGGACCCATCGCCGCGCAGTTGAAGAAAGTTAAAACTGCATGGGAAGGCCCTCAAATTCGGACCGCTGGAGGACACCTCATCACGCCAACTTGAATCTGCACGGCAAGAATAACCATTCATGACCGGACTTACCCTGCCATCTTCGTTATCCTCCAACAGTCTTCACGAGACGTCATTCTCGGTACGCACCTCCTGGACCAACACGGCCCAATCATCGACCTGAAGTCGAAGTCAATAACGCTGTCGGAAGATAAAGCGATGCCGCCGGAGAGCCCTCGTAGTCACCACGCCTTGAGTGTGCTCCAAAATCAAGTGAGCATACCACCTCGCTCCAGCAGTGTTATTTCGATCGGCACCGAAACACCCGCTGACGTAGAAGGCGTCATCGAAAGCGACAACGTCTACTGCTAGACCGTGAAATTTGCGTCACAAGAGGGATCGCTCCACTGCATGGAGGGAAAACCGAAGTGTTGCTGACAAACTTCAGCCCGGAGTTCGAGCACATCAACAAGGGCACGACGATTGCGTACATCGAGGAAATTCTGGAAACCAGTAACGCGTTTTTCCTCTCGGATTCCGCCGCATCTACCCCGACGACCATGGTTCCCGAACCAGACTACGACATTAATCGAAGTCTCCCCGCGATTAAGCAACAGCAGCTTAGAAGTCTGCTCCGACGATACAAAGGCTGCTTTTCGACGTCATCGAGGATTCGACAAACAGCAGTCGCCAAGCATCGCATAATCACCGACGAGTGCGGTCGACCACTCCGCCAGAGCCCTTACCGAGTTTCGCCGCTAGAACGTAAAGCTATAAGAGAACAAGTCGACGAAATGCTGCGCGACGACATCATCCAGTCGTCGAAAAGCCCGTGGGCATCCCCTGTTGTCCTGGTGAAGAAAAAGGACGGAACCCTACATTTCAGCGTCGATTAGCGTCGTCTGAACAAGATCACGAAGAAGGACGTATACCCCCTCCCACGGATAGACGACGCATCGGATCGGCTCTGCAACGCTAAATACTTCTCGTAGATGGACCCGAAGTCTGGCTATTGGCAAATAGAAGTCGACGAAAGAGATCGCGAAAAGACCGCCTTCATTACCCCAGACGGCCTCAACGAGTTCAAGGTTATGCCATTTGGACTGTGCTCTGCGCCTGCAACATTCCAGCGCGTCATGGACGCGGTGTTAGGAGGATTGAAGTGGCAGACCTGTCTCGTTTATTTGGATGACGTCGTCGTCTTCGCCGGAAATTTCGACGATCAACTTAGGCGGCTTGCAACAGTACTAGATGCCATCAAGTCATCAGGGCTTACTCTGAAGCCAGAAAAGTGCCGCTTCGCTTACGATGAGCTTATCTTCCTAGGCCACGTCATCAGCAAGTCTGGATTCCGCCCCGGCCCGCATTCAAAGTGGTCAGCGACCATCACGCGTTGTGTTGGCTAGCTAACTTAAAGGACCCTTCAGGACAGCTGGCACGGTGGAGCCTCAGACTACGAGAATACGACATCACTGTAACGTACAAATCCGGACGAAAACATTCAGATGCCGATTGCCTATCACGCGCCCCCATTGACCCGCCGCCACAAGATGACGAGGATAACGACGCCTACCTTGGCATAATAAGCGCGGAAGACTTCGCCGAACAACAACGAGGGGACCCGGAGCTAAAAGCCCTAGTCGAGTATTTGGAAGGGCACACCGACGCTGTCCCTAGGGGATTTAAGTGTGGATTATCTTCGTTCACGCTTCAAAACAACCTACTCGTGAAGAACTTCTCACCAGTCTGCGCCTCACCAGTGCGCGCCAACTATCTTGTTGTTCTGTCGGCGCTGCGTCCAGATGTACTGCACGCCCTACATGACGATCCCACCGCTGGGCACCTTGGTTTCTCCTGAACGCTATCGAAGATGCAAGAAAGGTATTACTGGCCGCACCTAACCGCTGATGTCTCCCGTTACGTCAAGGCATGCCGAGACTGTATAGCGACGCAAGACACTTCCGACAAGGCCAGTGGGATTACTACTGCCGATCAAGCCTCCTTACAGACCTTTTCAGCAGATCGGGATGGACTTGTTAGGACCGTTTCCGACATCAACATCCGGAAATAAGTGGATCGTCGTGGCGACGGACTATCTCACCCGCTTCGCCGAAACTAAAGCTCTACCGAAAGGCAGCGCAGCCGAAGTGGCGAAATTTTTCGTCGAGAACATCCTGTTGCGACATGGTGCCCCAGAAGTCCTCATCACCGACAGAGGAACGGCCTTTACAGCAGAGCTCACCCAAGACATTCTGATATGCAGCCAGACAAGCCACAGGAGGACAACTGCCTACCATCCGCAGACGAATGACCTCACGGAGCGCCTGAAGAAGACCCTCGCCGACATGCTAGCAATGTACGTGGACGTCGAGCACAAGACGTGGGATGCGGTCCTGCCGTACGTAACATTCGCTTACAACACGGCGGTGCAAGAAACAACACGGATCACTCCATTTAGGCTGGTTTACGGCAGGAACCCGACGACGACGCTCGACGCCATGCTGCCGCACGTCACTGACGAGGAAGATCTTGACGTTGCTACCTATCTCCAGAGCGCCGACGAAGCCCGACAGCTCGCCCGCCTGCGAATCAAGAACCAGCAGAAGACCGACAGCCGACACTACAACCTCCGACGACGCTTCGTCGAGTACCAGCCCGGTGACCGTGTTTGGGTTTGGACCCCTATACGCCGACGAGGACTGAGCGAGAAGCTTTTGCGTCGCCATTTCGGACCGTACAAGATCATCCGACGTATTGGCGCACTGGACTATGAGGTCGTGCCAGACGGCATTTCTCTATCACAGCGGCGCCGCTCACGACCTGCAATAGACCACGTTGTGCGACTCAAGCCGTACTACCAGCGTTAATTAACTTTGGGGCTTCGCGTAACTGACCTTTGGACTTTGTTTCTTTTCGTTGTTTTGTTACTTATGTTTAATAACTGTCCTTTTGTGTTTCGCTCTCTCATATTTGTAGCATCGGGACGATGCTTTCTCAAGAGGGGGGTATTGACACGTGTACTTATCTTTATCGGGCGACCACGTTTCGCCGCCTAACAAATGTAATCGCACAGCGCGGGACGCGCCTGCATGTATCCGAAGTTTCTGGAAAGTTATCGATGCTTCTATCCGCTGTCTGTTGTCGCCGAACCTTATGTTATCTGATTTCATCACCTCACGCCTATGGTGTACAACTTTGTGGAAGGCACGCGGGTCCGAACGATTAGTCTGGAACATTCGACGACTGCTCTATAAAAGCCGACGCGCTTGACCCGCTGATCCGATTTCCGACGATCGCCGACCGTGTTCGCCGCCATCGTTGTGCTATAAGTGCAGTCTGTTTTTGTTGGCACAGGTTCGCCCAATAAAAGCTAGTTCTGTATTCCACCGTATTGCTGCTTTCTTCACCATCACTACCACGTGACAATATAACTGAACCTGTCGACGCATCGGAGTGGATTTCACCGAGCGTCGTCGTGAGGAAGGACAGTTTAATTAGGCTGTGTGTGGACTTACGTGAAGTGCACAAGTCAGTAATTGTCGATGCTTTTCCTCTCCCGCATACAGAGGAACTGCTTCATGAACTAGCCGGAGGGACGTGCTTCTCTAAGCTCGACTTAGCGTCGGCACACCACCAGCTAGAACTGACTCCGAAATGTCGGGGACTAACCACCTTTATCGCACACCAAGGGTTGTTTCGTTTTAAGAGAGTGTGTTTCGACCTTGCATCTGCCCCTTCAGCCTTTCAGAGAATGATGCAGCATATTTTAAAGGATCGTAAAGGTGTACTTTGTTACAGTTATGTGACTGTGTGGGGCAAGACACGTGAGGAGCACCACAAGAATCTACACCAGGTGCTAAAAGGCATCAGTGATCCAGGTATGAAGCTCAACCAGAAATGCACATTTTCTGTTTCAGAACTATCCTTTTTAGGGCATACGGTGAGCACAAAAGGGCTCACACCCTTTCAGTCTAAGGTTCGAAGTGCCTGCTCCTCACGATGTTGCCACTTTGAGGTCATTTTTGGTTCTCGCTGGTTACTGTGCTCGGTTTGTGCCGCGATTTGCTGATCTCGTCGAGCAGCTTAGAAGGCTCCTGCGGTCTGGTCAACAGTTCACGTGACATGATGAGGCTGTGCGTAGCTTCCAGCTTGTTATCTTGAAGCCCAGTCTACAAATGTTAAAGCCTAACCTTGATGTAATTATTACGACAGGTGCTTCTGATGAGGGTCTGGGAGCAGTTCTTCAGCAACGTGATGGTGACAGCATACACACGGTGGCCTTCGCATCGCGTGCCCTGACTCCTGCTGAGCGGAAGTACTACGCTGGGGAACGCGAGGCCCTTGCTTGTCTCTTCGCGTGCAAGCGCTGGCACGTATATTTGTGGGGTAGAAAATTTTTGTTGCGTACGGACCATCAGGCACTGCTGGCGTTACTTTCAGCTGCTGGTACAGGACGCCGACCTTTGCGTATATCTATATGGTCAGCTCGACTTTTGTATTATAACTTCGACATAGAGTATCAAAATGGATCGCAAAATGGTCGTGGCCGATGCGCTTTCACGCCTACCTCTTGACTGTGATTCGCAGCAGACGATGCAGGAAGAAATTGTGTCCGTTGTATCAGAGTGCATAACAAAGGAACGGCTGCAGGTGGCCACTGCTGCAGACAGCACACTGCAACAGGTTGTTGTACACGTGGTACATGGTTGGGTGCCTAGAAAAAGAAATAATGCCATACTTTAACGTGTGGCAAGAGCTTTCTTTCGTTGATGGCCTTTTGATGAATTGAGTGATCATGACGAGTGAATTAACCTCACTCATTATTGGTTTTGCACACGAAATTCACCCAGGAATTCTGAAGACGAAGCAGAGATTACGTGATCTTTACTGGTGGCCGCGTTTGAACAAACAGGTAGAAGCAACCTATTTTTGTCATATCTGCCAGGCCGCGGACAAGTTCGCCAAACCGTCGTTTGCACCACTGCAGCCGGTGAAGTTTACAGCGCTACCATGGCACAAGTTAGCAATGGATATAGCGAGACCGATTGACTGGGCGCCTTCAAACTGTAGGTACATAATATCGCTGATCGATTTATCGCTGCTCGATTTTCATTCCAAGAGGCCTGAGGTTGCTTTTTCGTCTACAGTGACGTCACAGAGTGTGGTCGATTTTTTGCAGACTGTGTTCTGCCGAGAAGGCTATCCGGAAAAAATTGACACAGGTGATGGGCCTCAGTTTAGGTCGCAATTGTTTGAAAAATTCTTGAGAGAGAGGGTTATTGCGCATCGTTGTTCTTCTCTGTACTAACTATCCACAAGGAAACGGCGCGATTGAACGCTTTAATCTCGTACTGAAAGATTTCATGCAGGTTGCACGATTAGAACAACGGCCCCTCCAGGCTGCTGTGGTTGACTATGTCGCCATATATAGGTCGACGCCGCACGCAACAACGGGTGTGTCGCCAGCCAAGTTGCTTCACGGACGCCAGCTAAGAACAAGACTGAATACAGTGGGTTTCCCGACAAGAACGGGTGTCCATGCCGGTTCGAATAAAAATGTTCCTGCTAGGGTTGAGGCGAAGCAGACGTATGCAAAAGAGTATACGGACAGGAGGCAAGGTGCGAAAAGACCAGCCTTTTATTTGAGAGACTTTGTTCGTGTACGCAAGCCAGCAGGCGTTGGCAAAGCGTCGGTAAACTACATGGGACCTTTCAAGATTGTCGGCAGAAAAGGCAAAAGTTGCTTTTTATGAGCGACGGTTGTTGCTGGAACGCGTCTAAACTAATTCGGGTTCCGTGCAATCAATCCCAGACAACAGAACAATGTGCATGGGATTTGCCTCGTCATGACTACTCGGGTACCGCTGGGGCTGAAAGCCGCACAGAGTGCGCAGACGCTGAACAACGTGAAATGTTGCGATCGCCGGAAATAAGGGCTAAAGTTAATGCAGAATTGGTGGCTCCTTTAGAGGATTCGGTGGAGCAACCTTTGCGTCGCAGCACTAAGTTACGCCGACCTGTCGAAAGATTTGGGTTTTCTTTACCTGAACAATAAGTGTTCAGTTCGAGTTGTTTTTTTGTTACAAATTACTATGTTGTATTTTAAAGCGCGAGGCGATGTTGTATCCTTCTTTATTTCAGTTTCGTTTCTTTCAGTGTACATATCGTCATCGTCATTCAATATGTTTTGCTATATAAGTGGCTTTCCTGTGATGAATAAAGGGGAATGTACATACTCCACTAGCGTGGTCCAGGGTCATGCGTCTGGTCTCAGTCAGACACCACAATATCTATAGCGGCTCCACAGCCACCGTAGTCCTCTATAAAGAAAGCAGCATAATCCCAATAAAGAAAAGCATCAGGCAGGGAGATACGATCTCTCTAATGCTATTCACGTCGTGTTTACAGGAGGTATTCGGAGGCCTGGATTGAGAAGAATTGGGGCAAGAGTTAATAAAGAATAGCTTAGTAACTTGTGATTCGCTGATGATATTCCCTTGCTTAGTGACTCAGGGGACTAATTGCAATGCATGCTCACTGACCTGGACAGGGAAAGCAGAAGGGTGGGTCGTAAGATTAATCTGCAGAAAACTAAAGTAATGTTTAACAGTCTCGGAAGAGAACAGCAGTTTACAATAGGTAGCGAGGCACTGGAAGTGGTAAGGGAATACGTCTACTTATGGCAGGTAGTGACCGCGGATGCGGATCATGAGGATAAAATAATCGGAAGAATAAGAATGCTGGGGTGCGTTTGGCAGGCATTCTCTGATCACGAACAGCAGGTTTCCATTATCCCTCAAAAGAAAAGTGTTTAACTGCTGTGTCTTACCAGTACTCCCCTACGCGGCGGAAACCTGGAGGCTTACGAAAAGGGTTCTACTTACATTGAGGACCACACAACGAGATATGGAAAGAAGAATGGTGGGTGCAACGTTAAGGGGATAAGAGCAGATTGGGTGAGGGAACAAACGTGAGTTAGTGACATCTTGGTTGAAATCAAGAAAAATAAATGGGGCATGGGCTGGGCATGTAATGAGGAAGGAAGACAACCGATGGTCATTAGGGGTTACGGACTGGATTCTAAGAGAAGGGAAGCGTAGCAGGGGCGGCAGAAAGTTAGGTGGTCGGATGTGATTAAGAAGTTTGCAGGGACAACATGGCCACAATTATCACATGACCGGGATAGTTGGAGAAGTATGGGAGAGGCCTTTGCCCTGCAGTGGGAGTAGCCAGGCTGATGACGAGGAGGGGGAGGAGGATTTTCTTGAACTTTATTTTTCTTTGCGGTATGTGAATCGATTGATGGTAAGAAAATTGCAGAGAACTGAGAAAAGGCTTCTGCGGCTCATTACCTTCAAGGGCAACTGAAGTATGAAATAGTGGGTGACTGCGGCTTTGAGTTGAAGAAAAAGAAATTGGAGGACGCTTATGCTTCGCCTTCAAGAGTGGAACGCGATAATGTTATCGCACCCGTTCTCACCGCCCAGTCATTCACCAATCAGGCGGCGAGCGCCGAGCAACGCAGCGTTCGGCGCGGCAACGAAACGTGTGCCTGAGCAAACGGAACGAACCAAAGAACTCGGTGTCTCGGAGGGAGAAACGATCTACGCAAGCCAAACATCGTGATCGGTACGGACAGCCGGGCCGCGACGCGCCACGAAGGCGGACGCGATTATGGGGCTGACGCTTCGTCCTCTATCTCGCTTGGGAGCATCACGCAGACGCATGACTCCTCGCCTGCAGCACGGCACACATCGCAAGGGACGCTTTCCCACCAGACGCGCTACGGCGCAGTGATCACGTCAGAGGCGCCCCGCATCGGACGCTGCACCTAGCAATCGCGCTGTGAGCGGAAAGCGGAGCGGCGTCGGCTAAACACAAGGGTTCGTGTGACGCACGCTGGAAGTTGGAAGGGGAGAGAGCGGGAAAACTTATTAAACGCAAGGGTATTGCCGGCTACCAAGGCCCTGTGTGCACAGGCGCTTCGGGTCCGCAAAGCGATCTCACAGCTCCTTGCCCGTATACAGCGCTGTACCACCAGGTGGGTCCTGCAGCTATTTGAAGCTGCAGTGACTTCACGGCTACTGTTGCCCTCCCTCTTGTGGCGCTGCCCCCACCCCGCCTGCGGAAACTGGAGCTGCAGCATCGGTCAGCAATACGGCTCTGTCTTGGCGTTCCCCGAACCTCACAATTGGCCGCCACTTTGGCTGAGCCAGGTGCCTTGCCCCTGTCATTACTCTTCCTACAACAGGGGTTGCGACACATTGATCGCCTACACCATGCCGCAGATGGTCAAGCACTCCTGACCCGCCTACGCTCCCGGCCAGCATCACACATGGGACGGCTGTGTGGCCTCTATAAGGAAGTCATAGGGGACACGCCTGCAAACGCTCTACAGCCTCGCCCACCACATCGACCACCAATCCCTATCTCGAATGAGCTGCCAGGTGTCTCGAAGCACCGTTCCCAAACATGTGCACTACAGCAGACGGCAGCCTCCCTCCTCGAAGAGAGACTTGGGGACCGCCTTCACGTCTTCGTCGATGGATCCGTGATACCGGACACGGGCTCATCCACAGCAGCCTGCGTTGCACCGGCCCTACGAAAGAGCAAGTTGTGCCGTCTCCCGGGGCATGCATGCTCTAACGCAGCCCAGCTAGCAGGACTCCACCTTGCTCTGGACCTACTTGCAGAGGAGCTACCAGCGACCCCGGCAGCCATCTTCGACTTCAAGGCGGTGATGCTCTGCCTGCAGAACCCTGACAGGGCTAGCTTTGGGGTAGCGCTGCTCTCTTCAAGACTGACGGCTCTTCAGGACGCAGGATGCTCACTATCTCTGCATTGGCTACCGGCACACGTGGGGATCCCAGGCAATGAAGAGGCGGACACTCTTGCAAAAAGTGACCACCACTCAAGCGTCCCCCTCTGCCCTGCTGTAACGGCCGCATGCTTCTCGAGACACAGGCTGAACCGGCACATCATCGCCCGCCACCCGGACAAACGGGTATCCCTGGGTCAGCCTCCACGGTCTCTTCCACAGCACGGCCTCCTACGAAGGGATGCCTCGTTGCTGCTCCGACTGCGAGTTGGCTGCTACTGGGCGGCAGCCCGCCGGCACCACCTTGGGAAAGCCACCTCGCCAGCCTGTGTCTCTTGTGGTGAACCAGAGGCTCTGGAGCACCTCTTGCTGGCCTGCCCTGCTCACCTGCAGCACCGCGGCCGACTTCTGCAAGAGTTCCACCGCCTGGGGCTCCCATGTTCACGACAGGAAGATATCCTCTTCCCCTGTCGTAATCAGCTAACAGCCTTCCTAAGTGTCGTCGAGTACCTCGACTCGTCCGGGCTCTCGGCGAGACTATAGGACATCTCTACAAAGACGCATGGCCTAACGGCCATCCCAGCACCTCGGGCTTCCTGATCCGCCACTACTTCGCTTCCATACCTACGACCCTCTACCTTTCTTCCTCCTACCCTCACTCTCTTTTAAGTGCATCTCCTCCACCCTGCTGGCGCTGAGCCGTGCTCCCGCATGGGTTGCAGAAAATAGTGCGAGCCTTTCCTCCTTCCTCACAAGAACCACTTCTCTCTCTCCTCGCACCGGTCCCCGCACGGCCCCAATGCGCTCAAACGAGACGAAGGGGAGAAGCAAGCAAGTGGCGCGCCACCTGTCGGGGCACCGCCGTACATTGCGAGGAGGGGTTCTTCTTTGCCGCAAGATGGCTCTGCGTGTGCGCCAAGCGAAGAAGAAATGTAGCGGAAACCTACTTCATTACGCGTTTAACTGCGACTTCGGTAATTTACATGCTCATAATTACCGATACACACCACGGTGTAACCTTCTGCGGCACGTTTCTAAGGCAACACCGCATTCACAATAGGCGCTTTTGTTGCGCTTTGAACCATCGAGCTCATGGCTAAGTAGTAGCGTCTCCGTCTCACACTCCGGAGGCCCTGGTTCGATTCTCACCCAGCCCATCTTGCAAGTTGTTTTTATTTATTAATTGTCTTTCGTCTTCTTTTCGCTCACGGCCAACACCGCCATCGCCAACGACACCAGCTTTTCTGCGACACAAGCTCCTTAGCGCTGTCGCGTAAACATAGAGTAAGGGTCTGTTATGTCGACAATAAGGATACCAGCCTCTGGCAGTGATGTCATGTTGCTTAGCGCTTAGTAGTGTGCGCTCATTTAGCTAATTACGAGTAGGAAGCGTTACCAAGCTTTCGAAACCGTAACTCTGAAAGCAGTTGCTATAAAGGGAGGAGGTAGGTGAAGTTTTATCTAGAAGGTTCATATTAATATCAACCATAAAAACCACATTCTTGTTTTCAAATAATAGTTTCTCTAGAAATTGATCGAGAGCGGAACAAAAGTCAAAGTAAGATGGAGACGGTGATTTGTAAACGCAACCAAAAATAAAGTTTCTGTTATCAGCCTGAAGAAAAAGATGATTGAATTCTAACCAAACCGATTCAGAGTTAGATTCAGAGTCATGATAACGTTTATAGCTAACATGTGATGATACGCAAACAGCCACACCATCATGTCTACTAGTTTGTCCACGACAGTATTCGGCTGAGTAGGAAGGGAACGAAAATAAGTTTTTGTCTTCATCGCAGAACCAAGTCTTAGTAAAGCTGCTGATGAACAATTGGAATGAGAGCGTAGACATACGGCTAATAATGTCGTCATAGTGTTTGCGCAAACTTCGTGCGTTAAAATGAACGGCCGACCCCGAACTATTGTTTTTCGCTTTATTTAACTGGCTAGTTGAATAATACACAAACATTTTTGCTTTTTTTATTAGCGAGGGTTACTGAAATTTTTCCTAAGCTACAGTGCTGTATTAAGTAAATACATCCATCAGATTTGTCAGCATTGCAAAACACCTTACTGCCGATGCTCTTGCGAGCTTTAATCGGGCAGTTATCTGTCCAGAGGAAATTCCATTTCTTAGCCTTCTTTAATGACAGGGCCTTAGGTGATACTGCTTTGTTCTGCGGTGTCAAGTGATCGTTGACATACACTTTAGTGTCCTCAACTGATCCCGAGAAGCTGATGTAACTGAGGCAAAGCTTTGCTTTTCGCGCCTTGCTGACGTAGAGTGCTTTCTTTGATCGAGAGTAGAACCGCGCGATGACGTTCTTTTTTCTATTCATCTTTGGTTGGAACTCGGTGAACGACTTCCAGAGCGATGGGCGAGACAAAACAGCGAATTTCATCTTTGACTGTCTGAATGATCAGGTTGCAATCTTCACCTTGGGTGCATGGAATGCCTTTAATCTCGACGTTGTTTACCCTTGAATAGTGCTCTAGAACAGACAGCTTGCGAGAGAGTACTGTTTTCCAAGTTGATTTCTTGCCATTCAGTAGTGAGTGAGGTGAAAACAGTAAATGTTGTGCTGTGCATATTAGGACACTTGGAACACGCACTTGGTGTCTCTTCAAAATGGGCAAAAACGGAAGACAACCTGTGCCGCTCTTGGACCACTTAAATGAAAAATAGACTAATGCAGCATACACGTCATTGTGCTGTTTGTTCTTTCTATGTGCAAGAATACAGTGCGTGTTGATTATCCACAAGATGAACGGTGTGTGTAATTGACAATGAAAAGATAGGAAACACAGCAGGAACTTAATAATGCTATCACCTATAGACTTTGCATATGAATGCAACACTCCCCAATTCAAACGTGCCATTACATGCATGTTCGATACCACATATTTTTTAACAATGTCATATATTTACGTGTACTAATTGTCACACAGCTTAAGCCCTTGCATTTAGCTAATTACGAGTAGGAAGCGTTACCAAGCTTTCGAAACCGTAACTCTGAAAGCAGTTGCTATAAAGGGAGGAGGTAGGTGAAGTTTTATCTAGAAGGTTCATATTAATATCAACCATAAAAACCACATTCTTGTTTTCAAATAATAGTTTCTCTAGAAATTGATCGAGAGCGGAACAAAAGTCAAAGTAAGATGGAGACGGTGATTTGTAAACGCAACCAAAAATAAAGTTTCTGTTATCAGCCTGAAGAAAAAGATGATTGAATTCTAACCAAACCGATTCAGAGTTAGATTCAGAGTCATGATAACGTTTATAGCTAACATGTGATGATACGCAAACAGCCACACCATCATGTCTACTAGTTTGTCCACGACAGTATTCGGCTGAGTAGGAAGGGAACGAAAATAAGTTTTTGTCTTCATCGCAGAACCAAGTCTTAGTAAAGCTGCTGATGAACAATTGGAATGAGAGCGTAGACATACGGCTAATAATGTCGTCATAGTGTTTGCGCAAACTTCGTGCGTTAAAATGAACGGCCGACCCCGAACTATTGTTTTTCGCTTTATTTAACTGGCTAGTTGAATAATACACAAACATTTTTGCTTTTTTTATTAGCGAGGGTTACTGAAATTTTTCCTAAGCTACAGTGCTGTATTAAGTAAATACATCCATCAGATTTGTCAGCATTGCAAAACACCTTACTGCCGATGCTCTTGCGAGCTTTAATCGGGCAGTTATCTGTCCAGAGGAAATTCCATTTCTTAGCCTTCTTTAATGACAGGGCCTTAGGTGATACTGCTTTGTTCTGCGGTGTCAAGTGATCGTTGACATACACTTTAGTGTCCTCAACTGATCCCGAGAAGCTGATGTAACTGAGGCAAAGCTTTGCTTTTCGCGCCTTGCTGACGTAGAGTGCTTTCTTTGATCGAGAGTAGAACCGCGCGATGACGTTCTTTTTTCTATTCATCTTTGGTTGGAACTCGGTGAACGACTTCCAGAGCGATGGGCGAGACAAAACAGCGAATTTCATCTTTGACTGTCTGAATGATCAGGTTGCAATCTTCACCTTGGGTGCATGGAATGCCTTTAATCTCGACGTTGTTTACCCTTGAATAGTGCTCTAGAACAGACAGCTTGCGAGAGAGTACTGTTTTCCAAGTTGATTTCTTGCCATTCAGTAGTGAGTGAGGTGAAAACAGTAAATGTTGTGCTGTGCATATTAGGACACTTGGAACACGCACTTGGTGTCTCTTCAAAATGGGCAAAAACGGAAGACAACCTGTGCCGCTCTTGGACCACTTAAATGAAAAATAGACTAATGCAGCATACACGTCATTGTGCTGTTTGTTCTTTCTATGTGCAAGAATACAGTGCGTGTTGATTATCCACAAGATGAACGGTGTGTGTAATTGACAATGAAAAGATAGGAAACACAGCAGGAACTTAATAATGCTATCACCTATAGACTTTGCATATGAATGCAACACTCCCCAATTCAAACGTGCCATTACATGCATGTTCGATACCACATATTTTTTAACAATGTCATATATTTACGTGTACTAATTGTCACACAGCTTAAGCCCTTGCATAGCTCACTTGCGATGTATCCGTTTCATAGGCCGAATAATGGTACGCTTTGCTCTTTTGTGTTGTACGCAAAGTGGCATCCTCTACAGTCGGATACAACTTCAGAAGACAAAAGAGGGCCCGCCCAGATGACCAAAGCGTAGCAGCCGATTGCCTCCACGTCTAAAGAAATAGTCCCTCTCCAACGAGCTGGTATAGTTCATCCGGCGGCACGACGTCAGTCTAGAGTGCGTGCCCATTGATGCAAGCTTTTGTTCACCTGCCGTTGAAGTGAAGATTCCGCGACTTCCTAAAGTTGTATACGACTATAGAATCACGTAATGCCTTGCACCGGTTGCATAAACTTGAGCAACTTGATAGCACACAATGATCAGGAACAGAAATCTATAAAGGCATCCAAGCAAAGCTGGCTGGCCACACTTCCATTTTGAGGGGCTGTAAAACGGTCTCGCCAAATATTCCCATGACTTCCTTGAAAAAGAGGTGGTGTTTGGCACTTCTATAGAATCAAAAAGAGATCACAGTGAATGTTGTGTACTACGTCAAAACAAACGAAACTCGGTTATCTGCAGAGCATGCAATGGAAGCTCGTGCTTCACATAGGAAACAAACTGCTCTGTCCAGTACAATTGTTGAGTCCGATGTGGCGCTTATTATGTCAACAGTGTCAATATACAAATTACACTTTTCAAAGGCCATTCATTTCACCATTATTCTTGTAGGAAGGTTGTTCAATCAGTGCTTGTATTACATGAGCAGCTGAATTTGAAAGCAAAGCTTTGTTTGCAAACCTTCAGACTTCCATAATTGCGTGGCAAGGCACTGGAATGTTGTCGAACAGCTCACACTTCCTCTGTCCTGCACCAAAGAAGCCCAATGCTCTATCTGAAGTTAGATCGCGCAACAATTCGACGGCACACAAAGAAGAGTAACACACATAGCAGAGCGTTCTGCTGTGTGTAGTTCTCTTCTTTGTGTCCCGTCGAATTGTTGTGCAATTGAATTTCAAGCCTCTAAACCAATACACCCAGTCTTCAACCTCACCAATGCTCTAGTAATTAGGTTACAATGGCGCACATCTTTGAAATGTCACAACAAAAATTAGCTCTCCAAAAACCACCGCGAGCGTTAAACTTTGCACCACGGGTGTGCGCACGTGCCATATTCTCTACCACTAAACCCACAGGAATCAAAGGGGCAAGCATTAACCAGGCTTACTGCTGCCGTTACCATCATCATCATGACACCAATCGAAATACAGTGCCACGTTTCAGTAAAGGGAGTGCGGGAGGGAAAGGCGTGACAGCCAGGCTTACAATAAAAACAGCAGATGCAACACATGTTCAATGCCAGTTTATACGGCATGTCGCTCATTCTACCTTGGCATTGCGCCAAGCTTTTACACATTTGAGCATATCACGTTTTGTGGAATCATTGCTGTAAAACTGTACAAAAGGTCTACTCGGTCTGCAATTTCTATTTTTATCATAGCGGTTTAAAAACCAACTTTTCATTGGCATCTGCACCACACTTCTCCCGATATGTAATTTTGCCTTGGTGGTTCACGACATCTTCATGCACACCGACTTCTGCAGAGCATTGGATCTGCATTGTTCTACTGCTTAAGAATTAGAGCCCCATTATGAGACGAAATTATATTATTTGTTCATCCCCAATAACGTTGCCGCCTACAAAAAAATATACACTGAACCTCTGGCACATGCATGAACAGTGAACAGAGCAAACACCCTGAAGTATTTTCGTCATGCAGGCCAGCACACTAAGATTCTCAATGCATTTTCATTTCGCCACAAATGCATAGGCACAACCGGCTTGGCGCAACATCCGAACGTCGCCCTGCAACGAATTCTGCAATGGCTCGCTATTTCATAGTGCGGCCGATAGATGACGCATGACCAAAATTCAGCATTATGCATACCAAGTAAGTTTACCAATGAAGAACCCCAAGTTCTTTATGAGATTAGCATTCATAGGGCACTTCACACAATTTGTGATATCCATTTATCTATATATACTTAACCTTTTTCCCAAGAAAGTGAGCCATTTGGAAGGCACCCTGACAGACAAGTAGAACAATCGGAAAAAGTCAGCAACCATCGAAAAAGTCAGTATCAAAGGCAGCCGCATGTGAGACGTCGGTAACACAAAATTTAAGCCGGCTTCACAGAAGTGACAAATTTGGCAATATGGCGTGTCTAGACATTGCTTCAGTGCTAATCACAGTAACGTTAACATTGAAGGCGCCTTAATTCCTACGTACGTTCCGTCGACCCACTCGATTACGTTCGTAATGTTCCCGCGAAGTAGGAAGCGTTCTTTTATATATGCCCGCTCTGCCGCAGTCTTCGGGAAAGCCAGCCACCGCTTTAGCACTGCCGCATCGATAAGCGCGTCAGACACATCTATGACAAAGCAACTCACGATAGTTTGATGACGTCCAATGTAACGCTCGGCACCTACGCTTCCCTGAAAACTCCCAGTCCCGCAGAAACGGAGGGTGCAGAGGACTTGCTCTTCGACGGTGAGCGAATGAAGCCCGCCACGCTGTCTCCACAGACGAGAGTCTTCACCTAGCTCGTCGCACAGCCAGCGCACTGATCTCTTCGACAGATGAAAATGACGGTGAAACTTCACATCGGTCATGTACGTGAACGGGTCCAGACGGCCATACGAACGCTTGCTGCCGCTGGATGCTATGACACAGGCTGCTGCTGCCGCCGCCATGTTCCCCAGTTGAACTCGGAGGTGGTTTCGCGATGTACGAGTTTAGCACGAGTTCGCCTGTCAATCAAAAGCAGAGGTCACGCCCCGCGCGAGGCATGTAACTCTTGTGCGCGCACCCGCCCCGGTTGGGCCATGCCCAACTTATTTTTCGGCAACAGCGACGCGTTGCCGAGCTGAGAGGCATCAACACTCTTGACCGCCGGCATAAAACACGCACAACACACTGCCATCGGTGATGTACTGAGCAACACTATCAAAAACAAAGCGTTGGCTGTCGCTGGCTTATGCATATATATGTTTCGGGCTGAGATGGCCCCACAATACGGTTTCATTGCGTGCATTGTGGCGACGTAGCGCACAGTAAATAATTATCGGTACGTCACTGTAGCTGCTTGCAAGGCGTCGACGCGCCGGGGTGGACGACGATGCTGAGGAGTGCGTATTGCAGCAGTCGTTTGAGATCGCTGATCTATCATCGGTGATGTATCGGAGCCACGGCGTCGCAAACACGATCAGCGTCCGAGAATCGCTGGCTTTTCTAGACCCGGTGCAATGGCATTTCTTCATCACAAGCACTGCGCACTCAACATTTCCAACACCTTCCTCCGTTCGAAGTCTCATTTCATAACTGCACACAAGAGCCCTCACCTGCCAAAATGCGATTGCTGCGGTGTCGTTACGATATCCATCTGCAAGCGCTGCTGGCTCCAGCAGAGGTAATCCGCAAGCACCTTGTACTACACAACACACTCAAATACTGCGTATATGCGCTCAGAGGCACCTTCACTGCGCAAGCGATGACAAGCGATGAATTGTGTCGCTGGGTAGCACGCACTTCTTCTCAATGCATCGCAGAGCTTCGCACACAAAGATAAAATGATACATTTTCACTGAATTGCGTCACTAGGGCCCTAAAATAACGTACCGCCATTTTGCAGCGACAGCGGTTTCTCCCGTATCTATGACTAGTGCGCCGTTCTTAATGGGTAGTGCGGGGCCTTGATAGCCTAGTGAAGTGCCTGCGATGAACACCCGCACTGCGGCGCTGCGTTTCTATTCCCCCTACCAGAGAAAGAGTGGTCATGACTGACTTTATTGAGAAGGCCGGCGCTGGGAGCACGCGTGTGACAGCAGACGACCCCAAGGGGAGTCCGCTGCTGCCACGCATGGTGACGTCACAAAATAAGTTTAATAAGAAACGCACAAAATGCTAACATTATCGTTCTGCTGCTAAATGCACTAGGCCTATATAAATCATTTATTTTATGCTGCGTTTAAAAATCGCAAATGACTGCCGGCGCCTACACGCGCGTGCACGCAGTGGAAGGACCGTTGTGGTTCCTTGTGGTTGTGGGCTGTGTAGTGTAGTACAGGAGCACTGTGTAATATCTGCGAGTACGAAGAACGAGTACCAATAATATATATATATATATATATATATATATATATATATATATATATATATATATATATATATATATATATATATATATACCTTTGTCCTTTGTCCACGTGTAGGTGTGTGCGTGTGTGTGTTTGTGTGTATATATACAAACACACACACACACCTACACGTGGACAAAGGTCTTGCATGTGCTTCTTAAAGGTTGTCGACAGATTTGCTTTATCTTCACCACAATTAATACCGGTTATGTGGTGAGTTATACAAACTGCATTGCCGTGAAGCATACTGAGACTTAAACGGGGCTCTGTTCAAGTCTCACTGAGACTATACTAAGAGTCCCTAATTACACACGCGCGTACACGTCGTCTCCGGTCACTGTATGAGCACTGAACCATCTAATATATGTACCTACAGGCGCATTCAGAAGTGTTTCTGGTGTGGTGTTTTAAGCCGTTGTTTTGCCTTCATGATTCCTCTCTGTTTCGCGCCCTCTTTACACAGCCACTCGCGAACAACAATAAAACCAACTAATAAACCCAGCTATTGGCTGCAGTGCCTAATTGTTGTCTGCAAATGGGCTATACAGAAGCATGAAGTATTATGCAGTGAAGCGCGATCAGAAAAATAATTTAAACTCAGGTAAAAACGTACATTGCGCTTCCTCATGTTTTAATGATGTTCAGTGTCTCGCAGGTAGCCAGTATATATTGACACGTGTATTTGTTTTCATCGGGCGACACGTTTCCCCACCTAACAGATGTTATCGCATAGCGGAGGACGAGCTTGCATGTGTGGGAAGCATCTGGAATGTTATCGATGGTTCCATCCACTGTCGGGGACCGAACCTTGTGTAATCTGATTGCATTTGTGCGCGACGCGAATAATGTAGAACTTTGTGGAAGGCGCGCGGGTCACAGTGGTTGGTCTGGAACATTCGACGATTGATATATAAAAGCCGACGCACTTGACCCATTGATTAGATTTTCTACGATCGCCGACTGAGTTCGCCGCTGTCGCCGTTCTTTGAGTGTACCTGTTTCTGAGGGCACAAGTTCGCCCAATGAAACGCTAGTTTCGTCTTTCTCAGTTTGGCTGCTTTCTTCACAGTCACTACCACGTGACATCGGGTGGAGGTGCTTGTGCGTTCATGTGCCGAACGCCCCCGCAAAGCCGCGATCCAAGCCCGAAGCCAAAGGACAAAACCAACATCGCCCAAGACCAGCGTGCTAGCCGCAGACTGAAAGCAGCGCCCCCAGAGTACGGACTTCTGCCTAAGGCGACCAGGCGACAAGGAAGATCGTGGCCAAGACAATGCCTATGGCTCCAGGAGCGTCCTCCGTTATCCTGCAACAAACTCGGGACCCACCGACCTTCCACGGAGCTGCTACTGAAGAAACGGAATCCTGGCTGGAGTCCTACGAACGAATGGCGACTTTCAACAACTGGGACTCCGACGAGAGGCTGCGGCATGTATACTTCGGCTTAGAAGACGCCGCCAAAAGGTGGTTTGAGAACCGGGAGTCGACCATGGCAACGTGGGACCTGTTGCGTAGCGGCTTCCTGCGCACCTTTACGAGCGTCCTGCTCAAGGAAAGGGCCGAGGCCATGCTGGACGCCCGAGTGCAGCTACCTAACGAGAACTTCGCCTTATTCAAGGAAGAAATGAACCGTCGGTTCCACCACGCCTACCCGGATATGCCCGATGAGAAGAAAGTGCGCCGTCTCATGCGTGGTGTGAAGGAAGAACTTTTCGACGCAATGATACGAAGCCCACCGAAAACCGTAGAAGGGTTTCTTCGCGAGGCCACCAGCCTCGAGAACACACTCGAAATGCGGAACCAGCAATTCAACCACCGCACGAACTCTACCAATTGCACATGAATTCAATCGCAGGCCACCGACGATCTACGCGAGACTATCAGAGCGGTCGTACGGGAAGAGCTGCAGAAGTTGTAGCCTAGGTCTCAGCCTCAAGTAGACTCAATCACCGAAGATGAGCTTGAGCGATCCCTTGGAGTTCCTGAGGTGCAACCAGGATCACCGCAGCCACAGCCGGAAGCGATGACCTACGCCGCCGTCGTCCACTGCCAAGGTTCCCCTGCACGATCGCGCCAGGGACCTTCAACGCCACCATTCCGTCGTCCACCGCCGCCAGCCCACCCACCCGTCCCCAAGCGCCGCTACGCGACGAAGACGGACAATTGGCGCGCTCCTGACCACCGCCCACTCTACTACCACTGCGGAGAAGCGGATCACGTCTGCAGCCGATGCCCATACCGGGAAATGGGACTGCGAGGGTTCGCCGTTAACGCGCCGCGACCACAGCTTGGCGAACGACCTCGCGATATTGCCGACTACAACGCCCCCTCTCAGTGGAGCGCTCGACGACCGTCCCAATCGCCGTCACTAGGCTGCTACGTGTCGCCGCAGCGCTGACCATACGCTGGCTCAGCCTGGGGCCGGTCTGCGAGCCCATATACAGAAAACTAAAAGCAGCAACCGATGGAGGTGCGGTTGCTGTTCGTAGAACTGACGAAGATGCTCCGCCGCCGACAAAGACGCCGAAGAGAGCATCTCGACGACATAATAACGACACGCCGTCGTCCCGACGAATTCACAAAGCCAAGACTACACCAACGAAAGACGACTTGACGACGCGACGTTCCAGCTTCAGTTCAACACGACGCAGCCTTGATCCGACGCCGAGACCTAACTGCAACGCCAAACAAAGAACCACCGACCTTGACGTGCTTGTCGACGTACACGCAGTTACCGCCTTAGTGGACACACGGGCCGATTACTCCGTAATGAATGGACACATCGCCGCCCAGTTGAACAAAGCTAAAACTGCATGGGAAGGCCCTCAAATTCGTACAGCTGGAGGACACCTCATCACGCCGACTGGAATCTGCACAGCAAGAATTATCGTTCATGACCGGACTTACCCTACCACCTTCGTTATCCTCCGACAGCGTTCACGAGACATCATTCTCGGCATGGACTTCCTGAACCAACACGGCGCAATCATCGACCTGAAATTGAAGTCGATAATGCTGTCGGAAGATTGAGCTATACCACTGCAGAGCTCTCTAGTCACCATGCCTTAAGCGTGCTCAAAAGTCAAGTCAGCATCCCGCCTCGCTCCAGCATTGTCCTTTCCGTCGGCGCCAAAAGACCTGCCGACGTAGAAGGCGTCATCGACGGTGACCAACGTCTACTGCTAGACCGAGAAATTTGCGTCGCAAGAGGGATCGCTCGACTGCATGGAGGGAAAACGGAAGTAATGCTGACAAACTTCAGCAGGAGTTCAAGCACATCAACAAGGGCACGACGATCGCGTACATCGAGGAAATTCTGGTAAACAGTAATGCGTTTGTGCTCTCGGATTCCGCCGCATCTACCGTGACCACCATGGTTCTCGAACCAGACTACGGCATTAATCCAAGTCTCCCCATGATTAAGCAACAACAGCTCAGAAGTCTGCTCCGACGATACAAAGGCTGCTTTTCGACGTCATGGAGGATTTGACAAACACCAGTCCCCAGGCATCGCATAATCGCCGAGGAGTGCACTCTACCACTCCGCCAGAGCCCTTACCGAGTTTCACGCGAGAACGTGAAGCTATAAGAGAATAAGTCGACGAAATGCTGCGCGACGACATCATCCAGCCGTCGAAAAGCCCGTGGGCATCCCCTGTTGTCTTGGCGAAAGAAAGGATGGAAGCTTACGTTCCTGCGTCGATTATCGTCGACTGAACAAGATCACAAAGAAGGATGTATACCTCCTACCCCGGATAGACGACGCATTAGATCGGCTCTGCAACGGAAAATATTTCTCGTTGATGGATTTCAAGTCTGGCTACTGGTAAATAGAAGTCGACGATAGAGTTCGGGAAAAGACCGCCTTCACGCCAGACGGCCTCTACGAGTTCAAGGTCATGTTATTCGGACTGTGCTGGGCACCTGCAACGTTGCAGCTCGTCATGGACAAGGTGTTAGCAGGATTGAAGTTGGAGACGTGTCTTGTTTACTTGGATGACGTCGTCGTGTTCGCCGGAAATTTTGACGATCGCGTTGGGCGGCTTGCGACAGTACTAGAGGCCATCAAGTCATCAGGGCTCACCATGAAGCCAGAAAAGTGCCGCTTCGCTTACGATGAGCTTCTGTTCCTAGGCCACGCCATCAGCAAGTCTGGAGTCCACCCCGACCCGCAGAAGACAGCTGCCATCGCAAAGTTCCCGCAGCCCATCGACAAATAAGGCAGTGCATAGATTTCTTGGCATGTGTACCTACGACAGGCGATTTCTCAATGAATTTACACGCATCGCTGAGGAGCTGACACAGCTAACTAAATGTGACGTCGAGTTCAATTGGGAAACGCCGCAGGCCGACGCATTTCAAGAACTCAAACTTTGCATGCAGTCGCCGCCCGTACTTGCGCACTTCAACGAGCATGCCGATACCAAAATTCACACTGATACCAGTAGCCTAGGCCTCTGTGCCGTCCTAGTCCAGAGAAAAGATGGACATGAACATGTGATAGCTTACGCTAGCCTGTCGTTGTCAAAAGCGGAACACAATTATTCTACAACCGAAAAGGAATGCCTCGCCATCGTTTGGGCTACTGCGAAATTTCGCCCTTACCTATATGGCAGGCCATTCAAAGTCGTCAGCGACCATCACGCCTTGTGTTGGCTAGCGAAGTTAAAGGATCCTTCAGGAGGCCGGCGCGGTGGAGCCTAAGAATGCAAGAATATGATAACACTGTAACCTATAAGTCCGGACAAAAACACTGTGATGCCGATTGCCTATCACGCGCGCCCATTGACTCGCCGCCGCAAGATGACAAAGGTGACGACGCCTTCTTTAGCATTTTAATCGCGGAAGACTTCGCTGAACAGCAGCGAGCAGACCCGGAGTTGAAAAACCTCCTCGAGTATTTGGAAGGGCACACCGACGTTGTCCCTAAGGCATTTAAGCGAGGATAAACTTCGTTCTCTCTTCAAAACAGCCTACTCGCAAAGAAGAACTTCTCACCAGTGCGCGCCAACTACCTTCTTGTTGTCCCGTCAGTGCTGCGACCAGAAGTATTGCACGCCCTACATGACGATCCGACCGCTGGACACCTCGGATTCTCCCGGACACAATCTAGGATACAGGGAAGGTATTATTGGCCACGCCTGACCACTGACGTCGCCCGTTATGTCAGAACATGCCGAGACTGTCAGCGACGCAAGACACCACCGACAAGGCCAGCCGGATTACTACTGGCAATCGAGCCTCCTTGCCGACCATTCCAGCAGATCGGGATGGACTTGCTGGGACCCTTTCCGACGTCAACAACCGGAAATAAGTGGATCGCCGTGGCGACGGACTACCTCACCCGTTTCGCTGAAAATAAAGCACTGCCGAAAGTTAGCGCAGCCGAAGTGGCGAAATTCTTTGTCGAAAACATCCTTCTGCGACATGGCGCCCCAGAAGTCCTCATCATCGACAGAGGAACGGCCTTTACAGCGGAGCTCACCCAAGCGAATCTGCAATACAGTCAGACAAGGCACAGGAGGACAACGGCCTACCACCCATAGACGAATGGTCTTAGGGAGCGGCTGAATAAGACCCTCGCCGACATGCTAGCAGTGTATGTCGACGTCGAACACAGGACCTGGGATGCCGTCCCGCCGTACATAACATTCGCTTACAACACGGCGGGGCAAGAAACAACAAAGATCATGCCGTTCAAGCTGGTTTACGGCAGGAACCCAACGACGACGCTCGACGCCATGCTGCCGCACGTAACTGACGAGGAGAATCTTGACGTCGCTACCTATCTCCAGCGCGCCGAAGAAGCCCGACAGCTCGCCCGCCTGTGGATCAAGAACTAGTTAAGGACCGACAGCCGACACTACAACCTCCGACGACGATTCGTCGAGTACCAGCCCGGCGACCCTGTTTGGGTATGGACCCCGATACGCCGACGAGGAATCAGTGAGAAACTACTGCGACGCTATTTCGGACCCTACAAGGTCCTCCGACGTATTGGTGCACTGCACTATGAGGTGGTGCCAGACGGCATTTCGCATTCACAGCGGCGCCGCGCACCATCTGAAGTGGCCCACGTGGCACGCCTTAAAACCTTTTACGGACGCTGACGAACTTCCTTATTTTGTTGTTTTCGTTGCTACGAGTGCTTTTCTTTATTACTTCCGTTTGTTTGGAGCATCGGAGGAGGAGGCATAAACTCTATTTGTGCACAGCAGATTTGAGACCTAGGCCTCTACCTAAATAACGGCCTCGAGCCCTTGGGCCCTGGCGGCATCTTCGGCCTGCTGGATTGCCTTGAGTTGGTCTTCCGGTGCACAGCTGAGCAACGCGGTCTCCCACTGCTCTCTGGTCTTAATTATTTTATTCTGTATGGGTGTACGAGGACAAGCCCAAACCATATGTTGTAGGTCCACCCTTTCTTCACAGAATCTACATCTATCCGTGTAAAGGTCCGGGTAGTAGCGGTGGTAGGCCACCGGGTTCGGATATGTATCTGTTTGTAAGAGGCGCCATGCCGTTGCTTGCCGTCTATTTAACGAGGAGTGCGCCGGAGGGAAATGGGCCCTTCCCAATTTATAGTGTTTGGTGATCTCGTTAAAGCTGGTCATCCGGTCTCTCTCCCTTCCCAGTATTTGCTGCGTGTCACCTGCTCGGCCTGTCAGTTCTCGAGCCAGGTTGTGCGCTATTTCGTTCCCGGGAAGGGAGGAGTGTGCGGGTGCCCATATAATGTGAATTTCGCGATATTCACGAAAGTTGTTTAACATTCTCAGTGCTTCCGGCGAGATTCTTCCTTTTGCGTAGTTCTTGACGGCTGTCTTGCAGTCGCTTACTACGATGTTAGCTTCCGTGGAGGCTACTGCCAGTGCTAACGCAGCTTCCTCCGCCACCTCGGCCTTCCATGTTTTTACCGTCCCACTAACTCTGCAGTCACCCTCTAGACTCGTAGCAACTATCGACATACTCTGTCCATTTGCGTACTCCGCCGCGTCCACATAGACCACGTCCCTGGCACTACGGAATCTTTTGTGGAGAGCTCTCGCTCGTGCGTTTCTTCGATCTTGGTGAAACTCCGGGTGCATATTTTTTGGGATTGGGGGTATTGATAGATGTTCCCTTATTTTCCTTGGGGTGTCTCTCCGCAATTCGTGCTGTGCTTCGTAGGTTATTCCGATGTCATCTAAGTCGTGTCTCCCCTTCAAACTCTGTGTAAGCCTTTCATACTGCGCTACTCTCTGGGCCTCAATAAGTTCGTCTAATGTGTTGTGCAGGTCGAGCGCCAAGAATTTCTCGTTTGACGTATTTGCCGGATGTCCCAAGGCTTGCTTATACGCCCTTCTAATAATGCGGTCTATCTTGGCTTTCTCCGCAGCGTAGAGGTTGAGGTAAGGAACCACATATAAAATACGACTGATTACGAATGTTTCTATTACTCGGATGAGATTGTGCTCTTTCATGCCATAGTGCCTGTCGGATATCCGCTTTATTAGTCTGATTGTTTGTTGAACACCATTGTCAAGTAGTCTCTTGGTTTCTCCGTAATGGCCGTTTTCGGATATGCGGAGTCCCAGTATTATCAGGCTCTCCACTATCGGTATCGTGGTGCCTTCTACTGTGACCACAATGCCCGGCCTTTCCCTAATGCTTTTTCGACCCCGGCATGTGGGCCTATAGAGCAGAAGTTCTGATTTTTGCGAGGAGCATCTCAGTTCCTTGTCTTTGATGTAGTCTTGCACCGTGTTTACTGCTGTTTGAAGGATCTCTTCCGCATGCCCATCGCTCCCACCCGCCACCCAAAGGGTGATGTCGTCCGCGTAGAGGCTGTATCCGAGTCCTTCTATCTTTTCGAGTCTCGCAGGAAGACCGATCATTGCACGTTGAATAGAAAGGGAGATAGGACTGAACCCTTCGGGGTACCCCTATTACCTAGCTTGAGCGCGTCCGATTTGGATTCTCCAATTGAAATCTTTGCTGTACGATCTGTCAAGAAGTCTTTGATGCACGCGTATGTTTTACGTCCTACATCCAGCTTTTGGAGATTTGTAGTATGGCCTTGTGCGTCACGGTGTCAAAGGCCTTAGTTAGATCGAGACCTAGTATTGCCTTAGTGTCTACTCTTTTCACACCCGCATCTATGATCTGATGTTTTAGTTTGAGCATAATATCCTGCGTCGATAACTTTGCTCAAAATCCAACCATGGCATGTGGGTAAAGTCCTCCATCATCCATGTATCTCGTGAGACGTGTGAGAACCACATGTTACATCAGTTTACCGACGCAGGATGTCAGTGATATGGGTCTTAAGTTCGTCAGTTGTGGTTTCTTTCCAGGCTTTGGTATAAAAATGATTTGGGCTGATTTCCATTGACTTGGAATGCTGCCTTGCTCCCAGCAGTTATTCATGTAGTCCGTGCGAGCTCGGATGGATACATCGTCGAGGTTCCTGAGTGTTTTGTTGCTTATCCCATCAGGTCCTGGTGCAGATTTCGAGTTGAGCCTGGTAAGTTCATATCTGACTTCTGCCTCCGTAATAGGGGTATCAAGATCAGGATTCTCGTTACCTAGGTAATCCGGAAGTAGTTCTCTATCCGCATCTCCAACGTACATCTTTTGGAGCTCTCGGAAGACCTCTTCTTCTGTACCATCGTAGCTGTGTATAACCTTCTGTAGATTGTGTCTTTGTATGGTTTTTGTACTTCCGGGGTCCAAGAGGCATCGGAGAATGTTCCAGGTCTTGGACATTCCTATCTGCCTTTCCATCAAGTCGCACGTGGCTTCTCACTTCTGTTGGGTTAACCTATTTGCACATATCTCGATTTCCTTGTTTAATTCCACAGTTCTCTTCCTTAATTTCCGATTATGTTTTTGCTTTTTCCATCTTTTCAGCATGCTACCTTTCGCTTCCCACATGTGCAATAATCTTCTATCCATCTCCTCTATACCTGCCTCCTCTGGAACAGTTTTAGTAGCTCGTTTAATGTTTTCTTGCAGTTTCTCTGCCCATTTGTCAATGTCTGTTATAGTGTCTTCCGCATCATCTTGTCGGATTTTGCGGAAAGAGTCCCATTCTACTAGCTTCAGTTCTCCCCCCTTCTTTTTCCTTGGGCCTGCTTGTACCGTTGTGACGACGATGTAGTGGTCACTACCTAAGCTTTCCTGCATGTTTGTCCATTGAGAAACTGCTACATTCTTCGTCAATGTGAGATCTGGTGTCGTGTCGTTGGTTACGCTGTTTCCTATTCTGGTTGGTGCCTGAGGGTCAGTTATGAGCGTTAGTCCTTCGTGCTGAGCGTCTGCCCATAGGCTTCGGCCCTTAATGTTCCCTATGCTGTATCCCCAAGCCGCGTGTGGCGCGTTAAAATCGCCGACCACGACTAGTGCCTGCTTGTGCGCTACGCTCAACACTTTGGGGAAGAGCGGGCCGAATTTGGGCTTGTGCCGGGGTGAACTATATATGTTCAGAATAAATAGACTTCCCTCTTCTTTACGGGAGGGGATTATTTCAATCAGGACGTGGTCTATGCCGCGCACACCGGTATCGTGCTCGACAGCCGAGAGGTTTCTGTGTATCAGCGTCGTGACGGTTGCCTTCTCGCCGGAAGCACTGTACGATTTATACCCCGATAATCTTGCGATCCCCCCGGTTTCCAGCAGGGCGATGACATCTGGCGCCTCCTTACTTGTTACGAACTGCTGCAGGTTTCCTCGCTTGCGACGATACCCGCGGCAGTTCCATTGCCAAATCGCGTACTGGTTACGCGGCGCCATGTTGATTCATCTGTTCTTCCCCGGTGGCCTTGCTATTTTCTACCGCATTCGGCCTGCTATACGGTTCGCTTTTAACCGGCCCTGCGCCTGCCGGCCTAATATCCTTTGGTGTGCTTTCTAGTGCCGCTACTCTATTCTCTAATCCATCGAATCGTTGTTTAATCTCTGCTTACATGTTCGTGATTTGTTGCTGTAACCCATCGAACATTCCTTTAAACGTTCCCATAACCTCGCTGATTGCAAAGACAATCTTTTCTTCAGCCGTTTCTTGCGCCCTCCTTTTGTGTGGTGGTGCTTCTCCGTTCGCTTGCGTGGGAACGGGTGTTGGAGCCCGACTACGCGTCGACGTCGTACTGGCGGAGGGTGCGTTGCCATTCTTTTGTTGCTGAAGCTTCGCGTTTTCTGCCCTAAGCTGCTTGATCTCATCTTTAAGCGTTGCATTCTCTCGGGTAATCTGTTCTAACGTGTTTCTAATCTGTGTCATTTCCTGTTCTAGGGCGGACCCTTTAACTTTAGGCGATTGAGTAGCAGTGCCGGAGACCGCGCTTGCCCAGCTCACCTGTGCTTTGCTCCCGTCTCCTTCTCGATTAGTTCTCGAACCGTACCCCGACCTTAATCTCGTCCACGATCTGGTCCTGGACCTGGACCTGGAGCGTTGGCGACCGGCTTCCCCTGGCAGTCTCGGGAAGGAACCGGAGCGGTGTCTTCCATAGTTCTTCCTGCTTGTTTCTTCTCTGTCGGTTGAGGGCTGCTTGCTCGCTACAGTCTTATGATTATTGCTTTTGCTCCCTCTGTTTTCTTTGTAGTTGTGTTAGTAGTACTCTTCCTCTTCGGCCTCTTCTTCTTCACTCCTCCGTCGCTCCCAGCGGCGTCTCCTGACCAGGTATGGTATCTTGTATCTTCCTTGGCACTTCTTGTCTCCCGTGAGGTTGTCTTTGCCGCACAGTTGGCACTCCGCGTCGCAGTTGTGATCCTGCTGTGGATTCTTCCACCCACACCCCCGGCAAATCTTGTCTTCAGGGTTGGGGCACACGTCAGCCCTGTGCCCTGTTCTTCCGCATCCATAGCATAAGTCGATGTGTTTTTTATACAAGGAGCATTAGATAAGCATCGCTTCATTCCTCACATATTTTGGGACGTGAAAACCTTCAAATAAAATGATCACGTTGTCTGTGTTACCCATTCTCTTGGCGTGCAAGACTCCAGGATAGCGTGGCGTGACCAGACTGCTCACTATGTCCTCCGGACTCTCCTCCTGGGATATTCCTCTGATCAGACCCTTGGATGTATTATCAGGAGCTGCTTTGTAAGCACTTGCTTCAAATTCTTGTTCTCCAAGGCATAGCTTATTGATAGCCCGATATTTCCTGGCCCGGTCCTCGGAAGGCGTGCTGAGCACCAGTATATTTTGTTTGCTGTTTATGCATATGCTGTCTTCCTCCGCTGTCTCTCGGCCGACCCGGGCAGCGTTGCGCAGCCAGTAGTAAATGCGATCCAGCTTGTAGTCTGATACCTTAAATCCGCCACGTGGACGCACGATAACCCTGTAGTCTTCTTTTAGCAGGTTAGGCAGCCTATTTGCTTTGATGATTTGTCGCACCTTGCGTTCGTTCTTCCATTTGTTTCTATTTTTTGCTTCCCCGACGAAGGTTCTTCCCTGCTGCTTGTGTCCCGCCAATCCGGCCCCACCGCTGTATCGCTTCTTTGTGCCTCTTCTAACTTCGCACCAACCTGATTCTTTTCCGAACTCCTCCGGTTGCATTTCTTCGCCTTCCGCGCTCACGACTTCCATTATGGAGCAGGGCTGGGTATCTCCGTCGGTAGGCCGAGCTCTCTCAGCCACCGCTGCGGCGGAGCCGTTCGAGGTGTCGAGGCGTTCTAGTTAGGTGTAGATCTCCCGCCACGCGTAGCGAGAGGAAGGAACGATTGACGGCCGAAAAACGGGCCCACCTGGCAGAGAATGGTGTCCTTGGACTCCTTGGCACCTGTTCTTTTGAAGATCAATGGATTTCTCCAAAAATTCGATTTTCCGCCGAGAATCATAAGAAAATGCGGAGCTGACGCGATGTGCATCCGCACTCCACGGCTTCTTCTTCTTCTTCAGCCCCTTTGGAGCATCGGGTAGATGTTTTTTTTTGGAGGGGGGTATTGGACACGTGCACTTGTCTTCATCGGGCGACACCTTTCACCACCTAACAAATGTTATCGCACAGCGCAGGACGCACTTGCATGTGTGGGAAGTTTCTGGAATGTTATCGAAGGTTCCGTCCACTGTCTGTGACCAAACCTTGTGTAATCTTATTGCATGTGTGCGTGACGTGAATAATGTCGAACTTTGTGGAAGGCGCGCCGGTTGACCCGTTCATCAGATTTTCGACGATCGCTGAATGTGTTCGCCGCTGTCGCCGTTCTTTGAGTGTAGCCTGTTCTTGAGGGCACAAGTTCGCCCAATAAGACGCTAGTTTCGTCTTTCTCAGTTTGGCTGCTTTCTTCACAGTTACTACCACGTGACAATATATATATATGCATCAATTACAGAGGTAACCAAACTAAGTTGAACTTAACAACTATTTGGGACGTAGATGTAAGTATTCTATCACTTTTCTTTGATTTCTTTGATGTCAGTGCGCAAGAATATTCCCATAATTCTCAGCCACTCAATGCCGCGTATTTCAGTCTTTTAGGTCCCTAGGGCACTTGTGGGTGCACAGCGAAGGATGCTACGTAGTTGTTTGTAAACATTAGCGATATCCGCAGTTCCTCACATTTTTAATTCTGCCGTGGCGGTGCTGGCTGCTTGAAGGGCAAATCTTCCAAATTTCAGCTGGGATGACCTCAGCGTTCCAGCCTTGCAAACCTTGGAGCGCCCATCACGATGAAGGCGCAGAATATTGCTAGGCACACAGCTGGTGCTTTCAAGGGCTAGGCCTGCACAGTCAGCCTTCCGATGAGACTTGCTATCCCAGCCTTGTGAGCTATCGAGCAGTCATCGTTGTGATGGCGAGGTAAGTCTGCACTCTATGTGCTCTTCACTTCAAAGGCTAGGCCTTCAAAATGGATGTCACTGAAGAAATTTATCGTCCCGGCCTTGCAAGCTTTGCAGTTGCATTGTAGTTGTCCTTCACATCGATAGGCAGGTGATCGGCTGCTCCTAGGGCTGGGCTGATAGGTTGTGTCATTCACCTCCGGACGCATCCCGGCTTTGTAAACTCTAGGCGGTTGTGTTGATGGGCAAGGTCAGACAGGAGCTGAAGCAAGCAGAAGGTGCTGCCGCCTCACAAACCTACAGACGACGCCTGCAGCCAAAGTATGAGTCCTGGGTATTACGGCACAATATGTAAACAATCGAGACAGATACCTTGGCCACCTTGACCTTGCTCTTTTAATGGAACTCTAATGTGAACGATCATGATAGAAGAGTGATGCGATCTTCCTCTTTTGTTTGCAAAAGGTACGAGGGCCTTCAAGGCAAAAAAAAGAGGAAACTTAAAGGGCCTATTCGTACTTATTAAGTAAGGGACTAATCACTGCGGAACACGAAGCCCCGGGTGACAAAAATGAAGGGAATAGCAGGAACATGAAGGAAAGCCACGTAGGAAGGTCACCCCGTGGATTGTGCTGAAGACATGCCATCAAGACTTCACTGGACCAGGGCAATCAGTCAAAACCTGGTCAACGAACCGCTACAAGCGTACGGTTTGTAATTCATCACGCCACAGAATTCTAACACAAGGCCTGCGAGCTCCCGTTTCTGTGGCCAGAACACAAGCTTCTCGATATGGTCCTGTAGTTGCTGGGGTGAGTGCAGTGCTGCTTCCCTCATCGTCTCACCATGCTGCAACAGTGAAATGTTTTCTTTGGCTGAACATTACATTCATTTCTTTCTGAACAATTCATTCGCTTTGTTTTGTGCCACTCCTTTATTTGTTTTAGTCTGCTGTTCACGTCGAAATGCCACCTTACTCTTAGCTTCTAACTTAAATCATTACATGTACTTCCCCTTCCATGGGTGCATCATACTTTTGTTGCATGTATGCAATGGCTTTATTTTCTCTTGGGTACTATGAGGTTTTGGGTAAGTCACCAATTCGAAATATAAAGAACCTGCATCATATCTACTGATTATTGGTAGCCATGTGGAAAGCAGGCAAACACAGTGAATATGTAATAGCTAAAATATCACTCCACATAGTTAGCTGGTCTGTTGTGATCCTTAGGCCTGCCAAACGTAAAAGAACATGACAGTACAAGCCAGAAAGTACTTAAATTTAGAAAAATATACAAACAGTTATTCGTTTATTCATTACGTTGACTGTTTATTAACAAAGGACTGGCACATTTTATTTCGTAATGATGCTGTGAACAGCCATGCAGCTCAATATAGTCGCAGCCGCAATGGGTCTGTGCTGTAGACATGCAGAAATGTATATTATCATGTGGTAGTGACGGTTAAGAAGGCAGCAAAACTGTGATTAACGAAACGAGCGTTTTATCGGGCGCACTTGCGCCCTCAATAGAGGCTACACTCAAAGAACAATGGTAGCGGCGAACACGATCGGCGGTTGTCGAAAATCTGATGAACGGGTAGAACGCGTCGGCTTTTATACATCAATCGTAGAATGTTCCAGACTAATCGCTGGGACCTGCACGCCTTCCACAAAGTTCTACATTATTCGCGTCGCGCATACATGCAATCAGATTACACAAGGTTCGCTCACAGACAGTGGATGGAATCATCGATAACATTCCAGAAACTTCCCACACATGGAGGCGCGTCCTGCGCTGTGCGATAAGATTTGTTCGGCGGTGAAACGTGTCGCCCGATGAACACAAGTACACATGTCAATACCCCCTCTTAAAAAAAGCATCGACCCGATGTTGCAAACGAACGAAAGTACTAAAGAAAAGCACTCGTAGCAACGAAAAGAACAAAATAAGGAAGTTCGTCAGCGTCCGTAAAAAGGTTTAAGACGCACCACATGGAGCACTTCAGATCGTGCGCGGAGCCGCTGTGAATACGAAATGCCGCCTGGCACGACCTCATATTCCAGTGCGCCAATACGTCGGATGCCCTTGTAGGGTCCGAAATAGCGTCGCAGTAGTTTCTCACTGAGTCCTCGTAGGCGTATAAGGGTCGATACCCAAACACAGTCGCCGGGCTGGTACTCGATGAAGCGTCGCCGGAGGTTGTAGTGTCGGCTGTCGGTCCTCTCCTTGTTCTTGATCCGCAGGCTGGTGAGCTGTCGGGCTTCTTGTGCGCGCTGTAGATAGGTAGCGACATCAAGGTTCTCCTCATCAGTGACGTGCGGCAGCATGGCGTCGAGCGTCTTCATCGGGTTCCTGCCGTAAACCAGCTTAAACGGCGGCGTTGTCTGTGTTGTTTCTTGAACCGCCGTGTTGTAAGCGAAGGTTACGTACGGCAGGACGCCATCCCAGGTCTTGTCTTCGACGTCGAAGTACATTGCTAGCATGTCCGCGACGGTCTTATTCAGACGCTCCGTAAGACCATTCGCCTGCGGGTGGTAGGCCGTTGTCCTCCTCTGGCTTGTCTGACTGTATTGCATAATGGCTTGGGTGAGCTCCGCTGTAAAGGCCGTTGCTCTGTCGGTGATGAGGACTTCTGGGGGCGCGATGTCGCAGCAGGATGCTTTCGACAAAGAATTTCGCCACTTCGGCTGCGCTACCTTTCGGCAGTGCTTTAGTTTCAGCGAAACGGGTGAGGTAGTCCGTCGCCACGGCGATCCACTTATTTCCGGTTGTTGACGTCGGAAAGGGTCCCAGCAAGTCCATCCCGATCTGCTGGAATGGTCGGCAAGGAGGCTCGATTGCCAGTAGTAATCCGGCTGGCCTTGTCAGTGGCGTCTTCCGTCGCTGAAAGTCTCAGCATGTTCTGACATAACGGGCGACGTCGGCGGTCAGGCGCGGCCAATAATACCTTTCCTCTATCCTCGATAGTGTCCTGGAAAATCCGAGGTGACCAGCGGTCGGATCGTCATGTAGGGCGCGCAATACTTCTGGACGCAGTCCTGACGGGACAACAAGAAGGTAGTTGGCGCGCACTGGTGAGAAGTTCTTCTTTACGAGTAGGTTGTTTTGAAGCGAGAACAAAGACAAACTTCGCTTAAATGCCCTAGGGACAACGTCGGTGTGCCCTTCCAAATACTTGACGAGGTTTTTCAACTGCGGGTCTGCTCGCTGCTGTTCAGCGAAGTCTTCCTCGATTAAAATGCTAAAGAAGGCGTTGTCATCTTCGTCATCTTGCGGCGGTGGGTCAATGGGCGCGCGTGATAGGCAATCGGCATCACAGTGTTTCGCCCGGACTTGTAGGTTACAGTGATATCATAGCCTTGCATTCGTAGGCTCCACCACGCCAGCCGTCTTGAAGGATCCTTTAAGTTCGCTAGCCAACACAAGGCGTGATGGTCGCTGACGACTTTGAATGGCCTGCCATATAGGTAAGCGCTAAATTTCGCTGTAGCCCAGACGATAGCGAGGCATTCCTTTTCGGTTGTAGAACAATTGCCTTCCGCTTTTGACAACGACCAGCTAGCGTAAGCTATCACATGTTCATGTCCATCTTTTCTCTGAACTAGGACGCCACCAAGGCCTACGCTACTGGCGTCAGTGTGGATTTCGGCATGTGCGTCCTCGTCGAAGTACGCAAGTACGGGCGGCGATTGCAAGCGTCGTTTGAGTTCTTGAAATGCGTCGGCTGCGGGAACTTGGCGATGACAGCTGTCTTCTGCGGGTCGGGGCGGACTCTAGACTTGCTGATGACGTGGCCCAGGAACAGAAGGTCATCGTAAGCGAAGCGGCACCTTTCTAGCTTCAGAGTGAGTCCTGATGACTTCATGGCCTCTAGTACTGTCTCAAGCCGCCTAAGGTGATCGTCAAAATTTTCGGCGAAGACGACGACGTGATCCAAGTAAACAAGACACGTCTGCAACTTCAAACCTGCTAACACCGTGTCCATGACGCGCTGGAACTTTGCAGGCGCCGAGCACAGTCCGATTGGCATGACCTTGAACTCGTAGAGGCCGTCTGGTGTGATGAAGGCGGTCTTTTCCCGATCTCTCTGGTCGACTTCTATTTGCCATTAGCCAGATTTGAGATCCATCGACGAGAAGTATTTTGCGTTGCGGAGCCGATCTAATGCGTCGTCTATCCGTGGTAGGGGGTATACATCCTTCTTTGTGATCTTGTTTAGTCGACGATAATCGACGCAGAAACGTAAGGTTCCGTCCAATTTTCTTCACCAAGACAACAGGGGATGCCCACGGGCTTTTCCACAGCTGGATGATGTCGTCGCGCAGCATTTCGTCGACTTGTTCTCTTATAGCTCCACGTTCTCGCGGTGAAATTCGGTAAGGGCTCTGGCGGAGTGGTCGAATGCATTCGTCGGTGATTATGCGATGCTTGGCGACCGGTGTTTGTCGAATCCTCGATGACGTCGACAAGCAGCCTTTGTATCGTCGGAGCAGACTTCTGAGCTGTTCTTGCTTAATCAGGGGGAGACTTGGAATAATGTCGCAGTCTGAATCTGGAACCATGGTCGTCGGGGTAGATGCGGCGGAATCCGAGAGGACAAACGCATTACTGGTGTCCAGAATTTACTCGATGTACGCGATCGTCGTGCCCTTGTTGATGTGCTTCAACTCCAGCTGAAGTTTGTCAGCAACACTTCCGTTTTCCCTCCATGCAGTCGAGCTATCCATCTTGCGACGCAAATTTCACGGTCGAGCAGTAGACGTTGGTCCCCCTCGTTGACGGCTTCTACGTCGGCAGGTGTTTTGGTGCCGACGGAAATGACAATGCAAGAGTGAGGCGGGATGGTGACTTGACTTTCGAGCACGCTTAAGGCATGGTGACGACGAGAACTCTCCGGCGTTATCGCTCGATCTTCCGACAGCGTTATCGACATCGACTTCCGTTCGACGATTGCGCCGTGTTAATTCTGGAAGTCCATGCCGAGAATGACGTCTCGTGAACACTGTTGGAGGATAACGAAGGTGGCAGGGTAAGTCCGGTCATGAACGGTAATTCTTGCCGTGCAGATTCCAGTCGGCGTGATGAGCTGTCCTCCATCGGTCCGAATTTGAGGGCCTTCACATGCAGTCTTAACTTTCTTCAACTGGGCGGCGATGGGTCCACTCATGACGGAATAATCGGCTCCTGTGTCTACTAAGGTGGTGAGTGCGTGGCTGTCGAGAACCACGTCGAGGTCGGTGGTTCTTTGTCGTGCGTTACAGTATTGTCTTGGTGTCGGATCACGGCTGCGTCGCATTGACCGGCGGCTGGTACGTGGCGTCGTCAGGTTGCATTTCGGCGGCGTAGTCTTTGCTTCCGGACTTCGTCGGGACGGCGGCGTGTCGTTGTTATGTCGGCGAAGTAGTCTCTTCGGCGTCCTCGTCGGCGGCGGAGGATCTTCGACAGTTTGACGAACAGCAACCTCACCTCCATCGGTTGCTGCTTTTAGTTTTCCGGATATGGGCTCGTAGAGCAGCCCGGGCTGGGCCAGTGTATGGTGGGCGCTGCGGCTACAGGTAGTAGCCTGGTGGCAGCGAACGGGATGGTCGTCGAGAGCTCCACTGAGTGGTAGCGAGGTAGTCGGCGATATCGCGAGGTCGTTCACCAAGCTGTGGTCGCGGCGCGTTCACGGCGAACTCTCGCAGTCCCATCTCCCGGTATGGGCATCGGCGGTAGACGTGACCCGTTTCTCCGCAGTGGTAACAGAGCGGGCGGTGGTCAGGAGCGCGCCAAATGTCCGTCTTCCTCGCGTAGCGTTGCTGGGCGATAGGTGTACTTGTTGGCGGCGGTGCCGGTGGACGAAGGAATTATGGCGTTATAGGTCCCTGGCGCGGTCGTGCAGGGGGCCCTTGGCGGCGGCGACAGTGCCGTAGGTCATCGCTTCCGGCTGGAGCTGCGGTGATTGTGGGTGCGCCTAAGGAACTCCAAGGGATCGCGCAAGCTCATCTTTGACGATTTCGGCGATTGGGGCTACTTGAAGCAGCGACCTGGGTTACAACCTCGGCAGCTCTTCCCGTACGACCGCCCTGATAGTCTCGCGCAGATCGTCGGCGGCCATTGATTGAATTCCAGCGTAATTGGTAGAGGTCGAGCGGTGGTTGAATTGCCGGTTTCGCATTTCGAGTGTCTTCTCGATGTTGGTGGCCTCGCGAAGGAACTCTTCTACGGTTTTCGGTGGACTTCGTATCATTGCGCCCAAAAGTCCTTCCTTCACACCCCGCATGAGAAGGCGGACTTTCTTCTCCTCGGGCATATCCGGGTCGGCGTGGCGGAACAGACGGTTCATTTATTCAGTGAATGTGGCAACGTTCTCGTCAGGTAGCTGCTTTCGGGTGTCCATCATGGCTTCGGCTTTTTCCTTGCGCAGTGTGCTCGTAAATGTGGGCAGGAAGCCGCTCCTGAATAGGTACCATGTTGTTAAGGTCGACTTCCGGTTCTCAAACCACGTTCTGGCGGCGCCTTCTGAGGCAAAGTATACATGTCGCAGCTTGTCGGCGTGGTCCCAGTTGTTGATAGTCGCGATTCGTTCGTAGGTCTCCAGCCAAGATTCCGGCTCTTCAGTCGCTGCTCCATGGAAGGTCGGTGGTTCCCGAGGTTGTTGTAGGATAACGGGGGACGCTGGGGCAGCCATTGGGGTTGTCTTCACCACGATCTTCTTTGTCGTCTCAGGTAGAAGTCCGTGCTCTGGGGGCAGTCCTTGCAGTCTGCGGCTAGCACGCAGGTCTTGGGCGATGGTGGTTTTGTCCTCGGGCTTCGGGCTTGGATCGCGGCTTTGCGGGGGCGTTCGGTACATGAACGTACTACCACCTCCACCAGATGTCACGTGGTAGTGACAATTAAGAAGGCAGCAAAACTGTGATTAACGACACGAGCGTGTTATTGGACGAACTTGTGCCCTCAAAAACCGGCTGCACTCAAAGAACAATGATAGCGGTGAACACGATCGGCGGTCGTCGAATATCTGATCAACGGGTCAAGCGCCTTGGCTTTTATATACCAATCGTCGAATGTTCCAGACTAATCGCTGGGACTTGCGCGCCTTCCACAAAGTTCTACATTATTCGCGTCACGCACACATGCAATAAGATTACACAAGGTTTGGTCACAGACAGTGGACGGAACCTTCGATAACATTCCAGAAACATCCCACACATGCAAACGCGTCCTGCGCTGTGCGATAAGATTTTTTCGGCGGTGAAACGTGTCGCCCGATGAAGACAAGTATACGTGTCGATATGAAGTTTATCTATTAAATATTCACGTAACACCTGATGAGAACTCAGTTGCCGTATACATGCACTCGTGCAGGTAGGTCTGCATAATCAATGAGCGCAAGAAAATTAGGCCATAGAAATCGCTCAGTGGCTTGTTTGAATTTGAAATCGATTTAGCCCAAACTACACACAAACGAAAAATTATCACATATCTGTCTCAATATGACAAACATAAATGATGCGGAAATTGCAAGACGAGGAGAAGAACAAAACCAGAAAGCGATTGGGCTTGGTTGGAAACCTGACAGCAGCTTCAAAGCATGGCCAGAAAGTTGGCCTAGGATGCTAGAGAATAGATGTATGTTGGGAAGAGTTCGAGGGCATTGTGGTCAGTTCCATGCTTGATCCATAGTACTATCTGCAATGCGTGTCAATAATCGGCCTCCTGAAGTTGTTTCCTATGTAAGCGTGGCTGTGTATGTTTCAGCTCAAGAACGGAAGTTATAGTTACCTACTTCTGTGCCTGAGTTGACAGATGAGCACGCTTAATTAGTCAGGACGTATCAATAGTGTACTGAGTAGGCGCATGTTAGCAGGCTAGGAATTGCTTTGTCTGTAGTTATATTTCTCGTCATTTTACGTGTTGCACAATGTCGACCAATGAAGGCCCAAGGCAAGAGGGAAGATAAAGAAGTGAATGCATACATGACTTTCTTTACCGAAAAAATGAATGTTTTCTGCTTCAATGTCATAATACGTACCTCCCAACTTTTACAATTTCATCACAAAATGTGAGGTTTCTAGAAAATGCTTATAATTTTTCTAACAAACAATTATAACACAAATAATTATAATATGGGCATTTGTTAGGCACTTCTTCATCATCTGCACGTTATCATCATCACATCGTATTCTTGATCTTCATCTCTTGTGGGGACCCATTTTAAGATTGATCTGTGCCTTAGGTGTGATCGGTCCACCATGTCTTCGGGGCGTATTAAAGGTCATGGTAACTGCTACGTCACAATAACATTTTTTTTTCATTTGCATCCTAGTAAAGGCAAAAACTGATCTTAACAGAATGCAAATATTATCAATGGGCAATTTTCAGAGCCACACTACTCAGACCACTCGGTTATTCAGACTTACTGGCAGCAGTGCCACAAGTAAAACGGCCGGTAATATTTTGGCTGACGTTACATAAATATTTTGCGAATAAGTATCACAAGCATTTGTTTTTATATGACGCAGATAACGTTTGCTGCAAATATAGAGCAGCGTGTCTTCTCATAGCGCCTCTACAGAATGAAGCCATGTAATTTTCCCAGAAAAGTTACATAATTCAGTTTCCTAAAATTAGCTTCGCCACAGTACAGTCTTATTATGCAGTGAAGCATACCTAATGTACGGCGGCGAAGCATATTATAAAAGTGTAAAGGGGCCACTGTCACGGGACATATAATCTGTTTCTTAATTGTACGTGTGTGCACCCGCCGTCTCCTCTCAGTAAAAGCACCAATACACCTATTAATTTTACTAGCAGGCCATCAGAGTTACTTTGGACATGGCTGTGTCAAGGTGAGCTCTTATTTCAACCACCTTGCAAGGATGTAGCTAATATTCTAGAAATAATAAACACTTAAAAACATGATCGCTATAAAGTTTGGCTTGATAAACAAAATGTTACTTTCTTACAGCTAGGGCCACACTTTTCACCACAGAACATTGGCCTTAAATCTCCACAGAAACAGCTTTGAGTGGCTGCCAGTACAGTTATTACATGTGTCGGTATTTGTACTGTGACAGGGGACAGTAGTTGCGCGCATGTGTAATAAAGGAACACACATGTCCTTTCACAATGGCTGTATTACGGAAAAACCGACTTTATGAAACCAAATTATGCAACATTTTTAGACCCTTGCCCAAAGCCAACCAAATTACTAGGCAGAAAACAATTCTCAGAATTTCTTACTATATTTCAGCGTTTCCTGTCTGCAATGGTAGTAATTTTTGCATATAAAGTTGAGTCTGTAATACAAATGGTTTGTTTGTGTGTAAATTGTCTATCGGGTATCTTAAGCGCCAAGTAGAACACAAAAGCAATATGACATACAACACCTAAAAGCTGAAATTTGGCGTAGACAGCACAAGCTAGCATGGATTTTACTTCTTGTGTAAATGTATTTTAACCATGAGTTGCAAAACCCTGTTCACTTAATACTGAAGATAAAAGTAGGCAAATTTTTAAGGAATGAAAATGCGCATGGTAGGCTCATCAGAAAGTATAAGCTTTGTCTTTTAGTGAGGCTTTCTCACAAGAGTTTAAATGTGGTTTGTAATGAGAGCTAATTTTGAATGCTGCTAATCCTAAAAATTCTGTCACATTAAAGTAATTTAATGTGGATCTAGCTTCTTCGCTTCTTCCTCAAAGTTTCGCGTCGGCATCTAACCAAGTAGACGTAGCAGGATAGAGCTGTACAATGGACAGAGAAAACAAACATCTACAGGACAAAGGACTCCTGCCAGATAGACTTAGCAGAAGGGCTCTGCACTTGCATGATGGGTGTATTTCATAGCGCATGCAATTCAGAGATGCTCAAACAGTAAACATGTTTAATACCTCTTAGCGGCGCAACTGTCACCTCTAACGCAGGTGAAAAAGGTGAGCTCACATGCAGGTAGCGCGAGTATAGAACACGCTAGCGCGCTTGACCAAAGCAGCCGCGGTGTCAGCCGGCCTCGAGATCGTGCGGCACCATGGCCGGCTGGCTTAAACAAACACTGGCTACGGCGGCTACCTCTTCGCTCTGCCTCCCATAAATTGAGGACACGGATGACCGAGCCCAGCCTTCCCACAACTTGATGACCAGGACGACCGAGCCGGGTCATGCCAGCATGAGCGCACAGACTTTACCAAGGCGAGTAGTGACGTGGCCTTGCACGGTTCGGCAGATGTCCTGCGATTGTAGGGTGCCCGGGAATTTCACACTGACATGCTGGACATCTGGGTCATCCAGCTAAACAGCCATTTCCTTCTCAACAAGGTTCCAGGCTCCGGCTGCGTTGCAGGCTCTCAGCCCCTGCTCCGACTTCTACAACGACTTACGGGCAGCCGTCCATGCTCACAACGTCACCTCGAGCGCTCACCCTCCTCCAGCCGATCCTCCATCATAACAGCTCTCGCCATCTATTGCGTCATTCTGCGTCTTGTCGTCTCACATCACCTGCGTCCACCGGTGCCGGTGCCGGCATGCGCCGACCCAAGCATCAAACCTCTATTCGGTCCGTGAGCCTCCTCCCCAGCTCAAAGGCAGCTGCTGGAGGACCCTTTCCAAACAATTCACTGGCCCAAAGGCAAGCGCTTTCGGCTACTCTACAGCTCGTCGCTCTCCTTCCTTGGACGTTCCCACAAGCTGCCCGCTTTCCCCTCGGGGCACCTCACTCATCACCAATTCAGAGGCTGAGCCACCGGCTCCACAAGGCGCAAATTTCACTCTCGCTGGCACGGCGACGCTACAAGCACAACCTTCGTGATGCATTCAGTGACCACTGCAACCCTGATGCTATTGGCATTCGAGATTCCACTTCAAGCAGCAGCAGGCGAGCCTTCCGATGTAGTGCTCACACCTTCCGCGGATGCATGACCTACTGAAGTTTTGCAGGAGCAACTCTGCTATCTTGTTTCTTCAGCTCGAGAATCACTTCTACGTCAACAACATGAGTGTCCAAAACTTGTGCTATCTCCACGCAAGTCCCGAGCTGCCAAACGGTCTACTTTTGGAGCTCCGACTTCTACAGGCCCGGGCAATTACGAGTGCCTGTGGCAGGTTTCGATTTTTCACTCTGGTATTATTGTGGCTGTGCCTTACTCACAGCCTATGCTTTCTGTGCTTCCTGGTATATATCTCTCAGATTACGTGAACCCGACAATACCAATGACGACACCGTCTGCACACTTTACCTGGGTTTTACGATTGGACTTTATTTCAAATGCACTTCGCACTAGTAGGTGGGCCCTGTAGCCGCGCGACCATCGCCTCCAACGCAGGCAAAGAAGATGGGCTCACGCACAGGCAGAGCAAAAATAGAACATGCTAGCGCGCGCTACCTGAACGGCCGCTCCCAAGATCCCGTGAAACCATGGCTGGCTGGCTTGAATGAGCAGTGGCTACGGCAGCTACCTCTTCATGCTGCCGCCCATAAATTGGTTACCAGGACGACCGAGCCCAGCCTTCCCACAACTTCTTTGTACATACACCTCTGCTCACAGTGCTTCCGGCGGAAGTCAGAAAATATTGCCTTAGCCTGCAAGTCATTATTGCATTCATGTAATTAACCATGAGGACTTGCTAATTTGAACTCCAGCAAAAGGGTTAAACATTTACAAAAGTCGGAAATCAAAATGGGGCTACTCCAATGCATTATGGGAACCAATGTTATCGTAACATTTTGCTGGTAACCCAGCATAATTATGATTAACGTGAAATGTTGCTAGGTGGACTGACATGTTTGTGTAATATGAGCAACTATGTGTGTAAGGACAGCAAAAAGACGTCAGTGACCATGATTATGTGACACTGACGGCATGCTTTCTACTCCGGCCATTTGAAGTCAGCTCACGACATGCAGACTGTTGCGTTCTACATGTGCACTGGAAGAGCATATGAAAGAGAAGCTTGGATTGTGAAGTTATGAGTGATTATGTGTTATGCAATCGTACGTACCTATGGCTATGTCATGTGGTGTATGTTGAAACAGCGATGGCTTCATAGGTTTCTCAGCTGAAAGCAGTTTTTTAAAAGTTCATATGGGCCTCTTTGAAAAAAACTTCATATCTGAAAAAAGAATTTCTCCTGGTACGGGAATGGAACCCAGGACATTGTGCAAAAGTCAGGTTGATGAAAATTTTTTTTCGTGAACGCTCCTTTATCTTGCGTGCTTCCACAGAACTCATTTGCCAATAATTGGGCTTAGGAGCCGGCAAATGATCGACGGCCCTGACTTTGACCGCCTCGATGTCTTGAGGTAGCATACAAGAGTTTATTGGCTACTAGCCTGCTTCAAAGGACACGTGCAATTGAAATGAATTATATTTATTAACACATGCAGGATCATTCTAATAACATATGCCTCCATGAACTCATGCACTTCCCAAGATCATAACACGCGAAAAGCACAGTTCACATTAGCAGGCCTTGCAAAGCATGCCAAGATGCACACCATGAACTTTATTTGAACTGTTTGAGTGCTCCCTAATATGGTCATCTAATGGGACATTAAAGGCAACTACTAAGTATATGTGGCCTATTAAATTAGCATTCCATTAACCTCACAGTGCTTGTTTCGTGCCAAGAAAAGACTTAGTTTACGAGAAAATTGCGTCTGAAGGGTTCGCATACCTAGAGAGCAATTCAAATTGCCTGCTCCTGAGGACGGAGTGGCGACGTTGCGCCATCACTGCCCTTTACTTCCATCGGCGAGTAAAACAGTGCCTTACAGACGGTGCTACAGTTTTCTGAGCAAAATGCATACGCGCGGCCATGGAGCAACCGAGCCAAGACAGAACGCTGGACTCACTGCTGCAGCTGCTCTTGATCAAGTAGCATGGACTGTTCGGGAATCACACATCACATGAACATAGAATTCTATGTAACTTGCAGTTTGTGTGAGTTTCGCGAGCCAGAAAAGCCAGCTCAGCACTACGTGATAACGAAAGTACTGAAACGTGAAAGCGTGGGCGATACTTTCAAGGGTAACCTCACAGAATCCTTTTTTCTAAAAATCAAATAGAACTAGACGAGTACCATTTTCTTTCATCTTATAATGTAATGCAGCAATCTTTCTATTACTAGCAGATGAGTCCTAGCGACAGAACTTTAATGAGGAGTACCTTCGTCATCGAGCTAGTACTTGAATGTCCCGGGGGAGCCTCTAATTATGTCCTGCATTTACTTCAGTTTATCAATTACTGAAGCTCTGTTCGCAATAATGGTGATGCAGACGTTCTCGAGCACTGATCTATTACTTTAGCTTGACTTATTTGCCTTTAGTGTCCCTTTATGCACTAGTCCCTCTGACCTGCATAGGACTTGCCACAGCTGAGAGGTGTCGCGCTGATAAACCCCACAGCACTACACACAAAGTGCTTGGCATGGTTCTTCACACTTCCTTGTCTCTCAGTACTCGTGGTACAAAGACACAATTGGTCTAATCGCTTGGGTGCGGGAGAAACCACTGGGGCACCATACCTACCAGCCACGTTTTTCATTTTGTGGCTAATTCTGAGCACATATGGCGCAAAGTCATCTGTGGTGATGTCCTTCTTACGTCCGATGGTGTGTCCTAGTGAGCAATGCTTCACGTTTCAAAGAACAGATATGGTAACAGCATGTACAACAAATTGACTGAAGCTGGATCTTAAACCCCCGTTCATTTGATGAAATCGCATCAATAGGCCACTTGCCCCAATTGGGCAAATGGCCAATAAACCATTGTACCCTATCTTAGGGTATCAAGGGGCAGCCGAAGTCAGAGCCCTCGAACAGTTGCCTGCTGATGTATTTCATGATGCATGCAGTTAAGACGTCTGCTGCTGTGGCTGAGTGGTAGTGGCGTATGCCAATGGGATGGGAGGGTGAGTGCCACAGTAGCTGAATTGGTAAGGCACCCCATGCCTAATGAAGGTGGTGTGGATTCAGCTCCTACCTACAGCAAGCTATCCTTTCGTCCACTTTCATCTCTCTTTCCATACTATCTATAAATTCCGAATATGCATAGTTAATTTACCTTATGCGTTCTCTGATTTCAGTGTCTATTTTCTTCATCTGGTCAAAGAATGGTGGCTCAGCTCCATACGGGTTGCTTCAGCTTGGAAGATAACGGTCCGAAGAGGCCTAAGGAAGTGACCTGCTCGGCAGTAGTGGATACTGCTCAGAATCAGTTTTAAAAAAGTAGAAGGTTTTGAGCTAAATGTATAGCAGACACTCGAATTGTCATAACGGTGCTTAGAGTAAATACTCGTTCACTAAACATGAGTGTTAGCTAAATGTACCCCAATGGCTGAGAAGAAATGCAGAAATAAAGTAACTTCTCAATCTAGTATATGCTCCTGACAGTGCAGCTTGTCCGCGAGCACCGCAACATTTGTCACAGCAGAAGTGCAACGAAGGATCAGATGGGGAATAGGCACCCTGCAAAACAGTGCAATTTGCGGCTTTAAAGCTGGTCGGGGCAAACCATGGTATTGGGGTGTTCAATAAAAGCATGAATCTTTTTAAAAGATGGAAGCAGACGCATACGCTTTCCATTCCGCGTTGTGGTACTTGTTAAGTCGTCATTTCTCACATCACCGGCAACTGCGCTTCCTGTGCTCGTATGCTGACATTTCTAATGGCATTGCCGGACATTTGTGTCATTCTTCTGCCTGTGCGTTTAGTGGCTTGCTTAAGATGTCCTCTTTGCCACATTAGGGCGTGAAAATTGTTTAATAAATCAAGATTAACATAAAATACATGTTTTCTTTGGATCGTTGCTCCGGGTGGTGTAGTGCCTCACTTGATTACCTCACTCCCCCCCCCCCCAACGCTTCATAGCCTTCATCACCTCTCTTGTTTGTTGCTGGTGGCCAGACCAGGCTCCCGTTACTTCAGCGTCAAGTGAAGGTATGCGCCTGGGAGGTGCTATTTAAATGGAACAGCAGTGTCTGCCGAACCGGACCCTCTAATCTGATTTGCAACTAGAATCAAGTTTTACATTTAAAATAGCGTAAGGCTCGTCACCGACTTATGACAGCACTGCAATGCATACTAATAATGCGGCAGAAGTCGACCGTGAGGCGGCCCTATTACAAAAATCTGGATTTATATCCACCTTAACGCGTCCCTAAATCGATTTTCTATTTCGCTTTCTTCAACGTGTGGCCGCAGTAGCAGATCCAGCGACACGCAAAGATATCTCGGTGGCGTGAATATAATAGTCACACTTCATCATTACATCCGTGCATTAGCTTGAGAAGCGGCTAAGCACTTTGAGCATGCTAAAGTAAACAAAAATTGAGGGCTCACTAGAGCGTCGAAGCAGTGCCATGAAAGAGCGAGCTACTCGAATATCGAGCCGAGTCGTGCTCGCAGACTCTTTTGAATTGCTATCTCAAAGCATAAATTCACATAAGGTGTGCCAGAGTTTTAAAAAACATTTTTGTGTTTCTATCGATATGAATGTTGGCACTCCAGCAAAAAAAGACCCCTTCTCTCACGCCGGAAATTTGCGCAGCAGTGTACAACATTTGTCACACGGGAAAGCGAATAATTTTCCTATTGGCTAGCAAGTAAAAAAACAAAATTCATGCCATTCCTGTTGCTCTAAGCAAGAGCGTGCATGCAATTTCGATATTAGTACAACACTGGCAGACCGGTCCCACCGTGCCAGTGTTGACTCAACTTGTCATGCGAAGCACTAATAGTTCTTGCTCCAACATGGGCAGTGCCAGAACCTTGTACGCTATTGTGAAGAGAGGCATCTGTTTTTTGTAGGTTACTCTCAATGAATTGGCACATGGTTATTTTTGTACTATGTCAAAAAAAAAGAAAAATGAAGACATTTGTTCCCCTTAACCTAAGGAATTTAAAATCCAAATTTCTGCAGGTAAGGTATGGCATCCATGTTTTGGGACCAAGAAGGGATCACCTTGGACTATATTTAAGTGGGTGCTACAGTAACAGCAGGCAATTATTTATCACTGATGGCAAAATGAGGTAGATTAGATCGACAGGCTTTAAAGCGCTGGTTTATCCTATAGTTCATGCGTGCCATGGCCGATTCCATTCCCTGAAAGCCGAAGAGCAGCTCCACAAGGACTTGCTACTCAGACGTAACCGGAAGAGACGCCACTAGACATGAGGTGTACCAATTGTACGCCTCATGTGCAATGTACAAATATGTGCATAAATTCACCTACAGCTTCAAGAACATGCCTGCGAGATACAATGTTGCAATTGTTCCCTTGCACACCTGTCAAATTATCCCAATTGTGTTCTCGTACCAAGAGAGAAGGGTGTAAGAAAAATCACGCCAACCATTTCGTGCATTGTGCGGGAGGTTAGTCTATAAAATACCTCTCAGCTGTGGCAAGCTTTATGTAGACCAAACGGCCCAATGCCTGAATGACTATTTGAGGGAGCGTTCAAAAAATTTAAATCGGATGGTGCAGCACATATTGCAAGGCCTGCTCATGTGGACTGTGCTTTCGCACATTATGATCCTGGGCACGACTAGCTACAAAACAGCACATGAGCTCACGAAGGTATATTTTATCAGAAAGATTGTGCACATGTTAGTAGCACTTCAATTGCCTTAATTCCCCAGAGGTGCACTTGTTTAATGCCGATTTGTAGTATTACTAGACAAACTAGCACTGTAACAACATTCGCCTCTTGCGTGTGCTCAAAATTTGTACCCTATGTTCCATCCTTTGAATCATTAAATCAATTGGTAGTTCGCACTTTCATGCGTCCTTCCTCTGTAAATATCTTTTTGCGCACAAAAACAATGTGCAGCAGACTTCACCAACTGGCCCATACGAAGCCGTACCCAGACTCAAATCTCCTTCAGAGATTTTCTTATTGTGATGAGAATTTGTCACTGCACGGCACTCTGTTTGAACAAAATCTTCACTGATAAGATGGGAGAAAAGAAAGGTAATAGAGGCAAAAATTGTCACAATATCACCCAGATATATTCCCTAATGCAATGCGTAAAAGATTTTTTCTGTTGAACAAGAAGATCAGGGTAAGGCTCAAGACCTGTGGCCATTCTTTTGCACAGATGAAGGGATTAATCAAACAAGCCCTGCGAAGTCAAGGAAGATTCATACAATGGAAATTGGCATTTGCTTGAGAGTGGCATGCATAGGCTTGCAAACCCACACCGGTCATATTAGCGTGCATATCACATCTATAACCTAATGCAGGTTCCTGCAATGAGCCTACATCGTGTTTCAGAACAAGTTGCGAGGAGCATTTGCGCAAACCTGGTACCTCGCACAGCACCATCAAAAGAAGCAATACTAAATAGCAGCTTAGCAAACTACCTGGAAGAAATTTAGGAAAATTTCTTGGTCTTCAGGACAGTCAAGATTTACAACAAAATTGAGCCAGAGTAGAACTATGAGCGGCTGCGCCACGTGCTGCATTATTTGTCTTCATAGTTTACATTGGGGTTGCTCAACATGTGCCTTTTGAACTGTGGCGAGTAGGTGCTCAAGCAAGTGGCGATTCGCTAGCCGCCAAAATCCGAGATAAACAAGGAAACAGTATGAACATGCAAGACAAGAAACAGTAGAGGTAAATGCAACATCGAGTGCCATATAAATATTGCAACAGCTCACTTACTCAGGCAATGTCTGCAACAGCAATCCTACGAAGGATGAAGCAATTTTTTTCGAGATCGATGCACAACGCTAAGCGGCAACTGCAGCAACAAGCGCTTAGAACTAGCTTAAACGTTTTTGCCATAAGAGAAAAAAGTGCTGCCAAAGTGAGAGCCCACAAATGCCCCATTCGCGACAGCAAATTCAACAAACACGAGCAACAGCACTCAAAAACGTAACATGAGCTGCACAAGACCGCACTACCAACCATAAACGCACTGCAAGGCATAAGTAAACGAGCTGCTCCAGCGTTGGGCCCAAGTGTCGCTCGAGATCGCAAGCTCGAACACCATCCGGTTCTTCCAGCGCAACAAACTAGAACAACATTCTAGCACACAACACAATAAGACACCGTAAAATTGTGTATTAGTTAAGCTGAAAAGCTAAAGGAGCTCCAGCAGTGCGCGCAGAACTATAAACCGGAACGCGCCATAGTTGTTTAAACAACGTCCTCATAACGGTGACGTCACTTCCGTGCGTGGCAGTAGCGTTTTAGTATGGCATTTTGCTTCTACCACGCGCATGTCACCAGTTACCGCCTATTGAGAATACCACTGCAGCGCACCTAGGCAACTTCTCACCCTATGAACTCTATCCTGCGTGCGACCCTCTTCAATGTGTCCGCTACTAAGCTTTCGCCTCACTGTCGCCACTCGCGGCAAGAAGTGCAAAATTTATTAATTTGCTCGATCTCTGTTTATCAGGAATTTCTAGCATTCAAAACGAAAAAGATACTTAAAGAAATAAAAATGCTTGTTATTTTATTTCTTGTATTTTAACGTATTCGTTTGAGCGAAAGTGTAGGCGCAAGAATGCGCCTCATGTACCTTGTTCGCATTCGATGGAGGATAGGAAGATAGTGCCCGAAAGAGGAAGCACGCCCTTGACGCGCCTGACGCGCCCGAGAAAGGCATGGCAAGCGGCTCACGTTAAGTGTGCAGATAGACAGTGGGACCGTCACGGTATTAATAAGTTGCGATAATCCGTTGATAACAATACGCGGCGCTGGCGCGTTTCGTTGAGCAGCCTTTTGCGCTTGAAACGTGGAAGCAGCGTGCCGCGCAAGAGTGCGCTCATGTTGTCATACACGGCTTTTTGTCTACATGTTTTTTTGCCTGTAGCTTTTGCGCGTTCCACGCTATGTCCGTTCACTGACTGCCGTCGAGCAAACTCGGGTAAAACTCGGGTGAACGAGAAACTCGGCGCATCCTGCATAGCAACTTTGTTCGGCATATTAATGCATCTTTAATGCGCACATGTCACTTTGACGCGGTGAGTTTTTGTAGTTTTGTGACGTCACGTGACAGGCAGGGGAAGTGGGTGGGGCCCGAAAACTTTTGACCAATAGCCGTGGACTAATGGCGTAAAGGCGTCGAATCAGAAATACCTATATTTCTTTTGTCCGGCCAAATCATGCATAATCAGTGTGTACACGTCATATCAGTTGGGGAGCTATTGCGGTTTTCGTGACGTCGCGTGAAAGACAGGTGAAGTGGGGGTGGGTCCAAAAAAGCTTGTGACCAATCACGGAGGGCTGATTGCAGAATTGGAATAGAGAAATTTGGAATAGCTTTACATTATAGCACCCCATTTCTTGTTCAAATTGCCGATCCCATATCCTAATTTTGATTCAAGTTCTATTCTTTTCGCGAGCTCAGCTAAAGTGGGCATAGTGAAAACTTAGCCTCGAAACGCACATGCAAGAAAGCAGAGCCTTCGTAAAACTACACTGCACACAAGGCACGGAATATATGTGGCAGCAGTGACAACAAAGCAACAAATCCAAACATGCAGTTACGCGCTCAAGCACAGAATTACAGACCTGCACAAGCAGAGACACACGTTTAATCGGTATCCACTGTGCCGTCGCTGTTGCCAATGAATGAAAATTCGGTAGACCAAGCTCACGGAAGATATTTGCAGTTGTTGCTATAGTGGAATTGTAGGCAACATTTTTAAGAATATTTCTTATAATCCTGTCTACCCAGCACATCCAACGATCCGAACAGAAGCTGAAGACTGTAATGCCGTATCTCAACACACTGTAACCCACTGCATGTACAGTAATCTTTTCTACAGACAAGGGTGCAAGACAATTTATAATTAACAGCTGCCAAGCTACTAACTGAAATGGGCATGTGCAGGGCATGTAATGAGGAGGGAAGATAACCGGTGGTGATTAAGGGTTACAGACTTGATTCCAAGAAAATGGAAGCGTACCAGGGGGCGGCAGAAAGTTGCGTGGACGGATGAGATGAAGAAATTTGCAGGGACAACATGGCCACAATTAGCACATGACCGGGGTTGTTGGAGGAGTATGGAAGAGGCCTTTGCCATGCAGTGGAAGTAGCCAGGCTGATGATGATCGTGATGAAGCTACTGACCTCTTTATAGGACAAATAGGTGATAAGTGACGTTGCCTTGATAGGTTACTGTCCAAACAGGTTCCGAGATATTTCATACCGTCCACGTATGAGATAGACGGACATTTACAAGAAACACAATCTTACTCATGTAAGTAGAGAGGCCTATTAATTACAGTAGTCTTGAGTGGAGAATGAAAACAAACAAGTTGTGTTTTTTAGGCATTAACGACAATTCCGTTATTAGTGAACCAATGCATCGCCTTGTACACGTTACTTTGCAACATTTCAGTGGAAATTTTGTAAGAGAGATGTTTTGCCAGTAACACAGTGTCGTGCGCATACTGGAACACGGAACATTTGGAAATTGGCAGAGCGAAATCATTAACGAAGATATTAAACAATGGCGATAAAATTGACCCCTTGGGATTTCAAGTTTTCAACGATAGCTTGGAGCTAAGAACGCCCTTGTCATCGGTAGCGACAACTTCAAATCTGTTGCTCAAGTAATTTTCGAGAATGTTACAAAAAGGCCCACGAAATCTGCAGTAATACAGTTTACTTAACAAGATTTGATGATTACGGTAGTCAAATCCTTTCGCTACATCTAAGAACAGCGCACACGTGACAACATATTGATCGAATGCCGATAACAGTTCATCTGAAAATTCCTGCAGCAGTGCCACAGTACCACGCCCTGAAACAAAGCCAAACTGTCGATCAGTTAGTATGGAAAATTTGTTAAGGAAAGAAGACATAATCTGGAAAAGAAATTTTTCTAAGACCTGAGAAATAACAGGCAATATAGAAATTGGCCGATATTTTTGCAATACTATCTTTCTTCCATGATTTGTGTAGTGGCAAAAGGACTGCAGTTCTTCGGCATTCTGGAATTTTGCCACCTTCCGAAAAATCATTCACTATATTCAAGATAATATCTAACAGCGCTTTGAAATTCATTCTGATGGTGTGTAAAGATATTTTATCAGATCCAATGGGCTTGCTAGGATGGAAACTGTGAATAATTTCTTTGACAACACCCTTCAAAATTCTCGGGTGTTTGATGATGGAGGGACAGCTCTTTCGGACGCTCTTCCAAAGTGCCTGTCGAAAGCACCAGCCACTGCTGTGGGAGTTTGCTGAAAAGCATGGAAAATTGACCGTTTACTGGAACTCGCTCCTCAGGGATGATTTACCAAATACCAAGTTTTGCTTACATTATTTAAGGCTGAGGGATTGTTGGAATAATAAGAGATTATTATTATTATTATTATCATTATTATTATTATTATTATTATTATTATTATTATTATTATTATTATTATTATTATTATTATTATTATTATTATTATTATTATTATTTAATATGGGTGAATTCAGACTTTTATATCATAAAGCCAATTTTCTAAGCTGTCCGAGCAGACCAATTTCTGATGAAACAATAAATCCAAGACCTGCCGCTATGTTAAAGTGGCGGGCACTGTACCTAAGATGCTAGCTAACATTAGCAGCTCGTCACAAATCATGTCCGTCTGGCACTCACTTGATTGTCTTCAGGGTACGCGCTGCCTATACATGTAATATGTGATCGACTGTCTAAAAAAGCTACCACAATTATCACAGTAGGGATCACTAGTACGCCTGATCCGATACAGATGATTGATGAGGCCAATTGTACAATGTGTATTAATGGCGAGGAAGCACTCGTGTAATTGTCATCTTACTCAAAGGTCTATCGATCGCAAAAATATCTTAGTAAAGCGGCAGATTAGAGGTGGCATTACAGAGGTCATTTGTATATCGCCATCGGCCGCTAAGGAGTTGGGTAATATTCATGGATTCTAAAAAAGCCACAGAATGTATGTGGAAAAGACAAGCTATGTAACAGCCAACCCGCAGCCTCTGACATTGCCTAACTTTACCACAAGGTCAATATTGCTGGCCATTGCATCAGCTTCCAGTTGATACCTTGTCATTCCGGTATTTCGGGAAACTAAACAGTGGATAAAGCTCCCCGAAATGGACTTGAATACAGAAAGGGTATGATATTTTTTTACCAAGGAAGGTGATTCGAAGTTGGAAAAAAAAGCAAAAGTGTGGATATGAAGAACATTTTCGGGAAAACGCATTCTGCATATGATCCGTTGTCAAGAATGAGTGAGGACTGTGGCTGAAAGAAAGTTCAGTTTCGTAGGAAAAACTTTACACATTATACAGTATATCCCTTTATGTAATGATTTCTACATTTAAATGAAAACGACAAATAATTTTACGTAAGCTTTCCCTGGCTTCATTACCTCTTGGCATCAAAACCATCATCATCTCATCTTGGCATCATCATCTCATCCTCGTCGGTTATTGTTATTTATCGCAGGATTGACATTTCAGATACAGCCTATAAACATACATCGCCACACCAGGAGGAATACTATCAGCTAATTACCAACACTCGGGCCATTCAGTCGCCCCCCCTCTCCCTTGTTATCGTCCACTTCAATGGCGCGTTTCACGTCATCACCGATAGGGTTCACAATGTTCGTTCGACCTTGGCTGACAGGCACCGTTGTCTTCAGAAATTCTGCAGATCCCACGAACTGTGAGCATCGATGGTATTCGAACGATTTTGCTTGTACCTGGCTATCCAGCATATCTGGAACCTCGCAAAGCGATGCCAGGAGGACGAACGCGTTTTTATGAATTGCGTAAATGTGTGCCCTCTGGGACTTGAGCGTGCGTGCGCGTGACGACAACACGACCACGACCACGTTGAACGTGATCTGTGAATGGCATGATTGCTATGCCGGCCGTTCGATGCGATCTTGCGACATGGCAATCGTTGGGTTCTGCATATGTATTGGCCAAGTGTAAGCGATAGAACCATGGATTGTGACGTCATCGGCCACTACGTTTTATACACTCGTACGCCCTATCGGCTCAATATGAGCTGCAGCAAAAAAAATTTTAATTCTAGAGTTTAACGTGCCATAACCGCGATCTGATTCTGAGGAACATTGTAGTGGAGGACCCCGCGTAAATTTCGACCACTCGGGGTTCTTTAACGTGCACCTAAATCGCAGTACACAGGTGTTTTCGCATTTCACTCCCATCGAAATGCGGCCGCCGCGGCCGAGGTGTTAAAAATTTCTTCAAACAAAGGTGTTCGGGGTACGCAGGCCCCTGGGCCCCGCACGACCGTACTCGCAACCTCGTGTTTCCAGCGCAACATCAAAGCCGCTAGGCCACCGCGGCAAGAGTTCGCTTTCCTTTCGTTCTTTTTTTTGGTGTGTGTGTCTAGGCGTGGCCACGCTGCCATACAGTGCCCGTATGGCAGCGCGGCAACGTCTACATAAAGAAATTGCTGAACACCGTCCCGACTACTGGTACCACCCTGTTTACAAGAAAAATGACACTTGACAATTTTATTGTTAAAAGAACTGATAGGTGTATGCAGAGCTGCTACTCGTATTAGGCGCGATACTCATATTAGGCGCGATAATATGAATGTGTCCAACTTAAGAGATAAAGATTGAATTCGTGGAACTATCAAAACTGATCAACAAAGCAAAAACAAGTGATATTCGAAAATATAACGTCAGAAAGACTGAAGAAGCCGCAAAAGATGGACGCAGCCTGAAATCACCGAGAAGGAAATTTGCCATAGGACAAGCCAAGATGTGTGCACTAAAAGATAAGCAGGGTAATATCATCAACAATCTCGAAGATATAGTAAATGCAGCGGAAGAATTCTATACTGACCTTTAGAGTACCCAGACGACTCAGGAGCGCTCTACACAAAACAATAATGAACAGTATACAGAAACTCCTCCTATAACTAGAGATGAGATACGAAAGGCCTTGCAAGGCATGAAACGGGGAAAAGCGACAGGAGAGGATGAAAACAGTCAATTTAATCAAAGATGGAGGAGACATAATGCTAGGAAAACTGGCGGCTCTCTATACGAAGTGTCTATCGACTGCAAGGGTCCCAGAAAACTGGAAGAATGCAAACATTATACTAATCTACAAAGAGGACGACGTTCAAGAACTAAAAAATTATTGCCCATTAGCTTGCTCCCAGTATTATATAAAATATTTACCAAAATATTCTCCAATAGAATAAAGACAACACTGGAGTTTAGTAAACCAAGGAAGCAGCCTGGCTTCAGGAAAGGTTACTCTAGAATAGATTTCATCCATTTCATTAACCGGGTTATCGAGAAATCCGCAGAGTACAATAAACCCCTCTATGTGGCTTTCATAGATTACGAAAAAGCATTTAATTCAGTAGAGATAACAGCAGTCATAGAGGCATTGCGTAATCAAGGAGTACAGACCGCCTACGTAAATGCCCTAGAATATATCTACGGAGATTCCACAGCCACCTTAATTCTACACAAGAAAAGTAGAAAGATACCTATAAAGAACGGGGTCAGACAAGGAGACACAATCTCTCTAATGCTATTCACGGCGTTCTTAGAAGAAGTATTCAAGCTATTAAACTGGGAAGGCTTAGGAGTAAAGATCGACGGCGAATACCTCAGCAAACTTCGGTTTGCCGATGACGTTGTTCTATTCAACAACAATGCAGACGAGTTACAACAAATGATTCAGGACCTTAACAGGGAGAGTGTAAGAGTGGAATTGAAGATTAATATGCAGAAGACAAAGATATTGATAAATAACCTGGCAAGGGAACAAGAGTCCAAGATCGCAAGTCAGCCTCTAGAGTCTGTGGAGGAGTACGTTTACCTAGGTCAACTAATCACAGGGAACCCGGACCATGAGAAGGAAATTCACTGAAGAAAAAACAATGGGTTGGATCGCGTACGGCAGACATCGTGAGCTCCTGAATGGGAGCTTACCGTAATCATTGAAAAGGAAAGTACACAATCAGTGCATTTTACCGATGCTGACATACGGCGCAGAGACTTGGCGGCCGACAAAGAAGCTTAAGAACGAGTTAAGGAACGCGCAAAAAGTGATGGAACGAAGAATACCAGATATCACTTTAAGAGACTGAAACAGAGCCGTTTGGATCAGAGAACAAACGTGCATAGACAATATTCTAATAGGCATTAATAGAAAAAAATGGCGCTGGGCAGGTCATGTAATGCGCAGACTAGATAACCGTTGGACCATTAGGGTAACAGCATGGGTGCCAAGAGAAGGGAAACGCAGTAGAGGACGGCAGAAGACTAGATGGAGTGACAAAATTAGGAAATTTGCGGGCGCTATTTGGAATCGGTTGGCGCAGGACAGGGGTAATTGGAGAACGCAGGGAGAGGCCTTCGTCCTGTAGTGGACATGAATAGGCTGATGATGATGAGTACCTACGGTCATGTGGTGTATGTTGAAGTGACTACGGCATTTGTTAAATTAAATTCTGTGGTTTTCTTGCCAAGATCACTTTCTGATTATGAGGCACGCCGTAGTGGAAAACTCCGTAAAGTTCGACCACCCCGGGTCTATTAACGTGCACCTAAATAGAAGTACACGGGTGTTTTCGCATTTCACTCCCATCGAAATGCGGCCGCCACGGCCGGGATTCGATACCGGGACCTCGTGGTTAGCAGCCCAACACCATAGCCACTGAGCAACCACGGCGGGTGTATGGCATTTGTATTCCGGCGAAGAAATGGTAAAACATGATTAACTTGGGTGATTATGAACGCGGTGCAAGGCTGCACATTTTGTAAGCGGCGTGAGGTGCTGTGAGAAAAGTGCGGGGAAAGATGGGCTGCTCCCGGAGATAGTGCAGTGTAACACTGCGCCATTAATCGCCAGCTTTCAGGAGGCAGCATGACAATAAATATGGAACGATGCGCACGCGCTTTTGAGAGCTGGCTAGCCAGCGAGAAGTAAGCGTGCGATAGGAGCCTAATGGGGTAGGCACCAAGCTGCTGCGCGCCACGGCAGATGTTACAGATTCCGCCATTCGTCACACATTCGAGGTGCGGCACCTTTCCTTCCGCAAAGTGTCAAGCAGTCCTTCGAAAGCCAACTGTTCTGTACTCTGCTTACCGTGGCTGCTGCTGCTGTTCTGCCGAATAGGCAATACACATGACAGCAATCATACGTATAACAAGGGTGTATGTAATTCAATCTGGACTACCCATGCAGACGTTTCGGTTGCCGGCGCTGTTCTCTGCGTCATTAAGCAGTGAAACAACAAACTACACCCAAATGTGCTCAGCGCGACGAATATCGCCTTTCAAGCGCATGATTCTCTAATTAAATTTAAGCTTTCAGTGCCTTCTGTCCCGTGGTTTGGAGCACCTGATTCCTTGACTTCTTTCAGAGTAAGGTGGACTGGTCCTGAAGATTGTGCAATATGATGGCATGGTCAAAAGTGGACCGACTCAAGAGACAGTGTATCCGCGCTCCTGCGGGCCACTTGGATCGCCTGGCGGGGTTTTATGCGTCTCGCTGATTTACTGGGCAGGCATGTAATTGCTGTAAAACGCGTTGCAGAAAATGAACTTTTATAGCATTTAATTATTTAACCGCTTCACAAAAGCCTTGCTTAGCCGCCGTGGTTGCTTATTGGCTATGGTGTTGGGGTGCTAAGGACGAGGTCGCGAGATCGAAACCCTGCCGCGGCAACAAAATTTCCAGGGGGGCGAAATGCGAAAACACCCGGGTAGTTAGATATAGGTGCACGGTAAACAACCTGTGGTGGTTCAAATTGTTATGGAGTGCCCCTCTACGAGGTGTCTCGTAATAAAATCATAGTTCTGGCACGTAAATTTCCACAATCTAATGTTTTTAAGTTTTACTTTATAGCGATAATTGAAAATGTTTGTTACATCTGCATAATTTTTTCCTGCTGCCTTTTCCGTACGGTGGCGCACACATTTAGCGCAACTGCAATCAGAGACACCGTTCACAAAAAATTAAAAAACAAGAAAAGTTCCACGCCGGCAGATTAGTTGGACGCACAAAGTGCGTGGAGAAATAAGGAACTCAGCGTCCCTCACTTCCTCCGTCATCTCACAGCTTAGCCCAAGACGGCCAAGGCGCAAGCTTTTCAAAATAATTTTCTGGGGCGTGAAGTCTATGTAGCCGTGTGACCATGAAGATACGCCAGAAATAGATCCTGTTTAAACGCGCCGCAATCAAAGCATCAAACCGCCTCTCGGAATTTTTGCTGTAATAATCACCTATGGAGCATAACATGTGAAAACTGCTTTTTCTTCATAATCTTTTAGCCTGTTCCTTTCGAAGCGACCCATGCGAAGCCAGAAGCGTTCGCATTTTGAAGGTTTCTCGTGTCGACACGCGCTCTGAGTGCTGCAAGCTGCGTACCACGTATTTCAGGCCTGCTCTGGTCAGACTTGACACTATTGGTCTCAACAATACACCTTCTTTGACTACTGGTGTTGCCTTAGGCCGCTCTTGAACAATGCCCTCAGAGGGCTCTCAGGTAGTTTTATCCGGCGGCAGCTGTACAGCAGCGTGTTACTTTTCAGGCGAGCCAACGACACTGACGTCGACTTGCGCTTCGAGTCCGGCGTGTTTGCTTTCGCCAGACAATGGGAGGCGAAAGTCAGGCATCACGGTGTCAACTACTTGCGGGGAAACATAGCGAAACTCCTGAGAAACTTGAGGCATCATTTGACGGTTTTGAAGGTAAGGCTGCCTCTGTACGACCGCCGTTAGTGCCGTAGTGTGTTCGCGGTTTTCACAGAGCGAACGATGCATTGCGGCCGCATCGCGAAACACTCTGGAACTCTTTCCGAAGTCCGTGCCAGCGAATCCAGGAACCACAACGTCTGGTGCGTAGATCGGGTGCTTGTCAAGCCCCCTTTGGATGTCGACAAAAGAACATTGCAAAAAGAAATCTCGAGAGCATTGTTGCGCGCCGTTCTGCACATCCATAAGGTGCAAGAGTCACGTGATATCGTTTTATTGTTTCCCAAATGCCATCGAGGGGAAGAGTAGTAATATAAATGGCCCCAGAAACAATGGACTGGCAAGCTCACAATGGTGACGATGGTTGTAGGATCAAAGCATATTCAACTAGATGTCAATATTTTCCAGGTAAGAGAAGGTTCATGATTTCATGTTCTTTATTTCTTTGAGGGCGAATTGCTTTAACAAAATTAATGTGCAGCGAAGGCTCTACATTATTTTCTGTCACAGAACATCGCTCTGGTTATAAGTATACAATAATCTTGCCTTTCGACGTGGACCACGAACAGACACAGCTGTTGCTATAGATACATGCCTTCGTATCAGACAATTCGTGATTTTTAAAGGAATCAGTCGTGGTAGTGATAATTTGAATCACTCTGCGATTAGTGGGCGTGAAATTCGGCGCATATTTCAGCGACAACAAATGTTGAATTATTCTAACGCATTGCATGAATGCACAAGGTACTTCCTTGAAACTATCTTCAGTATATTCTTGCGTTTTTGACGACATCGTCTGCAAACCTCGCTAACCGCGCACATCATGAAGACGATCGCATACGCTGAGTTATGTAATGGGTGGTTCGTATGAAGTCCACTATACAGAGGTGGCTCATTTGAGCTCGCCTAGTGATCGATCGCTCCATTGTGGAAGGGAAGAGGAAAAAGTTGTGTAGTTTAAACTTGGTTTAAAGACCATTGCGTCAAATTGTAACCGCGGAACTACAGATGTCCAGCGACTCAGTTAATCGAGAGCAGGTGGCAGTGGTTCTGTGCGCTTTGCTTAGGCACCCTGAGAAGAAAAGTAGAGTTCCCAAGTCGATCTCAGTTTGGGAAGCGCCCCTCTGCCAGATGATGTCTCACGCCTGTTACAGAAGAAACCTATGTTTGCTTTACCGCCAAGTGTTCCTGCCCGTGAACTAATTTGGAATAACCGGGATTTGACGTCGAGATCAGGTCAGGATAACAGGGTACGCTATCTACTGGGAGGTGCTGGCTGCCTGCTGAAGTGCCGCCCACAACGGACAAAGCGACAGGCAGACAGGAGTATCGACGGCTCAAGCCCAAGCCGCCGTGAAAAACAGTTTTTCTCTATAAAGAAGGCTGCTTTTAGAGTCAAGCCGAAGTTTGGTGATTTTCGGGTTTGTTTATAGTAAGTAGTGGGGAAGGTTACTTTAATGTATTTTTCACCACCAAAACGCACAAGCCGGGATTCTTCGCACAATTGTGAGAGGGGGCGGGCATGGCAACAGGATGTGAGAGAGTTTCTTTTGAAAAAATAAAAGAAACTCAATCTAGCCGACCCATTTCGCATCAATAACTCGAAGTAACTGAGTTTATTAATCTACTCCAAATGCAAGTAGTGCGTTTTCTGTAGACGTAGAAGACCATTTCTATTCTGTGCCACAGGAGAAGCACTTAGCTTCCCAGAAAGTCGGCGTGGAAGGAAACGGGGAGTGTGATCTACGGGATTTTACGAGCCAGGCGCTGTAAAGCTTTTTAAATTTGACAGAATTTTTTCTTAGCGTCACATCATTTTGAATGAGCAGCCTATTTTCCAGCGTCATTGTGTGTGTGTCGACTCATGCATAGCTCCTTTATCATGCAGAAATAATTGCAGTTTTCTTTGAATGGGGGCCGGATTAAAGGTTTTTAGATATGTAGATGAGTATTTTGTTCTATTTTAAATGATATTAGTCAGTTCGGAGAAAGGCTGGCTTTCACGCACGAGCTTGCTGACGCTAACGGCTTGCGATTTCTGGAACCTAATTTGAAGCATGCGTGCTCATACTTTCCACGTGCCACGAGAGGTCTGCTTGATTCTGTCCACTCTAAGATTATGAAAAGGGCTGTTACGTCGCAATGTATTCTGCGCTCCTCCTGCCATGCCCACATCTGATGCATGATAGCTTTGATTTCAAGTAGGCAAGCTTTTGCCAGCGGGCTTCCCTACGACAGTGGTTCTTGGCGTGGTCGAGTCTCTAGCAAATAGTGAAACCTGGAGCTATAAGGGATAGGGCAGAGTCCCAGCGCCTGACGGGTAGGCCAGAGGTCATGCCGTATATACAGAAAATTTTGCACAACATCAGAAATGTTGCTGGCAGACATGATGGCCCTGTGGATTTCTGAGCCCTTAATAGGCGGGAAAAAATCTGTACTCGGATCTGCGCCCAAGGTAAACGCGGGTGCTAAAGAAGGCATAAGTGTTCCTTTGTAAAACACTCCAATGAAGTCATTTCCTCCATCCCAATGTCACGTGCGAAAGCCTACATCGGCCAGACCGAAAGCCGTAATAATGACCGTCTTAAGGCGCATGCTCAAAAGGTAAAAAAAGGGAGATGGTATAAGCGCGCACATTTGGTCGAGCATGTTACTGCGTGTGCCTGCGAGCCACGACTTCCGGAGACAAAGATTCTAGGCAGCAGCAGAAGTTATGCGTCTCAGTTGGCTTTGGAGACATTATTTATCCAAAAGAGGGCCCCTGTTTGTATTAGCGCATTCGTCGGAATACGAATTCATGCAAGCCGCTCTTTGATACGCCACGACTTTACGCCGCGGTTCCTTCCCTTGGGCAGTGTGACCATAAACAGTTGCTAGTAGCGCCCGTCGTTGTCCGTATTGTTCTTTTTCTCCGATACTATTTTCCGCTAATTTACCAGTGTGTGCCTGTGCCTCTTGCACGGGCTTTTTTTCGATGCCCAGGCACGTTCCATTTCGGGGCCGCTCAGGTCATGTAGCTCGGCAAGCCCGTTCCTAAGAAATTACACTCTCAGCTTAAATGATGTCAAGGCTAAGTAAATAATTATTTATTCTGAGCTCGCACTGAAGACAAGTATCGAGATACTATGTCCCAACTTGCAGTACTGATTACATTATCTTATATCAAAGTGTCAGCCACGCCAAGAATTATCTTACACGTGCTGCCAAGTAGCCTTAATGTAACCCAAATATTCATGTTTTTGCCCGCCCGCGCCCTATGGCGAAAGTAATCGATAACATCGCGAACTGGCCGCTTTGCCGCTGGGCGCTTTCGCTAGCGCACATGTACGCCTACATTTTGTTACAAGATGTCCAAAGCAATACCTTAATAGACTTGCTTTCGCTAAATTGGGATCGCATCTATGGCAGTGCTCGTTTAGATTTCTGCAAGGAAAAGCAAGGGAATCACCGCACTGAGTTACGTGAATTGACTGCCTACTGTATCACGCAAACTACTAAATTAAGGTATTTCTTACCAGCGTGCCGCAAACGGTGCTTGCACTTCCCAGAACTTTTACGCTGTGCAGAAACATTCAGCGTCACCGACGAAGACTTCAGCGAAAGTGACGCAAACGAAGCGAGATTGTATGCACGGCTTCGCTTCCGCGGTACACATTTGAAAACAAGGGCCGACGACTCCCCCCCTCCTCCCCCCCATTGCGCCCTTTCTTTCTCGTAAACCAAAAACCACCGAGTGCTCGGTCAGCAGAAGCTCGTCTTGAGCAAAACACACTGATTCATATCATGGAAAATCGGATACAGCCTCCATCACTGCTCTATGGCGGTGCACCTTCAAAGTCGGTAAGATCGCGATACAGTAACTGCTGCGCTAAACTAAAGCACTGCTCAGGCTGGATTTTACGGGGCCCCTTGCTCCAAGCGCCCGTGTCCGAAGCAGCACCTCACTGTACTTGCCTTCAAATTGTGTTTGCTTTGGCGAGATATGCACACACGCTGCAATAAAACTGCACTGGCTATAGAACGTCGCAAAATACCTTTTCCAACAGGCCTACCAGAGCTAACAGCTCCACCACAATACAGCTAATATCAAAACAGCCGACAGAAGCAATGGCTGGTTTAGAAATTGAGGGCTAGGAATCTTATATAAAACTCTATGCTGCTGGGGACACAAAGAATTCAACACACTTGTAAAATATTCTCAGACGATTACAATACATCATGATGCAAAATGTGAGTGTAGCTCTTGAGGTGTATTGAATTCGCGATATTTCTAACGTAGCAATGACGGTGACGAAAGCATCAAAACTGGGAGTTACAACACTAGCGTGTTATTGGGCGAACCTGTGCCCTCAAAAACAGGCTACACTCAAAGAACGACGATAGCGGCGAGCATGGTCGCCGATCTTCAAAAGTCTGATCTGCCGGTTAAGCGCGCCGACTCTTATACACGAGTCATCGAAGGTTTCAGAGTAATCGATGGTACCCGCGTGTCTTCCAGAAAGTTCTACACAATTCGCGGCGCACATGCAATCAGAGTACGCAAGCTTCGGTGACAACAGAACCATCGATAACATTTGAGAAACTTCCAATACAAGCGGGCGCGTCCCGCGCTGAGCGATAACATTTGTTAGACGGTGAAAAAGCACTCGCCCGAAAAAGATAAACAACTGCACGTGTCAATGCCGCCCTCTCAGAGAGCATCGTCCCGATGCTATAAACATAACGGGAGCGCAAAAAACAAAAGGACACTTATTAAAGAAAAGTAACAAAACAACAGTTCAAAATAGATGAAAGTCCTAAGTTCCCATAGGCAAACTCCTAAAGTTCTCTAGCGCTGGTAGAAGCGCTTATGTCGCACAACATGGACTATTTCAGGTCGTGAGCGGTGCTGCTGTGATAGCGAAATGCCGTCTAGCATGACGTCACAGTCGAGTGCGCCAATGCATCACATGATCTTTTAAGGTTTGAAATAGCGGCGTAAAAGCTTCTCACTAAGTCCTCGTCGCCGTATCGGGGTCCAAACCCAAACACGGTCGCCAGGCTCGTATTCCACGTAGCGTCGTTGAAGACCGTAGTACCGGCTGTCGATCCTCTGCTGATTCTTGATGCGCAGACGGACGAGCAGACGCGCGGCATCATGGCGTCGAAAGTAGTCGTCGGGGTCCTTCCGTAAACCAGCTTCAACGGCGTCATCTAAGCAGTTTTTTGCGCTGTTAGGTTATAAGCGAAGGTTGCGTACGACAGGACCGCATCCCGCGTCTTGTGCTCGAAGTCAACGTAGATTGCTAGTATATCTGCGAGGGTCTCGTTCAAGCACACCGTAAGACCATTCGTCTGCAGGTGGTAGGCCGTTCCTCTGTCGGTGACGAGGGCTTCTGGGGCACCATGTCGCAGCAGGACGTTCTCCACGAAGAATTTCGCCACTTAGGCTGCGCGACCTTTCGGCAGAGCTTTCGTTTCGGCGCAGCGGGTAAGGTAGTTCGTAGCCACAACGATCCACTTATTTCCGGGTGTTGACGTCGGAAACAGTCCCAACAAATCCATTGCGATCTGTTGACAGGGTCGGAAAGGAGGCCAGATCGGCTGTAATGATCCCTCTGCCTTGTCGGTGGTGTCTTGCGTCGCTGACAGTCTCGGTATGTCTTTACGTAACAGGCGATGTCGGCGGTTCGGCGCGGCCAGTAATACCATTGCTGCATCCCCGATAGCGTCCGAAATAATCTGAGGGGCCCAGTGGTCGGATCGTCATCTAGGGCGTACAGTATTTTCGGAAGCTGAGGTAACAACATGGAGGTGGTTAGCATGTACACGCAGAATTTTTTGCTTTTCGAGCAGGTTGTTTTTAAACGACAAGGAAGACAGTCTCGCTTAAAAGGAACAACGTCCATGTCCCCTTTCAAATACTCGACGAGGCTTTTTAGCTCCAGGTCTGCTCGTTGCTGTTCAGCGAAGGCTTCTACGCTTATTTTTCTAAGGAAGGTGTCATCATGCTCGCCGTCTTGCGGTGGCGGGTCAAAGGGGGCGCGCGATAGGCAATCGGCATCAGGGTGTTTTTGTCCAGACTTGTTGATTACAGTGATGTCATATTCTTGCAGGCTCAGGCTTCACCGCGCCAGGCATCCATGAATGGTGCTTTAAATTCGCTAGCCAACACAACGTGTGAAGATCGCTGATGACTTTGAACGGGCTGCCATATAGGTAAAGGCGAAATTTTGCTGAAGCCAAAACAATGGCGAGGCACTCCTTTGCGGTCGTAGCATAATGTCTTCTGCTTTTGACAGTACCGGCTAGTGTAAGCTTTAACCTGTTCAAGTCGGTCTTTCCTCTGGACTAGGACGGCACCGAGGCCTAGGCTACTGCCATCAGTGCAGATTACTGTATAGGCGTCCTCGTCGAAATGCGCAAGCACCTGTGGCACCTGCATGCGTCGTTTGAGTTCTTGAAATGCGTCGGCCTGCGGCGTTTCGCACTCGGAACTCGACTCACATTTAGATTTGGCAGCGTCTCAGGGATGCGTGAAAAGTCCCCCACAAAGCGCCTGTAGAACGCACACATGCGAAGAATCTACGTGTTGCCTTCTTGTCGATGAGCTGCTGGAACTTAGCCATAGCAGCTGTCTTCTGCGGGTAGGGACACACGCCAGATTTACTGATGGCGTGGCCGAGGAACAGAAGCTCATTGTAAGCGAAGCGGCATGTTTCCGGCTTCAGATTGCGCCCTGGTAACTTGACTTGAAGACTGCCGCAAGCCACCTAAGGTAACCGTCGAAATTTCTGGTGAAAACGACGACGTCATCCCAGTAAACAAGACAGGTCTGCCATCTAAACCCTGCTAACACCGTGTCCATAACGTGCTGGAGCGTGTCAGACGCCGAGGACCTTCCGAATGGCATGACCTAGGACTCATGGAGGCCGTCAGGCTTGATGAAGACGGTGTTTTCACGATCCCTCTCTTCGACTTTTATTTGCCAATAGCCAGACTTGAGGTCCATCGACGAGAAGTATTTAGCGTTGCAGAGCCTATCCAATGTATAGTCTATCCGTAGAAGGGGGTATACGTCCTTCTTCGTGACCTTGATAAGTCAACGATAATCGACGTAGAAACGTAGGGTTCCGTTCTTTTTCATCTCCATGACGACAAGAGATGCCCACGGGCCTTTCGACGCTGGATGATGTCGTCGCGCAGCATTTCGTCGACTTATTGCCTAATAGATTCACGCGTTTTTGCGTCGAAACTTGCTAAGGGCTGTGGCGCAGTCGTCGAGCGCACACTTCCGTTATTACGCGATGTTTTGCAATAACTGTTTCTCTAATCCTCGATGACGTCGAAAAGCAGTCTGCATCGTCGGAGAAGACTTCTGAGCTATTGCTGCTTACACTTGGGGAGATGTTGATTTATGTTGAAGCCCGATTCGCGTACTATGATCATCGGGGTAGATGCGGCAGGATCCGATAGGACAAACGCTCTGCTGGTTTTTACAAATTCCTTGGTGTATGCGATCGTCTTGCCCTTGTTGATGTGCTTGAACTTCTGGCTGAACTTTGTCAGCATCGCTTTCGCTTTCCATCCGTGCAATTGAGTGATCCCTCTTGCGAAGCAAATTTGATGGTGGAGCATTACACGTTTGTCACCCGCTAAGACTTCTTCTACGTCTGGGGGTGTTTCGCTGCCGATGGAAATGACAATGCTAGAGCGAGGCGGGATGCTGACTTGGTCCTCAAGTACACTCAAGGCACGCTGACTGGAACGGCTCTCCGTCGGTATCACTTGGTCTGTGGACAGCGTTTCCTACCTCATATAATTGCACCGTGTTGGTTCAGGAAGCCCACGCCGAGAAATACGTCTCGGGAGCACTGTTAGAGGACATCGAACGTCGCAGGGTAGGTCCGATCATGAACTGTAACTCTTGCCGTACAAATTGCAGCCGGCGTTGTGAGGTGTGCTCCAGCTGTCCGAATTTAAGGGCTGTCCCATGCAGCTTTGACTTTCTTCAACTTGTCGGCGAATAATCCACAGATGACGGAGTGACGGACGGACAGATGAGGCAATGAATTTGAGAGAGACGTGCGCTCATGGACAGTTACCATACCACTCTTTATTATACTCACATACACTTTCTTCAGAACAAGATCCTGTCCCAGTCATGCGATGGTCATGAAAAAGCCTTGTGATCGGTGACGGCGCTTTAGCGTCTGCTTCGGCGGTGCGCGCCTCTGGATTTCGGCGTCGTCGGCACTGAGCTTCTTCCCGGGCATCTAGGAGCAGCGGCAGACGAAGCACTTCCACCGGTGTCATCGCTTATTATTCAGAAAGAAAGCGCGAACACGGGAACGCGTGGCTCGAGCGGATCGCATCGAAGGCAGAGTAGCGCATGCGCAGTGGGTGCGAAGCCTACGCCATGCGCTTTAATTCTATGTATTGTGTCGTTGCACGCGCTCAACTCGTGCCTTAGTAACGACGTCATCGGCGACCGGGTGACATGCACGCCACTATAGCCGAAACAACTCAAGTCTGCAGTGAAGCCCCGCCTACACCTTCATAACCCCCAGCCACCGTGCCTCCGCGAGGCTGCAAGTACTTCGTACTTGAAACTTTCCCTGTCACCTAAATAAGGCGGTAACCACTAAAATAAAAGTCTGAGCGCGTAATTTTGTACGTTCTCACTCGTTTATTGTAGCGCAACGGTGAAAGACTATAACCCCTGTTACAGGGGCACTTTAACGGCCGTTAAGAAAAACGGCAGTTGCCCTTAGAGGGCGTAAGGCGAAGTTACATGGCAGCGCGAGCGCCGTTGGAAATCCAACGGCGATTGACACCAACGGAGCTCGCCGGTCTCCGTTCCGCCGCCGTTTCCGTTCGTTTTGTCGTGAAATAAGCAAGATGGCAGCCCCCAGCAGCAACATGGCCCCGCTGCAGGCGAGCGCGCCGGCGCAAATACGCTTTGTCTGGACAGCGTCACCGACTCATTTACTTATCAGCTTGTGGCAGGATCACCTTGCCGAACTACGAGCGCAGAAACACAGTGCGACCGTGTACGCAAGAGTGACGGCGCTGTTGAACCAGCTCTGTTCAGCCAGTCTGTACAGCGAGAGGGCGACGCGCTGGTGTAGGGGTATGCAAGCTCGCATGTTGGTATCCTCCCGTGCTAGTGAGGGACACGAGCTCACGATGTAGGCAAATGTGGAACGGGCCACGCGAAAGTTGGCCTGCGATGATGCAATGAGATTATTTCAGCCTCTCTGACTTTCCGCTTGACCTTCTTTGTTGCTGTGTTGCCAACCCTACCGGCTGAAAACTGAAGAGGGCGAAATTAGAATGCTTTAGCAATCTTTTCAACCCGCTTCGAGAAACAGTGCCCGAGACCAATGGGACCAACTAAATCGCTTCTTTAACTTCCGGTCCCGCCATCCTATTGCTTCTATTGAAAAAGAAGGCGAATTTCTGTGCGGAAAGAAAAGGTTTCCAACCAGATTCCCCGCAGGGGCGTCTGCGCAAGCAGGCGTTTGGTGTGTTGCGACACCACGTACCCGAGCACACGAGGGTTGGACCCCCCCGCGTGTAGCCGTGCGCGGCTTAGCCGTGTCTGGGGAAAAGGGGATCCAGGGGGTTGAGCCGATGCTGGGTGTTTGGACCTTTAAGGCCCCCCGGCTGAGGCAACGCACCCCTTTGGCCTCTGCTTCACATAGACGGCACCCCCGGACTAACCCACCCTGGGGAAATCGGCAGTCGCCTTTTCCTGTCTCTTCCTCTCGAATCTTCGTCTTTATCTCTTACTTTTTGACCTTTCCTGTCCTCTCCTCTCTTCCATTTACTTCATTCTCCTCGGCGGCAAGGGTTAACCTTGTGTGGGATAGCCAACCTTGGTTATAACAAATTTGGTTATAGTAGTGTCGTACAGCTGTCGCGTGCAGGCCGTCTTTTCACGGTCCTGCAGCGTCCCCTTGTTGGGCTCCATGGTGGGTGGCTGGCGGCGCTGCCGAATTTTTACACATATCTATGGCAAGTTCTTTTCCAACCCTTCCTGATCGCCCTCATAAACGAGGGCGCACCGAACAAGTTTTCAAGTTTCTTGGCCGAAATAATGACAATTTTCCAAGATTTCATGTAGTACATTCAGAGAAAAAAGAAAAGGCAGCGAGAATGATCTCACCTTTTCTTGTTGCGAAGACACTTAGTGAAGCTTTTGGCCCAGGCTATAAAGTCTCTAAGTTGGCAAGTGGCGACCTCCTCTTAGAACTGCGTGATAAGACACAGTACGAGAAACTCTCTAATCTAGTATCCTTTGGGAATCTTCCAGTGACGGTCACACCGCACCGCACAATAAACACCACCCGCGGAGTCGTTTCCGATGTCGATCTCATGGAACTGACTGAAGCCGAACTACTGGAGGGCTGGAGCGATCAAAATGTGACCAATGTCCAGAGAATAAAAATCAGGCGCGATGCCAAGGAGATTGAGACAAAGCACTTAATTTTAACTTTTGCATCAAGTATGCTACCTGAGACCATTGAGGCTGGCTACATAAAGATCCGAGTCAGACCGTACATCCCCAATCCTCTCCGATGCTTTAAGTGTCAAAGATTTGGCCACAGTTCAGAGAACTGCCGAGGCCGCCAGACTTGCGCAAAATGTAGTGCCCAAGAACACCCATCTGACAATTGCGAGAATGCTCCACACTGCGTGAACTGTGATGGGGAACACGCCGCGCACTTGCGGTCCTGTCCATCATGGAAAAAAAAAGAAATAATCACAATCAAAGTCAAGGAAAATATATCGTTCAAAGAGGCACGCAGGCGGGTAGCATACCTGCCAAAGAAAAGCTTTGCCGAAGTGGCGCGTCAGGGGGCAGCGTCACAACGGCCTCCGGCGGCTGTCCGACCCACACGCAGTGAGTCGGCAGTTACGCCATCTGCCCCCACGGTGGTTGCAGCTAGCGCTGCTCCGCCAACTGAGCAGAAGGGACCATCGACCCCGCAGGTGGGCGCAGCCGAGGCTGCCACAATCTCCCCGGCCCCTTCCAGCGCTGGCCACAGCCGGCGCAGTCAAATCCCTCAGGGAGCCCCATCGACCTCCGGGCTGGTGGGCGCAGGGGTCTTGCCCTCCAAGGTGGGACGCCCACTGAAAACGTCTCGCTCGCAAGAGCACGTGTCCGGAGCCTCACTAGAGGCAATGGACACATCAACTATCCTCAAGGCGCACCAAGCGCCTAAGGAGCGGCGAGGCTCCCTCGAACGCTCCAGAAAGGGCAAAACTCCCGTTACAGGGCCTCGAAAGGGCTCTGTAATTTAATCTCTGTAATTTTCATAATCACTACTTCTGTTTCTGTACACACAGCACCTACTGACCTCCAATATGGATACACAAAGAATTCAGTGGAACATCAGAGGTCTTCTAAGGAACCTTGATGATGTGCAAGAGCTTATCCAAAAACACAATCCAACAGTGCTGTGTCTGCAGGAAACACACCTAAAACCACAACATACAAACTTTCTCCGACCGTATGTCAAGTTTCGCAAAGATCGCGATGATGCAGTCGTATCATCAGGCGGTGTTGCCATTTTGGTTCATAAAAGTATTTCCTGTCAGCGTTTACAGCTACAAACGCCCCTTGAAGCAGTGGCGGTTCGAGCTGTTCTTTTAAATAAACTCGTCACCATTTGCTCGCTTTATGTACCCCCACACTTCAAATTAAACAAACATGAATTTCAGTCATTTATAGAGGAATTGCCAGAACCTTATGTTGTTCTTGTCGATTTCAATGCGCACAGCTCCCTGTGGGGCGACTCTCGTACAGACGCACGAGGTCGTCTTGTTGAACAGTTCCTTTTTTCTTCAGGTGCGTGCTTGCTGAATAAGAAGGAACCCACGTATTACTCCCTAGCAAACAGAACCTTTTCTTCTATTGACCTGAGCATAGTTTCCTCGTCCATTCTGCCTGAACTCGAATGGGAAGTTATGAACAATCCTTACGGAAGCGACCACTTCCCCATACTGTTAAGAACACTTAAAGAAAACGAATATCCGCCACAGGCTCCCAGGTGGAAGATTGCCACAGCAGACTGGGAGAGGTTCCGAAACTTAACTAGTATATCATAGGATGACATGTCTTCTTTAGAAATCGATGCTGCTGTGGAGTACTTCACAGCCTTCATAATAGATGCCGCATCTAAATGCATACGTGAATTAAGCGGCTCGGCATGCAAACGGCATGTCCCGTGGTGGAACAATGTATGCAGAATCGCACGTAGGAGTCAGAACAAAGCGTGGGGGTTGCTACGCGCATCGCCCACTGCAGAAAATCTTGTCAACTTTAAAGAAGTAAAATCCCAAGGTAGGAGAACCCGCTGACAGGCCAGAAGAGGAAGCTGGCAAAAGTATCTATCGAGTATTAACTCGTTTAGGGATGAGGCCAAAGCCTGGAACAGAGTAAATAGGATTAGAGGGCGGCGAACACATTCACTACCCCTGGTAAACACAAAGGGCGATACACTGCAAGACCAGGCAGACTCACTTGGGGAATATTTTGAGAGCGTGTCAAGTCCAACAAATTATACACAGTCCTTTCTCAAATACAAAGAAACAGAAGAACGTAAGCCATTAACAAGAAAAGGTCGAGAGAATGAGCCTTACAACCGTCCTTTTTGTATTGCTGAAGTGAGAGCTGCCTTGAGCGTATGCAACAGCTCCGCGCCAGGATCTGATAGAATCATGTATGAAATGCTCAAAAACTTACACAATGACACGCAGGTTACACTACTCACACTTTTCAACACCATTTGGGATGCAGGGTACCTTCCAACCGCATGGAAGGAAGCCATTGTGGTCCCTGTTTTGAAACAAGGCAAGGACCCTTCCTCAGTGGCAAGTTACCGGCCGATAGCCCTCACAAGTTGCATTTGTAAGGTGTTTGAAAAAATGGTTAATCGGCGACTGATCCATTTCCTTGAACTGAGCAAAATCCTTGATCCCTATCAGTGCGGCTTCCGAGAAGGGCGCTCCACAACTGACCATCTTGTACGTGTAGAAGCAAATATCCGGGACGCATTTGTACACAAACAATACTTCTTATCCATATTCCTCGATATGGAGAAGGCGTACGATACGACGTGGCGTTACGGAATCTTAAGAGATTTGTCAGAAATGGGCATCCATGGTAATATGCTAAACCTAATGGAAAGCTATCTGTCCAGTCGTACCTTCCGCGTACAAGTAGGAAATGTACTTTCGCGTCCTTTTAGGCAAGAAACGGGTGTACCGCAAGGAGGCGTGCTCAGCTGCACACTCTTCATCGTGAAGATAAACACGCTTCGCGCTTCATTACCACCGGCAATCTTTTATTCTGTCTACGTGGACGACATACAAATAGCTTTCAAATCCTGTAACCTCGCAGTGTGCGAGAGACAGGTACAGCACGGCTTGAACAAAGTCTCAATGTGGGCAGACAAGAATGGATTTAAGATCAATCCTAACAAAAGCTCTTGTGTTCTTTTTACGAGAAAGAGAGGCCTGGTTCCGGATCCTTCCTTAGAACTGTGTGGACAACGAATGCCTATCAGCAAACAGCACAAATTCCTACGAATCATATTTGACTACAGACTCACTTTCATTCCACACATTAAATATCTGAAAGAAAAATGGCAAAACAATGAACTTAATGAAACTTCTATCCCAGACTACATGGGGTAGTGATAGGAAGTGTTTAATGAACCTATACAAGAGCCTAATTCGGTCTCGATTGGATTATGGTGCTGTAGTACATAACTCTGCCGCCCCGAGCGCACTAAAGATCCTAGATCCTGTCCACCATCTAGGAATCCGACTGGCCACTGGCGCTTTCAGAACGAGTCCCATACAAAGTCTATATGTAGAATCGAATGAATGGTCTCTCCACCTACAGAGATCATACATTAGCTTTATATATTTCCTTTAAGTACGCTCTAATCCTGAACACCCATGTTTTGATACCGTTACTGATATGACGTGCGCTACACTTTTCAGCAATCGTCCCTCCATAAGACAGCCTTTCTCGCTGCGTGTGAAGGAGCTTAGCGATGAAATGCATGTCCCACTCCTCGAGCATCGCTTAATGCACCCAACCAAGCTCTTACCTCCTTGGGAGTGGCAGGTGATACAATGTGACATATCCTTTATAAAAGTTACAAAGCACGCTCCTGAGGCCGAATTCCGAATGCATTTCCTAGAACTCCAGCACAAGCACTCCTGCGCAGAGTTTTACACAGACGCTTCGAAGTCAAATGCCGGGGTATCCTGTGCAGCCGTCGGCCCATCGTTTTCGGAATCCGATGTACTGCATCCGGAAACAAGTATTTTTACGGCCGAGGCCTACGCATTACTCTCTGCTGTAAAGCACATAAGAAAATCGAAACTTCCAAAAGCAGCGATCTATACAGACTCTCTCAGCGTCGTGAAGGCCTTAATGTCACTCAGCAAACATAAAAATCGCGTATTTAATGAACTATATTCGGTCTTGTGCAAAGCGTACTCATCTAACCAGAATATCATAATATGCTGGGTCCCTGGCCATAGGGGAATCGAAGGTAACGTTCTGGCAGACGAGATGGCCACGTCAATCACATTGCAAGCTGTTAACCCTACCGCTGCGGTGCCTGTCACAGATCTGAGGCCTTTCTTGCGAAGGAGGCTGCGAGATCACTGGCAACACATGTGGGATGCAGACACGGATAATAAGCTCCACCTGATAAAACCACAGTTAGGATTCTGGCCCTCTACTACAAAATCGCGCCGAACAGATGTCCTATTCTGCCGTCTCAGAATAGGACACATGTTTGGCACCCATAATTTTCTACTCACCGGAAGTGAGCCTCCAACCTGTGGTAGATGCGGGGAGAGGCTGACCGTACTCAACGTCCTCCTGGAGTGTCGGCAAGCCGAATCTGAGAGAAAGAGATATTTTTCCTTAGCATACCGCCGGCACATCCCTCTTCATCCTCTAATGTTTCTCGGTCCAGAACCGCTTTTTAATACAAACAGTGTCCTAGGTTTCCTCACAGATGTCGTCTTACATGTTATTAGTCCCATGAATTCGTAGCGCCTCCTCTCTCGAGAGGATGCCACTGCGATAACTGTTTTGCGTAGCACATGCCTCCAGGCCCTTGTGCTTCAAGGGCTCTAAGGAGGCAGTAGTGCTCTGGCATTTCTTATAATCGTGATATATTTTACCTATCGTATCATTCTTTTTATATGCATCTAAATTTTCATAGTACAAGTCATCCGTCATCGCCATAACTTTATCATACAGATTTTACGCACTTTAGAGCGTATATTTTAAGGCCTCTTTACAGCCACCTCACACCAACTTCATAGCAATCATAATTACACCGCAAACTCATTACCACAGACCTGGCGCTCTTTGACCACACCTGGCCCTTGCGCCATAAAACTCCACACATCATCATCATCATCATCATCATCATCATCATCATTTCCAACCAGTTTAATACGTTTTTACTTAATATTACAAAATCGCTGTGTGTCGCACCAGATGTCCCTGTCAGTTATGCCTGTGCGGTACCAAGCGTTCACGAAACCTTCTTTATGTTTTCAACTACTCAAAACAGGAATAATGTTTTCCAACCTCCGGTCGAGTAAACCTAAGGATAAAGATGGTTTTCAAATCCAACCATTTAAATTTATAATAGACTTTTTGGCCCCGACACTAGTATATATTTATAACCTTTGTTTAAGTACCGTCGTCTTCCCAAAACAAATGCAAATTGCAAAGGCTGTTGCCATACATAAAAGTGGTTCTGTTTCTGACTTTTGCAATTACAAACCAATATCGATTCTTCCAGTACTGTCTAAAGCTTTAGAAAAAATTATTCATTGCAGGCTGACTAACTTTCTAAGTAAGCATTCTGTTCTTTCTCACTATGAGTTTGGATTTAGAAACCAGAGATCGACTGAGATGGCATGAACTAAACAAAAGAAATTATAATTTGCGCCTTTGAAGAAATACTTCTTGTTCTCGGGATATGTATAGACTTATCCAAAGCATGTGATCTAATTGACCACTTTCTATTATCTCAGAAACTCAATCACTATGTCATTAGGATCATCAGTCTTGCTTTAATACAGTCTTACCTAAATTATCGTAAACAAATGGTGTGTTTAAATGAAACCTCAGCAGATGTTGAGCCAGTTTTATCTGATGTACCACAGGGAAGCATTTTAGGGCCTTTGTTGTTTTTAGTGTATATAAATGACATATTTCTCAACCCCTTTCTGGTTCATCTCGTAGCTTACGCTGATGATATTGACACGTGCACTTATCTTTATCGGGCAACCACGTTTGGCCGCCTAACAAATGTTATCGCGCAGCGCAGCACGCGCCTGCATGCAAAGCAAGTTTCTGGAATGTTATCGATGGTTGCGTACACTGTCTTTCACCACAACTTGTGTCATCTGATTGCATGTATGCGCGACGCGAATAGTGTAGAACTTTGTGGAAGGCGCGCGGGTCACAGTGGTTGGTCTGGAACATTCGATTACTGATCTATAAAAGCCGACGCGCTTGACCCGCTGATCAGATTTTTCGACGATCGCCGTCTGTGTTCGCCGCTCTCGTTGTGCTATAAGTGCAGCCTGTTTTGTGGGCACAGGTTCGCCCAATAAAATTTAGTTTTGCCTTTCACAGTATTGCTAATGTGTTTTTAACGTCACCACCATGTGACATCTGGTGGAGGTGCTTTACATTCATGTACCGGACGCCCCCGACAAGCCGTAATCCAAGCCCGGACCGCAAAGACAACACCAGCGCCGTCCCGGAACATCGAGCAAGCCGCCTGCTACAGCAGCTGCCCCCGGAACACGGAATTCTACCAGAGACAAACCAAGAAGATCGTCCGAGTAGTTCGTCCAGAGACGACCAAGAAGACAGCCCCAATGGCAGCCGGAGCAGCCCCAATAGTTCTGCAGCAGCCCAGGGAGCCACCGACGTTCCGCGGTTCCACATTTGAGGACCCGGAAAGCTGGCTGGAGACGTATGAGAGGGTCGCTACGTTTAACAGTTGGGACTGCGACGACAAGCTGCGGCATGTCTATTTCGCACTGGAAGACACCGCCAGGACCTGGTTCGAGAATCGAGAAGCCATCCTAACGAGGTGGGACCTGTTCCGAAGCGGCTTCTTGCAAACGTTTACAAGCGTCTTGCGAAAAGAGCGAGCCCAAGCACTACTACAAACCAGAGTGCAGCTGCCAAACGAGACGATCGCGATCTTCACGGACGAGATGGCCCGTCTTTTCCGGCACGCCGACCCGGAAACGTCGGAGGAGAAAAAAGTCCGCTTCCTGATGCGGGGCGTCAAGCAAGGACTTTTCGCCGGACTTATCCGTAACCCGCCGAAGACCGTAGCTGAGTTCTGCAGAGGCAACGACAGTCGAGAAAACTCTGGAGATGCGCACCAGGCAATATAACCGCCAGGTGCTCACGCCGCAGTACGCCCTCCAAGGACTGGATTTCGACGACCTTCAGGAGACCATCAGGGCCATTGTACGTGAAGAACTGCGCAAGGTCCTGCCTTCGTCGCAGCCCCAAGTGGCTTCGATCACCGACATCGTGAAAGAAGAGGTGCACCGATCGCTTGGAGTTCCCGAGCTGCAACCACAATTACCGCAGCCCCAGCCAGAAGCGATGACATACGCCGCCGTCGCATGCCGTCAAGGTCCCCCTCCGCGACCACACCAGGGCCCAGGGCCCTGCGGCGGACGACGCAATTCCATCGTTCACCGCCGCCGCCGCAAGCACGCCCACCCGTCGCACAGCGCCCCTACGCGAGGAAGACGGACATTTGGCGAGCCCCCGACCACCGCCCGCTCTGCTATCACTGCGGAGAAGCCGGCCATGTGTATCGCCAATGCCAATACCGGGAGATGGGACTGCGAGGATTCGCCATCAACGCTCCGCGCCCGCAGCAAGGTGAACGCCCTCGCGATATCGCCGACTACCTCGCCGCTACTCAGTGGAGCTCTCGACGACCGTCGCGTTCGCCATCACCAGGCCGCTACCTCTCGCCGCAGCGCCGACCATATACTGGCCAGCCCGGGGCCCGTCAGCGAGCCCATATCCGGAAAACTAAAAGCAGCAACCGACGGAGGTGCGGTTGCTGTTCGTCGAACTTACGAAGATCCTTCGCCGCCGACGAAGACGACGAAGAAACCATCTCGACGACCTAATGACGACACGCCGCCGTCCCGACAAAGTCAGGCAGCCAAGACTACACCGACGAAAGACCACTTGACGACGTGACGTTGCAACTTCAGTTCAACACGACGCAGTCGTGATCGGACGCCAAGACCAACAGCAACGCCAGACAAAGAACCACCGACCTCGACGTGCTTCTCGACGGCTACGCAGTTACCGCCTTAGTGGACACAGGGGCTGATTATTCCTTAATGAGTGTACACATTGCCGCCCATTTGAAGAAGGTTAAGACTGCATGGGAGGGCCCCCAAATTCGGGCCGCTGGAGGACGCCTCATTACGCCGACTAGAATCTGCACGGCAAGAATAACAGTTCATGATCGGACTTACCCTGCCACCTTCGTTATCCTCCAGCAGTGTTCACGAGACGTCATTCTCGGCATGGACTTCCTGAACTAACACGGCGCAATCATAGACATGAAGTCAAAATCGATAACGCTGTCGGAAAATCAAGCGATACCGCCGGAGAGCTTTCGTAGTCGCTACGCCTTGAGTGTTCTCGAAGATCAAGTGAGCATCCCGCCGGGCTCGAGCATTGTTATTTCGGTCGGCACCGAAAAACACGCTGACGTAGAAGGTGTCATCGAAGGCGACCAACGTCTACTGCTAGACCGGGAAATTTGCATCGCAAGAGGGATCGCTCGACTGCATGGAGGGAAAACTGAAGTGTGCTGACAAACTTCAGCAGGAGTTCAAGCACATCAACAAGGGCACGACGATCGCGTACATCGAGGAAATTCTGGAAACCAGTAATGCGTTTGTCCTCTCGGATTCCGCCGCATCTACCCCGACGACGATGGTTCCCGAACCACACTACGACATTAATCCAAGTCTCTCCGTGATTAAGCAACAGCAGCTCAGAAGTCTGCTCCGACGATACAAAGGCTGCTTTTCAACGTCATCGAGGATTCGACAAACACCAGTCGCCAAGCATCGCATAATTACCGAGGAGTGCGCTCGACCACCCCGCGAGAGCCCTTACCGAGTTTCGCCGCGAATACGTGCAGCTATAAGAGAACAAGTCGACGAAATGCTGCGCAACAACATCATCCAGCCGTCGAAACGGCCGTGGGCATCCCCTGTTGTCCTGGTAAAGAAAAAGGACGGAACCCTACGTTTCTGCGTCGATTATCGTCGTCTGAACAAGATCATGAAGAAGGACATATACCCCCTCCCACGAATAGACGACGCATTGGATCGGCTCTGCAACGCTAAATACTTCTCGTCAATGGACCTCAAGTCTGGCTATTGGCAAATAGAAGTCGACAAAAGAGATCGCGAAAGACGGCCTTCATCACCCCAGACGGCCTCTACGAGTTCAAGATTATGCCATTGGGACTGTGCTCGGCGCCTGCAACGTTCCAGCGAGTCATGGACACGGTGTTAGCAGGATTGAAGTGGCAGACCCGTCTCGTTTATTTGGATGACGTCGCCGTCTTCGCCGGAAATTTCGACGATCAGCTCAGGCGGCTTGCGACAGTACTAGAGGTCATCAAGTCGTCAGGGCTTACTCTGAAGCCGGAAAAATGCCGCTTCGCTTACGATGAGCTTCTGTTCCTAGGCCACGTAATCAGCAAATCTGGTGTCCGTCCAGACCCGCAAACGACAGCTCCCATCGCACAGTTCCCGCAACCCATCAACAAGAAGACAGTGCGTAGATTCCTTGGCATATGTGCCTACTACAGGCGCTTTGTCAAGGACTTTTCACGCATCGCCGAGCCGTTGACACGTCTAACTAAATGTGATGTTGAGTTCAAGTGGGAAACGCCGCAGGCCGACGCATTTGAAGAACTCAAACGACGCATGCAGTCGTCGCCGGTACTTGCGCACTTCGACCAGTACGCCGATACAGAAATCCATACTCACGCCAGTAGCCTAAGACTCGGTGCCGTTTTACTCCAGACGAGAAACGGAGTAGAACAGGTGATAGCTTACGCTAGCCGGTCGCTGTCAAAAGCGGAAGGCAACTATTCTACGACCGAAAAGAAATGCCTCGCCATCGTTTGGGCTACAGCTAAATTTCGTCCTTATTTTTATGGCAGGCCATTCAAAGTCGTCAGTGACCATCACGCGTTGTGTTGGCTAGCGAATATAAAGGATACTTCAGGACGACTGGCGCGGTGAAGCCTCAGACTACAAGAATACGACATCACTGTAACCTACAGGTCCGGACGAAAACACTCCGATGCCGATTGCCTATCACGCGCACCAATTGACCCGCCGCCGCAAGATGACGGGAATGATGACGCCTTCCTTGGAATGATAAGCGCGGAAGACTTCACTCAACAGCGACGGGCAGACCCGGAGCTAAAAGGCATCGTCGAATATCTGGAAGGGCACACCGACGTTGTCGCCAGGGCATTCAAGCGCGGATTATCTTCATTCTTGATGATTATCTTGATGAGAAGAACTTCTCATCAGTCCGCGCCAACTACCTTCTTGTTGTCCCGTCAGGACTTCGTCCAGAAGTATTGCACGCCCTACATGACGATCCGACCGCTGGACACCTCGGATTTTCCAGGACACTGTCGAGGATACAAGAAAAGTATTATTGGCCGCGCCTGACCGCCGACGTTGCCCGTTATGTCAGAACATGCCGAGACTGTCAGCGACGCAAGACACCGCCGACAAGCACAGCCAGATTACTACAGCCAATCGAGCCTCCTTGCCGACCATTCCAGCAGATCGGGATGGACTTGCTGGGACCCTTTCCGACGTCGATAACCGGAAATAAGTGGATCGTCGTGGCGACGGACTACCTCACCCGCTTCGCTGAAACTAAAGCACTGCCGAAAGGTAGCGCAGCCGAAGTGGCGAAATTCTTTGTCGAAAACATCCTGCTGCGACACTGCGCCCCAGAAGTCCTCATCACCGACAGAGGAACGGCCTTTACAGCGGAGCTCACCCATGCCATTCTGAAATACAGTCAGACAAGGCACAGGAGGACAACGGCATACCACCCGCAGACGAATGGTCTTACGGAGCGGCTGAATAAGACCCTCGCCGACATGCTAGCGATGTACGTCGACGTCGAACACAAGACCTGGGATGCCATCCTGCCGTACGTAACATTCGCTTACAACACGGCGGTGCAAGAAACAACACATATCACGCCGTTCAAGCTGGTTTACGGCAGGAACCCGACGACGACGATCGACGTCATGCTGCCGCACGTAAGTGACGAGGAGAATCTTGACGTCGCTACCTATCTCCAGCACGCCGAAGAAGCTCTACAGCTCGCCCGCCTACGGATCAAGAACCAGCAGCATACCGACAGCCGACACTACAACCTTCGACGACGGTTCGTCGAGTACCAGCCCGGCGACCGTGTTTGTGTATGCACCCCGATACGCCGACGAGGACTGAGTGAGAAACTACTGCGACGCTATTTCTGACCCTACAAGGTCATCCGACGTATTGGCGCACTGGACTATGAGTTCGTGCCAGACGGCATATCGCTTTAGCAGCGGCGCCGCGCACGATCTGAAGTTGTCCACGCGGTGCGCCTTAAACCTTTTTATGGACGCTGACGAACTTCCTTATTTTGTAGTTTTCTTTGCTACGAGTGCTTTTTTTATTACTTTCGTTTGTTTGAAGCATCGGGTCAATGCTTTTTAAGAGGGGGGTAATGATACGTGCACTTCTCTTTATCGGGCAACCACGTTTGGACGCCTAACACATGTTATCGCGCAGCGCAGGAAGCGCCTGCATGCAAATGAAGTTTCTGGAATGTTATCAATGGTTCCGCACACTGTCTTTCACCGCAACTTGTGTAATCTGATTGCATGTATGCGCGACGCGAATAGTGTAGAACTTTGTAGAAAACACGCGGGTCCCATCGGTTAATCTGGAACATTCGACGACTGATCTATAAAAGCCGACGCGCTTGACCCGCTGATCAGATTTTTCGACGATCGCCGACGGTGTTCGCCGCTCTCGTTGTGCTATAAGTGTAGCCTTCTTTGTGGGCACAGGTTCGCCCAATAAATTCTAGTTTTGCCTTTCACAGCATTGCTACTGTGTTCTTAACGTTACCACATCGTGACAATATTACATCACTTGCCACAAGAAACATACTAGCTTAGTTATCCCTCCGTTGCAACCAATTTTTCCAACATTTGCGTCACTGGTGTAACAAAAATTGTCTTACAGTTAATACGAATAAAACACAGGTTGTGATATATAGAATAAAAAATAAAGTAGTAAGTGGTAATATCGAACAATCTTGTCATTAAATAATGACAAGATTGATATTTTACCCAGTATAATATCACCTGGTGTTGTATTCTCGGAGACATTAAATTGGGACCTACAAAGCGAAAATATTCGTGCTATAATTAACAGGTTAAATGGCGTGTTAAGAAACACAGGTTAACCCTTCCCATACAGGTTAAACTCCTTACTTATAATTCATATATAGCGCCAGTGATTACTAATTGCCGCACAGTTTGCGGTACGACCACACAGCACAATAAACAGCGCCTTCTTATTGCACAAAATCGTGCGATTAGACTGATAGCTAATATACCGTGGAATGCTCGCACCAGATAATATTTCAGGCAGTTCAATATTTTAAGAATAACTTGTGTGTATGTGTTCCAACTGCTTTGACTTTACAAAACTGCTGTAGCAACGAACAATACCCTTATGCTAAATATGTTTCAGCTAGTACGTCATGAACCTACATATGATGTACGTCACTCTATATCTTGGACCCTACCGTTAAGTCGCACCAAATATCGCGCACAATCTTTACCTTACAATCAGCCTAGGCACCTAAATGTTCTCGAAGGCAATCGTTTTTCTCTTAGGTTGCTTTCTACACAAACCTTCGTGGAATTGGTAAAGCTTTTCCAGCCTTCGACCGAATAGCTCACCTGCGTAACTGTGAAGAATGCACTGTAGCGCACTTCAATAAATTCTATTTATCTGTATTTTTGTCTTAGTTGGCGTTAGAATCAAACGCTTTCTCGTAATCAATGAAAGCTATATATAAGGGTTGGTTATATTCCGCACATTTCTTTATCACCTGATTGATAGTGTGAATATGATCTATTGTTGAGTAGCCTTTACGGAATCCTGCCTGGTCCTTTGCTTGACAGAAGTCTAAGGTGTTCCTGATTCTATTTGCGACTACCTTAGTAAATAGTTTGTAGGCAACGGACAGTAAGCTGATCGGTCTATAATTTTTCAAGTCTTTGGCATCTCCTTTCTTGTGGATTAGGATTATCTCAGCGTTCTTCCAAGATTCCGGTACGCTCGAGGTCATGAGGCATTGCGTATACAGGGTGGCCAGTTTCTCTAGAACAATCTGTCCACCATCCTTCAACAAATCTGCTGTTACCTGATCCTCCCCAGCTGCCTTCCCCCTTTGCATATCTCCCAAGGCTTTCTTTACTTCTTCCGGCGTTACCTTTGGGATTTCGAATTCCCCTAGACTATTTTCTCTTCCATTATCGTCGTGGGTGCCACTGGTACTGTATAAATCTCTATTGAACTTCTCAGCCACTTGAACTATCTCATCCATATTAGTAATGATATTGCCGGCTTTGTCTCTTAACGCATACATCTGATTCTTGCCAATTCCTAGTTTCTTCTTCGCTTTTAGGCTTCCTCTGTTCCTGATAGCATGTTCAATTTTATCCATATTATACTTCCTTATGTCAGCTGTTTTACGCTTGTTGATTAACTTCGAAAGTTCTGCCAGTTCTATTCTAGCTGTAGGGTTAGAGGCTTTCATACATTGGCGTTTCTTGATCAGATCTTTCGTCTCCTGCGGTAGTTTGCTGATATCCTGCCTAACGGAGTTACCACCGACTTCCAATGCACACTCCTTAATGATGCTTACAAGATTGTCGTTCATTGCTTCAGCACTAAGATCCTCTTCCTGAGTTAAAGCCGAATACCTGTTCTGTAGCTTGATCTGGAATTCCTCTATTTTCCGTCTTACCGCTAACTCATTAATCGGCTTCTTATCTACCAGTTTCTTCCGTTCCCTCCTCAGGTCTAGGCTAATTCGAGTTCTTACCATTCTGTGGTCACTGCAGCGCACCTTGCCGAGCAGGTCAACATCTTGTATGATGCCAGGGTTAGCGCAGAGTATGAAGTCTATTTCATTTCTAGTCTCGCCGTTCCGGCTCCTCCACGTCCACTTTCGGCTATCCCGCTTGCGGAAGAAGGTATCCTCATATTCTCCTCATATTATTCTGTTCCGCAAACTCTACTAATAACTCTCCCCTGCTATTCCTAGTGCCTATGCCATATTCCCCCACTGCCTTGTCTCCAGCCTGCTTCTTGCCTACCTTGGCATTAAAGTCGCCCATTAGTATAGTGTATTTGGTTTTCACTCTACCCATCGCCGATTCCACGTCTTCATAGAAGCTTTGGACTTCCTGGTCATCATGACTGGATGTAGGAGCGTAGACTTGTATAATATTCATTTTGTACATCTTATTAAGTTTCACAACAAGACCTGCCACCCTCTCGTTATAGCTACAGAATTCCTGTATGTTACCAGCTATATTCTTATTAATCAGGAATCCGACTCCTAGTTCTCTTCTCTCCGCTAAGCCCCGGTAGCACAGGACGTGCCCGCTTTTTAGCACTGTATATGCTTCTTTTGGCCTCCCAACTTCACTGAGCCCTATTATATACCATTTACTGCCCTCTAATTCCTCCAATAGCACTGCTAGACTCGCCTCACTTGATAACGTTCTAGCGTTAAACGTTGCCAGGTTCATATTCCAATGGCGGCCTGTCCGGACGACGCAACGAGGACGACGCAACGAGCTATGGAAAGAAGAATGATAGGTGTAACGTTAAGGGATAAGAAAAGAGCAGATTGGGTGAGGGAACAAACGCGAGTTAATGACATCTTAGTTGAAATCAAGAAAAAGAAATGGGCATGGGCAGGACATGTAATGAGGAGGGAAGATAACCGATGGTCATTAAGGGTTACGGACTGGATTCCAAGGGAAGGGAAGCGTAGCAGGGGGCAGCAGAAAGTTAGGTGGGCGGATGAGATTGGAAAGTTTGCAGCGACAACATGACCACAATTAGTACATGACCGGGGTAGTTGGAGCAGTATGGGAAAGGCCTTTACCCTGCAGTGGGCGTAACCAGGCTGATGATGATGGACATGGCGTTAGAATTGTGTAATGAGAATTGGTGGAGAAATTGTGTAATTGCGTTTATTGTGTAACTCATGACAATGTAATTGATTAGATTACAGGTATTGTGATTTTGAATTCTGTTTCTGTGTATACTTTGCAAACTGTCGCATTGCCTTTTTTTTTACCACATTGCTGCTCTGTGGGGCATAGGTGGTCTTCAAGCTGCATTCGGCAGCCTTCTCCCTTCCGTCCCCTCTCATTTCTGTACTTTGTTTTGAGATAAATAAATATCTATCCATCACACTTGCTGGCAAGCTTCCGAGTTCTTTTCCTCCACTGTGAATCAATGTTTTTCCTGTATAGATATCCCAACACTCTCCCAGCCAATTTACTTTCTTCAATATTCCTCCGTCGTTCTTCATAATCAATTTTACTGTGAGCTTCCCTCACTTCAAAACTAGTCCAGCCCATATCAGCCTGCACAGCTTCATTTGTAGTCTTCCCGTGTGCGCCCTGTGCGAGGCGACCCACTGACCTTTGGTTCCTGTCGAGTCCTGATAGTACCCCTGATTTAAAGCAAGCAACCGCATTTCCAAAAGTAAGTCCTGGAAGCATTATACCTTTCCGCATACCTCGGAGCACCTCATACCTATTGTATCCCTATGGCGCTCTGTGCTTCATTATGGCTGCATTTTCTTTCCCCTTCACTGTTATTGTTTTTTTCCTGTGTTTTCATATATCTATTGCCTTCGTTTATCCATATACCAAGGCATTTGTATTCTGTTACCCAAGGTATTTCCTGGCCCTGTATCATCACTGTCTGTTCACTGTTTTAATTGAATACCATAACACCTGATTTCCGAACACTAAATTTCAAACCTAAATGGTTCCCTTCCTGTCCACAGATATTAACCAGACGTTGCAAATCACTTTGCTTGTTAGCTAACAACACAATGTCGTCCGCATAAAATAAACCTGGGAGCTGCTGCTCCACTACTGTTCTCGCCTGTTTGTATGAGAGATTAAGCCTGATATTACTTCCTTCTAGAGCCCTCTCCATCCTCACCAAGTACATCATAAACAGCAGCGGGGATAAACGGCACCCCTGCCTCAGTTCCTTGTTTATATTAACTTTCTTCTCGCTCCTCATCCCTTCCCATTCAATGCAAACAGTATTTTCTAGGTAGATATCTCTCAAAAGCTGTAGACAATCGTCACCTAAGCCTTCCCCTTCCTGAATATCCCACAAGATGTTGCGGTCCATGTTGTCATAGGCTCCTGTAATGTCTAAAAAGGCCACATACAACGGTCTGGTTTCTACTTTTTGTATTTCAATACACTGACTAAGAACAAATAAGTTATCATACAAACGCCTACCTATTCTGAAGCTCTCCCAAAATTCCATTATTCTCTTCCCATGCTTGAAACTTTCATTTGATTGCCTGCATTATAAGCCTGTATATTACCGATGTAATGGTCAACGGTTTATACGAGTGAATTCTGTTTCTCCCCCTTACCTTTATAAATTGAATTTATTCTACTTTGTTGCCAACTGTCTGGTATTCGTCCATCTTTTAAAGTTTTTTCCACTGCTTTCACCAGAGCTTTCTTACTTTTTGGTCCTAGTTCATTAATCAGCCTAACGGCAACCTGGTCTAGCCCTGTGGCTGTGCGCTTAGGAATTTTCTCTTCCGCTTTCTTCCAGTTGAAATTTGTCAGCACCAGCTGCTTTTCCACTTGGGCCTCATTCATGCTCTTTTTTTCTTCAAATACAACCTCGCCATAGCCTTGGAAAGATTCGGCTGTTACTTTACGGATGTACTTTATCGCCGCTTCTCCTTCCAGTCTGTTTTCATCTTCGTCTAGGATATGTTGTTGTATTGTTGACTTCCTGCCTAGTAATTCTATGTGGTTCCAAAATATTCTAAGTGCGGCCTTCTTTTTCTCACGTATTTCTGACAACCAACGTTCACTTTCACCTTTTAATTTTGCTTGCATCAGTATTTGATCCATAGACTTTTTCTCCCTGTATATTTCCCATTTACTGGTTACTTCATAATGCGGCAACTGCGCCTTCTTTGCCTGCCTGTGCCCTCGAGATGTTCTCTGTCGTTCGGCGATCGCTTCTCGTATCTCCCTGTCCCACCAGCTTTTCGGTTTCTCTTTTCCTTTCCAGGGAACATGTTGTTTCTCTTTCCGTATTTCTGTCATTATACACTTAGAAGCTCGCCATATTCCCAATCTTTACTGGCCATTTGCCAAGTTCTTCCTTGACTCTAGTGACTATATTTGCTATTTGTTCAGTGTTCAAATTTGGACTGGCCATTTTGCGCATCTTGCTCTCTTTCCCAACTACATATCCCATTTTCGAAATGATGTGTTTAAGGTCACTCCCTATGCTGTTAAACCCTTCCTCATCGATGACCATTTATGTCAACTTATCATGAATTCCTTCTGTCATCAGACAGTAAACAATGGTGGATTGCTGGTTTCCCACTTCCCACGTGATCTGCCCTTCACACTTAGGCCCGGTATTCACAATAACGAGGTTGTGCTGCTCACAAAGGTCTAGCATTGACTTCCCGTTGTTGTCTGTACAGCCGTCTAAATCCTGTATGTTGGCATTCATGTCACCTAATAGGACAATTTCAGCACCATTCCCGAAACCCTTAATATCAGCGCTTATGCATACCAGTAACTCTTTATTCTGCTCTGTGCAATTATTTCCGGTCCGCAAATACGTAACGCCCAGCCAAGTTTTTTTTTCCCACTCATTGTGCCTGATAACCAAAGATGCTCTTGACATTGTGAATTTACCCTTTTCCATTTGGCTCCCTGATGGTTGAGCATTCCGACTCCCCGTCCCTTTCTTCCTGACTTAGTTCTGTTGCACCCTTCCCAAATACAATTCTCAATAACTGCCGGCTCTTCCGAGTCTCTTAGGCGCGTTTCTGTAGCAGCATACACCCCTATTCGTTCTCTATTTAACTGCTCCTTAATCTTTGCCCACTTTTGCTTTCTTCTGACGCCCTGCATGTTTATGTAGCCTATTGCATGGCGAGCTCTATTTCTTGCTTTCCTCCTTATCTTGCTATCGACGGCGATGCTCTTCTGAGGTTCCCCTAGGGGACCTTCTTCATTACTACCTACACTGGCCTCCTGAGCGCCTGTGGGCCCCCTAAAAAAGCAACAGCGCGACCACAAAGTCGCCAGCCCACTTCTCGTTCCAGCCTGTAACTGAAGTGGATCCCGTCTTGTTTAAAACACCTTCTCACTTCCCTGTTTACTTCGACAAACTCAAAGCCTTTCTCTCGGCTCGTTTTCCATATGGCCTCATTAGCAGCCACTACAGCTCTTTGTACGTGACTGTCACTCACAGGCACCTCCGGTACCGTACACACCACGATCTGCACTTCAGGCTATAGCTCGCGCAAGTCATCCACCCCCTTCGCCAAGCGCTCGCCTAGTCCTGTCGCTTTCCTATTTAGGATGTCATTTAGCCCACCTGCTACTATAACAAGGCTGCGCACGTGGGCATTTTCCTCGAGCTTTTGTTTTGCTCGCTCCATGACAGAACCCAGTGTCTGCCCTGGAAATGCCCCTACCGCCACTCTTTTATCGCCTTCGCCCACTTCACAATTGCTTTTGAGCACCCAGCCAGGTTTGAGTCGCCAGCGATAATCCCCCTTTGACTCTCTCCTACCTCTCCCTTGCTTCCCTCTCTCCTTTTCCGCGTGATTTGGACTAGACAAGGGGCATTGTCCTTTGCGCTCCTGCTTTTTCCACGTGGCGGCCTCAAAGTAGGTGCCGCTCTTTCAAGCTAATTCTTCATCACGCTGCACGCATTCCACATACTTTGCTGACACTCCCTCTCCTGTCGCGTCGGGGGTCAGCGTTCCATTGTCACGTACATTCTCGTTCACAATGGCGGCCCTGTTAAGCTTTTCCTCGGCTGCTTCAAGTCTCTTTTCAACTACCTTTCGTGCGTCACGCTCCCTGTTCAGCTCATTTTTGAACTCTTGCACCTGTTTGACAAGCTCTTCCTGGAAAGCTTCCATTTTCTGCAGTCTAGTATCGACATCACATTGTGTGCCGGTTGTTTCAACGCCCTCTCCATTCCCATCTGTCTGCTCATCTGCCTTGAGGAGCCCACCGCGCACTGCCTGCTTTCCCGGCTTTCTCGCCATGTATTGCACGGTTTTTTGCAAATACTATAGTACTATAACAATACGACTACTGATGCAAATACTATAATACTATATCAATGCAGAGCAGGTGCCTTTAGCAAACACCGATACGCACAGGATCCAAATCCTCAAAATGCCGCAAAGCAACTCTCACCACTGTTTCAAAAGCAATCAATGCCGCGGAGACCGAAGGTATGACACGCTCTCGCACGCGCTCATCCACGCGGCCACGCTCTCACTTTTCTACCAAAAACACGCAGCTACTAGTTTTGCCACTTCCAAGTTACCATTTAAGGAATACAAACACTCAACCTCCCACCCCGCTGCACGTGTACAAGCACGTGGCGCGAAAGGACGCTTTAACCATCCTGCAAAACCTAATGTACCCGAAACACACCTGCTTACCCGAAATACGAGAGACAAAGAAAAGAAAAGAAAAAGAAAACCTCTCAGTTACTATTTAAAGGCAAGAAAATCAGCAAATCAAAAACAGAAGCAAGCTCAAAGCGTGCATAAAAACTTATGATTTCGTCGCCGCCACGGAGTCCCTAAAAGCACGTCCATTCGCCACAAAATCCGAAGCAAAACCACATGCGTTATCCGCGAATGCGGTTAAGGTTAACTCATACGCCATTTATGTTAAACTGCAGCAACTATAAGAATCGTCTAAGTGGTGCCATCAATGAAAGGTGCTAAAATGACGCAAGAATGCAATAAGTTAACCATATCAAGAGTGAGTGCAATAGCAACAGCGGTAACGGTCAGATTGCGTCAAGACATTTTTTAGTATAATTTTCTCTCTTTTGCGAGACCAAATATCGTTCCTCAAGAAAAACAAAATTATAGTTCTTTTTAAAAAATAAACAAAAGGAAGTGTTTGTTTCTTAATGTAATCAAAGGCCAATTTTACGAATTTGTCGGTTAAACTTCTCGCAGAATGCCTTAGATGCATACAGAGCGCCCGCGTGTGCTCACACGCCCGAGCTAGGTCAACGGGCCTATGCCCGGCCGGAGCCCGGGGTTTAAGGTCTCTGTCCAGCCCAAGCCTGAGACCATCAGGCCCAGGCCAGAGGGGGCCCGCGGCAGAAATCGCCTTATCTGGCCCGGGCCGTGGGCCAGGTAAGGCCTCGGCGTTTGGGTAGACCCGGGTCCGTGAAGTACTCTACGCTGAGCCTCCTGCACGACTGTATGTCCACTCACTTGCAGTGGCAATGCAACTAATGCAGTCATATCGTTACGTTGAGCGTCTGCGCTGCGGTTGAATTGTCCGTTTTATAACTGCGCTGACTTGATATTCTGAAAAAGCGACGCTAAATTTTGCAGAACTCACGAAACAAGAAATATTCCAGGCACATGGGACTTTCGGAAAGTACGTTTCGCCATTTTTTTTAAAGACAAGATGGTACACCAACTGAAACAAACAATCACCATAAGAATCCACGCCCGTTGCTGGTTCAACGACGGAGGAGGAATACGCATGCGCAGAGCGCCGAAGAAGAGCGAGAAGCAGCACACCGGCGTGCGCGAGGTTATTCGAATACAAGACACGATGGCAGACAGACGTGTACTGACAATGTGGTCGCCAATGGAAGCGCGTGCTGTTATCCAGTATGAATGGTCCCGTAGGGCTAGTGTGTCCGCCATCCATGAATGCCTGCAGCTCGTGCATGGTGAAGAGCTCATACCTCAGGCCTTGCATCACACGGCATCGTGTTTTACCAGAGTGCTTTGTTCAAACTGATTGCACGCTATGACAAATGTCTCAATGTCGGTGGCAACTGTGTGGAAAAATAGCGCTAGGTGTATAGTTCGTAATTTCATGGTGTATTTTGTTTTTGAAATTAAGTTTGATTCTGAAAATAAATGGCGAAACTTACTTTCGAAACGTCCCTCGTGATTATGTGGAAAAATAGCGCTAAGTGCATAGTTCATAATTCCATGGTGCATTTCTTTTTTTGAAATTAGGTTGCTTCTGAATGTTAATGGCGAAACTTACTTTCGAAACGTCCCTCGTATATTTCAAAGGTATTGCGGAAGATACGCAGCATAAAATAGAGAGCACATTAATCAACTCTGCTGACAATTTATCTCGCATGATGGTAGATGTAACTTTACAATTTCTAACCAGTTCGCACGAGTGTCTACCAGCGACATGCCTAACACGGCACCGAACGCGGCACTCGGATCGAGGTACAATACTTTGGCATTGAAGCGGACGGGTGTTAGCCGATCAGCAGCGTGATCGTGACTGTTTCTCCGCTTGCCTTAGCCCACATAGCAGAACACAGCATTACGAATAGAAAGACGTCCACACGGCTCAACATTTTGTGTTTTTGTTCGGCGGAGAGGGGGGCCCCCTGCCAAGCAACGGTTTAGGTGTAAATCATTTTGTTGTTTCAAGTAAAAAAATTAAATTGTGGGGTTTTACGTGCCAAAACCACTTTCTGATTATGAGGCACGCCGTAGTGGAGGACTCCGGAAATTTCGACCACCTGGGGTTCTTTAACGTGCACCTAAATCTAAGTACACGGGTGTTCTCGCATTTCGCCCCCATCGAAATGCGGCCGCCGTGGTTTCAAGTAACTGATCACATGCTGTCGCGGTGCACGAACCGCAGGAACCGGGAAAACAGGCCAAGTCGCTTTATTTAAAGACGCACGATCAGGCCTGAACGTGCGTATGAATGAGATCCGCGTGACATTTGTTGTTCTTTAACGCGCAGCACATTGAATGTGACACTATTGTTTTTGAGGCGCATCTCCAAGCGGGAGGTCATGTGTCATATTATAGCGACTGTTTTTATCTTTAGTACATGCACCCTACAGGTCCGAGTCGGTAGAACGCATGGGCGGGGCACAAATGATGGGTAATGATTCTTGTCTAGTATACGTGTATTGATTCATGATTTCATTTATTTACGAATACAGCAACAATACCTGTGATGCAAGCAAATGAGGCATACAAGAAGTGGGCGATGAATGCACCACCCCAAAATAGGTATAAAGCGCAGACGCACCAAAATACCACACTAGGAGTATCAACGAGAAGAAAGGGGTCTTATAAGCAGCGAACAAACACTGACACCATGGACAACACAGGGGGAAATTACGTGTGCTTAATAAATGAAATAAAGAAACGATGAATGAATGGGAATGAAAGCGGATAAAAAAATAATTTGCCGCACGCGGGGAGCGATCCCACAACCTTCGCATTAAGCGTGCGATGCTCTACCAATCGAGCTACCGCAGCGCCGTTCCCCCTCTACTTTCTTTGGTATTCGCGTTTCCTAGCAGAACCCTGGGAGTGTTACCCAGCGCCACCACTCACAAACCTTCGCGGGGAATGTGGAACATCCTTTCTGCCGCAGGGGTCACGAGAACGTGGTCATTTTGGTTGAAGGCAACCGGTCAATAAACCCACACATGTTACCTGAAGGCATCAATGTCGCCGGATTCGAGACCCTCGTTATGTAATAAACGAGGACAAACGGGGTTAACCAAGGGGCCCGATTTTTATTACTCATATCATAAGAAGCCAACAAGTATTGACACCAAGGACAACATAGGGGAAATTACTTGTGCTTAATAAATGAAAAAAAAGAAACGATAAATTAATGGAAATGAAAGTGGATGAAAAAATAATTTGCCGCAAGTGGCGAACAATTCCACAACCTTCGCATTACGTGTGCGATGCTCTACCAATCAGCTACCGTGGCGCCGTTTCCCCCTCCCCTTTCTTGTGTATTTATGTTTCCTTGTAGAACCCTGGGAGTGTTGGCCAGCGCCCCACTCACAGACCTTGGCGGTGGATGTGGAACATCCTCTCTGTCGGAAACGTCACGAGAACGTGATCTTTTTCGGTGAAGGCAACCGGTCGATAAACCAACACATGCTACCTAAAGGCATTAAATTAAATTATGGGGTTTTACGTGCCAAAACCGCTTTATGATTATGAGGCGCGCTGTAGTGGAGGACTCCGGAAATTTCGACCACCTGGGGTTCTTTAACGTGCACCTAAACTTAAGTACACGGGTGTTTTCGCATTTCGCCCCCATCGAAGTGCGGCCACCGTGTCCGGGATTCCCCTTATGAAAATGGTTATGTCCTTTATGTTTACTGTATGTTTGCCGCAGTTCACATGAGGAAATGTCCTTTATGTTTCCTCCATGTTGAAATTTGGCCACTGCTTTTATGTTTACTTCGTGTGTCCTCCCTTTATGTATCCCTTATGTTACCGTACTTTGTTTCCTCCATGTTGAAATTTGGCCACTGCTTTTATGTTTCCTTCGTGTGTCCTCCCTTTATGTATCCCTTATGTTAACATACTTTATGTTTCCTCCATGTTGAAATTTGGCCACTGCTTTTATGTTTCCTTCGTGTGTCCTACCTTTATGCATCCTTTATGTATCCGCAGTGACTAAATCCTGTATTTTACGTAGACATGCATAGATGAAGAGTTCCGTGTACACATTTTATATTTATAAATTTTTCCCGAGTTAAAAAGTTTTGCATTGGTTTTCATTGTAAGGTTACTTACTGTTCCCTACATGATGCAGCGCACAGATTGAAACTCTGCTATGGCACAGAAATTCATGCCAATTTGTTCTAAAATTACAAACTAATTAGACTTCATAGATTGTTTTAGTATAACACTTGGAGTACCACTGTACGTTCCTCACTGCAGTGCTGCTGTTCTAGTTATGTCTTTGTGACTAATATAAAATGTAATGTTTGGATGGAAAGATCAGGTTGGATCAGTGCTTGCACTTTTAAAAGAAAGTTTTGACTATACTTTGCAAAGGTTTGTCTGAAACTACGAACAGTTTATTGGACTATCTGGATGTTACTTCAATTTGCCAGGTCTGCTCACAGCAGACCTCTGGAATATGGTGCTTGAGTGAGAGCTCACAAGGCACCTGAAAAACAAAACAAAAGCCAGTCTTTTTCACTTATTCAAAAATATTCATATAAGCAAGAACAGCCTGGCCTTTATGCACACAGCTAAGAAATGTGGAGCAGTCAAAAACAGATCATAAAAACATCAGGGCAACACAGAAGCTTTTAACTAATTGTTGCTTGAAAGAGACTAAGCTGCCAGTCCACTCAGGTATTAAATTGCTCACAAATTCTTTTAAACATTTCTGCAGCAGCTGCTAAGTAGTACATGACCTATAGGAGTAGGCAACTGGCCAAGAAATCTTTGTGTGCCTGCTTGTACAGATGTCTCGTAGTTATATCTCAAGTGGTTACTGTTATATCGTAAAATTCAGGCGGGAATAAAACCAGCCGCAAACATCAGGCTACCTGGGAAATTATCACCAAAACTGAAATATCTAGTAAATCAAATGAACAATCGATTACGAAGGGTCTAAAGCCTAGACCGCGATTTTGTAGCGATCCCTTTTCCGATGCTACTCCTTTTGCTCATTGATCTGACCGACATTCCGCTATCGTTATTTACTAGAACAGCCATCCGTGGAAGGTGGGTTATAAGAGTGGCAAACACCGAGCGCAAAGCATCGCAAGAAAATCGCATCCCTTATTAGGCAGTGCTACAAGCCACTGTCTTTAACAATCGCAGGAACTCACATCCTGTTCTTCGGATGAAAATATTAATGAAAACGAGCGTCTGATTGACATGCCTCGATTAAAAAGAAATTTCGCTGTTGTAATGTCGGTCTATATTTGCCCTACAATATAAAAGACAAATACACGAGCACGTCGAAGAACACAAACAATGCAGACAAGTTCTCGCGAAGATGGACTTCAATCTGAACACTATCAATAAAGTAATCTGCACACAAGCTAATAGCTGTTCAAGTGTCAAACATCGCAGTCGCGTGCCAACTCGCGATGCGCGTGACACATCGACATGCATTACACAGGTAACTTGCGGAAATTCATATCTACGGAAGAATTTCTTGCCGGGAAACTACCGAGCAAACAGTAACTTCCAGCGTTTACGTAAATATTTGCCCATTAAGTCCCAACAATCAGCGGTGGTAGCACATCACTCCATAAAGCAAGTAAGCGGTAAGAAATAATACATTTCACGGAAACTCCCCTCGTGAAACGCTTTGCTAAATGTGCACAGCAACATGGTCAACGTACGCTCAGAAAGTGTTCTGGTGTAGCACAAAGCGTACTACATGAACCAAAAGCTGCGAGAATGCGCGCAAGCGTCAGACCTGCTTACCTTCAATGTGGTCAGCAAACAGCTTCTTCGTCTCGCAGGCACCACGCGACGACGCTCTTTCCGGCGCGAACACTGTCGAATTGCCGATGAACACCAGCGCACGAAAGCACAACTTTCAACAAATTCTTCCACGCACCATAATTCGAAGCCACAGTATCAGGTATTCCACAAGCGAACGCGGACAGGCGAGAACAAAGGCTGCTCGGACGGGCGCTGTAGTACACAAGACACTGGCGTATCACAGGAAACATAAGGCGAACTAATTGCGTTACACGAGTCCAGAGGTTTCCTGATGGTTAATGCTTACGGTACGGATCACAGTTTGTTTAGGCACTTCGAAAATATGATTAAATTACCGTGTAACTGCAACGAGCACTCTCACCGCTCACAGCAACACAACGTGGCCCAGCTCACCGTCAACCGTCACACTCCAGCAGCGCCGCACTGCGGTTAAAGAGTGAATTTAGCCTCCGAGATCTACATTTCCTTTTAGGGCGTGCATTTTGGAAAAGCACGGCCTTCGAGATTTAAAAAAAGTCGTTGCTGGAAGGAAGGCTGGTATTTAAACACAAATTATTGAGTTTAAAGTGTCTTGGTGCGCGGCCTTGTTTCTTTAAAGTATATGCAGAGATTTTAGACGAGCTATGCGCGAACTTTTGCCGGCGGACACGAGCCAATCAGCGCGCATCATGTGCAACTCCGTCGCGCACGGTGTGCGGGCAGCCGCGATAGCTGTGACACCCACCGATCAGAAATTCGGAATCGCCACATATATACACGCTTCTTATGGCGCAAAGTGGCGTGTTTTTGAGAATGTCCGGCCTTATCTTGAATAGGTGGAACCATATCTGCTCGTAGCGTAAGGAATAAAGGCGACAAAATGTGGCGATGGCTGGCTTGCAGCGGCAGCGGAACTTCGGCCAAAGTGAAACAGGCGTACTGCTTGCATGCTCGCGTAATCAAATACGGCCATACTCCGCACACAACTTTCATACTCAGCCAACGCACAATTATAAATTGTTCAGTTGTACGCCAAAGCAAGCATTTACGGGATCCGCGCTGCCCTACTTCTACGCGTGCTAATATCGACACAGCAGTTACTCGTACTTGTGGTCAGCGCGAAAGCGACACGGACAAAAGGAAGAAACACAACAACACGGCGCTGTTTCTTCGGAGTGTTTGTTCTTTGTTTCCGCGTTGCTTTTGCGCTGTTGCTAAAGGTATGATGAATCGTAACCAACTCGCCCACTTTGCTATTTCGCTACAGCAATCACACGCAGTTTTGAAAAGAAAGGCACTTTTAGCATCAACCACCGGTTCTGCATTGGTTAGTGACCAAACTTTTGTGTATAATCTGCGTGAGTAGTAGAGAAAAGGTATCATGACAAGGCCGAGGCCTGAAAAAAAAAATTGCGTAGAAAAAGCAACATGTCAAAAAGTGCTTCGAAGACCACGGTTTTGAGGTGGAGCAGTGGCAGCATCTCCCAATGTTCGAGCTTTTTTTTTCAGCTTAGAGCATCAGAAACGTTATAGATATTCAATTTCACTACATTCTTTCCAACTAGGCGTTCTGAAAGTTAGCGGCAGCTCCAGTTGAGCTTTGGAGGTGGCAGCGCTTGCATTTCCCGCTGATGGCTGCAAAGAAATCTTACGAGCCTAATATAGAGACAATCGTAATGTACTTATTAGATATTTAGGGGTAATAAGGCTAGCATGAAACCAATATAACACCGCGAACAGCTACTTAAATGGTTGTATAATCATATACGCTCATAGCGGCGGATTGGTCGCGGAGGCATCCGCCTCTATTGCGGTTCATGTAGCGCAAGCTATCGAACACCGCGCGTCGTGCCACCGCGTCTCTAGCCGCCGCGCAATTGTTATTTCTCGTGAGTGATTATTCGCTGCATGAGGCTTTGATGTACGTATGTACTGTTGATGGCGCGTGGTGATCAATACGGCCAAGATATATAGGGTGGGGGAGGCAGGTGCACCCCCCATGTTTTTTTTACTTTGATACGCCAGTAGGTAAAGTTAATACATGTTTCAGGTAGACGACCTATCTGTAGCATGTGTAAAAAGATAATCACTGGGCGCTCTCTATGTTACCTGGATGTGCACTCGAGGGAGTACACAGCCAGGTAACATAGAGTGCCCACACAGGTAACATTGTGCTCATATATATATATATATATATATATATAGAAGCCAGATATGTAAATTAAGTAGAGATTATTTCCCAAACTAGAGGCGAAGCGGAGCATCTGCAAGACGCCTGCTATGAGAACCGTCTTAAACATTCAATCAACTATATTTGATAGCCTAGCTGGCACAAAACTTTCATGAAAGTCTTGCATATTAGGTTAAATACTGCAGATTTCTGCATCTGACTTGCTACTGGAGAATAGCAGGTTGAAAAAGTAAGAAATACTTTATATATTAAGAGAATGCATAGCATAAATCATTTGTATACACCATCCTATATCACGGCAGGCTCAATTTTCCGCACAATATAGCCACAATTAGTGCCGGTCGGTATGTCTAGTGTGAGGGGTGCAAGCAGTGCCTTTTCCCTGAATCTGCCAATGACTAACATACCGTACAGATAGTTCTAACTGTACTATTTGCAAAAGATGCTCACTGCGCACATTCTGTTACCTACATGTGCACTCAAGTGCACATGTAGGTGACATATAAAGAGTGCATGCACCATATATAGATTATTGCTCTGTGTTACCTACGTGTGCACTGGAGTGCACACCTAGGTAACATCCCGCCGTAAACACAAAGGGCACATCCTACAATAATTATAATAAGGGTTGTTTTCTTGTGGCAAAGGAAAGGATAAGTCAACATTTAGTACTTATGTGGTGAAGAGAAAGACGAAGAAGGCGCTCTTGTGTCGGCTGTGCGCATGATCAGCGTTCATCTACTGCCAGTGCTACTAGACTGTGCCTAGTGCCTCGTAATAAATCATCTTATTACATTTGGTGGAGGTGCTGCACTCCCCGACCTCACCCTGGAACTTCGCTGCCGCACTTTAACATCTGCTCCAGCCGCTACTATGAACGCCGCTCCCAACAATCCGCTTGGCGCATCTGCCGCTCCTGTCATGTGCGGCGCCGTGCAACGGCAGCGGGACCCTCCTGTTTTTAGCGGCTCAGGTGAGACTGACGTGGAAGATTGGCTCTCGACCTACGAGCGCGTCAGTGAACACAACAAGTGGGATGACCCGACGAAGCTCCGTAGCGTCATCTTCTATCTTGCTGACGTTGCGAACCTCTGGTTCCACAATCACGAACGGGAGCTGCAAACCTGGTCCGCTTTCAAAACTGCATTCGCGGAAGTCTTCGGTCGCCCAGCCTTGCGAAAACTCCGTGCTGAACAACGCCTCCGCCAGCGCGCTCAACAGCCCGGCGAGACTTATACTAGTTACATAGAGGATGTCGTTGATATTTGCGCCCGCGTCGATTCCACCATGACTGAAGAAGACAAGGTGAAGCACATCCTCAAGGGCATCGAGGACGACGCATTTCAAATGCTCCTGGCGCGGAACCCTACTTCTGTCGCAGCTGTCGTCACTCTTTGCCAGAGCTTCGATGAGCTGCGTCGACAAAGGGTCCTTGCGCGCAGCGCTCTCGCACCTGGCGACTCTCTCTCGGGCCTCACGCTTCGCTCAAACACCACGCCAGCAGCATCGCTCTCTGTTGAGATAACGGATTTCATTCGTGAGGAGGTGGCGCGCCAATTGTCTATGCTGCCTCTCAACGATGGACCTCCCCTGCCTGACACATCTCTGGCTGCTCCCATTAGGCGGGCCATTCGCGAGGAACTTGCTGGGTCTTTACCTTTCTTATTACACTTACCTTACCTTACTTACCTTATCTTATTACACTTACAATGACTCTGCAGAGTGTATCAATGGCTGTCACACAGTACAGATATATCTGCCTCTATTATATGTACAGACAGTTGTTATGTGCACTCTATTTCACCTACATGTGCACTCAAGTGTACACTCAGGTAACACATAGTACACACCCAGTTAACATCCTGCCGTAAGCATCAAGGACACATCCTAGAGGCATAATGAAGGTCACTTCCTCGAGGTATACGTTAGGATGAGTAAACATGTGGTACACACAAAGTTGGCGTCCCGGGGGTCACACAAAGGACAAGGAATCATAAAGGTCACATAGGGCACAAGAAGGAAACATAAAGGAAACATAAAGGCAATGACCATTTTCATAGGGGTCGATCCCGCGACCTCGTGCTCAGAAGCCCAACACCATAGCCACTGAGACCTGAAGGCATCAATGTCGCCGGATTCAAGACCCTCGTTATGTAATAAACGAGGAGGGTGGGGGTTAACCGAAGGGCCCTATTTCTATTAGTCACATCCTAAGAGGCCAACAAACACTGACACCCAGGACCACATAGAGGAAATTACGTGTGCGTTAAAAATGAAATGCGGAAGCGATAAACTATAATAGAAATGAAAGTAGATGAAAACATAAATTGCCGCAGGTGGGAAACGATCGGACAACCTTCTCATTACGCGTGCGATGCTCTACCAATTTAGCAACCGCGTCGCCATTTCCCTATCCACTTTCTCGGGTATTTATGTTTCCTTTTAGAACACTGGGAGTGTTAGCCAGCGCAACCACTCACAAACCTTACCGGCGTATGCGGAACATCCCTTCTGCCGCAAGCGTAACGAGAACGTGGTCTTGTTGGGTGAAGGCAACTAATCCATAAACCCACACATGCTACCTGAAGGCGTCAATGTGCCGAATTCGAGACGAGGAATATGAATTATTAATTCGAACGTAAATCTGCTATCCAAAAACACCGCAGATAAATATCGAACATCGCGTAAATATTGTCAGGCATAATTCACGCATAATGTACATTTCTATTAGCCAAAAATTTGGAGGACGCTGAAGCATCGCCTTTAAGAGTGGGACGCGATAGCATTCTCAGATCCGTGACTGCTTGTCACACTTCCCGGCGACTGCAGCGTATGTAACCTGGAAACACATGCGGCGAAAGCTATGCACGAAGGCGAGCTTTCTGGGGCGCGCCGCTCCTCCTAAACCAGATGGTTAACTGCACCTGGAGACGGGGTTTGTGTTTGAATTTCCGCGTAACAGAATTATCTTTCCTGCTGTATTGAAATTACAACCCGACGCTATCATGTCAGGAGGTTGCGTGTAAGTCCCACTTTACGAAGTTCAGTAACGCCTCTGCGCCAAGTGCAGGACCTGCGTGGATCGGTATGCGTCGTTTGGGATAATTTTTCTTATATGGGCAACATCGCCGCCGGTGGCGCCGGTACGGACGGCGGATTTTCTCCGACGAGGAGCCCTTAACGCGGTCGCGTTAACATATTTCTCTTATTAGGGTATTTCAGGTACCAACTACGATGCTTATGGTAGCTCACAAACGACTCGCGTAGTCGGATCCATCCGATGACGGCGTTTTTAAGAAGAATAGCCTGGGATAAACGGCAAGTGTGGCTCCAAAAACCATCTTTCAAAGCTGTCTGGGCTTCCGTTACCCTTGATCATCGAACCATTATAATAGGTATGTGATATCGCCCACCTTTGGCGTCTTATTTATTTGCCAATGAATTCCATGACACTATTTACCACTTACGCAATCACTTTCCTTAATCACCCACAGTAGTCCTGAGCGACTTCAACTTTCCAAACTTTACGTGGAACAATGACCAACCCTCGCTGTCGCCTTTTTTCCAGCAAGCTAAGGAGTTTTTAGATCCATGTTCTGGTTGTTCGCTTTCACAACTCGTTACCGATCCTATCTGATCCTCTGCCAATGTAACAAATACACTTGACTTAATCTTAACCTCTCAACCTGACCTCATATCTTCAATCACACACTTACCTGGCCTAAGCGATGATTGTCTTATTCATTTTGCTTTCAAGTCGACTAGTCCCAAAGCCGCTAAACGAAGGAAGATTATACGCGATTACAAAAAGGCCGACTTTGACGCCATAACCTCGTTTGTAGACGACTTCCGCCCCGATTTTAAAACCATTCAGTCCAAATTAAATGGAAATTGATCGTTGAAAAAGTAAACGAACTAACCAACGAGCATATACTACTCGCAAAACTGTTCTAAATCCACAAGCGCCCTGGTATGGTTCCCATATCATGCGGCTTGCCAACCAAAAGAAACGTTCTTTTTTTTTTTTGCTTGGCTACATACAGGTGGGCTACATACAAATTAGCAATTTATATTTACATAACTGCATTGAAGGTTGCTAAGCATAAATTTTTGACTACTACTCTTCCACCAATGCTTATAAATAACGTTACAAAATGTATGAGAAATAACAATCCCCCATTAGTGACCACATCACCTTGGATGACTCTTCGCGTTCCCATCATCCACGCGAGCAATGTGCTACCCAATTAGACGATGCCTTCGTCAAAAACTTTTGCACCAATTGTAAAAGGGTTCTACCTGCCACACGTGAATATATCTATAATGACACGTGCACTTGTCTTTATCGGGAGACACGTTTTACCGCCTAACAAATATTATCGCACAGCGCAGGACACGCCTGCATGTTTAGGATGCTTCTGGAATGTTATCGATGGTTGTATCCGCTGTCTGTTCTCGCCAAACCTTGCGTAATCTGATTGCATGTATGCGTGACGCGAACATTGTGGAAGGCACGCAGGTCCCAACGATTACTCTGGAACATTCGACGACTGATGTATAAAATTCGACGCGCTTGACCCGCTGATCAGATTTTCGACCATGGCCGACTGAGTTCGTCGTTTTCGTTGAGCATTGAGTGCAGCCTGTTTCTCTGGGCGCAGGTTCGCCCAATAAAATTAGTTTCGCCATTCACAGTTTTCTTGCTGTGTCCTCACCCATCCCTACAACGTGACAATATAGAAAATGCCACAATTATAGTTGATACATCTGCTGTCCTAAAACTAATTATTTCGATATTAACTCTTCTCCCAGCCATGACTCAGAACAGAAGTCCTGAAAAGTACTAATGCGCTTAGTTCATGTATTCAAACAAAGCTTTTTCAGCAGTCCCTACATACGTCCACACTACCTAAAGAATGGACGAACAGTAAGGGGATTCTCCTACGTAAGTCAGGCAACAAACATTCACCAAATAACTACCGTTCCTTTTCATTGACTAGAACGTGCTGTAAACCACTTGAACATATAATTTTTTTTCTAAACTTCCTCCAGTATAATTCATTCTTCACCCCAGCTCAGCACGCCTTTCGCAAGACTTTCTGATGTGAAACACAACTGGCTTCATTCACTCACGGGCTACATCACATTCTAGATCGTTCTTTTATCGACTTTATTTTCGTAGATTTTTCTAAAGCGTTCAACAATGTTTACCACAGACTCGGCGTGTACAAATTAAATAAACTAAATCTAGATCCTAGCCATCTCGCATGGATTAAGCTCTTTCTAACAAACCGCACTCAGTTTGTAACAGTTAATGGCTTTAATTCTTCTTTCAGCAATGTGCATTACCGGGTACCCCAAGGTTCAGTTTTGGACCCTCTCTTTTTTCTGATTTATATTGTCACAGAAGCATAAAAGAACACAGAGGAAGTAGAAGATCGCGAGACGCTGGCTGCTGTGCTGTGTTACTAGTCAGCCACCTTAACCACATTGACTCTGCTTGTATATACATTGTAAATACAGTCTTATACTCCCAACATCCCCGTAACATATTGGTGGGAAGTGCGGGGTGCCACGGCTGGAAACAGAGTTCCGCAGTGGACGTCGCATCACCGTCCTCACCATGAATGACGGTGAGCACTCGGAATCAATGTCGTTGCCGCCTCCAACGTCACCATCGCCCGCTACGTCGCTGTCCCCTTCGGTTGTGGTTGTGCAACCCAAGGATCCCGGAACTTTCTGCAAAACTGCGAGTAGCGGGATCTTCGATCCCGCTACTGGCAGATATCAGTTGATGAAATGGACCGCGAGAAGACGGCCTTCATCACACCTGATGGTTTATATTAGTTCAAAGTCATGCCCTTTGGCCTATGCAATGCTCCTGCAACATTCGAACGTATGATGGACTGTCTTCTGCGAGGCTACAAATGGACCACCTTTCTTTCTTATCTTGACGACGTTATTGTTTCTCCTTCCACGTTCGGCAGGCACCATACCCGACTCGCTGTAATTCTTGCAGTCTTCCGAAAAGCCGGCCTCCAACTGAACTCCTCGTAGTGTCAATGCTAGCGCCGTCACATTACCGTGCTGGGACACCTGGTTGATGCATCTGGCGTACAACCATATCCAGAAAAAGTTTTCTTGTGTTTCCGTTCGCAGTTTTCTTGTGCCACGTTCTGCTTTTGACGTGTGCTACTTCGTCGGCCTATGTTCTTATTTTCGCCGTTTTGTCAAAAACTTCGCCGACATTGCTCGGCCATTGACAGATCTTCTTAAGTAGAACACGCCATTCTCATGGGGCCCTGAGCAAGATCATGCGTTCGCCGCTCTCATAGGGTTTCTGACCACCCCTCCCATACTCGCCCACTTTGATCCATCTGCACCGGCCGAAGTCCACAATGACGTAAGCGATCACGGCATCGGCGCTGTTCTCGCCCAACAGTAGACTGGTACCGAATGCGTGATATCTTACGCTAGCCACCTGCTATCACCTGCTCTGAGAAATTACTCCATCACTGATCGGGTGTGCTTGCCTTTAGTTTGGGCTGTCGCCAAGTTCCGGACATACTTGTACGGCCGCACGTTTTCGGTCGTTACAGACCACCACCCCACAGGACGGCTTGGTCGCTGAGCTTTGCAGCTCCAGGGATTTTAATTTGTTGTAAACTATAAGTCTGGACGTCTGCACAAGGACGCTGACTGCCTCTAACCTCACCGAGAGGATTCTCCCGTTCCTGTTGCGCATGATCCGGTGACCTGCGTGATGGCTTTGACTGACATGACCGACATGCGCGCTGAATAACAACGCGATGCATCCTTAAAGTCCATCGTCGCCGTAGTGCAATCTGGCAGCACCGACGCCACGTGCCGCATGTTCGTTCTGCATGACGGTATCCTCTACCGCCTCAATATCAACCCTGACGGCCCCGAGATGCTCCTTGTCCTTCCTTGTCATCTGAGATCTGTCAGCCTCTAAAACTTCACGATGCACTGATGGTGGGACACCTTGGAGTTCGGCATACATACGACCGCGTACGACGCCGGTTCTTCTGGCCAGGCCTCTACCACTCTGTGCGTCGTTATGTCACAACTTGCGAAATGTGTCAGCGCTGGAAGAAACCTCCGCCGCCCCCTGTCGGACGACTCCATCCAATTGAATTTCCCCCTGAACCTTTCTTTCGCGTAAGCGTTGACCTGCTTGGCCCTTTTCCGACGACGACTAGAGGGAACAAGTGGATCACTATCACTACCGATTCGACACGCTACGCGATAACGAAGGCATTGCCGGCTAGTTGCGCAACCGACGTCGCCGATTTTCTCTTTCACGACGTCATTCTCCAGTACGGTGCACCTCAATAGTTACTTACACACCGTGACCGCTAGTTCTTGTTCGTTCTCAACCAAACACTCAATGCGATGCTGCCGATGTACGTTTCCAGCGACCACAGCGACTCGGACGCCACGCTGGCCTACGTGACATTCGCGTATAAGTCGTCGCACCACACACCGCAGAATATTCGCCGTTTTAACTTTTGTACGGTCGCGACCTCACTTTGCCCTGTAACACTATCCTACCTTGTGTGCCACGCGTTGCCACTGAGTACGCTCGTGAAGTCATCGTTCGCACTCACATGGCACGGCAGGTCGCCCGATCTCATTTATTGGCCTTGCAGTATCCACAAAAACAGCGTTACGACTGCTGCCGTCACGATGTTCAGTTCGCCCCAGTTGCTTGGGTGCTGTTTTGGTCACCATGTCGCCAGGTCGGCCTCTCCCAGAAGCTTCTCTCTCGCTACGCATGTCCTTACGAAGTCCAACGTCAAGTTAGCGACGTCATTTACTAGATCGCGCAGTTACAGTTTCATCCATCAAGTCCGCCGCCTGTTGACGTCGTGCACATTTCGAAGCTGAAGCCATACTTCGCTCGCATTTCTTCGCCTACCATGCTCCAAGACGGCGCTTCAGCACCCGGGGGTCCTGTTACGGAAGCATAAAAGAAGAGAGAGAAAGAAGATCGCGAGCCGCTGGCTGCTGCGTGGTGTTACTAGTCAGCCATTGTAGCCCCATTCACTCTGCTTGTATATACATTATAAATACAGTCTTATACTCTGTACATCACCTCAACAATATTAAAGACCTTCTTGCTACACTGTCTTCTAACGTACACTTCTTCGCTGATGACGGTGTTATTTTTCGCGAAATAACCAATGAAACCGACGTTAACAGGTTGAAACTCGACCTTGACACCCTATTCAACTTTTGTAACTTGTGGTTAACGGAACTAAATATTAACAAATATAAACTACCTCAATGTATTTCGTGTTCTTCGCCAACATGCCACTTACTCATCGTTCGTTTAGAAATAGTTAACTCTTACAAGTACTTAGGTGTCCATGTAACTACAAACCTGTCAAGGTCAATTCACACCGAATACGTTATTAACAACGTTAACCGTATGTTAGGCTACTTGCGCCATAACTTCGCTAGCTCGCCTTTTAACCTGAAACACCTACTTTATAAAACTGTAATACGCCCCAAATTGGAATAGGGTACTTTTTTATGGGATCCTGGCCAAGATAACCTAAAAACGGCTTTAGAACTTGTCCGAAATAACACAGTTCAATTTGTCTTTCCTAATTATATTACAACTGCGAGCATTTCTTCCATAAAACATAATTGTAGGCTTCGTTTGCTGTCTGTTCCACGTAGAATTGCACGTCTAGCACTCTTTCATAGGATTTATCATCATCCTACACTGCACATGTAATTATTTACAAAACCCCATTATGTATCACAGCATGTTCACCAGTGTCATAAAGTCGGGGCTTATCTAGACCACGCAAACCATTTTTCCCAGTCTTTTTTCCCTCGCACATGTATAGACTGGAACAACCTTCCCGTTGATGTCCTAAAGACTACTGATAACAGCTTTTTTCGTTAAACTTTAGCTAACAATGCATAAACAGGCACTTATTTTTGTGAGACAGCAGCTAACATTGTGTAGAAAGAAACCTCTTGTATTCTAGCATTGTGTTTTGTCCATATTGTGGCGTTTTGTTTACTTTCTATTTTCCGTATTTTTTTTTTGCCACCACTCCCATCTATAATGCCTCTGGCCCTGAGGATATGATAAATAACATAAATAAATAAGTTCACTGACTTCTTTGGAGTGCAGGCGTCTTATGGGCTTACTTAGTGATAATCGCTCATGCAGCACTCAAGAACATTGATTCACTGAAGCAAACATGATGCAGCACTGTGATGTTTTAGTCTGTGCGTCTTTGTACTTGATCACTGCAGAAAATTATTTATGCATAGGAGGAACTGCATCATATAGCAACTATGCATGCAGCTGCGTATGCCAGAATTGCTTCGATGCTTGCATGAGCACCAGCATTTTCTGAGTAAATGAAACTGTGATTGACCTTTCGTCTGTCTTTTTTTTTTTGCTTATTGAAAGAGCGGGTCGTGTGAGTGCATGTGCGGGAAAAGGGAAAAAGTGTCATCAGTGCTTCAAATGTGCACTCAGTATGTTTAAACTGTCACATCTCGTCAGCTTCCACTGAAATGTTTCTCGCTGCGAAATCATAAACTGTAGTCGCGAAAAAGACTAACTCAAAACCAAGTTTCTAATGCATCTTAGCAGAATACAAGTGTTAAAATCTAATACTTCACTGCAACATTATGCTGTTATGCAGCATACGCACTTAGAATACATTGTGTAATACATGAAGCGCACAAGGCAGCGCGTTCAATGAAACAGGAAGTGAGGGTGGCGAGGGAGAGGTAATGCAGGCGTTCAGCGGAATGGCTACTTGACAGGATACCTAAGGAGATGTGTGCTGTTCTGTCGGAGCCACATCCTTGGAGTTCAGTGCAATCATTGGCCGGGTGCGCTGACATTCATCCTCTGCTGAGTGATATCTCACTGAATGAAGCCAATTCGAGCAATATGGCTGACATAATTATTATGAAATGCCTGCCCATGCAGCCCAAGCTTTCCTATATGACATGCAAGCGACGCCAGGCTTCGGTACGGACGCAGCTGTCTTTTGTTTCGAAAGGGCAAAAGCTCACACCACCGGCTTGCCAATTTGTGAGCACATAGCCTCTGATTCGCGTGCTAGTTTCTGACCAGGAAGTGCCCTCTGCTCCACCTTTCGGCTTTGACGGCATAGCATCATGCGACATTATGTCGCGCTTGGGTGACTGGAGCACGTCGGCTAGTAGTTGCCCGTAGCCGGCAATGTTGTGAGGACGCACGCAATGGCAGGGGAGATGGCCTCGCTGTTTGCACGGCGTATCAGTGCGGCCAGCCAGTTTTCAATGCCCAGGATTCTCTACAGTGCTTTCCCAACTACGACCAGAGTGAAACGCTCAGTGCCGCCCGCCAGAGATGTTTGGGCGTTGTATGCCTCACTGATGACGACCTGACTTCCTGGGCTATTCGACCGTGCATTCTATCCACACACGCTTTACTGAAGTCGTCGCCAAGTTGTCGCGTGTCAGGTTCCAAGCCGTGCCCAAAATTTGCTGCACGGCCGAGTGTAAATGATAACGTGCACAAGGCAGCATAGGCAATGAGAACACAGGACGATGAGGCAGAAGTAAAGCAGCCATTCAGCAGAACGGCCTCTTGTCTGCTTCTCTGTCATACTGATGAAATATAAGTGCTAATGCAGAAAGAACATTTCTTTCCCCGGTGCTATACACAGTGCACCTTCCTAGCGGCCCGCGTGTTTTGCATGATACTAAGCAACCACAGAAGAGTTCTTCATAGAAATCTGTATGGCAGAGTGCATGTCCAGCTACGCAAAGGGCTACGCAAAATTACAGCGCTTTGTGCCTGCCGCAGTTTATGCTCCTTCTTGAATTTGCTGCACCTCTCTCGGTTGCACGTCTTCCCTTTCATATTCAATTATTCCATGACCTTCCATAAACATGCGTGTTTAGTCACAGTTTTTACCCTGTACGTAAAGTCTTGATTGTGCATCTTTGTAATTGAGTCCTGCAATGGCATTGCCAAACTATCACTTTTGGCAATACTTTCACTTTCGTGTGGCGTAGCACAAGACGTGTTAGATGATTCGAGCGGTGTTGCTCTACCTTCCAATCAGCGCGGACTGAAAGTCACATCTCTAAAATGATCATGCACTAATACGCCCTTTGGGTCATGGGTCGCGTCAAAAGTGTATCGATGGCAAATTCTTTCTACTGAAGCCCCCAAGGTGTTGGGAACTTCATAAAAAGGAAGAAATTAGTGACTTTTTAAGTTTGCCAAATGGTTCGTTTCATAACAGTGTTTTGGCCACTGTCGCTCACTATGCCAGCTTTAGCCTCGTCAGCCGCACTCCTGACATTATCCAGCATGATCTCTCTAACGCTTTCAAATAACTCAATCACACAATTCCCCTCAAGAAGGTCTCCCATTCAAGCGTTCAAGATTCCCTCCTCTTGAGGCTGGGGCGTTTCCTCACCGATCACACATGTCGTGTTCCCCTCCGTGGAAGTGTCTATCGAGAATTTAACGTTCCCTCAGAGGTGCCACAGCACTCTGTCCTCGGGTCCACACTTTTCCTTCTTTATGTAAATGATATGCCGATCCACGCTGACAGCCTGCTGATGCAGAATGCGGACGGCACCATGACTGTAACTACGATTCCTCCCCTAGCCTCCTCTGCTCATTTCGAACGACACCTTCCAACGGCGACCTACTGGGCCAGCGATAACAAACTTCGTATTAACACTAAATAAAGATTTGTCATGTGTATCAGCCACAACAAAAATTGGAGGACGCTTAAGCTTCGCCTTCAAGAGTGAAACGCGACAGCGTTCCCTTCGACCCGCCAAGGGGTGCAAGACAATGGGCTACGGCGCAGCGATCACATACGAGGCGCCCCGCATCGGACGCGGTGAGCGTCGAGCAACGCAGCATTCGGCGCGGCAACGAAACGGAACGAACGAACGGAACGAACCAAAGCGGAACGAACCAAAGAACTCGGTGTCTCGGAGGGGGAAACAATGCACGCCAGCCAAACGTCGTGATCGGCACGGGCAGAGAGATAGACAGATAGTGATCTAAAGAAAGGAAGGACCCTTGATTCTGCAACCCGTGAAGGAGCAAGGTGAAGCGTCGTCAGGGGAGAGGGAGTCCGGGCCGCGACGCGCCTCGCACCGGTCCCCGCACAGCCCCAATGCGCGCGTGGCGCTCCACTTGTCGGGGCAGCGCCGTACATTGAGAGGAGGGAGTCTTCTGTGCTTGCCGCAAGATGGCTCTGCGTGTGCGGAAAGTGCAGAAGAAATGTAGCAGAAACGCACGTCGCTACTCGTGTAACTGCGACTTCTGTAAGTTACATGTTCATAATTACTGATTTACACCGCAGTAAAACTTTCTACGGCTCGTTTCTAAGACAACACCGCCTTCACTAGAGGCGCTTTTGTACAGCTTTGAAGCATCGAACTCGTGGCTGAGTGGTAGCATCTCCGTCTCACACTCCGGAGACCCTGGTTCGATTCCCACCCAGCCCGTCTTGCAAGTTGTTCTTTATTCATGAATTGCCTGCCGAAATTTATCGCTCACGGCCAACGCCGCCGACGCCGACGACACCGGCTTTTCTGCGACACGAGCTCCTTAACGCTGTCGCGTTGAAACTGCTGCGCGACCTACTTCCGCATCCTATTTCCAATGAAGAGCACTAGGACCCTTCCAATTCCGTGTGTAACGTTCAGCCCTTCTGTTGATGTTTCCGCAGATGTCACCAGCAATGAATCTAAGTATTGTTAAATGCTGTAGTTTGTGTCCCATGTCTCTGTTCTCTGTAGACTTGAGGTTTTCAGAGAACTCTACACTTCCATCATTCTGCCACGGCTTGAGTACTGGTCGTCAGTATAGCATCCTTCCAAAGTCACCTCGCAGACACACTTGAGCTTGTTCAGCACCGAGCAACACGCACCCTCTACTCCCGCCTTTTCGGTCATCGCAACCTCATGCCAGCCTACGAGGATCACATCAATGCCCTCAAGTGTCACACCCTGCAATGTCAGAGCAACATTGCACAAGACTGCCTCTTTCTTCTGCAGGATGCTTGGCGGCTCTCTGGACAGCACTCATCTTTGTTCTTCAGTCGGGCTGAACAAGCTGCCAGGACAGCCTCAGCCCCATCACACGTGCATGACCCTACACTGCAGCTCCATGCTTATATCTGGCATGCAGGCCTTTCTCTCCCCCCCTTCTCTGGTCATTCGGATTCCCCTTCCTCCCGACCGGACGAAATCAGCCCTCCTCGCGCGCGCCATGTCACACCACTGGGAACATTAGTTTTGCGCATTCTATGGCTGACGACTCTGTGTGTTTGCGTTATCAGAGTTCTGTTGGGTGCTAGGTCAATAACGAAGTTCCTCAAGTATCTGCTCTTGGCCCTCTTCCTACTGTTCACAAATGACAAATGACAATTCAACTCTTCTCATTTTTTCATATGATGATGACTTAAAGGAGCCTAAGGCTCTCAGCAGTGTTCACAGCTGCATTGACCTCTAAAAAGACATTCTTTCTCACTCAATGTAGTGCAGAAGCAATGAGCTACTTTTCGTCATCATCAACATCAGCAACAGTAAACGGTTTCGCCCGCTGCAGGGCAAAGGCCTCTCCGATACTTCTCCAACTACCCCGGTCATGTACTAATTATCGCCATGTCGTCCCTCCAACCTTCTTAATCTCATCCGCCCACCTAACTTTCTGCCACCCCCAGCCACGCTTCCCTTCCCTTGGCATCCAGTCCGTAACCCTTAATGACCATTGGTTATCTTCCCTCCTCATTACAAGTCCTGCCCAAGCCCCCCCCCCATTTCTTTTTCTTGATTTCAACTAAGATGTCATTAACTCGCGTTTGTTCCCTCACCAAATCTGCTCTTTTCTTATCCCTTAACGTTACACCTATCATTCTTCTTTGCATAGCTCGTTGCGTCGTCCTCAATTTAAATAGAACCCTTTTCGTAAGCCTCCAGGTCTCCAGGTCTGGTTTGTGCTCCGTACGTGAGTACTGGTGAGACACAGCTGTTATATACTTTTCTCTTGAGGGATTAATGGCAACCTGCTGTTCATGATCTGAGAATGCCTGCCAAACGCACCCCAGCCCATTCTTGTTCTTCTGATTATTTCCGTCTCATGATCCGGATCCGCGGTCACTACCTGTCCAAGTAGATGTATTCCCTTACCACTTCTAGTGCTTCGCCACCTATTGCAAATTGCTGTTCTCTTCCGAGACTGTTAAACATTACTTTAATTTTCTGCAGAATAATTTTTAGACCCAGTCTTCTGCTTTGCCTCTCCAGGTCAGTGAGCATGCACTGCAATTGGTCCCCTGAGTTACTAAGCAAGGCAATATCATCAGCGAATCGCAAGTTAAAAGGTACTCTCCATGAACTCTTATCCCCAATTCTTCCCAATCCAGGTCTCTGATTACCTCCATTAAACACGTTGTGAATAGCATTGGAGAGATCGTATCTCATTGCCTGACGCCTTTCTTTATTGGGATTTTGTTACTTCCTTCATGGAGGACTACAGTGGCTGTGGAGCCGCTATACATATCTTTCAGCATTTTTACGTACGGCTCGTCTACACCCTGATTCCGTAATGCCGCCATGACCGCTGAGGTTTCGACAGAATCACATGCTTTCTCGTAATCAATGAAAGCTATATATAAGGTTTGGTTATATTCTGCGCATTTCTCTATCACCTGATTGATAGTGTGAATATGATGGAATGTTGAGTAGCCTTTACGGAATCCTGCCTGGTCCTTTGCTTGACAGAAGTCTAAGGTGTTCCTGATTCTTTTTGCGATAACCTTAGTAAATAGTTTGTAGGCAACGGACAGTAAGCTGATTGGTCTATAATTCTTCAAGTCTTTGGCGTCCCCTTTCTTATGGATTAGGATTATGTTAGCGTTCTTCCAAGATTCCGGTGCGCTCGAGGTCATGAGGCATTGCGCATATAGGGTGGCCAGTTTCGCTAGAACAATCTGCCCACCATCCTTCAACAAATCTGCTGTTACCTGATCCTCCCCAGGTACCTTCCCCCTTTGCATAGCTCCCATGGCTTTCTTTACATCTTCCGGAGTTACTTGTGGGATTTAGAATTCCTCTAGACTATTCTTTCTTCCATTATCCTCGTGGGTACATTATAAATCTCTATAGAGCTCCTCAGCCACTTGAACTATCTCATCCATATTAGTAATGATATTTCCGGCATTGTCTCTTAACGCATACATCTGATTCTTGCCAATCCCTAGTTCTTTCTTCACTGCTTTTAGGCTTCCTCCGTTCCTGAGAGCTTGTTCGATTCTATCCATAATATACTTGTTTATGTCAGCTGTCTTACGCTTGTTGATTAACGTCGAAAGTTCTGCCAGTTCTCTTCTAGCTGTAGGGTTAGTGGCTGTTAGAGGCTGTTAAGTACTTTTAAAACTGTGGTATGGAGCTCAAAGCATAAAATACCCTTTCTGCAATTTTCATACACCTTTCAGGATTCTCTACTGCCCAGGTTCGATAAAATGAAAGAAACACCGTGGTCTGTGCTTCCACAAAATGCCAAGCTTCTCTTCACACGCTAAATATGCACGGCAATGCGCCCTTCGTGCTCTTGGCAATGTTTGTCGTGAGTGTCTTCCATTCACTTGTTGCCCTTCTGCAGTCTTATTCTGCCATGTGCCTTCCACTTCGAGAGTATGTCTCTATATTCCATTGTACAACGTGTAAATATAATTTTGGCCTCATTGAACAAGTCCAGAATAAATTGATATCTATCGTCAAGCGCCACTTTTGCAATTCTGGTGGCCAAGGTCTAGCCCTCTCAATTATACCTGAACTGACACCTCGAGACTCAAACCTTAGTAAATCATAGCCTTTGTTCCTGCACAAGGTGGTTCATTCTTCATACGTTGCCGAACACTTCTCGATCATGTGCCATTTTTCGTGGCACTAAAGTATACCAGCCAACATCCAATTTGATTCAATATTCAGTTTATTCAGCAGATAGTACTGGATGGCTTCGTGGGCTAAAAGCTCTGTAGACAGCTTGACACTGCCTACAGAATGCCCAGGTAGCCCTTACAACGCGGATACAGCGAAATGGCAGAAACAAGATGCTTAGCAACAATACATCAAGTGGGAATTTAAGCATACAGGGTTATAAAGAAAGCAAACGAATTAAAATAGTATAGGATCAAAATAAGGAGACTGCGACATCGATACACAAGAAAACAGATATAAAAATGATATATATATATATATATATATATATATGTATATATATTCATACAACCAACAATTACTACAACAAGTACAAAAAGTACCTTCAACTGAGATTTGAACATGTATTGTGCTTCTTTGTATTGTTCAGAAGTAAGCGAAGATTGTTTAGAGGCACTTGTAATCTGTTCGGTAACGTGGGAGCAAGCACATGTCTGTGCTGCGTGTATTTAACACATGCCTGTGTACACATAAGCTCACCATTTTTTGTAAGAATTGCCTAAATATTTTATTTGAATGGTAGAAAGACGCCACAACATGATATTCATACATGGTTATTATGCGAATTATGTTGAAGTTTTAAAAAGCGCTCACACTAGATTCACAATATTCAATGTCTGCAATCTGTCATATAACTTTTTTTTCGCAATATTAGAACATTTTGTGTCTATGTTTTAGTTCTTGTTAGACAGGCCAAACTACAATAATTAATTCGAGAACCAAACAATGAATAATATATATTAATTTTAATATTTAAAAAAGCCCAAGATAACGCTACATCGCAACACTGACGGGGTTAGGAAGTGCCTGCATGAGATGCAAGTATGCTTCGGTAATGGTGAGCCCAAAATTGGGACGGTTTTGAGTACGTATCTTCTTAGTTGACGTGGCTGTTCAGTGGTACCAGTGGAGGCGATAAGTAGTGCACTGTGATGGAGTATGAATCGGCTGTTCATGACGTGAGGCTTCCTAAGGTATCTTCAAGCGCTTATTTTGAGCCGGTTGTTTCAGTAAACCGACATATTACCTTCCTTCCTTATTACGATGTATGTAGTTTCATTGTAGTCTGAAAGTCATTCTCGTAGCTTCGGAAGTTTCCTTGTGTACTGTTAAAATTATTGTTTTCATTAATTGCTTAGTTTCCCCCGAGTCTTTTGTAATGGCATTTTGTAATGGCAACACCAGTCTGGCCTTGTCAGCATTCGAGGAGATAGAGCAAGCTGTTTATACAGGTGGTTGGATCTGCTTTATCAAAATGGACAAATAAAAAATCACAGGGTTGAGTTTGATATAGTAATAGCCTGGCGAGTCAAGGGTCAAGAGCGTGCCCTTCCACGTGGGACAGCGCTATACTGTTTCGTTTGTACGACGTGCGTTCTCCAGTGCACAGCATCGTGAATTCATCACGCGAAGCTCATATACAGGGTACTTCAAGCGTCAAAATGAGTTCACGGGCCATTCCGAACTCCCCGCGCTAGCAGGAGCTGTTAGATACGGACCATTTCTCAGCATCGGTTAAGTCTCCGAGCGCAACCCTTCGTCGACATTTTCCAAATGTGGTGCGCATATGCGCGTCGACCGTGTTACCAGGCCTGCCAGACCGGCTGGCTATCCTATGTCACAGCAGCTATGTCACAGCAAATGGATATCGTGCTCGTGTGTCACGCGGGGAGGCTTTGTCTCACCTCCCCCCCCCCCCCCCCCCCTGTGTGGCGATTCCCCGAAAGTGTTGATGTAGTTCAGCACGTTTCGAGGTGATTTATCTTGGTCCTGAGAAAAGTTGCTTTGCAGCAAGGCAAGGTCGTTCCCGGGGAACGAACAGGCGAGGAGGCAGTGTGGGATGGATTCCGCCATCGGAGGGGAGAGCTCAGTGAGTGTGCCTATTGGCCGAACATGAAGAGACCTGTACAGGCTCGCATATTGGACGAAATGACGACTCCTGTATGGGCTCCACGACTGGCTGAAAGTGACGTGACTCCGACGGACTGAAGCGGTTATAAGCCGGCAAACCATCGCAAAGGAAGAGATGCTCAGAGACGTTCTTTTCTTGCCGCGGGCCCTAGCGTACGATCTGCTGCGGACTGACGACGACTCTTTACTGATATTTCACTTGTTCCTAAGTCTTGTACATAATGAAAACAGATTTTCCGTTCTAAAGGTCCACCTCTACGTCGGCCAACTCCCACACGCGACGGCAAGGTCTAATACGACGCGTTGGCCTGTCGGCGCGCGCTGAAGTTTGCCGACGCGTGCCAGTGATTGAGCCTTAAGGCTCTTGCATCTACGTGAAAGCTTGGAAAACTAACCAATAGTACTCTAAATGTTTGTTTGTTTTTTTTCATTTAGAACCTATTTCGGAGAGTAGTCAGCTAACCGACTTCTGTGGGCCTGTCTTAACTTCGCAAGAAAAGTAAATAAGCACAAGCTTCTACGTCACGTGTTTTTGCAGCGAGCAAAGGAGTGTTGTGCGAACATGCAATTGCGTGTTAGCACTTTACAAAGGCAAGAAACGCGTTTCATGAATTGAAATTGAAGCTTGTTCCTGATATACGGTAATAGAAACAATCGCTACACTGACATAAAAAATTAGTTTAGAATTCCACGATGCGAAGCACACAGAATAACCATCATAGTTGGTACAAGTGGCACAACGGGTCTTCAAACAAGGGCGTATTCAATACCAGCTAGCACGTTAATATCTCGCGAACGAACATATAACCTTCTTTCGCATGTGAGTTCCACAGTCAGCAGGCTGCGGAGGCAGCCGAACCAGTCGTGGTAAACGTACGAGGTAGTTTTGGCGTGAACGCACACAGCTTTACTCCGATCCCCGACATATTTGCAGATCTTTCCGCCTTTTTCGCGCCTGTATTCCACGGGGAGATGACCGATGGCGGACGAAATTGTTGTTGCTTTTTGTTTTCACGTTGCTGGTGGTGTCGCTGCGGAAACAGCGCCTCCGCGTTTTCTCCGGCATCCGGAGCACGCATGGATGAAATGTGGCGCGCCCGGCAGACGGCCGCGTTGCGCAGTCGTTCAACTAATTGCCGCGCACGGCCTGTCTGGCGCACGTCTCGCGACTGCTCAAGCATCCGCAGAAGTAAAACACGCGCGTGGCAGGAACGCGGAACTCCGAAGCTGTGAGCAAGGCACAACTGGTGCAGCCGCAAGAACTTCGGAGCCTCGTCGGGCCGCAACAAACAAATTTCACGTTGAGCGAAAAGCGACTGCCGCGCAGGAACGTACCCTTTATCGCCAGTGGCTTTATTTCCGCGAGGGACTCCACATTTTAAAAGTACCTTCAGGCACGCATGTTTGCTGTTCTCACTATTCGAGCTTGACTTGCCTTTGCGTACTGTCTGACGTAGCATGAAGCTCCAAGTCATAGACTAGTCATGACTCTGACAAAATATTTGCCCCCCGTTAGTGGTGCCTTCTTGCACTTGCAACAGCGCTCAAGTTCTTCGGACGTGCCATAGATACAGGGTGCAGATACATCTCAGTAAATGGACTTGCAAAAAATCTATCGAAGCTACTCTATCCGTTGTTCATTTCTGGCAGCCATGCGCACAAATTTTTATCCGCTGCACTATATGGGAAGCTCTCAGCAAGGTCACGCAATGTGACCTTCAGTTTCTTGGTTTAGCTTAAAGAATCAATTTTCTGCTTACAATTCCTGCGAAATATTCTTACACTCTTAAACTACAGCTATAGTGATGTCCATTACACTGAAAAACTATGCGCCAATATGCGGTAGTAAAAAATTGACATTTTAGGTAAACTGAGTGTGTTGCTTTTGTGAGGACTATGAAGTGATTAGCTAACTTAGGAGTATGAAGACAGCCAATCCGTACTACCTACGTAGTAACAATTCCTTTAACGTCAATCACCATACACAATTTTGCAAGTCCTGGGTTCACTAGGCACGAACGCCAACATCTCCCGCACCAAAGCCCCCTTCACGTGGTGTATAGCCGCCGTTACCGTGCAACGGGCGCGCACCGGTCGCTGAGGCGCGAGCTGGTTGGTGCAACGATTGCACACCCGCCGCTACTCGCAACTCTGCACAACTGTGCTCGCGAGCACTGCAAACATGGCTCTGCCAAAGAAGGTGAGCGTCGCTTCCAGGTGACGCACCAGAAGAGCCAGGGAGAGGCAGCGCTGCCCCAATCAAAAGCAAGAAGAGCAACAAGAACATTTAGCTCGTAAACGCGCAAATATGGAAGCACTGTGTAATACTTCGTACTACAGTTTATTCCCCTTATGGAAGTTTCAGTCGTCTCTTGTTAAGGTTATATTGCTATTTCTCCACAAAAAAAAGAAGAGTTTCGTGCTATCAAGATCAGGGATCTTGAATATCAGGCACAAATATGCATATTGTCACACGGTAGTGACGTTCAAGAACACAATAGCAATACTGTGAACGGCAAAACTAACTTTTATTGGACGAACCTGTGCCCACAAAACAGGCTATACATACAGCACAACGATAGCGGCGAACACGGTCGGCAATCGTCGAAAATCTGATCAGCGGGTCAAGCGCGTCGGCTTTTATACGTCGGTCGTCGAATGTTCCAGATTAACCGCTGGGACCCGCGTGCCTTCCACAGAGTTCTACACTATTCGCGTCGCGCATAGATGCAATCAGATTACACAAGTTGCGGTGAAAGACAGCCGACGGAACCATCGATAACATTCCAGAAATTTTTTTTACATGCAGGCGCGTCCTGCGCTGTGCGATAGCATTTGTTAGGCGGCGAAACGTGGTCGCCCAATAAATTTAAGTACACGTGTCATTACCCCACTCTTAGAAAGCATCGACCCGATGCTGCAAACAAACGAAAGTAATAAAGAAAAGCACTCGTAGCAAAGAAAGGAACAAAAATAACGACGTTCGTCAGCGTCCGCAAAAGGGTTTAAGGCGCACCACGTGGACAACTAGCCCGATAAAGTAAGTACACGTGTCAATATAGCAGGTCATATCAGCCGTCAATGTGATCGCAAATGTTTCCAAAAATTAAAGTGCGCAAGCACTCCTTACTTGAGAACGTCAGCGTGATAACAATAACCGCGATCATCGAAAAAAAAATACGCAACTTACGTCTACTAATGAAGGCAGTGCACAAAAGGGTAGTGAATGCACTTTACTCGGTGGTATTTTCACATCACATTTCCTATACCACTCGCAGTACTCCTTTATATTTCAAGCATGTCTGCTTCCGTTCGTACATTATCTGAAAGAAAAACACATAGTGTGTTCCCTCAGGATAAGTTGTATTATGCGCACGCCCGCTGATTATTTGAACACTCCTATACAGGGTGTCTTTTTGGACGATACAGATTTCTTTTAAAGACGATATAAGTGCAACGAACGTGGTGATTTAATAGAGGACTTTTAAGGCGAGGTGGACATACTTTGCCGCTAATAACTTGAGCTTCAGAAGACTAACAAAAATTCATGAATTACCTTTATTCATTAGTGCCGCGGGGCCAGATGTCTAAATGGCACATTTGGACGCAGTCAGATTTTAATGCGCAACCACCTTTTTATTTTTAGAATCGCACTGAGTTCGGGATATTGCTCATCGTTTTTCAATATTTACGAAGCTTTTCACATTACCCGCATTTTCTTTTTGGTGTCTACCGCCACACTATGTCATCAAAATCATACATCACGTGTTGGCATCAGCGGTCGCAGCGTGCCTTCGAGCGATATTACGAAACAATAGTGCGCAAAGAAGCAAGTCGTCGGGCCTCTTCAGCAAGAGAGACAGTTTCGGATATGCAAGGATTATCGTGGCTGCAAAAGGGGAAGATGCTGTCTAGCGTTTAACGAAGTGGACGAGCATAAATAAGAAAGAAGGGACTGGTAGCCCGTAGCTCCGTGCTCTGAGTAAGGAAAGGTAGCACGCTGTCCCAGTTCTTTTCATCGGACGCGACATACATTGACCGCATGGTAATAAAAGAGAGAGAGAGAGAAGTTTATAGAATAAAACTCATTTGAGGCCCCATAGTGGGGCCCCTTGTCCAGGGCTCCACTTGCGTGAGCGGCTCGCCGGGCTTGATTCAGGAGAGCCAGTTGGCAATCCTTATTCCTGTCCGCAAGCCGCAAGTCCGCAATGCCATTCCTTTGTGGATGATACAGAGTCGATGCCTAGCCGAAAACTTGAAACACATAAACGAAACAGCTCTTGGAGTGCAGTGAACTGCCTCCCACGATCGCTGATGATGGCCCTAGGAGGTCCGTGTCGGAGGATGACAAAACGTAGCAGGAAAAGACACAATTCGTTTGAAGTAGCCGATGGTATAGCAGCTGTCTCACGAAGGCGTTTCAAGTGATAGGCACACCCGACAATCGGACGATACCTGTCAGATGACTGCGGGAAAGCAACGCGTAGGTGCTCAAAAAGAGCCCTTAGGATGGATGTACTCGACCAGGTGGAGCGCTTGCCAGACATTTGTGACGTGGGGCTCGCTGCAGCCTGCACACGTACTGTTCGGTCGTCTGACGTATATTAGCCCACTGCAACCTTGCCTGAACGTCGCAGAGTGTTCGCACAGATGCCAAGTGACCAGATGTTGGTTCATCATGATTAGGGCGCAAGGTGGAAACGCACGGAAACTCTACGGGACTACCTGGAGATGTTGTGAGCCAGAGCTAGAATGGTTCTTTCTGTACAGCAACCCCATCCCGAACGCAGAAACAAGCGGACGGTGCTGATTTCCATGGAGAAATAAGCAGTGACTCTAAAGGTCTGCCGATGTGTTGCTCGGTCTTGAAGGTATTGTCATCAGGAAATTCTGGCTTCGATGAAGCGATACAGCGATCGGAGTGGCCCGCGTCGCCGTGCACCTGTGGACGCGGCACGCGCGCGACGCAGTCAAGGCCGACCGCTTTTGTAAGAAAATGTTAAATTGCACTCCTGTAAACAAAGTGCCCAAGACACAAGCCCACCTGATGGATCGCAGATATTAAGAATCTAGCAGAGGGAATGATGGCCTGTCACCACGGTAAAGGAGTGCACGTACAGGTATGACCGGAAGCGCTGTACTGCGAAAATTATTGCAAGGCATTCCTACTCTGTGACGGTGTAGTTGCGCTCTTAATTGTTTGAGGAGCGACTCACATAGGCAACGAAGTATTCTTTGGTGTTGCCGCGGTAAATAAGGACAGCACCGATACTATTACCACTAGCCTCCGTATGAACTTCTGTGGGAGCCGCGGTTTCGAAGTGTCGGAGAATGGGATAAAACGTCAGAAGAAACACCCTTTCACGAAAACTGGTCTCACTTTCAGGGCTTTATTCCAAAACAATGCCTCTCTGAAGAAGGCGTGTCCGCAGGTATGTGATGGCGGCAAATCCACAAATAAACCAGCGGAAGCATGAGCAAAAGCCCAAGAAACTTCGTAGGTATGATACTGAGTGAGGTTGTTTGAAGGCTTCGACAGCAGCAGTCTTCGCTGGATAAGGTCCTATGCCGTCCTTATCCACTGGATGGCCTAGATCAAATGTTTAGTGCTCTCCAAAATAGCATTTTTCGAGTTGAGCACCAAACGTGCTTTGCCAGACCAGTCTAGCAGAAGATAGATACGTGTTTCGGGCTCACTGAATGTGCCCGAAAATCACTAAAACATCTAGATAACACATGCACACTTCCCACTACAAACCACGGAGGATGTTATATATAAACTGTACGAAAGCTGCAGGCGCATTGCACCACCTCTACGGTCATCACTTTAAATTCAAATAATTGCGGCAGAACCCATCTGACGATCATTGCCGACAGTAATGCGCTTAGCATTGCACTAACATAGTGACAAAACGTATCATCATCATAATCATCATCATCATCAGCCTGGTTACCCCCACTGCAGGGCAATGACCTCTCCCATACTTCTCCAACAGCGACAAAACGTATTACCATCGTCAAAACGAATTATGTATCAGGCGTGTACAGCAGCGCGACTCCTTGTTCGTGCTTTGTTAAGAACACTCCGCGCCATATAGCACCACCACCGCGAAGCTTGCGCCTGGCTTCCGGAATGCATGGCGCCTGAGAAACGCCTCTCGCAGAAACTGGGCTACTATATTGCGCTCCTTTTCGAACACGCTCCGCAATGTAGTGGCACTGCTGTGAAGTCCGCGCGTGGCATCCAAGACAGGAAGCGTGGCACGCCGGTGGTTCCAAACGCTGAGAATTGTTCCCTCGCATGCGTCATCCTCAGTGGCACATACTCAGTAACCCAAGTGAGAGTTACTGGTAAAATGCTGATGGCTGGGAGCGTCGGCCTCCTCCTGATGTGTATCTCAGCCCAGCCTCTCAGAAATTCACCAGCAGACCAAATGGACATGTCCACTAGGTGGACATTTACAGAATAATTTCCACCCCTCCTTTTTCCACTAAATCTAATCCAAGCGCCAGACCATTGGTTCTCAGCCATGGCACCAGTAGCGCATGCTTACTAAGCACTTCTGGCCGCTTCGGCCACGGCAGTGGTCTATATCTTGTGAACTGGTGCCGTCAACACACACTCACCCTCATGGCCACGCAATAACTTATCTGCGCTGCCTCTGATCTTGACTGGGTGCCACGCACAGGGGCTGCACGAATCGCACTGAAAGCGGGAACGCTGTTTACTCCATGACGTACGACCGCGTTGCTAATCACACGTAAATGGTATTCTATTTCATGTGGATAAGTTAAGGTTTGTAAATAGTCGAGAACACTGAATTAATCACTAGGGATCACCAGTATTTTGAACATGCCTGTTATATTTCGGAAACAAGAAGTTCTATGAAACCTATTCATAGAAATGACAATGAATAAGTGGAGACTAACACTGTCACACTAAAGAAACTTACTCGTGATCAATAGTGACTCAGGCGTACCATCTCCTTCATCAGTAGCATTTAGCAGTAACCCTAACTTGGGTTACTGAGTATGTGCCACTGAGGATGAGGCATGCGAGGGAACAATTCTCAGCGTTTGAAAGCACCTACGTCGAAATTCATTGAAGAGCGGCGCACACCTAGTGTATTTGTAGGGCAGCAAGTCCAGGAATCCGGGACATAGACTTGCGAGTAATTAGGAATGACAAGTCACTTTGCTTAGTATGGCAGTAGCAGCCTTGCACGTCCGCGATTGGCATCAATCAAAAAGTGATTACATGACTATTTTTCGTTACCATCAATAAGTGATGATGATGCTGGTGAATTTCTGAGAGGCTGGGCTGAGATGCGCATCAGGAGGAGGCCAATGCTTCCAGCCATCAGCACTTTAGCAGCAGTCGAAATGGACATGTCCACTAGGTGGACACTTGCACAATAAACTCCCTCCCGCCTCCCTCTGTAGTTTACATAAGGGACGCAAAGTGCCGCTACAGTGGTCTGCCATTTCATTTCAAGAGCTGCCGTGAAGGCACTCCTACTGCTAGTAATAACAACACCCCCTAGATGTTGCTAATCACAGTTGCTAATCACAGTGGTTAAGGGGAAAAGAAAAAGGAACTTGTAGCGCGCGTAGAATCTACGACGGTTTCTGGCGAGGGGGAAAAATCCTGCCTCGCGCCGTGACCCAGCACGCGCTTCAAGCAATGACAGTGCAGTATTCAGCTTGCCGCGAGCCGAAGTACGGGTACTGGGGGTGCAACTCAGGCATGGCGGGTACGCACGCCGTGTCGTTTTTATTGCCTATTTATTTATTTCCAATACTGTTAGCCCTTGCGGGCTGTTGCAGGGGTGGGGGAAAAATTTTCCACAAACACGTAACACCAGTTCCGCAATAAACAAACAATGCATTCAGCAAACACATGACAGTTTACGCTCAAATGATTCAGTTGTGTGCATTTCAATAAATAAATCTGCGTCAAGTTTGTTCCAGTCAACTATAGTTTTCACAAGAAAGGAAAATTTGAAGGCATCAACGCGCGGCACATACGGCATTACAGCATGAGGGTGGCCTGTACGTGGAGACACTCGTCCAGGGGGACGCAAGTATAGTCTGGAGTCCAAATTGAATTTATTGTTATACATTTGGTACAAGAATTTCAACCTGGCTATTTTTCTGCGCGTAGCGAGTTCGGCCAAGCCGGCAAGAGATGATAACGCAGTTACAGACTGCGGCCTTTGATAAGCATTAAAGATAAACCTTGCTGAGAGTCTTTGAATTCGTTCCAGTTTATTTATCAAGCCCAATTGATGCGGATCCCAGACTATGCATGCGTATTCCAGTGTAGATCGTACAACTGTTTTGTACGTCTTGAGCTTTACCTCGGATGTAGCATCTTTCAACTTCGCCTTAACAGACCGAGTTTGCGTTCAACAGAACCACAAATGTTTTTAATGTGTGCGTTCCAATTCAAATTGTGCGTGATTGTAACCCCGACATACTTAAGCTTACTAACACGTTGAAGTGAGCTATTATTTATTCTGTAAGAAAAAAGCAAAGGGTTTTTTTTTGTTGGATACAGTCATGTGAGCTGATTTATCGAAATTAATTTTCATGTCCCGCGTAACACACCAGTTATAAATTCTTTGCAAGCTTTCGTTCAACAACACTTGATCCTGGACGTTCTTAACGCGACAGTAATTAAGGCAATCATCCGCAAATAGACGCAGTTCAATGTTAGAATGCAAGTCATTAGCAATGCTTTATAATTTGCTTTATCCCACAACCTTTGTTGATTCCATGGAAATGCCTAAATGCCTAAATTTTAATGCAAATATCTTTGAATGCGGATTATTATTTGTGCGGAATGCGGATTATTAGCCTCCCACCCGCAGTTTCGAAGTGGTTGGTCGTGAATCTCACGCTTATGGCTTTATGTCGTTTGGTGAAGATGCACCTGAAGTTAAAGAGCGGATGTGACTGGCATGAGTTCTGACTGGCATGACTGCATGGCATTACGGTTTACTCTAAAAATTTATTCTTTGTGTAAATGGCGTGCTGAAAATTTAATCGAATTTCCAAACTATCTCTGCCGCCTTATGTATCCTATATATGTATGACTATTGCTCTTGCTTCTGTAAAGAGTGCCGAGACTCAATGGGGGTGGCCGTTGCAATGCGAGGGTTATTGGATATGACGGACGTTGGCGCCGAAGATATAAATGATGTTTCATGTTTAAACGAGAGCTGTGCACTATGACTTAGCCAGATTCGACGGGTTTTAACGTTGGATTATGAACGCGAAGATTTACACCAACTATCCATAGAGGCGCGACGGGTTTTAAAATGACGGCCCTGTTGCGGTAACTGTTGCAGACGGCAACGGTCCGTCTGTACGTGACGGAGTAAACAGCTTTCCCGCTTTCAGTGCCATTCGTGCAGCCCCTGTGCGCGGCACCCAGTCAAGGCAGCGCAGATAAGTTATTGCGTGGCCACGAGGGTGAGCGTGTGTTGACGGCACCATTTCACAAGATATAGACCACTGCCGTGGCCGAAGCGGCCAGAAGTGCTTAGAAAGCATGCGCTACTGGTCTCAAGGTGGCAACGCGCCTTTGCCGATACCGATGGCACAAGAGCTGAAGCACCTGGTATGTTGTTTCCGCCAGGTTGGCTTCTCTGCATCGAGCGGAACAACTGTTGTGACGGCGGGATGATTCTCGGCCAACGGCGGTGCGGTTGGCACGAGGAAAAGAAAGACCCTGCGATAGGCATATACAGGGAGACGATCCTTCAGCATTGAAGTTCATTACATACATTAGGAATAATTGATAGTTGCGCGCACACTGAAGGTCCCAAGGTTTAATTACCGTTGGCGGGTACTCCTGTGCAAACAAAGCGAGTAAAAGCTAAAAATCAAAGAAAACGAAAGAGAGCATATACATAACAAAAAATTGCATATATAAGTGCATCAATAACGTTAAGTGGTGAACTCTTAAACTAATGTACACCCTAAGGGGTGTATATTTGCCACACAACAATAATCGTCATCTGACTTGCTTTCGTTTCCTTCCTTGAAAACGTTGCGCTCACTACTTTCTTGTCGACAATGCTCTGTTATGCTGATAACTGGTATGCCGTTCGTTACTTGGAAGTACCGGGCCCGCCGCGTTAAACAAAGGAAATGCGGACAAAACAGATGACGATTATTGTTGTGTGGCAAACGGGTGCAATTTTGCCTAAGAATGTAGACAGAATATTTATAGTTCAAAATTAGAAATTGATTAAGGTATTTCTTAATAATTTGCAAGGAAAATACATATTTCACAGGAGGGTGTTAACTATTACAAAACGAATTGAAAAACGCAAAGTGGATCTACCATAATTAGTACAAATACTAGGCAAGAGGAAGTTACGATGGGAAGCGAAGCCCAAGCCTAGAATACACTATAGTTCGCCTAGGAGATTTGAGATTGGAGATTTCGTTTATTGTAAGTAAAAAAAATTCATGCTAAGTATGCCACAGAGTGCCGATTCCACCATCAACCTGCATCAAATCGACAGCCATGCCACATATTTAACGCATGAAATCTTTTTTATAAACGCAAAGGAACATTTGCATACCTTTTACTCAAACACGGCGTTGAGTCTGACGTAAAGGTTTCATTGTTGTTCTTCTTCATAGTATTTAATAATAATAATAATAATAATAATAATAATAATAATAATAATAATAATAATAATAATAATAATAATAATAATAATAATTTTATTATTATTATTATTATTATTATTATTATTATTATTATTATTATTATTATTATTATTATTATTATTATTATTATTATTATTATTATTATTATTATTATTATTATTATTATTTGTAGTATTAGTAGCAGTAGTAGTAGTAGAAGTGTTATTATACTGCCTGCGTTCTTGAGGACCAACTGGACTCTCTGCTCCGGCACCATTTCGTCTGCGGCATCAACAACACCACCAGGCGGACGCGACTCCTGAAGCTTCCCGATCCCTCGCTGGACGACGCCGTGAAGGCAGCGTTGGCAATGGAAGCTGCCGCCGAGGACGCCGGCGATATTGCCTGTGCGACTGGCTCACCGTCGGCGGAAGCTGTGGTCAACAAGTTTGCGACAAAGGACAGTACCTGCGGTCGCTGTGATGGCGTCCGCTCCCCCTCCCTGTGCCAGTTCTCTCAAGCACAGTGCTTGATGTGAGGGAAAACTGAGCACCTGGCACGGGAATGCCGAAGGGGGAGGACGAACAGCAAGCAGCAGCCTGGTTCAAGCCCAGCTACCACACAAACCCGCGGCCAGGGTAGCCGACGCAAGGGTACGTGGAGGGGGCGTTCGGAAGCAGGCTCGAATTCCGCGGCCAGGCTCCACGTCATGGCCGAGGACCCACCGATTTTCGACATATGGCACACAGGCTTTGTACCGTCGTCTGTGCCGCTGTACATGCTGACCTTCGAAATCTGCGGGCACCCCATTTCCAGGAAGCTGGACACAGGGCCAGCCTGTCTGTCATGGCCGGAAAACGGTTCAAGCGCCCATTCTCCAGAGTGTCCGTCGAGGCGTCGGACGTGATGCTGCGCAGCTACTCCGGGCAGCTTTCCCAGGTTCATGGTCAGGCACAGGTCAGCGTTTCCTTTGGTGACAGTGGGGCAACCCTCCACCCTTTACTTAACGAAGGGGTCGTCGCCAACGCTGCTGGGCCGAAAGTGGATTTATGCACTGGACGTTCGTCTGCTATAGTACCAGGAAGCCAACCTGCATGTGGTAAAGGACGTCCCCAGCCTCCTAACCGAGTTCAGTTCCCTGTTGGAGCCGGGGTGGGCACATTCACCGGCACGACGGCTAGCATCTATGTACCTAGGGGAGCCCGGCCACGTTTTTTCAATCCTCGCCCACTGCCGTTCACCCTGAAGAACGGGGTCACCCAGGAGCTGCACCGATTACAGCGAGAGGCCATCCTGGTGCCCGTCAAGACGTCTGAATTGGCGGCTCTTATCATACCAGTCCTCAAGCGAGACGGCAGTATCAGGGTCTGCGGGGATTTCATAGTTACCATCAACCCCTTCGCTACCGCCGAGAAGTACCCGTTGCCCCGAATTGAAGATCTCTTGTCAGCGTAGTCCGGTGGACAGAAGTTCACCGCGCTTGACCTCAGAGATGCTTACCGGCAGCTGGTGCTCCAGTATGCCTCCAGAAAGTATGGAACAATATCTACAACTTTGGGACTCTTCCAGTACATGCGCTTACCCTTTGGTGTGGGCTCAGCTCCAGCCATATTTCAGAAGGAGATGGACGACCTCTTCAGGGGCATGAGGCACGTGGCGGTGTACTTGGCTGATAGCCTAGTTGCTGGCAGCGATGACAGCGACCACCTACAAAAGCTGCAGAACGTCTACACGGCTACAGGATGCCGGCCTCAAGCTCAAACTGGAAAAGTGCATTTTCCTGGCCCACAGTGTTGAGTACATGGGACATGTCATTTCTCAGGCTGGCCTAGCCCCAGCTTCCCGCAAAGTTGATGCTGTGCTGAAGGCACCTAAGCCCCAGAACAAGAAGAAGCTTCAGAGCTACCTCGGCCTCATCTTCTTCTGCAGAAGTTTCCTGCCACACCTGTAGGAGCATCTACAGCCGCTCCATCTCTGCTTCGAGATGGTCAACAATGGGTCTGGAAGAAGGAGCAGGACCGCGCCTTCCGGCGCAGCAAGGAGCTAATCACCAAGGCTCCACTGCAGGTACACTTCGATCCTCCCAAGCCTGTCCTCCTGACCGTAGATGCATCACCGTATGGCGTGGGAGCCATGCTGGCGCACCGGGACAAAGATGGCCAGGAACGCCCTGTGACGTTTGCTTCTCGTCGGCTTCATGCTGCAGAGAAACGTTACAGCCAGCTAGACAAGGAAGGTTTGGCCCTCATCTTCGGTGTCGAACGCTTCCACCAGTATCTGTGGGGCCGGAAGCTCGAGGTGGTCACGGACCACAAGCCGCTGTTGGGGCTACTGGGGCCGGACAAGGCAGTTCCTGTGCACGCATTACCTCGAGTCTTACGCTGGGCCTTGAAGCTGGCAGCTTACAGTTACCAGTTGGTTTACCGCCCGGGAAAGTACTTGGGACCTGCTGGTGCCCTGAGCCGCCTGCCTCTGCCAGAGGTGCCTGATGCTGTTCAGGAACCTGCTGAAGTGCTCATGTTCAAGCACGCGTACCTGGAGGTGCTTTCCAGATCTGCGGTATCTCAAGCGGCCAGCCGGGACCCAGTCCTGTCTCAGGTGGTCAAGGCGGTGTCCCGTGGGGAGGAATTGGTTCAACGGGCCTATAGCCACAAGGCCGCTGAGCTGAGCTTGCCGCAGGGCTGCCTGCTGTGGGTTTGCAGGATGGTGATCCCACAATGTCTCCGGTCCAGGGTCCTACAGTTGCTGCACGTGGGTCTTCCTGGTGTAGAAAGGGCAAAGATAGTTTCTCCGTCCCATGTCTGGCGGCCTGGCCTGGAGCAGGACATTGCTCACATGGTGCAGAGCTGCCAAACCTGCCAGGAGCATAAGCGGGCCTCACGGCATGTGGAAATCACCCCCTGGCCGTTCCTACAGATACCCTGCTGCCGCCTACATGTGGATTTTGAGGGACCCTTCAAGGGCTATTACTTCCTGGTGGTGGTGGACGCCTTTTCGAAGTGGGTGGAGGTTATACCTGTCACCACTGCATCAGCAGGTGTGACCATTGCAGGGCTACGACAGGTCTTCGCCGCCCAGGGTTTGCCGGACGTCATCGCGTCCGACAATGGTCCTGCTTTCGCCACTACAGAGTACCCGGCTTGGCTGACGAAGAATGGAATCCGCCGGATGATGGTTCCACCGTACCACCCTGCTTCGAGTGGTGCAGCCGAGCGGCTGGGGCAAACCATCAAGGACAAGCACAAGAAGAGCCAGACTGGAGATTTCCGGACGCAGATTGCCCGAATACTGTTTCAGTACTGTACCACGCCCCACGATGTCACTGGCCGTGCCTGCTGTGAGCTCCTGCTGGGTCGGATGGTTGCCCTTTACTGACTCTGGCTCGTAGGGTGAGCCTTGTAGAAACCTATCTCTACAGTACGTAGCAGACGCACGAGATCACTGTCCCGAGATCTTCCGTGTAAGCCCTAAGCTGTCCAAATGGCAATCCTCTCATCTCTGTAATGTTGTGCAGTCACAAATGAGATGCTTGGTCGAGTTTTTCTACACCACATATGCTGCAATTGGCACTGTCTGCTATTCCAATAAAGAATGTGTAGCCATTCGTGAAAGAAACTCATACACGCAGGCTGCAGCATAACCTTTATTCCCCTAGCAAAATCAGGGTAACAGTTGTAATCTCATAAGTGCATACATTGCATATATATAGGCGCTTACAAACTTCCCATTTGCAAAAGGTGAACATAAAAAAGTGAGTTATCAGTGAATAAGACTCGTTCGATACCGTAACCATCTCACATAGTCGGGAACCACATACACTTTCTGTCGTCTGTGCCTCTCCTTCACGTAGAGGCACACGCAGACTGACCCAACTGGGGGTAACTGGTGGTCCCCTTGTCCCTCTCCTCAATGCATTCCTTTTCAATCAGCTTACTTATTCTGTCCTGTCACCTCTTTTCTTCCCAATTTTTCTTTCTTTCCCAGGCGGCTTAGGTTAACCTGGTGCGGTATATCCAACCTCGGGTAACGCGCATAGGATTATAGCAGCGATGCACGGCTGGCATGTGCAAGTCATTCCTCTGTCAAAATTGTAGCGTCTCCTTGGCTCCGTGGTGGGTGGTTGCCATTGCTACCGAAGTAATTAAATCCAGCATGCATCGAGCACCTTTCCCTTTCCTTCCTGATCGTACCGCTGCAAAGCTCGTACGCACCGAAGACTCCCGGAACTTTTTCGTTCAACGCAAATAATTTTTCCGGTGATACCACGTTATCCACAGTGACAAACCTGGAAAACCAGTAAAAGGCATCTCACCTTTCCTCGTATCGAAATCCCTAACGAACACCGATGGACTAGGCTATAAAGCTAGCAAGATGACAGGCGGCGACCTCCACTTTGAGCTTCGTGACAAGTTTCAACATGAAAAGCTTGGAAAAGTCGGAACATTTGCTGACATCCCAATAACAGTGAATTCACATAGCTCCCTGAACACAGTGCAAGGCGTGATCTCACATGGGAAATTGTTAGAACTAACCGAATCAGAACTATAGGAAGGCTGGCAAGACCAAAATGTAATTGAGGTACAAAGAATAAAAATATCAGGCTAGACAACAACGAAATTCTATGAAAGCTTCTGATAATTACATTTTCCTCTAGTGTTCTACCAGAGACCCTCGAGACAGGCTATCGTAAAACCCGTGTCAGGCCCTACATCCGTAATTCTCGATGGCATTTCAAGTGCCAGAGGTATAGCCACGGCTCGCTATGCTGCCGAGGTCAACTCCCTTGCGTAAAGGGTGGTGACAAAGGCCAACACACCGCCCCCCCTCCCGATAACTGTTCGGGCACACCCTACTGTGTGAACTGGGGAAGCCACCGCCCGGCGTATTCCCGATCCAGTGAAACGGGGAAAAACTTAAAGAAGTAATTACCTTGACAACCAAAGAAAACATCTCATTTAAAGAAAAAGTTGCTCCGCCCTACAGCTTACGTGGATACGGTGCGTCATCAGTCTCCGCCAGTGCCCCGCCCGTGCGCCCTTCGGGTGTGGTGCCTGGCCCCACGGTGGCAGTAGGTAAAACTACTCCACTTAGCCAGCAAACGAGCTCGGCGACTCCTGGGCCATCAGCTACAAGGCTCACTAGTCGAAGCCTGAAACACGAACAAGCCGCTTGCAAGGGCGGGCATGCAGCGCCTCCCAGCAGGCAATGGATACAACATGGGCGCGGCAGGGGTAGAAAAAGCAGCGCTGTTTTCTCGACCGCGCAAAAAAAGAAAAACAAAAGATCATCCGTCCAGGCAAGGATACGTGAAAATAAATTCCAATTACTCTTTAACAAACAGAGGGCACATTTTTTAACACAATGGCCATGCAAATAATGCACTAAGGGACTAATCCGTAATTTCGACGACATAACTGAATTACTATATCGATAACACGCAAAGATGTTCTGTGTCCAGGAGACGCATTTAAATTGCAGACAATAGAATTTCCTTCAGCAGTGCGCAATATTTCGCAAACGCAAAGACCGCGCCGACGCTGTTGCCTCGTCTCATGGGATGTCACTTATTGTGGACAGGTCCATCGATTGCCAACATATAGCCCTTCATACGCTCCTCGAGGCTGTGTCTGTGCGACCAATTTTGTTTAACAAGCTCATAACCATTTACTCCATTTAAATACCACCCAATTACCGCCTATTAAAACGGAATTCCCATTGGCCAGCTTCCAGAACCATACGTGGCCCCCGGAAATTTTATTTGCTCATCTCAGAATTCGGGGAGACTACCAGTGCGCCACCAGAGGCCACCTAATAGAAAACGTTCTTGCATCCTCAGGTCATCATCATCATCAGCCCGGCTACGCCCACTACAGGGCAAAGGCACCTCCCATTGTCAGGATTGGGGGCTCAATCCCATCGCTCGTAATCAGTTGTCAAGATTGGAGTCGGGCATGAATTATAAGGTAGCTGACCCATGCCGTCGTCGAACTTATCCACGCTGAGGACGTTCATGAAAAGGACTGCTTCTCGTCGAGAACGAGGAATATGGGTTTATTTACAGCATCTACATAAGGATATTGCAGTTCATCAGTCTAGCATGACTGCGAGAGAAAGTGCACTGAGCAGCCGCACAACAGCGGTTTATAAACACTCGGTCCCCCTCGATCCCAAGGTTAATGAAACGTTCGTGCAGCCATCGTAAACAAGCCGCCTCTCTGCGGGACGGCTTACACACACACACTTCCGCACAGGTTCACGGTCCGGAACCGACTTCAGACGGACTTCGTAGAACTCGCGGCTTACTTCAGGAAAGGTGCCTTTTATTCCCCGAGCTGACCCTCGCAGCGCGGCCGCCGTGGTGTCCATTGTCCTGCGCCTTGGACGGCGCGTGGGGAGAGGCCTCCGTAGACGTTCCCGCGGGCGCTCCCCCGCTCATAGTAGATCAGGTAGGCGGTGTCGTGTTCAGGCACAAAGCCTGCTTCGTCGAACACATTTAGTCAACACGGCGACGAGGCTAGAGCGTAACAGTGGCGTTCCAAGAAAAAGTTGCCGCCGCTGTCACAACTGGCTGGCAAAACTTGCACTTCAGCTGGCCGTTCTTAACAGCGCCTCCATGGCCCGGAAAATCTCAACTGTCCAGCGCTGACAACCGTTGGGCATGAAGAGAACGGCTGGTGGCCAGGGGGTGATGCCTTGGCTCGCAGCGACCACTTGTGTAATGATGTCACCGCCCCAAAACATCCAACAAGGACACGCAACTGCAAAACGAACCCCACAACACGGTTCTGCGCCGAGATGACGTACCTTGAATCTCACTTTAGAGCCGCTAGGCTTCAAAGAAAACATAAGGGCAGAAACAAAAATGCTCCGTATCGCTATGCCAATTTTTGAAGCAATTTCGTGCTGACAAATTGAGAAATCATGGAGGGAATCCTGCTAAAAGAGAGGGGATCTTCTTGGCTTAACAAAATTAACAATAGTAATCCTTAAATTTAGGCGGGACCCTTAAACGCAGAATTTAAGTTAGCCTGCTCAAGCCATCCGCATTGCTGCGCAACTTTCCCTTCTTATATCTAACGGAGAAGTTGTACTCTTGAAGAGTGAGGCTCCATCGGAGCAAGCGGCCATTTTTGTGTGACATTTGATTGAGCCACGTCAAAGGACAGTGGTCGGTCTCGAAGATGAACTTCGCTCCATACAAGTAACACGACAACTTCTGGGCGGCCCAAACAAAACAAGCGCATTACTTGTCTGAAGCGCTGTAGGCTTCCTCTCTCACATTTATTTTACGGCTGGCATAGAGGATAGGATGCTGCTCGTTATCGTTGCCGACCTGACTAAGTACCACGCCCATACTTCTGTCGCTTGCGTCCCATTGAACTATGAATTCCTTTGTGTAGTCTGGCGCGCGAAGCACAGAACGAGAAACCAATAGCGTTTTCAAACTTTGGAAAGCGTTCTCTTTGTCCTTATCCCAGTGTACTCTACTCGGTGCTCCCTTTCGGAGGGCGTCCGTTCATGGACTTGCAATTTGCGAGTAATTCGGAATGTACCGTTGATAGTGCCCGACAAGTCCCAAAAATGAACGAAGGTCTGTTTTCGTGCGCGGCTGAGAAAATCTTCCAATCGTAGCTATTTCCTGCTCGGAAGGCCGTCTCGTGCCCTGGCCTACAACATAGCCCAGATAGGTAACCTGCGAACAACAAAATCTACACTTTTCCGCTTTCCTCGTTAAGCCGGCTTCCCTCAACCGTTAGAACACCTGTTTGAGGGGTGATACGTGTTGTTCCCAGCTGTCCGAAAAAATTTTTACATCATCAAGATACGGCAAGGCGAACTCCCGCAAGTCCTTTAGGACAACATCCATTAACTTAGAGAAGCTAAACAGCGCGTTCTTCAGCCCGAAGCCGAGTGCGAGATGGCGAAAAGTGCCTAAAGGTGAGATGAATGCGGCATAGCGGCTGGCACCTTCTGAAAGGGGAACTTGCCAGTACCCCCGCACGAGATCTATAGTTGAAATGTATTTAGCAGCGCTAACTCTATCAATTCGTTGCTCAATGTTGGATATCGGGTACTGCTGATCCCTAGTGATGGCATTTAGCTTCCTGTACTCAACACACGGACGCGGCTCCTTGTAGGAGCTCATACCCCATTTCAATTTATTCCTCACTGGCCTGTTCGGAAATTAGCTGTAATAATTCTGATTTTTAGCTTTTCCTTGAGTACATCTAGGCCCAGTACCTCACCAACAATCAACAATTCGTCTCTCAGCAGTCTCTTTAACTCCATGACTGCTGCTTTACTGCCTTAGTCCTGCTCGCTAAATCTACCTAGGAAAACACAACCTAGGTAACAATCAACAATCTAGCTTCCCTAAAATTCTAAACAGAACAACCACAAAATGAAAGCCTATAGAGTCAAACAAGAACGAAGCACTCACCGCAGCCACAGCACCACGTCGCAAATTCTATCCCACCGCTGCCACCAGTTGTAAAGGTTGGGGGCTCAATCCCATCGCTGTTAATCAGTTGTCAAGATTGGAGTCGGGCGTGAATTAGAAGGTAGCTGGTCCATGCCATCGTACAACTTATGCACGCTGAGGACGTTGATGAAAAGGAGGGCTTCACATCGAGAACGAGAAATATGGGTTTATTTGCAGTATCTACATAAGGATGTTGCAGTTCATCAGTCTAGCATGACTGCGAGAGAAAGTTCACTGAGCAGCCGCACAACAGCGGTTTATAAACACTCGGTCCCCCTCAATCCCAAGGAGAATGAAACGTTCGTCCATTCATCGTAAACAAGGCGCCTCTCTGCGGGACGGCTTATACACACACACTTCCGCACAGGTTCACGGTCCGGAACCGACTTCAGACGGACTTCGTAGAACTCGGGGCTTACTTCTGGAAAGGCGCCTTTTATTCCCCGAGCTGACCCTCGCAGCGCGGCCGCCGTGGTGTCCATTGTCCTGCGCCTTGAACGGCGCGTGGGAAGAGGCCTCCGTAGACGTTCCCGCCGGCACTCCCCCGCTCATAGCAGATCAGGTAGGTGGTGTCGTGTTCAGGCACAAAGCCTGCTTCGTCGAACGTATTTAGTCACAATGGCGACGAGGCTAGAGCGTACCGGTGGCGTTGCAAGCAAAAGTTGCCGCCGCTGTCGAACTGGCTGGCAAATCTTGCACTTCAGCTGGCCGTTCTTAAACCATACTTCTCCAACTACCCTGGTCATGTGCTAATTGTAGCCATGTTGTCCATGCTAACTTCTTAATCTCATCCGTCCAACTAACTTTCTGCCGCCTCCTGCTACGCTTCCATCCTCTTGGAATCCAGTCTGTAACCTTTAATGACCACCGCTTATCTTCCCTCCTCATTACATGCCCTGCCCACGCCCATTTTTTTTCTTGATTTCAACTGACATGTCATTCACCCATGTTTGTTCCCTCACCCAATCTGCTCTCTTCTTATCCCTTAGCGTAACACCCATCATTCTTCTTTTCATAGCTGATTGCGTTGTACTCAATTTAAGTAGAACCCTTTTCGTAAGCCTCCAGGTTTCTACCCCGTACGAGAGGACTGGTAAGACACAGCTGTTATACACTTTTTTCTTGAGGAATAATGGCAAGCTGCTGTTCATGATCTGAGAATGCCTACCAAATGCGCCCCAGCCCATTCTGATTCTTATGATTATTTCAGTCTCATGATTCGGATCCGCGGTCACTACGTGCCCTAAGTAGATGTATTCCCTTACCACTTCCAGTGCCTCGTTACCTATCGTAAAGTGCTGTTCTCTTCCAAAACTGTTAAACATTACTTTAGTTTTCTGCAGCTTAATTTTCAGACCAACCCTTCTGTTTTGCCTCTCCAGATCAGTGAGCATGCATTGCAATTGATCTCCTGAGTTACTAAGCAAGGCAATATCATCAGCAAATCGCAAGTTGCTAAGGTATTCTCCATCAACTTTTATCCCAAATTCTTCCCACTCCAGGTCTCTGAATACCTCCTGTAGATATGCTGTGAAGAGCATTGGAGAGATCGTATCTCCCTGCCTGACGCCCGCCATTATTGTGATTTTGCTGCTTTCTTTATGGAGGACTAGGGTGGCTGTGGAGCTGCTATACATATCTTTCAGTATTTCACATACGGCTCGTCTACACGCTGATTGCGTAATGCCTGCATGACTGCTGATGTTTCGACTGAATCAAACGCTTTCTCGTAATCAATGAAAGCTATATATAAGGGTTGGTTACTTTCCGTACATTTCTCTCACCTCATTGATAGTGTGAATATGGCCTACTGTTGATTGGCCATTAGGAAATCCTGCCTGGTCCTTTGGTTGAATGAAGTGTTAGGTGTTCCTGATTCTATTTGCGATTACCTTAGTGAATACTTTGTAGACAACGGACACTAAGCTGACCGGTCTATAATTTTCCACGTCTCTGGCATCCCCTTTCTTATTGATCAACATGATGTTGGCGTTCTTCCAAGATTCCGGTACGCTCGAGGTCATGAGGCATGTCATATACAAGGTGGCCAGTTTTTATAGAACAATCTGCCCAACATCCTTTAAAAAATATGTTGCAACCTGATCCTCCCCAGCTGCCTTGCCTCTTTGCATAGCTCCCAAGGCTTTCTTTACTGCTCCCGGCATCACTTGTGGGATGTCAAATTCCTCTAGACTAGACTCCTCTTCCATTATCTTCGTGGGTGCCACTGGTACTGCATAAATCTCGATAGAACTCCTCAGCCACTTGAATTGTGCTATCCATATTAGTAATGATATTGCCGGCTTTGTCGCTTAACGCATACATCTAATTCTTGCCTATTCCTAGTTTCTTTTTCACTGCTTTTAGGCTTCCTCCGTTCCTGAGAGAATGCTCATTTCTATCTATGTTATACTTCCTTATGTCAGCTATCTTCCGCTTGTTGATTAACTTGGAAAGTTCTGCCAGTTATATTCTAGCTGTAGGGTTAGAGGCTTTCATACATTGGCGTTTCTTGATCAGATCTTTCGTGTCTTGTGATAGCTTATTGGTATCCTGTCTAACGAAGTTACCACCGACTTCTATTGCACACTCCTTAATGATCCTCATAAGATTGTCGTTCATTGCTTCAACACTAAGGTCCTCTTCCTGAGGTAAAGCCGAATGCCTGTCCTGTAGCTTGATACGGAATTCCTCTATTTTTCCTGTTACCGCTAGCTAACTCATTGTTCGGCTTCTTATCTACCAGTTTCTTCCGTTCCCTCCTCCTCCTCATCACTATCATCAGCCTGGTTACGCCCACGCCAGGTCAAAGGCGTCTCCCGTGCTTCTCCAACTACCTCGGTCATGTAATAATTGTGGCCATGTTGTCCCTCTAAACTTCTTAATCTCATCCGCCCACCTAACTTTCTGCAGCCTCCTGCTAAGCTTCCCTCCCCTTGGAATTCAGTGCGTAACCCTTAATGACCATCGGTTATCTTCCCTCCTCTTTACGTGTCCTGCCCATGCCAATTTCTTTTTCTTGATTTCAACTAAGATGTCATTAATTCGCCTTTGTTCCCTCACCCAATCTGCTCTTTTCTTATTTCTTAACGTTACCCCTATCATTCTTCTTTCCATAGCTCGTTGCGTCGTCCTCAATTTAAGTAGAACCCTTTTCGTAAGCCTCCAGGTTTCTGCCCCCTACGTGAGTACTGGTAAGACATAGCTCTTATACACATTTCTCTTGAGGGATAATGGCAACCTGCTGTTCATGATCTGAGAATGCCTGCCAAACGCACCCCAGCCCATTCTTATTCTTCTGATTATTTCAGTCTCATCATTCGAATCCGCGGTCACTACCTCTCCTAAGTATATGTATTCCCTTACCACATCCACTGCCTGGCTACCTATCGTAAATTTCTGCTCTCTTCCGAGACTGTTAAACATTAGTTTAGTTTACTGCAGATTAATTTTTAGACCCACCCTTCTGCTTTACCTCTCCAGGTCAGTGAGCATGCATTGCAGTTCGTAAGGCAATATGATCAGCGAATCGCAAGTTACTAAGGTATTCTCCATTAACTCTGATCCCCAATTCTTCCCAATCCATCTCTGGATACCTCCTGTAAAAACGCTGTTAATAGCATTGTAGAGATCATATCTCCCTGCCTGATGCCTTTCTTTATTGGGATTTTGTTGCTTTCTTTATGGAGGACTACCGAGGCTGTGGAGCCGCTACAGATATTTTTCAGTGTTTTTACATACGGCTCGTCTACACCCTGATTCCGTAATGCCTCCATGACTGCTGAGGTTTCGACTCAATCAAACGATTTCTCGTAATCAATGAAAGCTATATATAAGGGTTTGTTATATTCCGCACGTTTCTTTATCATCTGATTGATAGTGTGAATATGGTCTACTGTTGAGTAGCCTTTACGGTATCCTGCCTGGTCCTTTGGTTGGCAGAAGTCTAAGGTGTTCCTGATTCTATTTGCGATTACCTTAGTAAATGCTTTGTAGGCAACGGACAGTATGCTGATCGGTCTATAACTTTTCAAGTCTTTGGCGCCCCTTTCTTATGAATTAGGATTACGTTAGCGTTCTTCCAAGATTCCGGTACGCTCGAAGTCACGAGGCATTGCGTATACAGGGTGGCCAGTTTTTCTAGAACAATCTGCCCACCATCCTTCAAGAAATATGCTTTTACCTGATCCTCCCCAGCTGCCTTTTCCCTTTGCATAGCTCCCAAGGCTTTCTTTACTTCTTCCGGAGTTACTTGAGGGATTTCAAATTCCTCTAGTCCATTCTCTCTTCCATTATTGTCGTGGGTGCCACTGGTACTGTATAAATCGCCATAGAACTCCTCAGCCACTTGAACTATCTCATCCATATTAGTAAAGATATTGCCGGCTTTGTCACTTAACGCATACATCTGATTCATGCCTATTTCTAGTTTCTTCACTGATTTTAGGCGTCCTTCGTTCCTGAGAGCATGTTCAATTCTATCCATATTCTACTTCCTTGTGTCAGCTGTCTTACGCTTGTTGATTAACTTCGAAAGTTCTGCCAGTTCCATTCTAGCTGTATGGTTAGAGGCTTTCATACATTCCTCAAGTCCTCCTCCTCAAGTCTAGGCTAATTCGAGATCTTACCATCCTATGGTCACTTCAGCGTACCTTGCCGAGCACGTCCACATGTTGTATCATGCCAGGGTTAGCGGAGAGTATGTAGTCTATTTCATTTCTAGTCTCGCCATTCGCGCTCCTCCACCTCCACTTTCGGTTATCCCGCTTGTGGAACAAGGTATTCATTATCCGCAAATTATTGCGTTCTGCAAACTCTACTAATAACTCTCCCCTGCTATTCCTATAACCTATGTCATGTTCCGCCACTGATTTGTCTTCAGCCTTCTTCTTGCCTACCCTGTCATTAAAGTCGCCCATCAGAATAGTGTATTTTGTTTTGACCCATCGCCGATTCCTCGTCTTCATGGAAGCTTTCGACTTCCTTGTCATCATGACTGGATGTAGGGGCATAGACCTGTACGACCTTCAATTTGTACCTTTTATTAGTTTCACAGCATTACCTGCCACCCTCTCATTAACGCTATAGAATTCCTCTATGTTACCAGCCATATCCTTATTAATCAGGAATCCGACTCCTAGTTCTCGTCCATCCGCTAAGTCCCCGTAGCACGGGACGTGCCCGCTTTTTAGCACTGTATATGCTCCCTTTGTCCTCCTAACCTCACTAATCGAACCCTATTATATCCCATTTAGTGCCCGCTAATTCTTGCAATAGCATTGCTATCGCCGCACTAGATAACGTTCTAGCGTTAAACGTTCCCAAGTTCAGATTCCAATGGCGGCCTGTCCGGACCCAGAGATTCTTAGCACCCTCAGCTGCGTCCCAGGTCTGACTACCGCCGTTGTCCGTTGCTTCGCAGATGCTGGGGCTGTGGGTCACACTCAACTTAACACCCTCGAAACCGCCCTTGTGGGCCTCTACGCGGCAGCTCTCAACCTCCCTATCACCACCTCTACTCCTAAGCTCTTTGCCACATGCCTCTTCTATCCTCCCCGTTCTCTTCTCTCTCTCCACCATGACTCCCAGCTTCCCGGCTTTCTCTTACCCGTCAGATTCAATGGTCATTTGCCCAGGCGGGTATCTCTCCCATTCCCGTTTCCACCTTTACCTCTCCAAAATCCACCTTGGCTCCCACTCTTCTCATCCTCCCCCTCCCGTCGAATCTGTCCCTTGTCCTGCATGCCGGCCGTCATCACGCGGCCGCACAGCACCATTCCACCCCCACCCCCCTCTTTACTACCCAGGGAGTAGCCACACTGATGCCTCTTTCTTAGCTCATCGAGCTTCGTGCGGCTACGCTACCATACCCACACCAGTACCACACCCACACCATACCATACCCACACCAAATCCACACCAGTAGGCTGTGCCTACACTGTCCGGATGCACTCTCTCTCGAAGTCTTTGCCATTTTGCATGCCCTACAATCATTTCCCTTCCTTCCCTCGCTCCCAGAGTACACTATATATATATTGCCGCCACACCGCGAGCGTCAAGCAAAGCACCGCAAGGCGACAGGCCGGCGGCTCGTGCGCGAGCATCGGACGATTGGCACGCGACAGGAGGCGGTAAAGAGGAGAACGACGTTCGAAGGAGCGAAGCTCGAGGGACGCTTTTGTTGTTGTAGTTGAGTGCTCAGTCGGTCTTTGTTGACGGGCACAGGTTCGCCCAGCATAAATCAGTTTTCGTAGAAACGGCTGTTGTAACTGTTGGTTGCATAACTGGTGGAGGTGCGGGGTATGATTCCAAGCCCCACACACGCCAGGGAAGGTAGCCCGGATCCCCGAAGTTTGGAGCCAACAGAATTAACGCCTGTCCTCCAACGCACGAGTCGACGCATAAGAGGTGAGGCCCCCGAGTTTGGTCCCCTCTCGCCGATTCACCAAGGGCAGCGGCGGCAGCCAGCTGAGGTACCAGTGCGATGGCTACTCAAATAACCCCTTCTCACGTCGTCGTTGACTCACCCCGGACGCCAGAATCCTTCCACGGAGACACATTTGAGGATGCCGAGGACTGGCTCGAAAACTTCGAGCGCGTCGCCAGGTGTAACGGTTGGGACGAGACAAAGAAACTCCGGTATGTGTACTTCGCGCTGGAGGAATCTGCACTCACGTGCTTTCAAAACATCGAAACGTCGTTATCATCGTGGAACGACTTCCGACGAGAGCTGCGAGCTACATACCCGAGCACGGACCGCAGAGAGAGGGCAGAAGCCGCTCTTCAGGCGAGGAACCAGCGGAACAACGAAAGTGTGACCATGTACGTTGAAGACATGACCCACCTCTTCCGCCGAGCCGACCCAAACATGGATGAAGACAAGAAATTGCGGCACCTAATGCGCGGTGTGAAACAGGAACTCTTTGCCGGCCTGGTTCGTAATCCGCCCCGCTCTGTAGCCGAATTTCGATCAGAGGCGACGACGATGGAGAAGACGCTGCAGCAGCGTGCATGGCAGTACAACAGAGATGCATGCGTCGCATCATTTGACGTTGGGTCAGGAGCCCTCCCCAACAACATGGACATCCTACGCGAAATGGTGAGGTCCGTCGTAAGGGAAGAGCTGCAGAAACTGCAGCTGGCCCAAAGCCCTCCTACGGTGTCCTCACTTACTGATGTTATACGTGAAGAAGTCCGGCAAGTAATTTGTGAGCCAGAGCCTCAGGTACGGCCCCACGCACAGCCAGAGTGTCAGCCGCGGATATCGTACGCCCAAGCTTTACGTCAAGACCTAGGACGCGCCGACTTTGGACGAACGGCCACAATACCCCAGGTACTTCCTCGCAATGTGCAGCCCATGCCAGAAGGAAGCCCACGTAAAAGCGATGTATGGCGCACTGCAGACCGGCGTCCCCTCTGCTACCACTGTGAAGAGACTGGTCACCTATACCGGGAATGCCAGTATCGCCGAGTAGGACTGCGTGGCTTCTCTGTGAATGCGCCTTGCCCTCGGAACGGTGAACACCCTTATGATATTGAGGCATTTTTATCTACGCGCCAAACTGTTCGGAATCCCCAGCAACATGAACCTCGATCAGCAGCGCCTATGCTTTATAGGTCGCCCAGTCCGCGTCCCGCTTCCATTTCACCGAGGCGTCGCTCCCAAAGTCCGCGACGGGAAAACTAGAGTCAGCGACCTGTGGAGGCAAGGCCGCTGACGCCCGGAACACCGAAGGCCCTCCATCGCCAATCCGACAAGACGACGGCAGTGACGAAACGACGGACAAGTGCAGTGATGACACCGTTACTTCCGAGTTGCGCGTCATAATCGACGACTTTGAAGTGACTGCGTTGATAGACACTGGTGCGGACTATTCAGTTATTAGCAGTGTACTCGCCAGAAAATTGAAAAAGGTATTGACCCATTGGACCGGATCTCCAATACGTACAGCGGGGGGACATTTAGTCGACCCCGTAGGAATGTGCACAGCAAGAATCGGAATTAGAGGCTTTACATACGTCAGCAGCTTTACTATTCTCCCTGAGCGTTCCCGTGATCTGATACTGGGTATGGACTTTTTGCGAACGAATGGCGCAATTATCGACTTGCAAGAATCACGCGTGTTGTTTTCCACAGAAAATGCTGTTACCATTTCTGATAAAGAACAGCCACATATTTCCTCTCTCCGTATTGTGGATGAAGACGTGACGGTGCCGGCACGGTGCAGTATCACTGTAGTTGTAAGGAGCGACATATTTCGTGACTATGAAGGACTTGCAGACGGAAATATCGGGCTGCTACTGGAAAAGCAAATATACGTGGCAAGAGGCCTAGTTCACCTGCATAACGGATATGCGGACGTCCTTTTGACTAACTTTGGCAATGAGGCACAACAAGTGGCGAAGGGAACAGCCATAGCGTCTCTTCATGACTATGCACAATTGGCGGATGTGTCAACCCTCGAAGCAGCATCACCAGCTTCTGACACCTTAGACAGTGTCCTTACCTCTATCGACATTGACCGAAAGCTGTCATCACTACAAAGAGATGAGATTGTGAACTTGGTCACAGAGTTTGCAGAATGCTTTTCCACTTCATCGAAAGTCCGTCGTACTCCCGTCGCAAAACACCGCATTGTGGTCGAAGAACCTGCAAGACCAGTTTGCCAATACCCGTACCGAGTAGCTCCAAAGGAAAGAGAAGCGATAAGAAGTCAAGTACAGGAAATGCTCAAGGACGATGTAATACAGCCATCCAATAGTCCATGGGCATCTCCGGTAGTCCTAGTCAAAAAGAAGGATAACACCCTACGATTTTGTGTTGACTACAGGAAACTCAACCTCGCCACGAAGCGGGATGTTTATCCACTCCCCCTCATCAACGACACCTTGGACAAACTACGCAATGCTTACTTCTCTTCTCTGGATCTCAAAAGCGGATACTGCCAGATAGAAGTGGACGAGCGAGATCGCGAAAAAACGGCATTTGTGACACCGGATGGTTTATACGAGTTTCAGGTGCTTCCATTTGGTCTGTGTTCTGCGCCAGCCACATTCCAACGGATGATGGACACTGTTCTCTCCGGACTGAAATGGCAGTCGTGCCTCGTCTACCTTGATGATGTGGTGGTCTTCTCCACTACATTCGACCAGCACGTGCAGCGACTTAGAGCAGTTCTGGATGCTATTCGCACGGCGGGATTGACGATAAAACCCGAAAAATGCCACTTTGGCTTTCGCGAGCTCCGCTTTCTTGGACACATTGTCAGTGCTGAAGGCGTCCGCCCCGATCCTGAGAAGATCACTGCAGTAGAAATGTTTCCGAAGCCAAGAGACAAAAAAGCTATTAGACGTTTCCTGGGACTATGTGCCTACTACAGGCGTTTCGTAGAAATTTTTTCTAAAATTGCCGAAGCACTCACGCGACTGACAAAAGAAGATGTCCCTTTTGTGTGGGAGAAAGAACAAGAAGACGCCTTCTCTGAACTACGACGGCGTTTGAAGAGTCCTCCTATACTTGCCCACTTTGATGAAAATGCCGAAACAGACATCCCCACCGACGCGAGTAACGTTGGTCTCGGTGCCATACTTATTCAGTGGCAGAATGGAGAAGAAAAAGTCATTGCGTACGCAAGCCGTACCTTATCGAAAGCCGAGACAAATTACTCAGCGACAGAAAAAGAATGCCTGGCGGTTATATGGGCCATCAGTAAGTTCCGGCCACACTTATATGGCAGACCGTTTCGAGCCATAAGCGACCATCACTCATTGTGCTGGCTGGCGAACCTCAAGGACCCTTCTGGAAGACTCGCTAGATGGAGTTTGCGTCTACAGGAGTATGACATCACGGTCGTTTACATGTACGGTCTCAAGCACAATGATGCTGACTGCTTATCACGCGCACCAATCGAAGCTACGTCACCTGAATACGAGCAAGATTTCCCATTTCTTGGGGCTGTGAACACGACGGAAATGGCTCATCATCAGCGTACTGATCCGGAATTACTCCTGCTCATCGAGTACCTGGAGGGTCGACAAGTGAAAGTGCCTCGAGTTTTTGTTCGCGGATTGTGTTCGTATGTCCTCCGGAACAACGTCCTCTACAAACGAAACTTCGAGCACAGTGGTGAGACGTTTCTACTTCTCGTACCATCATCGCTGCGAGCGGAAATCTTAGAAACTTGCCATGATGACCCGGCAGCTGGCCACTTAGGCGTTAGCAGGACTCTGGCGAGAATCCGCCAGAAATATTAGTGGCCGAAGTTAATGAATTCAGTGCAGCACTATGTCAAATTGTGCCGAGATTGTCAACGACGCAAAACACCGCCACTCAAACCAGCAGGTTTTCTGCAAACGATACAGCCACCAACAGCGCCATTTGAACAAATAGGAGTGGATTTACTTGGACCATTTCCCGTTTCAACCTCAGGAAAGCGGTGGATTGTGGTAGCAACCGATTATCTGACCCGGTATGCTGAGACCTCTTCTCTTGCAAAAGGAACCGCCATTGAAGTGGCTCAGCTTTTTGTCACACACATAGTATTACGACATGGCGCACCTAATGTACTCATAACAGAAAAAGGAACAGCTTTTGTGGCCCGTTTGATGCAGTCTGTTATGAAACTAACACATACTGCTCATAGAAAAACCACAGCGTACCATCCACAAACAAACGGCCTGACTGAACGGCTCAACAGAACGCTCGCTGACATGATCTCAATGTACGTGGACGTCGAGCATCGGACAAGGGACAGTATTCTACCATATGCCACCTTTGCGTATAATACTGCAGTACAAGAAACGACACATTTCACGCCATTTGAACTTGTTTACGGTCGGACAGTAACAACGAAACTAGACGCGATGTTACCTGTAGACAACAGCACCGAAGACGACCCTGACGTTAGCGAGTACATAGAAAGGGCAGAAGAAGCACGGCAGTTGGCAAGGCACCGTATCATACAACAGCAATACGTGGACGCAAACCGGTATAACCTAGGGCGAAGAGAGGTACAATACAACCCCGGAGACAAAGTGTGGGTATGGACGCCTATACGTACTCCCGGTCTTTCGGAGAAGTTACTGCGCCGTTACTTTGGCCCCTACAAAGTACTTCGCCGGTTAAGTCCCTTAAACTACGAAGTAACTCCTGAAGGCCAAGTCTGCTCCACGCGACGCAGGACTCGCCCAGAGGTCGTACACGTAGTACGAATGAAGCCATACTATGAAAGACATTGATTAACAAAAGTTGCACATACGATCAAGCCTAGCACCGGCCATCCTCAGACCACTGTCCTTCTAAAGCAGTTGGCCTCTCTAGGCCTTTCCTACGCATTGGGACGATGCTTCTTCGGAGGGGGCTAATGCCGCCAGCATTGCGAGAAAAGACGACCGACATATCCCAACTGCGTAGCCGCCACACCGCGAGCGTCAAGCTAAGCACCGCAAGGCGACAAGAGGCGGTGAAGAGGAGAACGACGTTCGAAGGAGCGAAGCTCGAGGGACGCTTTTGTTGTTGTAGTTGAGTGCTCAGTCGGTCTTTGTTTACAGGCACAGGTTCGCCCAGCATAAATCAGTTTTCGTAGAAATGGCTGTTGTAACTGTTAGTTACAATATATATATATATATATATATATATATGCATACCAATTCCCACGCCGCCATCCGCCACATATAGCAGCAGCACCGCACCCTGCCACGTTCACTCCAACAGGAGGTCACTGCACTGCAACCTTCCACCGCTTTCCCCCGCTTTGGCCCTGGTCATTCGGGGCTTGACGGCAACGAGCTGGCCCGTCAGCTCACCCGTGACGCTTTTGACTGGGCACCGTCGAACCCTTGGTCCAGTCCCTCGGATGACTGTGGGGTACTCTTCCTGCGCCGCACCGTAAAGGAATTTCGACTCCAGCTCCGTCTCGACAAACGCCTCTACCCTTCCCCTCATCTATCACTCGTTGTGCTGGAGGCTCGCCTTCTGCGGCACATCCAAATGAATGCATTGGTTACCCTTACCAGCCTCTTTTCCTATCGCTACCGCTCCGACCGCTCTGTGGAGACTGGTAGAGAAAAGATAGTAAATGATCTTGGGGAAAGACGCCATGAAGTGACAGAAGACAGCGCCAACACAAGAGAGACAAGAAGAACTGGCAAGACAAGAGGACACCACAAACAGAAGACGTCAAAATTAATGACTGTAAGTCATGAAAAGATCAAGACAGCACTAAATATTGTATAAGAATGCATGCAATGAAAGAAACAAAAAGAAGAACTTTGTAAGTCAAGACATTATTACTTGTTATTGTATATCGTATTTATGCATCATGTTCAATAAATCCCGCAACCATCCGTTCCCTTGGCTTTGGTTTCTCTAGTGGTAGACTCCCCCCCCCCCTTTTTTTTACTACAAAATTATTTGACTACGGTCCTTTTCAATTATTTTTCTAATTTGGCAGCCTGCAATACTTAGGTGGAGCAGGCAGGGTTTAGTTCTCTATTTTAATTATTTATTTTGTTATTAATTTTCATTGCCCAGCACAATCTTTATGTCCCAACTGCCCATCTGCTTATGCAGACCTATCCCATTGCCCAGTCTACCGTCCGGCTGCTCAGCATTCAGGTTGCTATCCTCCCCCTTCCTTTTCCATCACCACCTGACTCAACTGGCCTGGCGCTGAAGGGCAAGAACAGCGTCGATTTGTTGGGCTGAATAAAAGTCTACTACTACTACTACTACTACTACTACTACTACTACTACTACTACTACTACTACTACTACTACTTATAAGAGTTAATTCTTGAGTTTAATGGTGTCACTGTAAAAGTGCGCCGTGGTCTGGTGTTATGTCCAGAGGAGCACGATATAATGTTCGATGTTTTAAAATTCTATTGCCCTTTCAATAATGGAAACATGAATTTTCAACGACTGATGCAGTTTCTATGACAGACAGGAAGCGCACCACTTTGATTAAGTAGATGAGTGACAGATTAACGGCCGTACGAGTTATAAACCTTGCTGATTTATTTTTGAACTCTCTCTAATTTAGCAGTGTTAGTATTAATGAAAAGATTCCAGACCATGACGGGGAATATTTATTTATTTATTTATTTATTTATTTATTTATTTATTTTAGAGTTACTACCAGCCTTCACAGAAGGCCTTAGGTAGGAGTGGGATGTACATAGCAAAAAATCAAAAATGCATAACGGGAAAGAGATCCAACTTAACAATACATGCATCAAGTAAAAAATATTTAATAGAAGAAAAAAGAGAAGCAGTCTAACAACACGTGAGCATACGAAAATCAGGCAAGATCAGCCCACTCGAGGAGCTGGCCCGCGACGAAAAAAAAATGGGTCGAATCACCTGCACGTCGGTACACTGTTCGCACAGTAGATGTGACAAAAATTAAAGAAAATAGAAGAGTACATGTATGTGAAATCAATGCACTAAAATAATGAGCACTATAGGACTACCACACGTGAACAGATTAGGAACGGCGGTTCAATGTGATTAAAACACTGGAAAATCGGCCAATTCCGTCTTCCGATAAAGAAATACAATAGAAACAAGTATAGAAGACGCATGTAGAAGAACACTGGGAATAAAAGCAGTGATAAACCACAGGAACGAAAAACGCTAGACACCACATGCGAGCTGATTAAAGACGGTATCTCAATTTTGATGAAGGATTCTCGACAGTCGGGCATTCCACAGGCTCATCAGGAAGTTCGTTCCACTGACCGACTGTCCTAGGAAAGAAAGAATTCTTAAAAGCGTCGATTTTGCAAGTATATTCTTACAGTTCTTTGGAGTGATTTCCGCGCGTAATCCGCTGAATAACAGGTTCGTTATATAGGCTATTGTTTAATCCTAGTTTATTAAGGTGCAGAAGATGCGTATACTTGAGTCGTTCATGAGAGCGTCATAACTCTAAAGCATCGAAATTAGCTTTTCGTACCAGAGCGGCGGCCGAAGTGTGCCAACTGTATGCATTATATACGAATCTGGCTGATTTTTTTTTTTTTACATTTTTCAGTTTGTTATTGTTCGTCTTAGCATAAGGATCCCACACAACCGAAGCATATTCAAATGGTGGCCTGATGAAGGTCTTGTAAGATAGAAGTTTTATCTCTTGCGTGGACTGCCGAAGGGTTCTTCTCAAATAACCGAGTTCTTGCATAGCCTTTATTTCAATGTAACGCACATGTTCATTCCTTCTAAGATCGCTGGTTAGAATTACGGTTGGAATTTTTTACAGATGATAGCAGGTGACCATTAATATAATATGGAAAAGTCAGGGGTGTCCTTTAAGGTGTTATTGTCTAACATGCTAACATGGGACAAATAATTGTGTTAAAGGTGTGAAAGCGTACACTGGGGGCCATGGGCTTCAGAGCACGTTGAAGGAAAAATAGTTTGCGGAGTGCGTTAGCTGTGACGTTATCCACGTATTCTCTCCATGAGAGATCTTGACATATTCGAAGGCCTGGGTACTTGTAGCTGTTCACTTCAAAAAGTTAATGATTATTAGCAGTATAGCCAAGTAGGAGAGGTTTCCGTTTGTGGGTTATGCACATAAACACTGTTTTATCATAATTAACACACATTTGCCATTTATCACACAAATATATTGTCCCGTGGTCGTGACGTCAAAGAACACATTAGCAATACTGTGAAAGGCAAAACTGGCTTTTATTGGGCGAACCTGTGCCCACAAAACAGGCTACAGTTACAACGAGAGCGGCGAACACAGTCAGCGATCGTCGAAAATCTGATCAGCGGGTCAAGCGCGTCGGCTTTTATACAGCAGTCGTCGAATGTTCCAGACTAATCGTTCGGACCCGCGTGCCTTCCACAAAGTTCTACACCATTCGCGTCACTGGATGAAATCAGATAACACAAGGTTCGGCAACAACAGACATCGGATAGAAGCATCGGATACATGCAGGCGCGTGCCGCGCTGTGCGATTACATTTGTTAGGCGGTGAAACGTGGTCGCCCGATAAAGATAAGTACACGTGTCAATATTACTTTTGCGAAATCGTTGTTTAACGTGGCTTGATCCTCAGTAGCATTAATATTTTCATACAAAACACAATCGTCTCCGTACAAACTGATAGAAACCGAGATATTAGAGACAATGACATCGATAAAAATCAAGAAAGTAAGCGGCCCAAGAACGGATCCCTGAGGAGCGCCAGAATCAACAGAAACTGTTGGGAAAGAATAATTGTGTATTGCCACAAACTGGCGGCCCCTTTTTAGGTACGCTGAAATCCATGCGGGTAGTTTCTCATTCTTTATTACATTACCTAGTTTGTGAAGAAGTTGGTCGGGCAAAAACTTGTCGAAAACTTTTTTTTCATTCATAAATATAGGGTTGGTCTGTTTTCCTTCATTTATGGCCTCTAAAATATTATGCATGGTTTGAACTAGCTGAGTACTTGAAGAATATCCTCGTCTAAAATCATGCTGGACATTGCTTAGAAAGGTATCTTGCTCAAGAAAATCAGCAATATGTTTACGAATAATGCGTTCTAAAATTTTGCAGGCTGTCGAGTTTAATGATATCGGACGGTATTTTGAATAGATGTTCTGTCTCCAGTTTTCTGAATTGGCTTTATACTGCCCGTTCTCCAGTCATCCAGTAATGAGCTCTCGCTTAATCACCTGCTGAACAAAATCCATAAGTATTCGGAACACCACCCTCAATAACGCTTCAGGCAAGCATTGGAATTATCATCTGGCCCGGGATACTTTTTTACATCGATCTTCAAGAGTAAATTCATAGCACCTGCTTCGGAAATCATAAAATCAGGAATTGAAGCTAAATTCGTGGTATAGTTAGGGAGCCAGCCGCTGACCGGCGTAAATACTGATTTGAAATAATCATTAAAAGCCATGCAAACCAAAGCACCATCACGCTCACTCCTGCCGTTTACAGTAAATGTGTCGTTTGATCGCAGTCCTGGCGTTATTTACCTTCAGAATTTCTCTGGGCATGTTTTAATGAAGGAGGGCAACTTCGTAGAATAATGCATTTGTTTGTCCCGGTCAATCTACTGCTTCAATTTTTCTGATTGATCACCAATGCTTCTCCACGAACAGCTTCCTACTCTTAATGTTTTTTTTCATTGCTTTTAGTTTTCTTCTTGAGCGTAACGTTTCTCGTTTTATCCACGGGTTACATCTTGCAGTCCTTTCAGCAATTTTCGGAACGGAGCGTTCAAAGCACTCAAAAACAATGTTATCGAAAAAGAGCCAGAGGGCATTCACATCGCCGTTAAAATTAACTGAAGGTATCATAGTGAAAGTCTAGCATGTCAATAATTGATTCATTGTAAGTGCGAGAGAAGCTAGGACAGAAATGGACAGTATCTTCGCAGTTAATGTTTGCATAATTCAAGGTCAGTATGACAGCTTGGGAATCAGAAAACCGATTCTTTACTTTGCAATCCACTTTTTCTTTCTTAGTGCTATTTAAGAAAATAAATTTAGAATTGAAGTGGTGCCCTCATGAACTCTAGTAAAGTATTTATCTATTTGTAAAATTTCAAATGCATGGGAAACATCAAACACACTTTGTTCAATAGTGTTAGTAGAATACGAGAAGGTAGTCCGATCTATGATGTGTAGATTAAAATCACCAGTCAAAGTTAGCCTATCATTCAGTTTCATATGGTGCTGTAAATATTCTTTCAGGTTAATTAGGACCTCGACGGAGGAGTTAGGATGGCTGTAAACAACTGCAAGAACATATCGAACATTATTTTTGTAGAATTTACAAAATAAGCCTTCTACACCATCAATATCAGGCATTTTGAATATCTGCAATGAAGATTTGAATGCACGGTAAAAATGTTTACACTTTAAGGGCATTTTCTTGTCTCACTGGCAACAGCGTTAGCGTTAGAGCTCCACAAATTTCTTAGAGGACGAAAACGGATCTTTAACTAGACGTGGGATCACGCAGCTTGGCTGTGTGATCCCACGTCTCACAATGCAGCTTGGTCACGTCTCACACGTCACACGTCACGTCTCACGTCTCCCACGTCTCACAATGCAGCTTGGTCTCCTGCTAAGAGCAAGCATTAGGTCGTATGCTCCTATCTAAATACATGTAGAAGGAGAATTAGTTTTTCTCAGCAACTACTGCACCAAATTTGATGAGGTTTCTTGCATATAAAAGAAAAACTCAAGTTCTAGTGATACTTTGTTTCGAATTTTCGATTTAGGTGGTCACTTTATTATTGAAAAGTGGCAAAATCAAACATTTTCGGAAAACTAAACAATGGAGCTTACAACTCTGTAAATCAGCAATGAAACTTGATATCACAATTATGTGAATTGCACATAATAGTTCCTCTACCGCGGCCAAAATTGATGTTACATAGGAGTCTTGAAAAATTAAGTAGTGTGGAAATGCGGCTTTTGGAGAACCCTTGTACATAACATAACCAATTCACGTAAAATACAAATAGACATATCGAATTTGTCCGCTTTGAATGGTGTAACGGATGCCGTTTACAGAACCGCGATATATGTTCTTGATGCAGATCTATTAATTTGTAAACTTCATGCTTCTATTCTTTTTTTCGAAGTTTCGAATTTTTAAAAATATTTTAAACAAAGTTCGGGCCCTAAAACGAAATTCTGCTTCCAACAGACACTACAATTTAACTTACTCTCTCATATGCAACAAATTTCATTAAAAGCGATTTACGAGTTATCTCAGAAAAGCGTTTCTGCGTTTTACATGTATCTGAATAGGCCGCGTCGGAGTTGGGCCCGAGCTAAAGCTTCCTCTGAAACAATTTGCCTAGAGATCAAATACATGAATAATAACTGCATTGCCATTGCCAAAGATGCTGCAAACTAATTCTTGAACGCTACGCATTGTCAATACAAGTAAAATATGTATTTTTTCATAAAATATTATACTCGTATGTGCCGAAAATTCTGCCAAACATAAGTAATGTCAATGCTTCCATGTTTTTTTATATATTTAGTAAGTAAAGAAAATATCACACAAATTTTAGAACTACATCAGTTCGAAACCAGCAAAGTAGTGCATGCCGCTGATATGAAAAATGTAAAGGCCATGAAATGAACAAGTCGAGGACAAATATATTAACGAAACATTGTCATTCAAGATCCTTGTTTACATTCTTGTAAATATGCAACTGCAAGTGAAAAATCTCAATGACGCTGTCATTTGTTCCAATGTATTACGCAGGAGCAGCTGTCACGGGTTGTGTATCGTGAGTAATTGCACCGAAATAATTGTCCCAACAGAGAGCACGTATGAAAAGCAGGAGTTCTGCAGAATATACAAGGGCGAGTCAAATGAAAGTGAGTCAATGCGAATATATGACAAACGGGGTACTTTATTTAAATGTAGTCACCATGAGCATTTAGACATTTGTCCCATTGACTAACGAGTCGCGTAATTCCCGTCTCATAAAGCTCCTTGGGTTGTTGCTTCAAAACGTCTGCAACTGACTGTCACGTCATCGACTGAGACGAATCTGGTTCCCTTGAGCTGTTTTTTCGGTTGCCCCAAAATGTGGAAGTCCCAAGGCGACAGGTCTGAGCTGTATGGCGGATGTTGCAGCGTTTCCCGCTTGAACTTTGCCAGTTTTGTATTAACCATATCAGCGACGTGGGGACGGGCACTGTCATGGTACAAGATGACCCCATTTGTCAATTATTCACGTAGTTTGTTCTTGATTGCTACACGCAGCCGATCCGGCGTTTCACAATATCGGAAACAATTGATAGTCTCTCAAGATTTAGCAAATTCTATCAGTAATGGCCCCCGACTATCGAAAAACAAAAGTCAACAGCACCTTTCCGGCGGAAATGACGGCCTTTGCTTTCTTTGGGGGTGGTGAATTCGAATGTTTCCATTGTAAGCTTTGCCGTCGTGTTTCAGGCTTGATGGCTCGTCTGCGATCACAATTGCAGAGAAGAAATCTTCAGCCTTATTGTGATACCGCATCAGATGAGTACAGGCACCGCCGAACTTTTCCGTATTCTGGCGGTGGTTCAAAATCTTAGGCATTCATTGCGTACGCAAGAGTCGATAACCGATATGTTTATGAATTATGGCGTGAACTGTGATGGTGAACCGAACAGTGACTGATGTTCACACGCTCTGCCAGTTCATCGATGCTTATCCTCCGTTCTTGTGTCATCAGCTCGTCAACCTTTGCAATTTTGTTAGGGATGATTGCACGATGGCTTTGGTCCGGTCTGGGATCGTCTTTGCAACTTTCACGTCCTCCTTTGAACCGTTTGTTCTAACGCTTCACAGTGACCGATGAAATGCAATGTTCAATGTACACGGCAGCCATACAGTGACTAATTTCTTTTTGGGAAACACCTTCAGCTGACAAAAACCTCACGGCACCACGCTTCTCAACTTCTGGAGCGTCCATTACGTCACGCAACCATGTTCAACCCAGTGTATGAGCGCATTAAAGAACATTTATCCTCACACCTGCGTGCCACTTTTGTAAATGAGAAATGCCTGTGCGCTACGCGCAGGCCTTGCAGATAATGAACAGAACCATAATTGCGCGGGGTGTGTAGGCTCACTTTCATTTGACTCCCCCTCGTACATTAGAAATTCGAAGATACAATGGAATATACAAATGCGAAGATACAGCTTGATAAAGGGCAAAAAAGTGCCACTAGAAACAAAGTTCACTGCACGTATGCACAAAACCTTGTAACAAGATATCTAAACATACGTATAAGTATCCAATCAATCTACGCATCTAAGAAAAAAGTCACGGTATATAATGGGTCAAACAAGGCAAATAAACATGTTGTGCAGCCACAGATTCACAGAATCCTACATCCCTCCCCCATTCCATCCACTCCCCCCGATGCATCGAGCGCGACGGAAGGCGGAGCGCTTGCGCCTCACTTTTCTTCCTTGCGCACCACGTTGCGCACACAAGACTGAGCCACAATCGTCGGCTCACCTATTCCCCCTCCCCACCTCCCACACGCTTTCACTCGCACATACAGCATGCGGCGCGTGGTCACGATGTTATCGGCCTTGGACTTTATGCGGAACATGAGGGCAACGGTGACGGCAGGAATGCGCCTAGAGTGTCCATATAACTGCTATCGCAATAATATAGTAAGAGTATCCGGCAGCTGAAGCGTCCCATGGCCCATTGCTTTCCGCAAAAGAAGTATCAAAATAGAACTTTCACCATGCGACAATTCGCTGCGCCGCAATGTTCTTTTTTTTTCTTTTGTGGGGCGGGGGAACCGTAATGGGAAAAAAACGCAAAGGAAAGTATGTTGGTCAAAATTGAATGCCTACTTTGGGCAACTAATGTGGCTATTAAAGGATTATGGAAGAAAACATGAGGCGCTTGGTCCACCAAGAACCATGAGCATACTGCTCGGTATCCTACACCGGCGAGACAAAACTTGCTGGAGATGTTGCGCTCAAGCGAACGCGGTGCAATCCGCCGAGTCCCCACAGTGACGGCGGTGAGCGACCAATGTTTTTTTTTCTCGTCTGCTAGCTAGAAAGTTAAGCCTCCAAAACTCTGTCAGACGAAAATGCACTCGGCCAGAGAAAACCGAACGCGCACCGAAGTGCGCCGCGCGGTGGCCGGTGCAACACGAGATTGATTGTCTGATTGTGTGTTGATTTGGCTTCTCTCTTTATATGGCGCGATGTACGACTTTGAAAAAGTTAATGAACCTTTGGCGTCAAATACTTATGGGAACATAATTTTCAATTGCAGTTCCCCGATTGAAAATTTAAAGCACAAATTTGGAAATGTTAATGCACCTTTCACATCAAAAGTTTATGAGAACGCTATACACATGAAGTTTCGGAATTGACATCCACGCGCTCCGCAGATTCGATGATAGAGTGTAGATTCCGCGGCCCCCGCGAGATGCCGCGGCGAGCGCGTTCGCCATCAAAACGTCCTTGAAACTTTGTGCTCCGGTGGGGCTGCTTGCGTTATGTGACTCCCGGTGCATGGGCGTTGCTTCGAAATCCAGCCCGAGTTCGCAATTTTTGCAGTGAAATGGCTTTTCGAGCATGAAAAAGACGTTTTGTACAAAATTCGAAACATTTTCTGGCGCTGGGGGTTGCTTTGGTCGGCGGCGCATGGACAGCACGAAAAAATTTCGGGCGGGGGCTGAAGCCCCATAAGCCCCCCCCCCCCACCCTGGCTACGCCCCTGTCGACAATTACATATACATATCCCCACCCCATATGCAGTATTCGGAATTTGGCTGCCACGAAGTCGTCGTGTCAGCCGAAAGAGATCCTCGAGCTACTCGTGCTAGGCGTCAGCTTCTGGAGAAATGATGTCGGTATATTGCCCGTAATTGCGCATATGCGGTGCCTGCTCCTAGCCATATTCTTGCACCAAGCGCAACAACAAGCACCAGCCCGAAAGCCTGCGTCTGCCTTTGAACGAAGCCGCAAATGAGCCGTGTGATTACTGAACGTGGAATGGAAATTGTGTTGTGAAATTGAACCTTGGCGCTAGCCTGGTTCGTCTATCGCGGTGTGTGTGCTGTGAATATTTATATGGGAGTCCTCTCTGAATACTTCGAAAGGCGCAAAAGCCAACGCCTCAAATTATTCGAGCAGTTAGCGTCACTTTTGTAGAAACCTGTACGTTGTACCACAGCATTCTAAAAGGCACGCTTCTCGTACACTTCTTTGTCCTGTGTCTCGCGCTGGTAGTATACCCAGAACTTTTAACAAGACCATATTAATACGCGCTATCCATAATGCAGAAACGTAGGCCCACGGTAGGCGCACTTGCCGTAGGGTTTTTCATCTTTTTGCTCAGCCTCGCACGCCGCTCACTGTTAGCCTGTTTGGTGGAAATAAATAGTATTATTAATTTTATTACATGTTTTAGTTGCTTCACTGGAATATATAGCAGTCGTTCGAATCCTTAAGCTAGTCATGCATTTAACCTGTATTAGATCAACACTGTTACATACTTATGGGAGTCATTTCAAACTGGATTACTCAACCAGAGAAAGTACGAATGAAAGCCTCAACGTTTATTCCTATCTGGTATTCCTAAACAGATTATATTTGCAGAATTTTATGCCTGCTTGCATTTCCTGCAGTTCAGTGCTCTAAGCTGGAACTGATTCCTTTCCTTACTGTCGAAAGGCGGTTTCAATGTCGATAACAAGCTATAATTATTCATTGCGAAAGTGGTAAGCAATTATTATATATCTAAGCTTATCAATACGATTTTGTTCCATGACCACAATTAAGTTTTCTTTGTCCCTCTCATTAACACCCATGGAATGAAACTGCTCACTTTCATAAATATCAGGATGCAAACATTCTGGAGTTTTTCCTGAGCTTTTGTCTGCATCCTATAGTGTGCGTGTTTGTATCAAATTCTGGTGTTGCAATCGCAGCAATGTGCACATTTTTTTAATATGTTGCAACAAATTATTTATTGAACTTTGTTTTTAAATCTACAAAGTGGGGCCATGCAGTAACGACCACATCAATAAGCAAGAAAAGCTGCAGATTTAGTACACGTGTTGTAATCTATGCGAAGGGAAGTTTTTGTCCAGAAGTCAATTAAATGCTGTTAAAGTAACTGCGATATATACAATTGGTCTTATTTTCAACAATCCAACATGTCATCTTTTGCAAGGTTTGTTCATGCACCGCATAATTCGCAACCTTTATGTCATGTAATGTTAATGCACTACACTGTTCACAAACTATACCAAAATGCAAACGGCAGTTAATGCAGATGCACACTGCGGGACATCAACACAGCGACGTTTGTTGAGGAGGGGATGGTGCGAGGTGTATGCAGATGAACGAATGACATATGCTTATGCACTTATTTATTTATATACCTCGCAACTGCACGGTTCGAGTATTAGGTGAGGGGGAATAAAAAGTAGTTACAAAAGAAAGAAGGGCCCAACATTAAGAAAAAACCCGCAGAAAAACGCACCAACTAGCCCAACTACCCGTTTTAGTGGCACAACATAATACAATACTTAACAATAACAGAAAAAACTACCACCCATGCTGAAATGGGCGGCCCCGGTGTTTATCACTGGGTTAATTCCGTCGGCTTAATAAAGTCTTTCTGAATTATTGGTTATGTCTGTGTTTCTTAATGAGGTTACGCACACGTTTGGCTTGGGTTTATCACAGTGTTTATTTGAAATGCCACACATCGCGCTTCGCACATCACCATCATGGAGGGTGCAATGAGTGGTTCATTGTGTTAATCCAGCGGGTCCATCAAAGTATTTCTGAATTATGTTATGCATTTGTGTTTCATAATGCGTTAATCATAATATTTCCGACTCGGATATGCACTGTAGTTACCTAGCGACGCACCGGGGCTGCAAATTTAATTTAATTAAGTGCAGGGACACATTTCTGAACCTATTGCGAAGTCGGAGAGAGACTGCTGCACGCGCGCTCTGCTACGAGAGTGAAACGACCTCTCTATCGGCATAGTCAATGGCCCGCCACACCTTTGCTGCAATATGATCATGTCATCATGATTTTGTCTTGACCCCGTCCCGCTCTGGGTCCCTTCCCTCCAATAATACGTAGATAAATGTTTGTTTTAAATGCATAAGCATTTCTATGCCTACCCAGCGAGAAATTTGTCCTCCGTCACGTAAAATGAATGCAATGGCTCATACCTCCCTAAACAATGGCTCATACCTCCGCAGTAGGGTTCCTGTGGTCGGACCACGAGCGTTTCGCCTAGGCATATGCAGTTTCGCTGTAAAAAGAATGAATACCCTTCTGCTGGAGACCAAGATGATCATAAGGCGCACTAAGAAATGAAAGTTTATCAAACATGCTGAGTAAGTGCTGGTTGACAATGAATAAATCGAATTTACACAAAAATGAGAAGCAAGAACTGATATGTGTCCATACAGATCCCAACAGGAAACGCATCCATCTCTGAAAGTGTAACAGAGGCCATGCTCACATAAGATTCTCCCAGTGTCTGCATCAACAGCTTCCATAATTTCTCTAGGCAGCCGGTCTCCACAAAATGCTAGCTTCTTCCTCTACAATGCACTCTCGACATCTGAGCGTGCATTATAGAGGAAGAAGCTAGCATTCTGTGCGGATTGGCTGCTTAGAGAAATTATGGAAACTGCAGATCTAAAAACGCTGGGAGAATCTTGTCAGCATGGCCTCCATTAGAAATGGTTGCATTTCCTGTCAGGAAACACACAATAATTTTTGCTTCTCCTTTCTGTGTTTTTGGTTTATTGTTAGTCAACCAGCATTTACTCAGCGTGTACATTAAACTTTTGGTTGTTAGATCACTTCAGTTTTATTGTTCGTTCTATGTGTTCTCTAGTGCCGTTTGAAGCCAAGCTATTCTTTATTTTTTATACTGCGAAAAGTCACTTTAATGGCCCTTATGATGCCTCTGTGCAAATTATATAATTTATTATTTGGGCAATGTTGCAAGAGCGTACAGTGTGAAGCAGTAAGAACAGGGTAAGCTAACTTCTAATTACAAGGTTTATTGTGAAAATGCAGTGAGCTTTGTAGGTTACTAGACAGTAGTACAGCAAGAAAGCCTGATAAACACTAGTACTTGATGAAACCATACATATTCAAAAACAGGAAAGAGAGAAAGAGAAAATACAAATAAATATACAAGTCCAAGGAAAAGAAACGTGATCACCAAGTGCACATGCGCCTACCTTCCAGAAAACGCTCTTGTTTTTTTCCAATGGTATGGAACTGTAAGAGTGTGCTTGCATAAGCAAGCTGTCAGTCTGTCTATCGGAATAGGAAAAGTGTTTCTTGAAAGGTGCTGACATGCACGATTGGCGATTGTAATTACTTTTTCCCTGCACTTGGAATTTTTCTGTATTTTCTTTCTGTAGCATTTTTATTTGTTTGGTTGCATCAAGCACCAATTTTTATCTAGCCTTCAAAGCTGTCCTTTTTTTTCTGGTAATTTGAATAAATCGTCACATTTTTTTACACCGAACCTTAGGTTGAAGTTAGCCGTCATCCGTCTCTAGTGCCATCCTTCATGCTATGCACCCTTGCAACATATATGTGTGTGCATGTGTGTGTGCATTTGTGTGTGTGTGCACATGTGTGTGTGTGCATTTGGGTGGATGTGAAATCGGGGTCTTGGGCGGGGGTATCATTCTTCTCCTGTGTAGCCTCATGAATACATTAACTATACTGCAACAGTAACACAATGGACAAGAACGAAGTCAAGAGAAACAGTGCTTCGTTCTTGCCCATTGTCTATTTGTTGCGCTTTAGTTAATAATGAATACACACCAACTCATACAGTATTCAGTTCCTATGACGTGCTCATAAGCCTGCTTGTGTCTTTCACTTTAATTTTTGGTCATGTTCTTGCAAGTCGCATGTCAATCTCCTGATTTTCCTGACAATCTTGTGTGAAGTGCAGGCCCAGACATTTTCTGGTGAAGCCATGCAGGCATGCAGGATGTTGTAGTCTGCAAATTTGCACTGCAAGTGCTGCTTTGATTGCTTTCAGTTCAGCTTTTCTAGGTGTAGGATGACCTGGAATGGTGCTCACTTGTATGGGGTTTAATTTCATGTAGTGTCATACTACTGTTACACTGTTATTGCCACATCACTGTACTATAAAAGGTGTCCCAGCTAACTTGGACCAAGATTTTAAAAATAACCTAGAGCTCTGGGGAAATTGTACCGACTGCATAGTAGTTGTATGTACTTACGGCCAGTATTTTTTCACCAAGAAGTATTCCTTAATTACTTTTAATTAGTAAACTCGCTAATTATTACTTGAATCGTAAACATATCAATGACAAAGTTTTAGGGCACCATAAATAACCCCCGAATCAAGCATTTATTTCGTGCTGAAGTGATATCCTCGTTGTTTTTTCCAAGAAAAAACAAAAGACCACGAAATACGCGAAATACGATATAGATGCGCACTCACACATCTACTCAAGCGCCTACAAGCAACCATTGAAAGATATACGGCTGCGTTTTCTTATCGCCGCATCGTACAAGACTCCGCTACGCTTATCAATGCGTCAGCGGCGTGTTCTCTTGATGCCACGACCATCACATAGCGTGAAGCCCTGTATCGATCTACCGGCACTAGTAAACCCGTGGGTCCGTGGCTATTCGCTTGGGAGCGCTTGAGTAACGGCGCGCGAGCGCGTATCTAATTCGTATTTTGGATGTTTCGCGCGCTTTTGTTATTCCTCAGAAAAACCAACGAGACAAAGCTGAGAACTAAACAAATGCTTGATTGAGAGGTTATTTGAGGTGCCTTACAACTTTGTAATTGATATGTTTGCGATTCGAACAATAAATTAGAAGTTCACTAATTAATAGTAATTAATTAGGTATTACTTTGTGATTAAAAAAATACAGGCCATAAGTACATACGACTACAGCTACTTTGAAGTCGGTACGATTTCTCTAGAGCTCTTTGGGTATTTTTAAGATCTTGGTCCAAGTTAGCTGGGACACCCTGTATGTGCCTGATGTCTGCTTGCATTTTCATGATTATCAACCTCCTCTGTGTGTTTGGCAGTTCAATATAGTCTCCTGGCCTAATTGTCTGCCCCCATATTGCACGGTATGGGCCTGTTATGTTTCAAGTTCCGGTGCTCCTGAGGTTGTGTTTCTGAAGGGAGGGGTAGTCATCTTTGCATCTCATATGGCATACTATCTTGGGACCAGTTTCTGCGCTCTTCAGGCAAAGAATTTGTGCTGCAGGCTGCAACTCTACTCTGTCCAGGTGCGTGTTCGTTTGCTCTTCCTCTTCCGCATGGTAAAGTTGGAAAAACCCGTCATTACCCGATGCCTGTATTCGATGAGTTGTCTTTTTTTGTGCGCTGCTGGTAATTCATACCGTACAATGCCTTGGACACAAGTACAGCATCTGCGACTTTCTACAGTATCCACTCGTCCACCCCCATGATTTCGAGATTATTATTTTCACCAGGTATAGAATTTGCGTCCCGACACGGCTTAACTGTTTCACCCACGTGCTGGCTCGGCTGTCATGGTCTTACACTAGCTGAGGATGTGTGGATGTTTACTTATGGGTATATTTGTCCAGCTATGTGTAGCACAATATGCAATTTGGGGTAGTTCTTGATTCCAGTATTTTTTCCGACGTCGATGTAAGCTGACTTATTAGAAAGCGCGAGGGCCAGACTGGCCAAGAAAGTCTGCCGTCTTGTCGATAGCTTGTTACATCATTCTTGATTTCTTTCCCGTAGACTGTAGTACACTACAGACTGTAATACTTCTTGTAGTATGCCTGTGTTGGTGTGAGTGAGCCAAATGTATCTCCAACTCTCACCTGGAATTTTCTGTCTTTCAAAAAGTTACTGTTGAACTTAAGTGATCTACCAGAAATTGTCTTGCTCATCGTTCCTCTTATTAGAGTAGCATGAGCTACTGCTGTTAAAAGCCTCTTTACTCTGTCATTCTTTCATAAGCGGTATTACACAATGCTCTGTAATTAAGCTTCTGCTGCTTGTATGGTATGGTATGGTAAAATTTTAATGAAGTCGTGCAGATCGTGAGTCTCCGCCAAGCGGGCCGCTCCCACGTGGGAACCGGAAGGCCGAGCCTCTCGGTCGCATCGTGGGCCTGCTGGACAGCCCAGAGTTGGTCAGCCAGAAGAGGGCTGCGGGGACCCGCCTCCCATCTGGCCGAGCTATTAGCGATGACAGAGCGTGACCGGGCACACCGCTAGAGCATATAGTCTAACGTGGCTATTTCTCCACAATCGTGGCAGGTAGCATTGGTGTAAGTACCCGAGTAGATTTTATGTAAGAGCGACGGATTCGGATAGGTATTCGTTTGTAGTAGACGGAGCGTTAATGCTTGAGCTCTATTGAGGTGCGGATGAGGAACACAGTAGGTTCTACTACTAAGATAGTAGTGTTTATTAATCTCGTTGTAGGTGGAGGGCGTCTCCCTGTTCTCTTCCGATTCCGGCGATTCTCTTCCGGCTTCCGATTGGTCAAGGGTAGCGCGGTGGGCAAGTTCACGCGCAGCCCCGTGAGCCGACTCGTGCGGGAAACCAACAAATGTGCGGGAACCCAACAAATGAAGTGGTGCATGATTGCCTTGCCCCCAATAAGTCTGAGGGCCTGTTTGGAAACGGTGCCTTTTTCAAATGCTCTGACTGCAGATCTTGAATCAACATATATGACATCCCGTGAGCTATCCAGCAGGGCTAGTGCAATAGCCATTTGTTCAGCTATTTCGGAGTCCCTCGTCCGAACCGAGGCAGCATTGGTGATTTCTTGCCGACCTTCAACAGTGACGACGGTGAACGCCCGACGTCCCTTACAAGAAGCGGCATCCACAAAGCTGACCTGTCGCTGATCACTGTGTATTTTCCTAAGGAGGTTGGCCGCCCTTGCCCTCTTTCTACCGCGATTATGATCGGTGTGCATGTTTCTAGGTATTGGCGCGACCGTAATGTTCTCACGAATCGACGGAGGAACGTCAGAGAACTCCTCCGCTACTCTATCGGGGTGATATCCGAGTTCCTGCAAGATGGATCTCCCTGCCTTCGTTGTTGTGAGGCGAGTTAGCTGTGCCCGCTCCTGGGCCTCGACAATCTCTTCATGAGTGTTATGAATGCCAAGCTGCATTAAGCGCTCTGTACAAGTGTATACGGGTAACCCGGAAACCCGCTTGGTAATCTTCCTGAGCTGTGCATTCAATTTATCTCGCTCTGCCCGTTTCCATCTATGCATGGCTGCCACGTATCTAAAGTGGCACAGAACGAAGGCATGCATTAGTCGAATGAGGTTATCCTCCTTGAGTCAATGATGCCGATTTGATACCCTCCGAACTAAACGAACAGCACTTTCAGTTTTAGCAATTAGCTTGCGTATAGTCTTGCCATTTGTACCCCCTGACTCAACGATCATGCCCAAGACCTTGATTGAATCGACTCTGGGTATACGGCAACCGTTTCTTGTATATAGGTTAATGTCTCTGTCTTCTAACGATGTCCATCCCTTGGGCCTCGGACCGCGTTTCTTGGAACTATACAGCTAAAGTTCGGACTTCAAGGGGGAACATCTGAGACCGGTGGGTTCGAGGTAGGTTTCGATAGTGTCTATTGCCTCCTGTAAGGCTCCCTCAACCTGACCGTCACTGCCTCCTGTGCACCATATAGTTATATCGTCAGCATACATAGTGCGTTTGATGCCTTCAATCTCGAGAAGCTTTCTGCTTAGGTCGACCATGCCTACATTGAATAAACAGGGGGAAATGACTGACCCCTTTGGGGTGCCCCTCTCGCCAAGTTCTAGCAGTTGTGATTCAAGATCGGCCACCCGGAGGGTAGCCTTCCTATCCGAGAAGAACGATCCAACATAGTTATAAAATCTCTCACCCAGATTGAGCCGAGATATCGAGGCTAGGATACGCGAATGTAGAACGCTGTCGAAGGCCTTCTCAAGATCAAGTCCCAAAACCGCTCGAGTGTCGCTAGAGTCGTTGTCTATGATTTGATGCTTAATCAGTTTCATGGTATCTTGTGTGGATAGGCGTGGTCTGAATCCTATAATACTATGGGGGTAAATGTCGTTATTCTTCAGTAACCGAGAGAGTCGATTCAGGACCGCGTGCTCCGCTACCTTACCCACACAGGATGTAAGCGGGCCTCAAGTTGTCAACGCTAGGTGTTTTGCCAGGTTTGGGGATGAGTACTGCGAGAGCAGTCTTCCAAGGTAATGGGACGGTTCCATTCCTCCAAATTTCATTAATGTCCTGTACGATGTATGCGATTGATTTTTCATCCAGATTTCGCAACGCCTTGTTGGAGATGCCATCCGGCCCTGGTGCGGATCTACCATTGAGTCCATGTAGAACCCTACGAATCTCCTCAACACCAAACTTTGCATCCAGGTAGGAATTGGCCTAGCCCTGGTAATCGTGATGTACAGGAGACCGTTCCGAGCCGACTGAGAGATATTTGTTAGCAAGCGTGCGGATTAATTCGTCCTCAGAGGTCATTCGTGTGTCCTCATGTATGGTTCTACCAATGATATGCCTCTGATTAGACTGATTATTGGTCTCGTTAAGCATATGCTTAAGCAAGCGCCAAGTTTTACCATTGCGCATTTGGCCGTCTATCGAATTGCAAACCTCGTCACACTGCTGTTTAGAGAGGGTTACATAATGCTCCTCAATGTGTTTGTTAATCTCAGATATCTTTTTGCGTAGCCTACGATTAAGTCGTTGATACTTCCATCTGTTGAGAATGGACTGTTTGGCCTCTAACAGATGGGCTAACCTGCTATCCATTTTCTCAACAGGAAGGTTGATGCAGACCTTAGAGGTTGGACGCCGAACTTCCTCTTGGACCTGAACCATCCATTGCTCTATGGTAGGTCGGGAATCTGAGGGAGGCCTCTCCTCCCGAAGCTTGCGGAATTTATCCCAGTCCGTGTACGAGAATTCACACTGTTTTTTACCCGGGATAGGAAGCTGGGCCTCACAAATATAGTGGTCGCTACCAAGGTTCTCAGCCAAGTTATTCCATTCAGCCTCAGTCACGTTCTTGACGAAGATGAGATCAGGGGTAGAGTCTCTACACGTGGATGTACCGATTCTGGTTGGAAAGTGAGGGTCAGTGATCAGCGTTAGGTCCAGATCCGTGGCATTCTGCCAGAGATGCTTACCCTTATTGGTGTCATATTTATAACGCCAGACACGAAGCGGGGCATTAAATTCTCCTGCGACAATAAGAGGGCTTGAGCCTCCCATGTCTACGGCCTTGCGGAGCAGAGTCTTAAATCGTTGCTTTTTTTCGTTGGGACTACTATATATGATAAGAACATATATGCTGCCTCGGTTGACCCGACCAGGTATGATCTCTACCATAACATATTCAATATTACTACTAGCCAATTCGAGATCATGTGTCCCATGAGTGAGTTTCTTACTAACGAGAATACATACCTCCGCCCCCCCCCCCCCCACCGCACGGCAACCGAGCAAAACCCAGTCATCGAGATGCCAGGCGAGAGGATTTTCTGTAATAAGATAACCTGGGACATCTTTTCACAACTGCGTAGATATTTCTGTAGGGAAGCCTTCTTCCTAGAGAAGCCCCTACAGTTCCACTGCCAAATTCGGAATGTCTCAAGGGACGGAGTCATCTCTTACGAGCTGAACACCGACCCTAGCTGCGGCTAGAACCGGGGCTACGTTGCTAGCTGTTGGATCAGAAAGACGTATCGGTGGGTTCGGTGGCGTTACCCGGCCAAAACAAACTCGAGAAAGGATTCCATTTTGGCCAACCGTTGGTTCATCTCAGTGCATCTCAGTGATCCTATCACCTAACTGTTTCATGGTTTCGCTGACAGCGGTTAACATCTCGCGCACCTCTGATTTAGCTTTACGTGACACGTTCTCCTGATCACAAGCTATTCGCCCTCTTCTTCGGTGGTTGTGACCCATCGCTACCCTCGGCCATCGGGACTTCCAGAATTTCCGCGTTGACGGTAGCGGTGGGTTGCGAGTTTCTAGCGCCCTTTATCTCTGCTACCTCAGCCATTAGCCTGTTAATGTTCTCTCTCATGGCCGCGTTCTCGCCCTCTAATCTCGTGATTTTTTCCAAACTATCATGCTCTGGCAGCGACCTCGACAGCACCTCCGATGGTCTTCCACGGACCCGATCTGCCCAAGTGGGGCGGCCCTCCTTGTGGACCACCTGATGCTGATGATCATGTCCCCGGGCTCTGGATTTTGACCTGGACCGGCTTCTGGGCTTGAAGCGAACCATGGAAGCAGATCGTCCCCTGGAGCGACCACGGGAATGACTCCGGAATAAACTCCTGGAACGGTCGCGACCCCTAGACCGCTATCTTGAGCGACGGCGACCTCCCTCGTGGGCTGTATGCTGGGACCGATGCTGGTCGAGCTCCGGGAACTGGAGCTCGGCACCGCGGTAATCCGGGGTAGGGCTTTTCATCCGGTTCCTTTCGGCTCTGGCTCCTTCTCTTCGATGACGTCGAACGACGAATGGGATTTTAAAGCGTTTTTTTAATGATGGGGTTTTAAGTGCCAAAACCACTTTCTGATTATGAGGCACGCCGTAGTGGAGGACTCCGGAAATTTCGACCATCTGGGGTTCTTTAACGTGACCTAAATCTAAGTACACGGTGTTTTCCCATTTCGCCCCCATCGAAATGCGGCCGCCGTGGCCGAGATTCGATCCCGCGACCTCGTGCTCAGCAGCCCAACATCATAGCCACTGAGCAACCACGGCGGGTTTTAAAGCGTTGTCTGCATTCTTTTCCTGTCGTGAGATGGCCCTCGCCGCACAACTTGCATTTAGACATGCACTGATGCTGCTCGTCTGGGTTCGAGGCTCCACATCTTCTGCATACTGCTACGCTCGGTGTCGGACATACGTCGGCACGATGGCCAAGCCTTCCGAAAGCGTATCAGATGTCGATCTGCTTACGACGTAAAGTACATCTGACCAGTGCATTGTAATGCCTGACGTAGTTGGGTACCCGGTATCCTTCAAAGGCAACGATGACGGTGCCGGTGTCCTTGATCCTCTTGGCTGCCAGCGCCAGGGGGTTTCTTGCATTAACAATTTTGCGCTGCAATACCTCTGGCCCGTCACAATGGGCAACGTCTCGTTTACACCTTTGCACGCAGCATGTGGTATCGTGCGGTTTGCCGCTACCTCGTGCAGACGGCCCGCCACCAAAATATTCTTGATTCGAACATATTTGGTTGTGTTCTCCTGCTCGGGGGTTCTGATCACGACGATATGCTGTTGATAGTTAGGACAGATCGTGTCGGCTTCACGCTTCGAATCTTCGATGCAAGCAGCGGTGTTGATTGCATCAGCCACCACCAGTCGGGCCTATCCCGGATATATTCAGGCCACCCCTCACTCTGATCACAATTTTGATGTCCTCCCTGGGAAGCGGTGGCATTCTTTCATGACGAATAATGCGGCTCTTGACACCAGCTCCGGTCCTGCCACGATCGTTGTGCCCGGGCACCGCATTAGGCCTGGCTCCATTGCCGGGCCTGTCTTTCGACGATTTCGTTAAATGGTGTGTTCTGCCAGCTAATTGCCAGCCGGAATCCTCGAGAAAATCGTCGGGGGGTAGCCCCTCCCCTTGCACTGTATATCCCATAAGAAGAGGTCTCGTCGACCGGCCAAAAGGCCGGGAGCGGTTTCCTGCCACGAACTCTTATGGTCCACCGGCGACGCGGTCTCTGCTGCTTGTGGCCCACTTATATCTGCTAGACGGGACAACGCCTGAAAAAGATTTTCTTCGTGCTATGTGCCCGATGTAGTATGAGCATTTATGTCTCGACAATTATACATCTGTAGAGCCAGCTTCCTGACAGATTACTTGCTACGCCTGACCATGCTTATTTGCGTAGTGCTGTTGAACAATACATATTGATGCAATGAATGTTTACACATTCGAAGTATCACGAAAGAGGGTTGTTTTACAATTGTGCCCTTTGCTTTAGATTGGTGCTAGCTTTTGCTTAAGCATGCCCCCCTAAGCAATAGTATTGGGAAGCTTAAGGGTTCAATAAATGATGATGAACTAAATCTGCGTGCAAGAGCTTTTTTTACCTATGACTTTCAACGGAATGCGACTGCCTTTCTATCAATTCAACACCCCTGCCTTGTGTTAGCAGCAGAATGCTATAGCCACAGGGGCAGATGAATAAATTTAACAACAATTTTGTTGTCTACGTATTTGTTTTATTTTTCTTACCTGTATGTAAGTAAAACTTGGAATAAGTTTCTCATTGCAAAAAGAGCAGTTTGTGGTCCTTTATTGAATAAACCGCATATTGTGTACAGCTAAAATGGAGAAATGTCTTTTAAGATCACAGGGAGATATGTTCTTGCAAGTAGCATCGTATTTCATTACTTTAAAGGCAGTAATCGCAGCGGATATCGTCATATGGGTTTACACCCTCATATATATGATCACGAACTTATTAGAAGCTGTTATTATAAACATGTAAGGCATGAATGTTTCTGCACACTAGATCGCTGTGAACGTGCAAGAACCGTTTGTACTTAAAAGATTCAAAGATTCACAGGAAGGGATGCAACTGGCTCACTTCACTGCACAGTTTTGATTTACTTTTCTTTAATGTGTCGTCTTCTACTGCTTCATCTCCACAAGAAAACACTGTTTGCCTGCTTTTCGCATTGTTGCTCGAGTTTTACATGGCGGTGCAGGAGGGTACGTTGCCACTGTGCCACTATAGGAGGCGAATAATTTTATTCATTTACTAACTATAGAGTTAATGACCGTTCAAAGCAAATGTTAATACAGGTGCAGTAATGATACAAAGTTCGCAACATATTTAATGTTTATTGGTTTCTGTGCAAGAAAAACATTCTCCAGAGAAGAAATACTACTTAGCGTACCTGAAATATTCGAGAACAAATCAACGACTCTTTTAATTCAAGTGACGGGGCAAATTCTATCGTAGAAAATTCATTACGATTCTTCTTCATGAACAAGACAATAAAGCTCGCTTTCTTTTGTTGGAATCAGGAGTTCTGACATCTGGTCGCTTCAGCCTCCATGTTTGCTCTGTCAAATTTAAGAGGTAAGTTACGTAAGATAACCTTTCAAGATGCATGTGTAAATTCAGGCTGGAAAACCAACAAGAAAATGCAACTGAACGGTACCGCGTTCATCACAACATTGAAACTTCGGGTACTTTCCTTTCTTGTCATTTGACCTTGCCGGGGTTGAAATTATGTAGCTGCTCCGTACGCGCGATTATTGTGCACTACTCAACAAAAGAAACTTGTGACGACCCCAAAAGGCCATGTCGTCTCGTAGGAATTCAACATCTGGCAGCATTAAAAACTCGCAAATGTGTACGAAGCAAACTTGAAAATGCACTTCATTTGTTGTCATAGTGTGTCATAATGTGTCAACAAACGAATAGAAATGGGAGAATGGAACCTGCCGTACAAGTTTGTTTATTCTCCCTTTGCGTACGTACCGATTTCGGCAATCCACAGCGCGCAATGCACTTGTTGAGCGAGACACCGTTTCCCAAAAGATACCGGCAAAATGGCTCTCCGCGCAATTTGGACGGAAAATCGCAGCGATCGCTGCGATAGTGCGACTGTGCGACCCATCGGTTGGTCGCAGCCGCAAATCCGGGGTTCGGCACTGCGATTTTCGTCGCAAACGGAAATCACACTTACGGTGCGACGAAAATCGCATCATGTGAAACTGAACTGGTAGAACTGGCAGAACTATGTGAAACAGACTGACTGTTTGTTGGCTTCTTATGAGATGCAGCGGTGGCGTAGAGGTAGAACACCGGCCTCGCGTGCAAGAGGTCCGTGGTTCGAATCCCGGTGCCGGCAATTTTCCACCGGATAAAAAAAATCCGCGTGTTGATAAAATTGCACAAACAGGCCTGGAGTGTGGCCTGATCCCGGTGACCAGAACCGGTAACGCACTCCCTCACCAGAGCAGGATTGGCCACCCTGGTGCAGTACTTCGCCACAACCTCCTATATGAAATCAACAATCAACCCCCGGCCCTCAGTCCCCAGCAGCTGCGAAGCAACTGACCACGGCGGCTGTCAGACCTGCGACGCAGCAGATGGTGCTCAGAAACACTGGTTTCGGACAGGCCGCCATTGGAATATGAACCTGGCAACGTGTAACGCTAGAACGTTATCTAGTGAGGCGAGTCTAGCAGTGCTATTGGAGGAATTAGAGGGCAGTAAATGGGATATAATAGGGCTCAGTGAAGTTAGGAGGCCAAAAGAAGCTTATACAGTGCTAAAAACCGGGCACGTTCTGTGCTACCGGGGCTTAGCGGAGAGAAGAGAACTAGGAGTCGGATTCCTGATTAATAAGAATATAGCTGGTAACATACAGGAATTCTATAGCATTAACGAGAGGGTGGCAGGTCTTGTGAAACTTATTAGAGGTACAAAATGAAGATTGTACAGGTCTACGCCCCTACATCCAGTCATGATGACCAGGAAGTCGAAAGCTTCTATGAAGACGTGGAATCGGCGATGGGTACAGTGAAAACTAAATACACTATAATAATGGGCGACTTGAATGCCAAGGTAGGCAAGAAGCAGGCTGGAGACAAGGCAGTGGGGGAATATGGCATAGGCACTAGGAATAGCAGGGGAGAGTTATTATTAGAGTTTGCGGAACAGAATAATGTGAGGATAATTAATACCTTCTTCCGCAAGCGGGATAGCCGAAAGTGGACGTGGAGGAGCCCGAACAGCGAGACTAGAAATGAAATAGACCTCATACTCTGCGCTAACCCTCGCATCATACAAGATGTGGACGTACTCGGCAAGGTGCGCTGCAGTGACCACAGAATGGTAAGAACTCGAATTAGCCTAGACCTGAGGAGGGAACGGAAGAAACTGGTACATAAGAAGCCGATTAATGAGTTAGCGGTAAGAGGGAAAATAGAGAAATTCCAGATCAAGCTACAGAACAGGTATTCGGCTTTAACTAAGGAAGAGGACCTTAGTGTTGAAGCAATGAACGACAATCTTGTGGGCATCATTAAGGAGTGTGCAATGGAAGTCGGTGGTAACTCTGTTAGGCAGGATACCAGCAAACTATCGCAGGAGACGAAAGATCTGATCAAGAAACGCCAAGGTATGAAAGCATCTAACCCTACAGCTAGAATAGAACTGGCAGAACTTTCGAAGTTAATCAACAAGCGTAAGACAGCTGACATAAGGAAGTATACTATGGATAGAATTGAACGTGCTCTCAGGAACGGAGGAAGCCTAAAAACAGTGAAGAAGAAACTAGGAATCGGCAAGAATCAGATGTATGCGTTAAGAGACAAAGCCGGCAATATCATTACTAATATGGATGAGATAGTTCAAGTGGCTGAGGAGTTCTATAGAGATTTATACAGTGCTAGTGGCACCCACGACGATAATGGAAGAGAAAATGGTCTAGAGGAATTCGAAATCCCAAAGGTAACGCCGGAAGAAGTAAAGAAAGCCTTGGGAGATATGCAAAGGGGGAAGGCAGCTGGGGAGGATCAGGTAACAGCAGGTTTGTTGAAGGATGGTGGACAGTTCGCTCTAGAGAAACTGGCCACCCTGTATACGCAATGCCTCATGACCTCGAGCGTACCGGAATCTTGGAAGAACACTAACATAATCCTAATCCATAAAAAAGGGGACGCCAAAGACTTGAAAAATTATAGACCGAACAGCTTACTGTCCGTTGCCTACAAACTATTTACTAAGGTAATCGCCAATAGAATCAGGAACACCTTAGACTTCTTTCAAGCAAAGGACCAGGCAGGATTCCGTTAAGGCTACTCAACAATAGATCATATTCACACTATCAATCAGGTTATAGAGAAATGTGCGGAATATACCCAACCCTTATAGATAGCTTTCATTGATTACGAGAAAGCGTTTGATTCTGTCGAAACCTGAGCAGTCATGGAGGCATTACGGAATCAGGGTGTAGACGAGCCGTATGTAAAAATACTGAAAGATATCTATAGCGGCTCCACAGCCACCGTAGTCCTCCATAAAGCAAGCAACAAAATCCCAATAAAGAAAGGCCTCAGGCAGGGAGATACGATATGTCCAATGCTATTCACAGCGTGTTTACAGGAGGTATTCAGAGACCTGAATTGGGAAGAATAGGGGATAAAAGTTAATGGAGAATACCTAAGTAACTTGCGATTCGCTGATGATATTGCCTTGCTTAGTAACTCATGATACCAATTGCAATGCATGCTCACTGACCTGGAGAGGCAAAGTAGAAGAGTGGGTTTAAAAATTAATCTGCAGAAAACTAAAGTAATGTTTAACAGTCTCGGAAGAGAACAGCAATTTACAATTGGCCGCGAGGCACTGGAAGGGGTAAGGGCAGGTATCTACTTAGGGCAGGTAGTGACGGCGGATCCGGATCATGAGACGGAAATAATAAGAAGAATAAGAATGGGCTGGGGTGCGTTTGGCAGGCATTCTCAGATCATGAGCAGCAGGTTGCCATTGTCCCTCAAGAGAAAAGTATATAATAGCTGTGTCTTACCAGTACTCACCTACGGGGCAGTAACCTGGAGGCTTAAGAAAAGGGTTCTACTCAAATTGAGGACGACGCAACGAGCTATGGAAAGAAGAATGATATGTGTAACGTTAAGGGCTAAGACAAGAGCAGATTGGGTGAGGGAAAAAAACGCGAGTTAATGACATCTTAGTTGAAATCAAGAAAAAGAAATTGGCATGGGCAGGACATGTAATGAGGAGGGAAGATAACCGATGGTCATTAAGGGTTACGGACTGGATCCCAAGGGAAGGGAAGCGTAGCAGGGGGCGGCAGAAAGTTAGGTGGGCGGATGAGATTAAGAAGTTTGCAGGCACGGCATGGCCGCAATTAGTACATGACCGGGGTTGTTGTAGAAGTATGGGAGAGGGCTTTGCCCTGCAGTGTGCGTAAACAGGCTGATGATGATGATGATGATGATGATGATGATGACGACGACGACGATGATCATGATCATGATGATGATGATATGATATGACTAATAAAAATCGGGCCCTCGGTTAACCCACTTTCTTCTCGTTTATTACATAATGAGGGTCTAGAATCCGGCAACATTGATGCCTTCAGGTAGCATGTGCGGGTTTATCGACCAGTTGCCTTCACACAAAGAGATCACGTTCTCGTGACGCCTGCGGCAAAAAGGACGTCCCACGTCCACCGCCAAGGTTTGTGAGTGGTGGCGCTGGCTAACACTCCCAGGGTTCTACAAGGGCACATGAATACCCAAAAAGTGGATGGGGAAACGGCGCCGCTGTAGCTCAATTGGTAGAGCATCGCGCGCGAAATGCGAAAGTTGTGGGTTCGGTTCCCACCTGCGGCAAGTTGTTTTTTCGTCCACTTTAATTTCCATTAATTTATCGTTTCTGTATTTCATTTATTAAGCACAAGTAATTTCCCATATGTTGTCCTTGGTGTCAATGTTTGTTGGCTTCATATGAGAGGACTCATAAAAATCGGGCCCCTCGGTTAACCCTTTTTCTTCTAGGCTATAGACTTTGACACGCAAAGGAGCTCACTTCGAAGCTACAACGACCGCCGCCCTGCGTGGAAGCGGTAGCTGCCACGAAGACCACTCTACCCGACCCTGACAAGCGGACCGTCACGGAGAGGTCACTAATTGATAAAAGGGGACAGTGTCGAGGACTTCCGTGCAACTGCGTCTACTTCGGTGTCCCGGATTGCCACACGATTGTGATGTATGCGGGGCGATGGTGCAACGTAGGAGGCGGAGGCCGGCGGGACGGTGCGACGTCATGGGTGGGATTTTGCGTACGATTTGATGATTGGAATTGACAGGGCACAATCATCAGATTCTTTAGTGTTGTCACCTAGGGAATGAACTGATTTAAAGGTGGACATCTTTGGTGCAGCGGTGTGTCCTGACGCCTGCTGACATGTGTGTCCTAACGTGTTCTGATGTGTGCTCGGGCATGTAGTGAGCTCAGACATTTAAGGTGCTCCTACATGGGGTAGGCTTCCATATCTGGAGCCTTTGTAAATAGTGTGAGATAATCATCTTTCTTTCGGTCCTTTGGGAACGGCCGAAATGGACCCGACTGTCCATTTCGGCCGTTCCTGATTGGCTAGGGCCGCTCGTATACTACTCGCTCGTATAGCTGCACCCATTGAGCAGCTGCCGAAATGGACAGTCCACTAGGTGGACTCTTACAGAATACCACCCCAGCTTCCTTTAGAAGTTCTCGAAAATCATCGATTGGATAGGGACGCTTCGAGGGATCATCGTGGAGGAAAACACAAGAGGTTCAGCTGTCGGCAAACTGGGCAGTGGTAGCCCGAAGACGGGCGCACAACCAGCCCTTTGCGCCCCTCACAGAAAGCGAGCCACTCCAGCACGTCTTTTCTACAGAAACGGCTGAAGTGGATTGAGGCCACGTACGCGTGGATGCGTCTCTCGTGTAAGCGTCCACTAGCACTTCGAGACGTTTGTCGCGTGCGTCGCGTTGTTTACCAATAATTTGCTTTAAAGAGCGAGAGCAATTCCACGCTGTCAGGTTAAGATTAGGCTAAGTCTAAGTGATGAAACGTGCGAGCAATTGTCAATGTTGCTACTGTCGCTCACGTTCGTCACGTTGCATGGCAGCAGCGTCGCTTGTAAAAGAGCACGCGCGCCAGTTTAAATCATGCTTCCCTCGTTATTGCCCCTGGCACTTTGAAACGATGTCCTCCAAATGTGTGCGCTGTTTAGCGTCCGTCCTCAGGCTGCACAGCGGGTTATAAGGCAGTCTAGAAATTAATACAGAGCCCCAGAACACCGACCGACCAACCGGCAGACATACAGACAGATTCAAAGTGTCTAAAGTAGGCAAACAATGCTAATAGTATTAAAATGAGGAGCGGTCTAATAATAAGTCAAGCGCCCACATTTGTAGCAATACCATCGCTTAAGGCAACTAAAACCTTCATTGGAATCAAAGCACGCTACTATTCCTATGGCATCTCCGGCAAAGAAGACACAGAAGAAAACACAGAAAGAAAGCATGTGGCACCGGTAGACGATGATACAGGATGGAAAACCGCCTTGTGGCAGCGGAGTAGAAACAAATGACACTACTTGGCAGCGGCTCATGTAAGTGCATGCACCCGCGCACCTGTGCACATGGAGAGGGGGAAAGCGCGGAAAGCCTTTGCCTACTATACCCAAGCCTATCTATTTATACTCCAACTGCGGGAAGCGATGGAGTGGGCCGAATCCGTCCTAAGGATTGGGCACATAAATAGCGCTCGGGCGCAGGGCCACGCGTCAAAACGTAAACACTGAAAACTGCAGACACGAACTTGGGGCCTGACTGCTGTTTTCTTTGTTGTCTTTTTTTTTCGTGTGTTTGCATGGGTGCGCGAGTGTGTGTGTTTCCTTCTGCTCGGATTGCACAAGGGTGGCGCATTTTTTGGCAACAGGGGAAACTCTCGAGCTGCCGACGTTTAAACTGGGAGGGAAGAGTTGCACTCGCTCGGAAAGTGCCCCCTCTTCCTGTGGCGGCAGAAGGAAGATGTGAGTCTGGATCGCAGGCGGTCACACGCGAACGGCCGCTATGGGGCGCACAAGTTTGCCGACGCACGTTTCTCGCAGGAGAGCAGCCCGCGTCCTCCGAGGCCGCCCATGTTCCGTTGGCCGTTACTTCCGCGCAACAGATCAGTTATTGTCTGAGCAAATATATTCTTTACGGGCCATCGGCATTACACCTTTCGCTTGAACGCCCCACCGTCCCACCGTAGTTGGCCTATAGTAGCTCCTTGTAACGCCAACGTTCACTTTTGAGGGCGCATTATCCCATAGCAGTTTACCCATAGCAGTTTCCGGCACGTATACGAAACGTTGAAATCCTGAGGCTTACGCCACGCTCCTTTCTTACTGATTTAATAGAATTTGAGAACTTCGCCCTTGTATGTTGGCACGAGGGCCCTTCTTCGGTTGGAAACACAATATGTGATTGATTTTCATAATCACACAAATAGTTTTACACAATTACTTTGAAGTCCTAGCTAGATTTTGATAAACTTATGATTCAAAAAAATTACGGTTGATATTCCAATAACCAAGTAGTCCTTATTTTTAGAGAGAAGGCATCTACAAGTGCTGATACGTCTGCAGTTGACAAGAAAGAAACAATGTATTTGTTCATAACACATCTTAGAAGCCTTACAAGATCATCAACGAGATCGCATTTATTGAATACAATTTAAATGATATATGCTTGTAACAGACACGTTACAGTCATATGATGTGACCTACGGAGAAGTATCAGTTCAAACAACTTGTCAATGTTCAGGAGGGACAGCAGGAACGCAGGATGCTGTGTTGTTAAGATTGCCGTAAAAAAAACGCGCGCTTTCTGGACGCTGGTATTTTTATTGAAATCTTGTGGATTGCATTGCAGTTGTCATAATTATGTAACTTGTGAGTAGAGATTGGTTTTCGTAGATCAAACACATACGTTAAATTCACGGGAACCCTAAACAACTCACAAACTGTAGTGTCTAGAACTAAAAAAACAAGAAATGATGGCGGATCTCATCTCGCGATGACTGCCGGCGGTCATGCGATAAGCATTCGAGCAATTTAGCGACAAACACTAATTGCAGAAGTCACGGTAACTCGGCTAGCCTCGGCTACAGGCGACATACACTGTTTCTGGTATCGGCGCAATTTGCTATGGCAATCGCTTGCCAAAGTCGCAATCGCTTGCACTGGGGCTTATCACGACTACATTAATGAAAGCATAGTGACGAAGAAATGATGTCGCTGGAATGAAAAATGTGTAATGACGACTACGGCATGTTAATAATGAGATTAAAATTGAATTATATTATGGAGTTTCACGTGCCAAAACTACGATGTGATAATAAGGTACGCCGTAGTGGGGGACTGCAGATTAATTTTGATCACCTGGAAATAATGAGCTGACAATTCTCAAATGAAAACAATGGTAGAAGGGTGACAGCGTCACGACAACGGCATGAGGACAATGGGATGAGAACGTGTGTATGACGATGATAGCGTGATGGTGACGGAGTGACGCCAGCCGGATGACAAATCTAGGCTATTGACGATGGCATGATCATGACGGTATGACAATGGATGCATAAGGGAGACCGTTTGACGACGGCGCATTGTCGACAATGGCATTAAAACGGTGGCTTAACCACGACCGAATGACGACAGCGTGGTTACCACAGAATGACGAAAAAGAAATGACATCAATGGAGCGACGAAGGCAGTATGACGACAATTCGGAATTCCTCGATAGCGTATTACGTACTTCCTTGATATAATTTCACTGAACAACTTCTCGCAAAAGGTTTCTCTGCCAAGGAGCGGAAGTTATGTTCTTGGTTTAATGCTTACTACTCAAAGAAAGGCGTCAGGCAGGGAGATACGATATCTCCAATGGTATTCACAGCGTGTTTACAGGAGGTATTCAGAGACCTGGATTGGGAAGAATTGGGGATAAGAGTTAATGGAGAATACCTTAGTAACTTGCGACTCGCTGATGATATTGCCTTGCTTAGTAACTCAGGAGGCCAATTGTAATGCATGCTCACTGACCTGGAGAGACAAAGCAGAAGGGTGGGTCTAAAAATTAATCTGCAGAAAACTAAAGTAATTTTTAACAGTCTCGGAAGAGAACAGCAGTTTACGATAGGTAGCGAGACACTGGAAGTGGTAAGGGAATACATCTACTTAGGGCAGGTAGTGACCGCGGATCCGGATCATGAGACTGAAATAATATGAAGAATAAGAATGGGCTGGGGTGCGTTTGGCAGGCATTCTCAGATCATGAACAGCAGGTTGCCATTATCCCTCAAGAGAAAAGTGTATAACAGCTGTGTCTTACCAGTACTCACGTACGGGGCAGAAACCTGGAGGCTTACGAAAAGGGTTTTACTTGAATTGAGGACGACGCAACGAGCTATGGAAAGAAGAATGATGGGTGTAACGCTAAGGGATAAGAAAAGAGCAGATTGGGTGAGGGAACAAACGCGAGCTAATGTCATCTTAGTTGAAATCAAGAAAAATAAATGGGGCATGGGCAGGACATGTAATGAGGAGGGAAGATAACCGATGGTCATTAAGCGTTACGGACTGGATTTCAAGGGAAAGGAAACGTAGGAGGGGGCGGCAGAAAGTTAGGTGGGCGGATGATATTAAGAAGTTTGCAGGGGTGACATGGCCACAATTAGTACACGACAGGGGTAGTTGGAGAACTATGGGAGAGGCCTTTGCCCTGCAGTGGGCTTAACCAGGCTGATGAGGATGATGACTCATCCGTAGACAATGAGCGTTCATGTACTGGAATGTATTAGTGATCAAAATGTTTTACACTGTGAAGCCAGGACAAAAGTCGAAAAGCCAGAAAAAGAATACTATACGACTACAGACGGGCGAACGTGGAGAACCTACTAACTCGCTTGTCATTTTTGTCAGATCATCTTTTATTAGACAGCAATTATATGGACTCTCCAGGCGCAATTCTGGCGTCGCCTTCGGCGTTGGCGTGAGGTTCCGCAGGAGTGAAAACACGTGAGGGTGAGCCAGCGAACGCAGTTAGATCTTCCGTGCGCGAGCGAGGAACGCGGCCCGGATGCGTGTCCTCTCCCGTGGCGCGCGAGGCAGGGGGGTGAAGCGAGGGAGGCGAGGCGCTCCTTCTCCGGCGGCTGCTGCGACGCCTCAATGTCCTCCTCAGCCGCCGCTCCGTACAGAATGGACGCAACCACGGCGTCTCCTACGGGGTTGGCCACGTGAATCGCGAACGCCGTTGTAGACTCATAGATTAAACAACTAACATTAGAGAAGGTAACGTGTACCTTACACAGTGGTATGAACATAAGCAGCGGAAGCACATGGAACTTACATAGTGGACGCCAGATGGCGTTGCCCAACCAGGAAGCGGAAGTGCAGTAGTTTTAGAGCAAAATCCAATATGAACCCTTTTCACCTGTAGCGTGCGCTGGCCCTGACGCGCCCTGACTCTCGCCCTGAGGGCTATACGGCATGCCTCAATGTCTTGGCTGCCGCGTTCTAATTGCCAGGAGACAAAAGAACCTCTACTGACACCCATACAAACAGGCCACAAGTGAGTGAACAGAACGTGCGACTTTATTGGCAGAAGAAAAGCAGTGTCCATGTACATTCTTGTGCAAGAACAGAAATAAAATTTGCATGTTGAGCCACGCTGGAATCATTAACGCGATCTCCTAAACGGCTGTTCGTCGTCGCGCATGACGATCTGGTAACGAGCGATAACCAGCAGTGCAAACAGATTGAACAGAGCGTCTCACCTGTGTGAACCGGCAGATGCCGTTGAAGATGAGCAACTTCCATTGCGAAGCAATCGGGTGACACGTGCGTCTGCTGCCACAGCCAACACGGCAACATGGACCACCCGCCACTTTAACGTTCAATTCCTTTACAACCTGCCCGTTTCTTTTTGTTCTTTCGAGGGCCGCTGGATTGTTGCTCGCCCTTTGTGCCCCACTTTGTCTCCATATGTGCATAGTCAATTTCGTGAGCACCACCTTTGGCAGCCACTTTTGCGGTCCTTCCCACCCACGTGACTATCAACTTCACACACTTCAGACCATGTAAGCACGTATGGTGGTCTCCGTTCATGCCAGATCGCGGCCGCCGGGGAAGGCCACAAGCGCAATTTGCCCACCGTGCATGTAAATTGGGAGTCCATGTCGCTGTGTGGACTACAGGAGCAGGTGCTTAACTCCAGAGACTGCTGCCCAATGCAACTGACCAGGCCGCCACGTCAGAGAAACGTAATACGGCAACCATGACCAAGAGGGACAACATCGCAACGAACCTCTGCAATCGCTTCAGTGTACCTGGCAAAAACCCAGTTTTTTGAGCAAGGAGAGCAATTCTGAATGAGACTAGCAATTCAGTATGGGAATGAGAAATCTGGCATTTAATTAGGAAGCCACTCCACTCTGTACGCACTGAAGGCCAAAAACAAGAAGTCAAATGCTACGTAGCAAGAATCGCTTTACTTGTGCGTTTAGATAAGGAGGAAGAATCGTCCCGAAAAGAATGGGGAATGAAAAAGCTTGCGTTCATAGAAAAAAACTTATACTTGACAAAAATGGAATAATTTTACATGGCCGGAAAGCTCATTAGGAAAAGGAAACCGAAAACCACGAGTCAGTGAAACGAAAAAGAAAGGAAATTTTACGCTTAGTTTTGCAAGACACCCCGACCGACAGTTGCCTATTTCAGCTTCTTCAGTTTTCTTTTGGCAGCAGATTTAGGTGCTTTTGAGTAGCTTAACTCCAGGCTTTTAAACCGCAATTGCCAAAGAAGTCTAAGGTAGACATATGCTGCAGAAATTGCTGCTTGCAGCCTCAACTACAAAATGGTGTATCGCCGGTCTCCTCGACCACAATAGAGAACAATTCACTTGTAACACAATGATGGCGTACAATAGCCTCTCATACAGTTGGCACATTTAAATAGCCGATGGCTTTACTTGAACAGCTTTAAACATTGTAAATCACAGACTAGGTTTTGAAAAGTCCTGGTTACTTTCCTTCAGGAGGTTGTGGCACGAGCTGCACTTTCTTTACTTTAGGAATGTGTGCATAAAATATCCACACACATAGTAAACTATGTTTGACTCCAGCACGTCATCACTTGTTTCTGCAATACTTTCAGAGAGCCCTTCAGTAAAAACAGCGCTTGTGGAGCTAGGGGCCCTTTCAATCGGTCTGCTAAGGTCGGTCAGTTGCAGTGACTGAGTTGAGTTAAAGTTGCAGTGACGAGTGCAGTTTTAAAAAAATACTTTGTCCTCCTCGCCGTTACTGTTGTCAGAAAGCCTGAAAAACTTTGACACACTAATGTGCCTTACACCGCCAGAAAACTGGTACACATTTTGAGTTTTATTGCAACCATGCTGCTGCCGAATGAGCTCGAACATATTCTCAGGTGGATCCCGATTCAGCCGCCGCGTCAGCAAGAATTGAAAATTAAAAGATTGGTGAAGGTTTTGCCACAGCAACAAGATTGCTTTTTGTAACCTGCCATCCATAGGTTGGCGAGCGCAACCAAACTTCCAGGACTTGATCCAAAGCCCGTAAGCCTTTAAAAATTCAATGTGCTCTGTGGTCGAGTTGGTGGCATGTCTCATTTTCCGCTCTTTTATGAGCACTGCGGAGCTGTTCAAAGCTTCAAATAGCTCGTCCATCCTTTCCACATAGCTGCCTGTGTGTGTGGCAGTAGGAGGCAGAAAAAAATTATGGGGTTTTACGTGCCAAAACCACTTTTTGATTATGAGGCACGCCGTAGTGGGGGACTCCGGAAATTTCGACCACCTGGGGTTTTTTAACGTTCACCTAAATCTAAGTACACGGGTGTTTTCGCATTTCGCCCCCATCGAAATGCGGCCGCCTTGGCCCGGACTCAATCCCGCGACCTCGTGCTCAGCAGTCTAACACCATAGCCACTGAGCAACCACGGCGGGTAGTAGGAGGCAGAACGTGAAAAGCAATGAAGGCCTCAATTGCCAAATATACATTGCTGCTCAAGACATACAAGGCAAACTTTACTTTCATTTTGCCGAAAGGAGTCTCATGGAAATGCCCATCAGTGATTTTTGGCAGGTATTTCAGCTTTAGGTGACGGGTGGACTGGTATGTTTTCAGTATGCGTTTCTATCAAACAACATCCTTGCCAATGTGGAGGTCATATTTCCACAAATTGTTTCTGGTGCACTACTATAAGCGCGGTGGATCAAAAATAAAGCATATTTTCGTACCATCCCTTTCACAAAAAGGATCTTGTGGGCTTATTCTAAGAGCTGTCCCAAGTGCCCAATTGTTGGTAGCTTGGTCACAGATGAGTGCCTTTACATAGAGACCACAGCCCTTCAGGTTACTTATCAGTTGTCTCAGCAAGCTCAGAATCGTTTCAGCAGGAACTGAGCCGTCACATATCATGGAAGCTACAGGTTGGAACCACCGCTTTGTTATATCAGACACCAGAAACAAGAGTGCTGTGTTTTTTACACGACTAGACCTTTCAGTGTCGCTGTCAAAATAACCAACAACATCATGCTTAGAGTCGTACTGCAGGTTTCGTTTCAGAGAAATTTAATCAAAGGTGGGGACACACACCTTGTCCCTCAAATCCCAATTTTTTTTTTCTTTCACAAACCCAGGTTTGAGCGATATTACCGATAGCTAGGTTCTTAACGATCTTACTGTTCGAAGGCTAAGGGGTTTTGCCAGGCACCTGTACGCTTTTGGGCTGCTGAAATAAAGGTTAAGGGCAAACTGGCGGAACTCTTTGGCCAGCGTCGTCCATGCTTGCTCAGGGGTTGCAGTGCATCTGAAAACAAAAATTTCTAAGTCTTTGTTAAGGTGCCTGGATGACTCGGCCAATATACGTGCTAGTGAAATGTAGGCCGAGGCACTTTTCAGTCTTGACACATTCCTCCGTAGGCTTGCTATCTCATCCAATTTTTCTGCACCCCCTCCTTTGTTCATGGTGTAAAAGCCTTGGGAATTGGGCTCCGACCCCTTCCTGTTGGTGCAGACGGCAGCTCTTGCGATGAGGACCAAGATGTGCTTGGTGCAGACTCTGTTGGGGCAGAACAGTAACACATATGATACAGCACAGGCAAGAAGGTCATCAATTAGCCGCACACTAGCTGTGAACGCACCTTGAACGAAGACTGGTGGAGTCGTGCTGACTGGGTCGTGAAACAGGGTCAACTGATTGTGTTGGAGCAGAGCAGTAACACATCAGACGCAAGAACACAGGCAAGGATGTTAGCCAGTAGCCTTACCTCGAGGCAAAAAAAGAACATCCGTCATCTCGACTGACAATGAGTCCGGCAGACACTTATATGCCCATGGACAGATGCGCATGGAAGAAGGACGAAACAACTTAAAAGCGAGCAAAACAAAAAGACAGAATAACTGGTGGTTTTTCCACCACGTGCGGACACTCAGAAGTAGTGCACTTTCGGTTACGCTTCCTTACCAGTGGAGCACGGGGAGGACATGCCGGTGCGAGTTCCATGCATAAACAACATTTGCACAGCTTCTTCGGAGTAGTATCTCCTCCTAATTGAAGTTGTCCCATTCTCCGAAAATCCGCGGCCACCGCGAACGAATTATTGGCACCACCTCAAGCTATCGGCGTCGCTCGTGCTTCCGCGAACGTTTGCATCAAACGAATGCGGCTCTCGCTGGGCGTCCTTGAATGCGACGCACTGTTTGTCGAGCGTGTTTCGCTTGTTTGCATGCTCAGAAATTCTCGGCAAGTTATCGTTTCCTTTATTACTTTCTTTAAGTACAGATCGCTTGGCACTTTGAAAGAGAAAACATGCTGCCAGCGTCGGCGTCGCTTGTACGCCTTTTATTGAGTTTAGGCTTTTCGGAAACTCTTTTGTAAGTTTTTTTTTTCTATTCCTGTTTCAAAGCATCCCATTTCCGCCTTCGTGTATGGTTTGATTTTGTCGAGCGCGTTTGCAGCTGTGCGTAATTTCTGCTCGACACTTTGCGACCGGAGAGTTCAGAATAGCACTGCATGACCTCAACGGCAGATCGGTCCGTCCGGTGCATCTTAACGTCCATGTGTCCAGATTCTGGCCCGCAAATGTACCGACAAATGACAAATGTACCGCAGCCGTGGCCTAGTTGTACAGCGCCCATCTCGGCTGCGGTAGGTTAGAGTCCAACCGCCGCCTGGCACCTACTGATTCAAATGGGCACAGGTGGACTTCATCCTGGCGTGCGGTTTTCTTCATGGGTGATACGCTTGGGAAAGAATCCTGCGCCCTAAATTCCCATCGAAACCCTCGCGAGCGCCAAAAAAGGAGGTTTGGGCCGCTCCTATGGCGGCCATTTCTAATGTAGCGCCACAAGTCCACCTCTTAAGGTGGGGACGCCTTCGGGTTGGGGACATACTCTCCTTTCCAAGCGTTGAGCTCCCGTAATGGCCGAGCACGAGGCCGGCAAGCACCACAAAGACGTTGAGAGGGATCGCATTTTTCTTCTCCTGTTCCCGTCAAGAGCAACAGTAATGTGTTTCGTCGCACACTTAGTGTGCATCTTTCGTAGCACTAGTACAAGTCAGAGTTTGTTGGCTTCAATTCTCTGTCACAACGTGCTTCCTAACAGTTTACGACAACGGATTATGGAAAATTAGGTAATTCACTTTTGTAAATGCCTTTATCGTACGAATTGTGATGGCCGGCGCTGCTACAAACGTTGTTCAGAAAGAAATACCCTCAGCCCAATTACACATTTTATTGACCAATGTGAACCATCAATGAAACTCTTATACAAGATTCTGCTGCGGAAAAGCTGGGATTGAGTATGTTAGAGTGTGATATAAAATGAACGGTGCAAAAATCATGACTATTGCTCACGGCATTAAAGACCTTTAGGTGTGACGTCTTTTACGTTATGTGAATATGGAAATTAGGTGGGTACATTGAGCTCCACATCTACGTCATTGCGGCAACACCTGCATCAAATGCCTAAAGCAAGTCAAATATATAATTTTGCCCTACTGAAATATCTGAACAAAAATAAAGTACACGTAGGCCATGAAGATAGCGTTAAGCTGCATGAAGAAATTTGCAATGACCACAGAAAATCGCACAAACTATGGAAACATATTATTCAAGACTATGTGATTAATGAGCAAATTAGGAAAGTATCCTAGAGCTTGGCGTTAGCCCAATCACCAATCAAAATTATGTAAGGGGAATTCTATTACTGCGATAGCAATTGTAAGGACACTCTAGGCAAGTTTTCGCCGTCGCTGTCGCCATGCAGTACCGAATAAAGCCCGAGGGCGAGCAGAATGAGCCGCCCGCGCGCCGTATGTTGGCACTCATGTGCTGCTGATGCGAGGGGATACATACGAGCATGAGGCAAAAAGCATGTTGGCTTGATGCGCCATTTTGGCCCGCGCCTACTGCTGGAGACGATGTGATGGAGCCTACGCAACCCGCGGCAAGGCTGCTGCGGTACCTAAGCCGTGGCTGCACGCTGGTGCGCCACGTGGCCCGCGCCGTATGTTGGCGGTCATGTGTTGCCAGTGGAAAGGGATACATAGAAGGATCAGCCGAAAAGCATGTTGGCTTGGTGTGCGCCAATTTGGCACGTGCCCACTGCTGGAGACGATGTGATAGAGCCTACGTAGCCCGCGGCCCGGCTACTGCGGTACCTAGACCGTTGCTGCACGATGGTGCGCCACGTGTCCCGCACGTCGTACGTTGGCGATCATGCGTTGCTAATGGGATGGGATGCATTCGAGGATGAGGCAAAAGGCATGTTGGCTTGGTGCGCGACATTTTGCCATGCGCCCACTGCTAGAGACCACTTGACGGAGCCTACCCACCTAACGGCCTGGATACTGCTGTAGGCAGGCCGTGGCTTCACGCAGCCGCACCACATGGCCCGCGTATCGTATGTTTACGGCCATGTGTTGCTAGTGAGGTTTGATGGGTGCGAGGACGAGCCGAAAATTATATTGGCTTGGTGCGCGCCATTTTCGCTCGAGCCATTAGCTGGAGACCCCGTGACAGAGCCTGCGCCGCCCCACGGGCGGTGTACTGCTGTAACCAGGCCGTGGTTGCGCGCTGCTGCCACACGTGGCCCGCGCGCCTTCTGTTGGCGGTCATATATTGCTAGTGCGAGGTGATGCATGCGAGGATGAGGGGAAACGCATGTTGGCTTGGTGTGCGCCATTTTGCACGCGCCCACTTCTGGACACGATGTAATGGATTCTACGTGGCCCGCAGCCGGGCTACTGCAGTAGCCAGGCTGTGGCTGCACCCTGCTGCCCCATGTGGCCTGTGCGCCGTATGTGGGTGGTCATGTGTTGCTAGTGGGAGGGCATGCATGCGAATGTGAGCCGAATAGAATGTTGGCTTGGTGCGCGACATTTTCGCACGCGGCCACTGCAGGAGACGATGTGATGGATCCTACGTGGCCCGCGGCCGGGCTACTGCAGTATGCAGGCCATTGCTGCACGCTGCCGCCCCATGTGGCATGTGCGCCGTATGTCAGTGGTCATGCGTTGCTAGTGAGAGGGGATGCATGCTAAGGTGAGCTGAAAAGGATGTCGGTTGGTGCGCGCCATTTTCGCTCGCTCCCACTGCTGAAGACCATCTGGCCGTGATGCAGCACGGCCGGGCTATTGCGGTAGCTAGGCTGTGGCTGCACGCAGCTGCCCCCGTGGCCCGCACGTCGTTTGTTCGCGGCCTTATGTTGCAAGTGGGAGGGGATGCATGCGAAGGTGAGCCGATAAAGATGTTGGCTAGGTGCGCACCATCTTGCTGAGCACCCACTGCTAGAGACCGCATGGTCGAGCCTGAGCTGCCTTATGGCCGGGCACTACTGTAAATAGGCCGTGGCTTCACGCTGCAGCCCCGCGTGGTAGGCGTGCTGTATGTGCGAGGTCATGTTTTGCTAGTGCGAGACGATACATGCGAGGATGAGCAGAATAGATGTTGGCTATGTGCGCGCCAAGTGCTGTAGATGGTGTGGTGGAGCCTGGGCTGCACCACGGCCGGATTGCTGCGGCGCTGCACGTTGCTGCCCACGTGACCCGTGCGCCGTATGTTGACGGTCATGAGTTGATAGTGCTAGGGGATGCAAGTGAGGATGAGCGGAAAACCATATTGGCTTGGTGCGCGCCGTTTTTGCTCGCGCCCACTGCTGGACCATGTGACGGAGCATGCACAGCCCAACAGCTGGGCTCCTGCTGTAGCTTGGCCGGGGCTCCACGCAGCTGCCTCACGTGGCCCCCGTGTGCCATATGCTTGCAGTTATGTATTGCTAGTGCGAGGGGATGAATGCGAAGGTGAGCCGAAAAGCATGTTGGTTTGGTGTGCGCGATTTTCGGTCGCGCCCACTGCTGGAGACTACGTGACGAAGCCTGGGTTGCCCCACGGCCGGGCTACTACTGCTGTATCTAGATCGTGGCTGCCCGCTTCAACCCCACGTGCCCCGCACGCCGTGTGTTGACGCTCATATTTTGCTGGTGTGAGGGGATGCATGCGAGGAGGAGGCGAAAAGCATGTTTGCTTGGGGCGCGCCATTTTAGCTCGCGCCAACTGCTGTAGACCACGTGATGGAGCCTCCGCTGCCACACGGCCGGGATACTGCTGTAGCTAGGCCATGTCTGCACATAGCTGCCCCACGTGGCCCACGCGCCGTATGCTGACAGTCATGGGCTACCAGGGCAAGGGGATGCACGCTTGGATGAGCCGAAAAGCATGTTGGTCTCTGTGCGCCATTTTGGCCCGCGCCAAAATGGTGTAATCTGTGCTACGCGCTGATAGCCCAGGTGGCCCGCGCTCCGTATGTTGGCGGTCATGTGTTGCTAGTGCGAGGGGATGCATGCGAGGATGAGCCAAAGAGCATGTTGGTCTATCGGCCTATCGAGCAGTGGGCGCACCAATATGGTGGACACCCACTGCTCGAGACCACTACATGGAGCCTGCACTGCCCCATGGTTGGGCTACTCCTGCAGCTAGTCCGTGGCTGCACGCTGCTACCCCTCGTGGACAGCGCGCCGGATGTTGGTTGAAATACTGCTGCGGAAGGATGAATAATAATAAAAATAATATTTGGTGTTCTACGTGCCAAAACCACTTTCTGATTATGAGGCACGCCGTAGTGGAGGACTCCGGAAATTTTGACCTCCTGGGGTTCTTTAACGTGCACCTAAATCTAAGCACACGGGTGTTTTCGCATTTCGCCCCCATCGAAATGCAGCCGCCGTGGCCGGGATTCGATCCCGCGACCTCGTGCTCAGCAGCCCAACACCATAGCCACTGAGCAACCACGGCGGGTTGGAAGGATGAAAGAAGAAAGAGGAAGAAGATAGGAGACACCGGCTGCTGCGTGTCTTAACTGCGTATCTTAACTACTCTGACTCATCCTGTATATATATTGTAAATATAGTCTTTCTATACTCGCAACCTCCTATATGAATACAACAATGAAACTCCAGCCCTCAGTCTCCAGCAGATGCGAAGCAACTGACCACGGAGGTGGTCAGACCTATGACGCCGCAGGGGGTGCTAAGAATCTCTGGATTCGGACAGGCCGCCATTGGAACCTGAACCTGGCAACGTTTAGCGCTAGAACGTTATCTAGTGAGGCGAGTCTAGCAGTGCTATTGGAGGAATTAGTGGGCATCAAATGGATATAATAGGGCTCAGTGAAGCCAGGAGGACAAAAGAAGCATATACACTACTAAAAAGCGGGCACGTCCTATGCTACCGGGGCTTTGCGGAGAGACGAGAACCAGGAGTCCGGTTCCTGATTAATAAGAATATAGCTGGTAATATATAGGAATGCTTTAGCATTAACGAGAGGGTGAGAGATCTTGTTGTGAAACGTAATAAGAGGTACAAATTGAAGGTCGTACAGGTCTGCGCCCCTATATCGAGTCATGATTACCAGGAAGTCGAAAGCTTCTATGAAGACGTGGAATCGGCGATGGATAAAGTCAAAACAAAATACACTACACTGATGGGCGACTTCAATGCCAGGGCAGGCAAGAAATAGGCTGGAGACAAGTCAGTGGGGGAATATGGCATTTGCTCTAGGAATAGCAGGCGAGAGTTATTAGTAGAGTTTGCAGAACAGAATAATCTGTGGATAATGAATACCTTCTTCCCTGAAAGTATACGTGGAGGAGCCCGAATGGCAAGACTAGATATGAAATACACTTTATACTCTGCGCTAACCCTGGCATCATACAAGATGCGGACGTGCTTGGCAAGGTACGCTTCAGTAACCAAAGAATAGTACGAACTCGAATAAGCCTAGACTTGAGGAGGGAACGGAAGAAACTGGTGCATAAGAAGCAGATCAATGAGTTAGCGGTAAGAGGGAAAATAGAGGAATTCCGGATGAAGCTACAGAACAGGTATACGGCTTTAACGAAGGAAGATGACCTTAGTATTGAAGATATCAACGACAATCTTATGGTCATCATTAAGGACTATGCAATAGAAGACGGTGGTAACTCTGTTAGCCAGGATGCCAGTAAGATATCGCAAGAGACGAAAGATCTGTTCAAGAAACATCAATGTATGAAAGCCTCTAACCCTACAGCTAGAATAGAAATAGCAGAACTTTCCAAGTTAATGAACAAGCGTAAGACAGTTGACATAAGGAAGTATAATATGGATAGAATTGAACATGTTCTCAGGAACGGAGGAAGCCTGAAAGCAGTCAAGAAGAAACTAGGTATAGGCAAGAACTGGATGTATGCGTTAAGAGACAAAGCCGGCAATATCATTACTAATATGTATGAGATCGTTCAAGTGGCTGAGGAGTTCTACAGAGATTTATACAGTACCAGTGGCACGCACGTTAATGATGGAAGAGAGAATAGTCTAGAGGAATGGGAAATCCCACAAGTAACACCGGAAGAAGTAAAGAAAGCCTTGGGAGCTATGCAAAGGGGGAAGGCAGCTGGGGAGGATCAGGTAACAGCAGATTTGTTGAAGGATGGTGGGTAGATTGTTCTAGATAAACTGGCCCCCCTGTATACGTAATGCCTCATGACTCCGAGCGTACCGGAATCTTGGAAGAATGCTAACATAATCCTAATGCATAAGAAATGGGACGCCAAAGACCGATCAGCTTACAGATTATAGACCGATCAGCTTACTGTCCGTTGCCTACAAAGTATTTACAAAGGTGATCGCAAATAGCATCAGGAAAACCTTAGACTTCTGTCAACCAAAGGACCAGACAGGATTCCGTAAAGGCTACTCAACAACAGACCATATTCACACTATCAGTCAGGTGATGGAAAAATGTGCAGAATATAACCAACCCTTACAAATAGCTTTCATTGATTACGAGAAAGCGTTTGATTCAGTCGGAACCTCAGCAGTCAAGGAGGCATTACAAAAGCTGGGTGGGGACTAGCCGTATGTAAAAATACTGAAACATATCTATAGCGTCTCCACAGCCACCGTAGTCCTCCATAAAGAAAGCAACAAAATCCCAATAAAGAAAGGCGTCAAGTAGGGAGATATGATCTCTCCAATGCTATTCACAGCGTTTTTACAAGCGGTATTCAGAGACCTGGATTAGGAACAATTGGGGATAAAAGTTAATGGAGAATACTTTTGTAACTTGCGATTCGCTGACGATATTGCTTGCTTAGTAACTAAGGGGACCAATTGCAATGGATGCTCACTGACCTGGAAAGGCAAAGCAGAATGGTGGGTCTAAAAATTAATCTGCAGAAAACTAAAGTAATTTTTAACAGTCTCAGAAGAGAACAGCAGTTTACGATAGGTAGCAAGGCACTGGAAGTGGTAAGGGAATAGATTTACTTAGGGCAGGTAGTGACCGCGGATCCGGATCATGATACTGAAATAATCAGAAGAATAAGAATGGGCTGGGGTGCGTTTGGCAGGCATTCTCAGATCATGAACAGCAGGTTGCCATTATCCCTCAAGAGAAAAGTGTATAACAGCTGTGGCTTCCCAGTACTCACGTACGGTGCAGAAGCCAACCTGGAGGCTTACGGAAAGGGTTCTACTTAAATTAAGGACTGCACAACGAGCTATGGAAAGAAGAATGACGGGTGTAACGTTAAGGGGGGATAAGAGACCAGACTGGGTGAGGGAACAAACGCGGGTTAATGACATCTTAGTTGACATCAAGAAAAAGAAATGTGCATTGGCGGGGCTTGTAATGAGGAGGGATGGTAACCGGTGGTCATTAAGGGTCACGGACTGGCTTCCAAGAGAATGGAGGCGTAGCAGCGGGCGGCAGAAAGTTAGGTGGATGGATGAGATTAAGATGTTTGCAGGAACAACGCTGCCACAATTAGCACATGACCGGGGTGGTTAGAGAAGTATGGGAGAGGCCTTTGCCCTGCAGTGGGCGCAGCAAGGCTGATGATGATGATGATAATGAAGATGATGATACTCGCAACATCCCCGTAACATATTGGTGGGAGGTGCGGGGTACCACGGTTGAAAACGGAGCTCTGCAGTGGACGTCCCATCACCGTCCGCACCATGAATGACGCTGAGCACGCGTAATCAACTGTCGTTGCCGCATCTAACGTCACCGTCGACAGCTACGTCACTGTCACCTTCGGTTGTAGTTGTGCAACCCAAGCATCTTGGAATTTTCTGCGGGATCGATGGCGCCGAAGTCGAATAGTGGGGGGCTAAGTACGAACGCGTGTGTGCAATCAACAGATGGGACCCTACGATACTGCGAGCTAACCTGTTGTTCTACCTATGAGGCACGGCAAAGGTATGGTACGAAAACCAAGAAGAGCTATCGAGCTAGGACCCATGTAAAGAGAATTTGACGGAGTTGTTTGGCAAATCAGCTGACCGTAAAATTGCCGCAAAGCAGGAACTAGCCTCCCGTGCCCAATCCCCCACGGAGTCCTTTGTCTCGTACATCCAGGACGTGCTGTCACTTTGTCGTAAAACCAACCACGACATGACAGATGCTGGGAAGGTCGGGCACGTGCTTCAGGGCATTGCTGACGACGCCTTTAATGTGCTCATGCGCAAAAGCTGTTCTACAGTTGATGCTTTCATTAAAGAGTGCCGACAATTCGAGCTGCCAAAAAGCCGCAGCGTCTTGCACCCATTCATCAGACTCCCCAATACTACCGCAACCTCGACGTGTGAAGATCAAGCTGCACAGCAGCAGATATCGCTATCAGAGGACGTGGTGCGAATTGTTCGACATGAAATGATGCGATGGCGCCCGTAACTTTCTGTTCGCGTAGCCCTGATGCTACCACTTTTTTCGCTCCTCTCGTACAAGCCATCGTTCGCTAGTAACCTGAAAACTATGGTTTACATTCTGTACGTGCTGCGGAAAACCGCAGTGGAAAACTGCGGAAGGCCAGCCGATATGTTCCACCTGTCGCCGCACTGGTGATGTCGCCCGATACTGTCGCAACTCCGGGGCCCTCAATACCTCGCACGCCTACCAACCTCAGCCGTTTTGATTCAAATGCCTGCAATGTTTCGCCCACCGCCGAGTCTAACAGCGCTGGCAACTCTGCTAAGAACACATGGTACAGTCGCTCACCATCGGTGCGCGGACACCAATCTCGTTCACCTGAAACGTCGTCCGTTTTCCCGTTCACCGCAGCCAGATCGCCTTCCGTCCGCTGTGGCGCTTGGCCGCATCGTTTCGGAAAACTAAGAAATGCAGCCCTCGGAGGTGGTGCTGCATTGGCTACTACCGCAGCAAATTCTCTGTCTGTGTCCACAAAGAGAATTCGAAATAAACCGCGTACCAGTCCAAGTACTCGTCCACAGTGGAGCCCACATTTCTATGATGAGTGCTAGCCTACATAGACGTTTAAAGGGAAGCTGAAGAGTCTGTCGAATTCAATAAGACGCTCATATACGAATGCGGGAACCTTATAAACCATGTAGGTAAAATTTGGGGCTTTTTTTCAATTAGGAGCGACGTAATCGTCAGTTAAAATTGCGCTGTAGCTCCGCCCCCCGTCGAATGCCGCGCGCTGCTGCTGACGCTGACGATGCGAGCGGAGACCAGAAACCGCGGTGTTGTGACGTCAACTCTAGTGTTTTGTTCTTTCGCAGCCTGCGCGACCGTGCCTGACCGTGCTTGTTTCTGCGTGCGTGCCATCGAAATCTGCTTCGATCGACCCTGCATTCCTTTGTTGGTGCGTCTGCGTGTATGTAGAGTGGTAGTCAACGTGCGTTTGCATGTGCTGGAAAGCCGGCGAACGCCAGGACGCTATGCTCCCCCCTTCCCTCGCGCACAGCGAGAAACCGACCGTCTCGCGTAGCCGACGGAATTCGCCGCCTTTACGACTTCGGTTACGAGTAGTGTGCGGATGGCGCACAGATGAAGGTCACTACACGTACTGAATGAACCGGGAAGCTTTTCACGCGTTTAAACCGTCTTTGTAGATTGCCGACAGCTTTGGACAGCGCACAAATGCCGACGATCGCATCCCCGCTTACGTTCCACGAGGAGGCATGCAGGAACACAATACTACAGTTGTTTGACCGGAAATGAGCTCACTAGATCGGCGAAAGATCGGCGAGATCACTAGATCGCTTTGCAAAAAACATACTCACCAAAGAGCATTTCCAACACGAGGAGATCCCAAGACTTCGCTTTCGTTCGCGTCGGAAGCACTGCTTGCACCAGCATCGTTTGCTTCTTCGAGAGGCCGGCTCTTCGCAATCGGCTCGTAAATGTAGGGAGTAACGCCAAACTCCTCAGAAAAACGCAGTCTCTCTAAATTTTCCATTACCTCTTAATTTTCCATTACAGCACCAAACTACCTGGCGCGCGCTTCATGTGTAGCGGCAGCGGTCGGTCACTAGAGTTGACGTCACGAGGCGCCCGACCAATCACAGGCGGAAACGAGACGCGCGAGCTGGGCGTGTCCGCTGCTGCACTTTTCGTCGAAATAAAATATATTTGCGCTTTCTTTCGCTCAATTTCGATACGATATTCGAATTCGGAGGGTTGAAAACCATTATGTACACATGTTCACTCATTTTTTTTGGGAAAACCTTCCAGCTTCCCTTTAAAGAAGGTCCTCAACATAGCAGCTGCCCGAGTGCTTCGCATGGCTGCCGGCGGCGTGTCGGTTGTTCTTCGAATGTGTACTGCGCGTTTAATTATAGCCTGCCGCCGTTCTTCTGTTCTGTTTGCTGTCACCGACAACTGTCATAGACTGCGCAACCGGCGTTCTATAGTTACGACTGTCTCAACTCGCCGATGCTCCGAGCACCGCGCCACCACACTTGTTCTCGCTTCACGATGTGCGTCTGTCACCCGAGGCAGTTACTTGCGTCACATTGACCGCCCTGCCACAGGTTCTTGACGGTGAATATGTGCTTCACCCGGTCATCGACGTAGTTTTCAACGGGAACGTTGTTGTCCCCATACGTTGGTCACGGTAACTAATAACGACGTCGTTCTACCGCTTCTGAACTTGAGCCTGTGCCCTCAAGTGATCCCGGCCGGCATGTTCTTGGACAGCGTTTCTAGTGGTTCCGAATTTGACATTGAGTGCCTCAATGCCGAGAGTGGCTTATTAGCGCCAATTGCAGCTCACAGCTCTGCTTCCTTAATGGACGACTTCGCGAAAATGATTGCACAGGACTTCACCTCTGCACAGGCTTCTGCTTAAATCGTGCAGTGACATCTTTGATTTCGGCGACTGGCCTTAAGGCCAAGCATCTGTTGTTCACCACCATATACACACTTCAGACACGAATCCTATTCCTCGGCCTCCTCTTATATGTAAGATGCAGGGGACACAAAAAAAGAAGAGGACGATATTCGCCGACCGGTCCGAACGGCACGAGCCCTCGAGGCGCGTGACCCGAGGTGTGATCGGAGGAGAAGCGGAGCCAAGGTGGTATTATCGACGTAGCTCTGGGCCAAGAAGGTTGGAGCGCCAGCTTCATACTGGCGACAGGACCCATGGAGGTTCGAAGAGGCCCGTGACGTTGGCGACCCAGGGTGTGACTGTCAACCTTGGCGACGTTCGAGCGAGGCTCCCTGGACCTGCTGCAGCCTCCCACGGCAGTGCCGGCAACTCCAGGAATTGGATCCCACTTCTTCGGCAGACCAGCACGGACGATAGTCCCCGGGGCTTCTCGTCGGCACTCGGAGAGGCAGCGGCGGAGCTCGGTGTTAGGCCTAGCCAGGCAGGCCTGAGTACCCCGTCACCAACATAGTTCGGCACGCCGACATCCGAGACGGAGGAACTGGCCGGCCGATACCAAGGAAGCAAAACTAGCGGAGTCGGCGGGAGCAGTGACGGTTACCAAGAGCCGACGTACATAGGGCTTGGAGAGGCGCACCACGACTGAACTCTGCAAGAACGTTCCTTTTGTAAGCGTGCGGCCATAGGCCAGGGTTGCCGGACTTTCGCGCAGAACGCGCTAAGGACGAACGTAAGGGAGAATAAGGACATACTTAGGGTACACAAGTGTGGGGTTTTGGCATTGTCAGTTGAGCTTTGAGTTTCATTTTGAGTGTGTTTTATTTTGAGTTTGCTCTTAGTAAAATATGTTCGCTGCGCTCGCCTGCGTCTCCCGACTCCATCTCTCCCACCATCCGCACGGCGCCGAGATCGGTGTGACACGTCCCTATCGTGTATCGCATGCTGAACGTCGAGTCATCCTAACGGAAGTGGACAAAATGCTCCACAAAGGGATCATCGAGCCATCAGTCAGCCCTCGGGCTTCGCCTGTCGTCCTTATGAAAAAGAACGATGGTACCTGGCGTTTCTCCGTCGATTATCGCCACTTCAACAAGATCACGGGAAAAGACGTCTACAACTTCCACGCATCGATGACGCATTGGACTCCTTCCACGGATATATATACTTCTCGTCCATCGATCTTCGATTCGGCTACTGGCAAATTTCAGTTGATAAAATGGACCGCCAGAAGACGGCCTTCATCACGCCGTATGGCATATATCAGTTGAAAGGTATGCCGTTAGGCCTATGCAATGCTCCTGCGACATTTGAACGTACTAGCTTCTGCGAGGCTACAAACGAACCACCTGTCTCTGTTACCTTGACGACGTTATTGTTTTTTCTCCCTCGTTCGGTAGCCACCTTAGCCGACTCGCTTCCATTCTTGCTGTCTTCCGAAAAGCCGGCCTCCAACTGAACTGCACGAAGGGTCGATCCGGGCGCCGTCAGATTATCGTGTAGGGACGCCTCGTTGACGCATCCGGTGTCCAACCAAATCCGGAAACAGTTCCCACCGTACGCAGTGTCCCTGTGCCCCGTTCTGCTTTTGACGTGCGCTGCTTCGTCGGCCTGTGTTCTTAGTTTCGCCGTTTTGTCGAAAACTTCACCGACGTTGCTTGACCTTAGACAGATCTAAAGAAGAACACGCCATTCTGGTGGTGCCCGGAGCAGGCTCACGCGTTCGCAGCTCTCATCGGGTTCCCATACTAGCCCACTTAGATCCATCTGCACCGTCCAATGTCCCCACTGACGCAGGCGGCCATGGCATCGGTGCTGTTCTCACCCAACAACAGAATGGTACTGAGTGCGTGATAGCTTACGCCACAGGCGTGTTTTTCACCTGCCGAGGGAAATTACTCCATCACTGGGCCGCAGGGCTTGGCTTCAGTTTTGGCTGTCACCAAGTTCCGGCCATATTTGTACGGCCGCACGTTTTCGGCGGATGGATAGATGGATGGATGGATATTATGAGCGTCCCCTTTGGAACGGGGTGGTGGGTTGCGCCACCAACCTCTTGCTATTCTACTGCTCAATGTCCCACCCCGATTAAAAAGAAGTAAAGAAAGAAAACCAATATGAACTCCCACAACCACATTTTCTGATCAAATATTGCGAACTTTGCTTTTGTACGTGTCCGTCTTCTGTCTTTTCCCTACTTCCACCAGACTTCCAATCGCATCTTACTAATCTATATTGCAGACATGTTTACTTTTCCCCCCTCTCGCTGAACCCAAGGGCTTCAAAGAGATCAGTGGTGCCTAAATTGACCGCTGGACAGATGTCGTCACATTCTAATAAAAGATGCTCCATCGTTTCCCAAGCTTTACGGCAGTGTTGGTCGTCACAGGCCACCACGCCATCTGCTGGCTGTCTTCCCTCCGGGACTCCACATAACGACTTAGTCGCTGGGCTTTGCGGCTCCAGGAATTTTCATTTATTGTGAACAAATAAGTCTTGAAGCCTCCACAAGGACGCTGGTTGCCTCTCGCGTCACCCCGTGGATCCTCCCGATCCCGTTGCGCATGATCCGGTGACCTGCATGATGGCTTTGGCTGGCATGAGCGACATGCGCGCTGAAACAACATGCGACGCTTCCTTACAGTCCATCATCGCAGGAGTGAAATGTAGCAGCACTGACGGCACGTGCCGCATGTTCATGCTGCACGACGGCATCCTCTACCGCCGCAATATCAACCTTGACCGCCCTGAGTTGCTCCTTGTCCTTCCTCGCCATCTGCGATCTGTCGTTCTCGAGCAACTTCACGACGCACCAACGACGGAACACCTTGGAGCTTTGTGTACATATGACCGTGTACGGCGCCGGTTGTTCTGGCCGGGTCTCTACCGCTCTGTGCGTCGTTATGTTGCAACTCGCGAATTGTTCCAGCGCGGGAAGAAACCTCCCCTGGCACCTGTCGGACGACTCCATCCAACTAAAGTTCCCTCTGAACCGTTCTTTTGCGTAGGCTTTGACCAGTTTGCATCTTTTCCGACGACGACTAGAGTGAATAAGTGGGTCGCCGTCGCTACTGATTACGCGACACGCTACGCGATAACAATGGCGGTGCCATCTAGTTGCGCAACAGACGTCGCCGATTTTCTCAACGACGTCATCCTCCAGCACGGAGCACATCGACAGTTACTTACAGACCACGGCCACTCGTTCTCGTCTGGAGTTCTGGACGACCTCCTCCGCTCTTGTGCCACTGAACACGAGCTGTCCACCGCCTACCACCCACAAACGTACGGTCTTCGAACATCTCAACCGAACAATCACAGAGATGCTGACACCTTTGCGGAGCATTTTGTCCATTTCTATTACGATGACTCGACGTTCACCATGCGATACACGATAGGGATGCCGAGGAATAGATTCGTGTCTCCAGTGTGTATATGGTGATGAACAACAGAAGTTTGGCCTAAAGACCTGTAGCAGAAATAGAAGATGTCATTGCACGATTCAAGCAGGAGACGTATGTCCATGGCCTGTGCAGGGGAGAGGTCAGGTGCAATCATTTTCGCGAAGTCATCCGTTAAGGAACCAGAGCTGTCAGCTGTAATTGGTGCTAATAAGCCACTCGACTTTCAGGCTCTCAATGTCGAATTCGGAACCACTAGTAACCCTGGCCAAGAACATGCGAGAGGTACGGAGATCGATAACCCGTTCCTCCACAAATATGTTACGGGGATGTTGCGAGTATACGTCAAAGATTGGTGGTGAGCTAGTCGCACTCTCCGAAACGGAGGGGATGGGGCGACAACAAACCCACCCGGCGTCCGTTTACTGAGGGTTCGACTGCTGACCGGCAATAAGGTCCACGCCTGATCGACCGTGAACCAGAGGCATGAGAAGGAGCGCGACGTACAATACACACATTCAATTTAATAAATTGAAATCATGCGCGAGACATACTGAAAAAAAACATACAAATTACCAGCAGTGGGGCCTAGTTCGCAGATGGCGTGCGGGTCACACAACGCACACCCTGACGCCACTCGCGCGACACTAAGCCCACCACGTGGGAGCTCCTAAGACTCGCGAATAAACAAAAAATACGCGACACAAATGAAAAATACACGCGACAGTAAACACGGCAAACACTACACGAACAGAACATACATGAATTAACACCCGATAGATAAATAAATGAAAGATTAAACGCGATTGAAAAAAAAGAGTCCGGCGGAAAGTTCTGAGAGCGGGCTGGAACACGAGGCTTATCTGTGGCGTGCTTGCCGAGATCCCGATCTGAGGAGCGTCGGGCTGCTGGTACCTCGCTGCCGAAGATCTTGGCGGACTTGCACCGTCTGTCGATCGTCCGGCGAAGACTTCGGCCTGGAGGTTTCAGCTTGCCGACCACAACTTTAGCTGTCTCCCGGTTCACGGCCACGCTGCGCCGTCTTCCAAACCGCTCTGCCGCTCGCCGAGCCGCCTCGTCCTTACGTCACGCTCAGGCGACCCACGTGACCAACCCGTCGGGCGGGCTCGGGCACAATGGGGAGCGCTCTCCCCCATCGCCGTGCAAGCGGCACTGCGGCTACGGCGGCTCTGGCGGCCATACCGAGAGGGACGCGGGCATGCACTCTGTGACACCACCCCGACGACAAGAATGTTATTCTAATAACATTCAAACTAACACATAGTCATGCACGTGCACCTTAAGGAGACCGCACTCCCCACGCACTCGAAGGTCACGCGCACAATCACGTCGTCGTGTGGGTCACGGTTCGGGAAGTCCTCCGCAAAAGGCACTTGTCCGCGCACATCGCCGCCTAGCTATCGGCCAGTCAGTTCACTCCGCAACACAACTCAGACGCAAAGAGAGAACAGAAAACTAGCGATAAAACAATGGTCCCGAGAATCCACAGATTCAAAATACATGCGATACGGTATTGTCCCCTTGGGCCCTGTGACTGGCGCAAACCACGGCAGAGCCGGTTCGCGCACTCTACAGGCAACACGTATCACACACACAAAAGAAAACATAGACCAAAAAATCAGAGATCAGCGTATTGAAGGCAGAAAATCAAACAAACGCAGTGGAACATTAAAAAAATGTAGCGTGGCACTATTAACAAAACTAAATTGTCAATGCAGTGCCGGCTTCCATTCTCAATATCTGCTTATTTCAGTCGTACTCGCTGGGGACGCATTCCTGCCGTCCCCCGAGCTTTCCCGACGCAAAGGTGGCGAGACGCGCTACCCGCTCCACAGCGATATGTCACCCCGCGCCCCGGCTGCCTGCGTTTGGCTCGGTGATTGGGGTAGACTGAACCTTGCCCGGTCCTCACCCACGCGCAGCGCCTGACCAAAGCGGGTGCCAAGAAGTGCGCGGCTTAGCGGCACCTGCCGCAGCGAATATATCGCTCGCGCTCTCTTTCGCGGCGACGACCAACGCTCAGCGACCGCCCAGCTCTGTCGACGCCTCCGTGACCTCTGCGCCATTTTGCGCGGCCTCTTCCTCATCCTCTTCAATCTGCCAGCGGTCCGTACCTCGTACCTCCGCGGTGTGCGGTAACCCGCCAGCCTCCGCTGCGCCACACACTTCGCCGCCTCTCTCGGCCTGCGATGGCACAATTTGCCTGCGCGGCGGCTGACGTGTTTCGTGGCCGACCTCTGACCATCGTTACCCGCCACACCGCCTGATTTTCGGAGTACCGGCCTCTCGTTCGCTTCAAAGGCCCCGGCATCCAAGGGCTGAGGCACGATTGAGGACTCAAGCTGGGCACAAACCTGAGCAAGGCTCACTCCAGAGGGATGAGGTTGGTCAACGGCGGCGGTCGAGCCCGGCAGGCACTCTGTGTTGCGAATGCTCTCGACGCTGCCCTCCCTCGCGCGCAACAGCGCAATTTCCCTCTCCAACTCGAGGACGCGCTGGGAAGACCGTGCCGCATCGCAGTCATCCGCCTCGCGTTGTCGCAGCTGTCGCGCTTCCCTGCACTCGCGACGAACCGCCTCTTCTTTGGAGCGCATATCGCGCAAGAACTCCCGGAGCGCTAGCCCCTCAAGGCCCATCTGCCTCCCGATGGCCACGATGCGCTCCAATTCCTCGAGGAGTCCATCAGCCACATCTCGGCCTTCTGCCACTCTCGGCGATACGCTCCTGTTCTATCCCGCTATGCATCGTGGTCACGGAAGATCGCGGTCAGCGAGCCCTGTCGCGGACGCCAGTTCTCAAAGATTGGTGGTGGGCTAGTCGCAGTCTCCGAACCGGAGGGGATGGGGTGACAACAAACCCGCCCCGCGTGCGTTTATTGAGGGTTAGACTGCTGACCGGCGATAAGGTCCACGCCTGATCGACCGTGAACCAGAGGCATGAGAAGGAGCGCGACGTACAATACACACATTCAATTTAATAAATTGAAATCATGCGCGAGACATACTGAAAAAAACATACAAATTACCAGCAGTGGGGCCTAGTTCGCGAAAGGCGTGCGGGTCACACAACGCACGCCCTGACGCCACTCGCGCGACACTAAGCCCACCACGTGTGAGCTCCTAAGACTCGCGAATAAACAAAAAATACGCAACACAAATGAAAAATACACGCGACAGTAAACACGGCAAACACTACACTAACAGAACATACAAGAATTAACACGCGATGTATAAATAAATGAGAGATTAAACGCGATTGAAAAAAAAAAGAGTCCGGCGGAAAGTTCTGAGAGCGGGCTGGAACACGAGGCTTATCTGTGGCGTGCTTGCCGAGATCCCGATCTGAGGAGCGTCGGGCTGCTGGTACCTCGCTGCCGAAGATCTTGACGGACTTGCACCGTCTGTCGATCGTCCGGCGAAGACTTCGGCCTGGAGGTTTCAGCCTGCCGACCACAACTTTAGCTGTCTCCCGGTGCACGGCCACGCTGCGCCGTCTTCCAAACCGCTCTGCCGCTCGCCGAGCCGCCTCGTCCCTACGTCACGCTCAGGCGACCCTCGTGACCAACCCGTGGGGCGGGCTCGGGAACAATGGGGAGCGCTCTCCTCCATCGCCGTGCAAGCGGCACTGCGGCTACGGCGGCTCTGGCGGCCATACCGAGAGAGACGCGAGCATGCACTGTGTGACAGTATATAAAAGCTTTTATATTTACAGGATGAGTTAGAGTAGCTAAGATGGCTGACCACCAACAACACGCAGCAGCTAGCGTCTCTGATCTTCTTCCTTTCTCTTCTCTCATCCTTCCGTAACAATATTGCCGGCTTTGTCTCTTAACGCATACATCAGACTCTTGCCTATTCCTACTTTCTTCCTCACTGATTTGGGCTTCCTCCATTTCTGAGAACATGCTCAATTCTATCCATAAATACTTCCATATGTCAACTATCTTACGCTTGTTGAGTAACTTGGAAAGTTCTGCCAGTTCTATTCTAGCCGTACGGTTAGAGGCTTTCATACATTGACGTTTCTTGAACAGATCTTTCCTTTCTTGCGATATCTTACTGGCATCCTGGCTAACAGAGTTACCACCGTCTTCTATTGCATAGTCCTTAATGATGACCCTAAGGTTGTCGTTGATATCTTCAATACTAAGGTCATCTTCCTTCGCTAAAGCCGTATACCTGTTCTGTAGCTTCATCCTGAATTCCTCTATTTTCCCTCTTACCGCTAACTCATTGATCTGCTTCTTACGTACCAGTTTCTTCCGTTCCCTCCTCAAGTCTAGGCTTATTCGAGTTCGTACTATCCTATGGTTACTGAAGCGTACCTTGCCAAGCACGTCCGCATCTTGTATGATGCCAGGGTTAGCGCAGAGTATAAAGTGTATTTCATTTCTAGTCTTGCCATTCGGGCTCCTCCACGTATACTTTCAGGGTAGAAGGTATTCATTATCCACAGATTATTCTGTTCTGCAAACTCTACTAACAACTCTCCCCTGCTATTCCTAGAGCATATGCCATATTCCCCCACTGACTTGTCTCTAGCCCACTTAATGCCTAGTCTCGCATTGAAGTCGTCCATCAGTATAGTGTATTTTGTTTTTACTTTTCCCATCGCCGATTCCACGTCTTCACAGAAGCTTTCGAATTGCTGGCCATCATGATTGGATGTAGGCGTCTAGACCTATACGACCTTCAATTAGTGCCTCTTATTAAGTTTCACAAGACATGCCAAGCTCTCGTTAATGCCATAAAATTCCTGTATGTTACCAGCTATAGCCTTATTAATCAGGAATCCGACTCCTAGTTCTCGTGTCTCCGCTAAGCCCCTGTACCACAGGACGTGCCCGCTTTTTTGCACTGCATATGTTTCATTTGTCCTCCTTACCTCATTGAGCCGTATTATATCCCATTTATTGCCCAATAATTCCTCCAATAGCACTGCTAGACTCGCCTCACTAGATAACGTTCTAGCGCTTAACGTTGGCATGTTTAGGTTCCAAGGGCGGCTTGTCCAGATCCAGAGATTCTTAGCACCCTCTTTTTCGTCACAGGTCTGACAGCTACCGTGGACAGTTGCTTCGCCGCTGCTGAGGACTGAGTGCCGGGGTTTGATTGTTGTATTCATGTAGGAGTTTGCCGCCAAGTTCTGCAACAGCGTGACCAATCCTGCTCTGGTGAGGGAGTGCGTTACCGGTTCTGGTCACTGGGATCAGGCCGCACTCCAGGCCTGCTTACGCAATTTTATCGACACGTATATTTTTTTCTTTTTTCGTAAATCCGCTGGAAAATTCCGCGGCACCGGAATTTTAACCACGGTCTTCTTGCACGCGAGACGGTTGCTCTACCTCTACGCCATCGCTACTTTGATGTTGGTTTCGTGCGCCCTATTATGCCACTCGCCCACTGCAGGAGACCACTTGGAGCCTGCGCTGCCCCATGGCCGGGTTTCTGCTGTAGCTAGGCCATGGCTGCACGCTGCTGCCCCACATGGCCCGCGCGCTGGATGTTGGCGGGCATGTGTTGCCGGCCCGGCTGCTGCTGTAGCCAGGCCGTTACACTACGCTGCTCCCCCACGTGGCACGCACACCGTATTTTGCCGGTCATGTGTTGCTAGTGGGAGGGGATGCATGTGAGGACGAGGCGAAAAGCATGCTGGCTTGTGGCGCGGCATTTTGCCGCGCGCCCATTCCTGGAAACCACTTGACGAAGCCTGCGCTGCCCCACGGCCAGGCTGCTGCGGTAACTAGGCTGTGGCTGCACGCAGCTGCCCCCGTGGCCCGCGCGCCGTGTGTTCGCGGTCATGTGTTGCTAGTGGTAGAGGGTGCTAGCTAGGATGAGCCGAAAAGTATGTTGGATTGGTACATGTCATTTTCGTCGCGCCCATTGCTAGAGACCACGTGAAGGAGCTGGCCCTGCCCTACGGCCGGGCCATTGCTGTAGCCAGGCCGTAGCTGCAGGCTGCTGCCCCACGGGACCCGCGCACCGTATGTTGGTGGTTTTGTGTTGCTAGTGGGAGGGGATGCATGCGAAGGTGAACCGAAAAGTATGTTGCATAGATGCGCGCCATTTTGCCGTGCGCCCACTGCTGGAGACCACTTGATGGAGCCAGCACTACTCCACGGCCGGAGTACTGCTGTAGCGAGACCGTGTCTGCACGCAGCTGCCCCAGATGGCCTGAGCACCGTATGTCGGCTGTCATGTGTTGGTAGTGCGAGGGGATGCATGTGAAAGTGAGGCATTAAGGATGTCGGCTTGGCGCGCACCATTTTTCCACGCGCCCACTGCTGGAGACCATTTGAAGGAGCATGCGCTGCCCCACGGCCGGGCTACTGCTTTTGCCAGGCCTTTGCTGCAGGCTACTGCCGCACCTGGCCCACACGCCGTATGTTGGCGGTCATGTGTTCCTAGTAGGAGGGGATGCATGCGAGCATGAGCCGAAAAGCATCTTGGTTTGGTGCGCGCCCACTGCTGGAGACGATGTGATGGAGCCTGCGCTGCCCCACGGCCGGGCTAGTCCTGTAGATGGGGCGTGGCTGCACGCTGCTGCCTCACTTGGCCCTCGAGCCGTGTGGTGGCGGTCATGCGTTGCTAGTGGGAGGAAATGCATGCGAGGATGAGCCAAAAAGCATGTTGGCTTGGTGCGCGCCATTTTGTCATGCGCCCACTGCTAGAGAGCACTTAACGGAGCCTGCGCTGCCCCACGGCGGACCTACTGCTGTAGACAGGCCGCTGATGTACGCTGCGTACCTACGTGTCCGCAAGCCGTATGCTGGCAGTAATGTGTTGTTAGTGGGAGCAGATGCATGTGAGGATGAGCCGAAACGCCCGTTGGCTTGTTTTGCACCATTTTGGCGGGCGCCCACTGCTGGAGGCCACGTGTTCGAGCCTGCACAGCGCCACGGCCTGGCTACTGCGGTAGATATTCCATGGCTACACGTTGCTGCGCCTCGTGGCTCGTGCGCCGTTTGCGTCCGGTCATGTGTGGCTAGTGCGAGGGGATGCATTCGAGGATGGGCCGAAAAGCATGTCGGCTTGGTACGCGCCTTTTTGACGCGCTCCCACTGCTGGATTCCACGTGAAAGTTCCTGCACTGACCCGCGGCCGGGCTACTGCTGCAGCGAGGCCAATCAGCACGCAGTGGCGGTCATATTGGCGGTCATGTGTTGCTAGTGCGAGGGGACGCGTGAAGAAAGTGAGCCGAAAAGGATGTTGGCTTGGTGCGCGCCATTTTGCCGTGCGACGATTGCTGGAGACTACTTGACGGAGGCTGCGCTGCCCCACGGCCGAGCTACTGCTGTAGCCAGGCTGTGGCTGCACGCTGCTGCCTCACGTGGAAGGCGCGCCGTACGTTGACGGCCATGTGTTGCTAGAGCTAGGGGATGCATGCGATGGTGAGCCGGGACGGATGTTGGCTTGGTGCGCGCCGAGTGTTGGAGGTCAAGTGACGGTTCCTGCGCTGCGCCGCGGCCAGGTTACTACTCTAGCCAGGCCGGGGCTGCATGTACGCAGCTGCACACGTGGCCCGCGAGCCGTACATTGGACGTCATCTGCAGCGGATGTCAGGGCTTAGAACGAGCGTCCAAGTGCAAGCCGACATGGCTAGTGGCTTGAGGCGTCCTGCCTCACCGAGTGCCTACTGCTGGAGATTTCTATCTTAGTTTTGTAGACGCAGCACAGTTGAAATGGTGACGTGAGCGAGATCATTAAATGTGCCCTCTAGGAGAAGTATGCGTGCTCCTTATCACGACATTGTTGTCACAGCGAGTGCTCATAGTCCTTCGTTTAGATTTTTTCTCTTCAATTATGTACAAACCACCTCTGTTTATTTATAGGCTTATGTTCACTGTTGTTCACTAATGTTTATTGGAATTTGTATTGCCTAAAGACTTCTGAACATTACTTCGTGTAATTGTCTAATTTTTTGCTACTCTTAACAATGCTTCGCCTTGCTTGCAGTCTATTGGCAGTCAGCGGCAAACACTTCAGCATACTGATACAATACTTTGCGGTTGGCACACTCACCGTCGACGCTCGGATACACTTAGAGGGACTGGCTGTACCCACTAGCAAGGTTACGGATATGCGCATTTGAGGATCCGTTCGGCCCATGCGCTTTACCGTCCTCCTCCGCTCTGCAAGCTGCCTTAAGCACGTCACGAGCGTCAGGCCTTGCTCTGCCACCTGGTGTCTCCTCTGTCGCTTAGAAAGCCTGCTCCTTCAGCGGACACTTGCAGTCAGCGGAAAACACTTCAGCATACTGATACCATACTTTGCTGTTGGCAGGCAAACCGTCGACGCTCGGATAAGCTTCGAGGGACCGGCTGTACCCGCTAGCAAGGTTACGGACATGCTGATTAGAGGATCCGATCGGCGCATGCGCTTTACCGTCCTCCTGTGCTCTGCAAGCTGCCTTCAGCACGTCACGAGCGCCAGGCCTTGCTCTGCCACCTGGTGTCTCCTCTGTCGCTTAAAAAGCCTGCTCCTTCAGCGGACACTTGCAGTCAGCAGAAAACACTTCAGCATACTGATACCATACTTTGCTGTTGGCAGGCAAACCGTCGACGCTCGGATAAGCTTCGAGGGACCGGCTGTACCCGCTAGCAAGGTTACGGACATGCTGATTAGAGGATCCGATCGGCGCATGCGCTTTACCGTCCTCCTGTGCTCTGCAAGCTGCCTTCAGCACGTCACGAGCGCCAGGCCTTGCTCTGCCACCTGGTGTCTCCTCTGTCGCTTAAAAAGCCTGCTCCTTCAGCGGACACTTGCAGTCAGCGGAAAACACTTCAGCATACTGATACCATACTTTGCTCTTGGCAGGTGAGTTTGATATCTTACCTGCCTATTCTTTGTGTTGTTTTGCTGCTGACTGCACAGCAGTGTCTCATCTATTTGGTTCGTGTTCTAACACTATACCAGATGATGGGAAATGTTTGACATGCTGTACTTGTAAAACGAGCTTCCACGTAGGAAATAGTTGCTGTGCGATTGCACAAGGCATGCTTGAAACGATGTCATCCGCGAAATGCGAAACGTGGCACTGTCCCGCTTGCAAAAGCGGCATGAGAAGCCAGTCTTCTGGAGGCGTAGGCCAGGCGGACAGCTCTATCGCGCAGCAGTTGAAGTCTGTGAACGAGAGGCTTGACAAGTTGTGCAGAACTGTCAGTACGCTTGCTCTGAAAGTGGGTGAGCTGTCGACGTTTGGGGAGGCCTGCGCTAGAATTTCAGATGCTGTTGAGGAAATGCAGAGATCGATTGATTTTCTCCGCTAAATATGACTCCGTAACATACTTATCCTTATTTCAATCTACCAAATCGGAAATAACAGAGCTTCGTACCCAGGTTGTCTCTCTGTCGTCGACGGTGTCTACCTAGGTGGAGCAACTTTACAGAGCAAACGCAGGGTTGAATGACTTAGAACAATACAGTCGCAGATGCAATTTTGAAATTCACGGCCTTCCAACTAAATCTAATGAAGGTTTGACTTCCTTCACTTCGGACCTTGCAGTGAAATTGAATATATCAGATTTCAAGACAGCTGACGTTGTCGCCGTACACCGTTTGCGCAGTGGAGGCGCCACCGCGCCCGCTATTCTTGTCCAGTTGCAGAGCTTTGCTGCAAAGCAGAAATGGTTCGAGGCACGCGTAGCTCTGTTTGGTCTAGCGCAGTTGAAAGTGCTTCCACGCCTGTATTTGAATGATAATTTAACTCGTGAGAACCGAGAGCTCTTTCGGATGGCACTGTTAAAAAGCAAGGAAAAAATTATAAATTTTTCTGGACAAAAAGGCATAATTTTTGCAAAGAAATTAGAAGGGCCCACGCTGCTCAGGATAGATAGCAAGTCCGACCTTGATAAAATTGTTTGACTATGAACAGTTGCGGCTTTCTTGTCACTACTAACTTTTCCGAAGCTCAGAAATTTTTATCTGAGCCACAAGGAAATACTTTTCGTATAAGCCATGTTAGCATTAGGAAACATTGGGACCACTTCGTCGTTGCAACCTCAAGTGTCCGCTCTTTAAAGTTTTCGTCTTGACAGAAATAAGCGTCTCATTGGAATGTGCTGTGCAATATACTCTGCCAGACTATCAAATATTTACATACACACGTCCTTTAGGAAAAGGGGGAGGCATCGCTGCGTTTGTTAAAAATAAGGGGTCAGTTTCATAACCGTTTCCTTCGTTCACGCTGAAGCGGTAGCGCTTCACCTGAGCACTCCTGAGCTATCAGTTGCCATTTTTGCAGTTTATCGCCCTCCGCGCTTCAACACACGTTTGTTCCTGTCTGAGCTAGATACTGCTTTATCAGCACTTTCTCTAGATGAACATGTGTGCCTGATAGGTGATATAAATACAGACACTCTCTCCTACGAAGGCACCTGCCAGCGATTACCTTGACACTATTTCAAAATGGGGCCTAGAAACAACAATCCGTTCTGCCACATGCAAAGAATTTTTGGCTGATAGCCTTACGGTTTCATGTATCGACCACATAAATGTTAGGTCATGTAATCTAGTTATTAATTCCACAGTAGTTCAAGCAAAACTAGCTGATCACTACTTCCTTTGTACTTCTCTAACACAGTCATCTGTCACCATTGCTTCTAGCGCCTCCAAGAAAGAAATTTCAGTAACTGATCCAAGGTTATTTGACAGACTAGTCCAACAATATGATTGGCACAGTTTTCTATCAACAATGCCCCACTCTGAAATTGATGAAAATTCGTTGCTCTTTTCGATCACTTTAGGAGAGATCCAGTCGAATTATAACAGTTAAACAGCGCAGCGCTAATGATGGTTAGATATCAGCAGAAATCCTTGCTGCTATAAAAGAAAAAGATATGCTTTAGAGTCAGTGTCGCCGAGCCCCTAAATGCAGCACACTTCGTTTAAAATTCAAACTTTGCAGAAACAAAGTTAATGCAGCTATTCCGCCTCGCTAAACGCAATCACTTTCGCAACAAGTTTAATAATGCCTGCTTTGACAGCCGTAAAACCTAGTCCCTAATAAATGACCTCAGATGTGTTGGTAAAAAACTACATAACGATAACTACTTTCTTTCCCACTTTTTATCTGATGGCCAGAGTATGGCAAATAATTTTATTGATTTCTTTTTCATAATATCGGGTTTTCCCAGACCTCATCCGGATACATGTACACTAAAAACAAGTAACCTGCAATCGGCTTATTTACCGTTGCTGACTGATTGCGACCTAAAAACAATCATTTTAATCTTAAACTCAACAAATCCGTAGGTACCCATGGCATCTCTGTCATCGAGCTTCGAAGAAACTACAGCTACGTCAGGGACATTTTGATAGCAATAATTCATCATATCTTGTCATGGTGGCGGTATTCCAGCCAGACTGAAAATGGCAATCATTATACCACTATATAAGAAAGGACCTCGAAGCAAAGTTGAAAACTACCGCCCTATATCAGTTTTACCTTGCATAACACAAATTTTAGAGAAACATATGCTGCTCACTATGAATGGCTTCCTTGATACTAACAACATGGTATCACCGCAGCAATACCGGTTTATAAAAGACAAAGGACGCACTCAGGAACTTTTGATTGATTTTTCCGATTTCCTTAATTTCTGTTTCGAAACTAACCAGGTAGCATGCGCATTGTTTCTTGATGTAAGCAAAACATTTGACAGCGTCTGTCATGACTTGTTGTTAACAAAGCTTTCGCTATTGGTATGCCGTGGTTTGTTTCTGTCCCTTCTCGATAATTTTCTCCGGGACCGGTTTCAGTACGTCTTAGTTCAAAACTTTCCCAGCATTCTTTCGCCAATCAAAGCAGGTGTTCCACAAGGTTCAGTATTAAGCCCTCTTCTATTTAACATTTAAGTTAATCATCTGTCTAATGCAGTCTCCATTAAAATATTTTAGTATGTAGACGATACAGTGTTAGTTTCTCGTGCAAATCAGTATTCTGATGCAGCTTCTCATTCACAAGAAGCAACAACGAAGGCACTGGACTGGTTCGCCACAAATTTAAGCGACATTAACGTATTAAAAATCCAACTTGTCTGCTTTCGAAGTCTTTTAAAGAGAGCACACTTGACTAGGTAACTTATATTACATAATTCACATTGCAATCCATGTTCTACGATCCTATCGACTACACATCAACCGTAAAATATGTCGGTTTGCCTTTTGACAGCGATCTATCATGGAATTCGTATGTATCTTGTGTATGTCGGAGGATTCGCTCAGTGCTTTGCTTACTCTATAAAATCAGTCACCCCATGCCATATCAGTCAGGAAAACTACCGCGCATGCGTTATGCTACTGTGTTGTCCGACATGGAATTACTGCCTACGGACATTGCGCTCTTCGTTGGCAAAAAAGAATTAACTCACTAATGCGCTCTCTTTTGAAAGTGATAGGTTATGACTTGTGTCTTGAGGGCAACACCGACATTTTTTAGGTATTATTGATGCCAGATTTTCCTTAGGTTTTACTGCATACAATAGCCCTGAGACATTTCTGGGACAATCGTTTTAAAGTACCTTATGTAACTCCCCGTAGCCTTAGCCCAAAATTGCGTTATCCAATACCTCGTTGTGCAACAAAATACCCCAAAAGAATGCGCGAATACTATGTTCCTGCATTGTTTAAATACTTACCTTGTGACGTCCTGCAGTCCACATCAGAATACAAGCTGAAGAAACACTAAAACGTGCGGATTTGAGCGGTTATAATATATAAGTAGACCTCACTTACCTCCTCCAGTGTTATGCTTAAAAAGTGGCTTTGGTCAAAAAATGTGACGAGACAGTTTGTTTCCGCAAAGGTTTCATGGAGCATTTCCGTTGTTTTTAACTGATTTTGTTTATAATCATGTACTCATTTTTACTGTGCCATGCAAACTAATCGAGTGGCATGGCGATAATTGTACGCGCCAGATGCGCTTCTCAAACCTTTAGGTGTGCATAACATACATGTATTATAAATGCGTAGAATGTGCGTACTAATGTATGCATGTACATTTATCGCTTCCGTGTATTACTATTTCTTTTTTTGCTCTCTTTTCTTTCCTTGATACTGTAACAGTTTGCATGCTGCCTGTCACGCTTTGCCAGCCAAGCCCAATGTGGCTTTGGCAGGCCTGATGAATGTATTAGGTTTCATAGAAATTTCGCTATGCATAAACACCACCTGTATTCTAGTAATACCGCAAGTTCAGCAAGTTGGCTTCCGTTCGATTTTGCGCTCGTAACTTGCATTATTATTGTATTGTGTTCATTTGTGGTGTCTACTGTTTGGGAGGATAACGCAAACGTTGTCTAACATTAACACGTCCATTTCTTCACGTTCCAGAAACCATTTGCATGTTAGCTGTTTTCTGTATGTGCATGGTATCAATTAATATTATTTTATGTTTCCCCAATTCCGCATCACGTATGAATTTCTGCGAACTATTATGTGTATCGCTTCCAGGCTATATGAATAGATGCCTTTGTTAGGCGCAAGAAGCGCATGTTGCTTTTGTCCCTTGCGTATCGAAGAAGGTGGCGGTGTCGTCTCTTCTCCTCCACTGCGAGTGCTTTCTCCACCTCCTGCTGCATGACATTTATGTGCACTGTCTAATGTGAACTATAAAATATCAGCAGAAAATGAACGAGAGGAGCTTCCAGAAAGTGACCATTGTTTGGACGCGAGCACTCACTTATGTGAGTTTCTTGTTGAGGACAAGCCTTCTTGCTGAAACGTTCGCTCCATGTTGAGAATCCTCTGGTTCATCCACTATTGAACTGCCTTGTTAAAGCAATATAGAAGCGTCATTTGAAGTATAGCGAATGCCAGGAAAGCGCATGTAGCGCTTTCCTAGCGAAGGATAGCGCATGTAGGAAGTGCCTACGTACGTAATCGAGGACTTCACTGAGCAAGCTCTGTACGTTATCGTGCTCCTGGGTTTAACTTGTGTAGTCTTTAAATACGCTAAGAAACAGCCTTCTTGGAGATGGGCGTTGCTAGTACATAGCTTCTGCAGCCTGAACTATAGCGACGGCTGCGCTTTCGCTATGGCTTATTTCCAATAAATGGTGAATAACCACCTAAAGTTAAAAACGGCAGCCCACTCTATTTCCGAGATCAGGAGGCGATTCTGGCATCTATAGACCAAACTGGACGCGTATATGCGTAGAAATAACACGCTTGGGGGAATGCATTGTTTTGTCGTGGAGAGACTTGACAGTAGGAACCATATGGGGCCACGCGCGCATACCTTTGAATTTGCGTTTCAGCTATTTAAAGTAAAAGCTCAGACCAAGCGCATGGCATAGTTATGCATATTTCTTGCCTTGAACCTACATAAAGGCATGCGAGTTATTCAAAATGACTTTGTTATTATCTACACCTGTGTCAGTATTGTGCGAGAAGCCGCTGAAGAGCTGTGTTTTTATTTCTCAACTTTGCGCAGAGGTTCCGCACTCTCCAAGAATACTTCAAACGTCAGACTGGGCATCTCCAGAAGCGTCATTACATACTATTGGGCCTGCAGGCCACCTACGACAACTTTGTAGTTGACCTACCAAGGATCGCAGGTTTCCTCAAGATGCTCTACACGTAAGCGCTGGCTTAGGTCATCTTGATAACGACACAGACATGTAGAGTGGTTCTGCAGTGTGAAGCAACCTAAGCGGCATGGTCACAGTGTATCACGTGCAAACCGCCGAGCTTGTAGCGAAGTTAGTCGCCGTCAAAACGCAGTTCACAATGATTTTTTAGAAATTAATTGTCTAGACGCTCGTTAATGCCAATAATCCAGCCATGGTAATGTCGATTTACACATGAAATTGACAGGTTGATCAGCGCTGTACCCTTCAACTAACTTGCAACAAATGGGTGAGGACCTTAGACGGCGAAGTCTCAGAGTAGTGAAGTAGGGTGCTGGTTTGGGAAAGTTTGTCGCGTTCGATGACGGCAGGCTCTTGCGGCGTCAATAGAGTGGTCAAAAAAGAGCCGAAGCACCTATGGGAGGTCCACAGTTAAAGAAGTAGCATCCTCGGGTACACATAGCGCGCACATAGGTTCCTCAGTGCATGGCGCACAATTTAGCTATTTTCATTTTCCCCGCGCTTGTTCTTTCTTCTTCTATCACCAACCGGATACTCGTCATACATCGCCTCTGTATAAACCTGCACCATTCTCGCCTAAAATTTAGTTGAAAATTTTAGCTCAAGTTTGGCAACTTTCCTGTGCTTCCTTGTGTTGCTTGCTTGTGCGCAACAGCCTACCGCCTAAGTCTATGTTTGATAATATTATTCGTAATACCGAGGTAATGTTCAGCGGCCTCTCAATAAAACAAAACTTTGTGATTGGTAATTAGTCTGTAAGGATGTTTGAGAATATGTACATGACTATGTATCTAGGCAAAATTAGTCACAGCGGGCCCCGGATCAAAACAGGACATTTTCAGAAGATTAACTTAGGCTCGATGACGTAAGGAGTTGTACAAGACGCTGTGACGGGCAACTGACACCTGGATAGAGTTGCCTGGACTTGTGCACGATCGAATACGGGTATTTTTGGAGGTGGAGAACACAGTGACTGCTTCCGGAAGGGTCTGTGAGCCGAGAAAGTCGGCGAGTGCTCGATTACCAGTTACAATGAAGATGCAGCCAAATAGGTATAAAACGAAGTTTGGTGATAGCCGAGACAAAGGCAAGACAATGTCGCTCGGTGATTAATTCTCCAGTGTGTACAGGAGACAGCTAGCGTACGCAATAACGCAGTTGTGTCCGCACTAACGCTGAGCGAGGATGGCAGCGGTTCCATGGCCGCTAGCAGCCGTGCGAACTTTTGCCGTTGAAGTGCGATCAAAATACGCTAAAATAGAAGTCGCGAAAGTATCGATAAGCGCCGAATAGGCGGCACCTCGAATAAGCTTCATGTGAAAGGAACGTCTTTTTTGAGGAGCGCATTAAGGGGACGCGCAATGTCAGCGAAACTGCGGATGAAACGGCAGAATTAAGCGCCCAACGTAATGAAGCTTCGTAGACCTTTACCCTAATATCATACTGGAATATTGTTTGCGGCGCGAGCTTTGTCAAGATTTGGTTGGACACCCGCCACGTTTTCAAGACGGCTGAGTCCGGTTATTTCACGGCGTCTGAAACGGCGTTTTGAGGAGTTAAGCTGCAGGCCAGCGTTGGGGAATACTTAGAGAATGACGGAATGGCGCTGAATATGGCTGTCAAATGTTGTTGAAAAAATGTTGACTTGGTTGGGGTAGCACAAGCAGCTTGACCATTTGACGCCACGAAGAAGCGAACCCAACATGCGCTCGAATATTTTGGCCACGTTCCAAGGATCAAAAGGCGTGACTTTAAAATAATAAAGGCTATCTGGAGTTAGAAATGCAGTTTTTTCGTGGCCCAGTGTATCAACGTTAATCTGCCAATAACCAGAGCGAAGGTGAGTAGACGAAAAATATTTGGCGCCATGGAGAGAGTAGAGGGCATCGTTTATACGGGGCAGGAGATAAAGTCGTTGTTAATTGTCTTGTTGAGGTGTGTATAATGAACACTATATCCCCAGGTGTTCTCCGTTTTCTCGAATATCCCAACAGGAAATGCCTATGGATTAGAGCACGGCGCAGTGACGTTCTTGGACAGCATTTTATGGACTCCTTTTTATTGTAATAACAGTTACATGGACACTCCAGGCGCATTTGCGGTGGCGTCGTTCGCGTCGTCGTGATGTTCCGTATAAAACGCAAGTGCGAATACGTCGCGCCCACGCAGCATGTGCTGTCGGTTCGAGTGAAAGCGTGCGAGGATGAGCCGAGAATGGTCGCTCAATCTCGCCATTACAAGAGGTGAAAAACGAAGCGAGCCGTATCACACGCGAGGAATCGCGGGTGGGTGTATGTGGGGGGCATGCTACTGCAGCGGCGGCTGCATATGGTGCGGCTAAGCGCGGCCTCGCGGGCCATATCTTGATCACAATCTGCAATGAAGACAGTCAAGGCGCGCCGAAGGCTGTTAGCTTTGTGTACTCTGTGTTGTTGCCGCTCAGTTCGCTTTGAAGCGAGAGGCAGCGTGAAATTCGATCACTGCTGCTACCACTCTTCCTCACTCTAGCGTTTTGACAGCGAATGTACGCTGACATCGAGTGAGATGTGTTCATGTTTGCCTGTGTGCTCTTGACACAATGCTTATAAATTTAGCTAGTAAGCGAATGTTTCGAAGTTTATATGGTCGATAAATCTACTATCCTTACTTCGTGAAGCTGGCTACTAATTTGCTATCGCAATCGATGCTTCGCCTTTCAAACGAAACTGTTATTTTTTTCTTATTATGTTGCGCTCCGCAGCATAATACGCCGGTGAATAGGTTGCGCGTCGCCAGTGCGTATGTTGTGCTTAACAATTGTAGTCTGGCCTTATGGGCGATTTTACAGGTCAAACGTATTGGCATAGGACCGGAAGGCATGACGAAGATCTTTTGCTTGCGTAAGCGGGATGCCTGCAGACATAATTTTTTTTCAAAATCGGCACAGGGCGACACGATATCTGTGAATGAGCCTGAATCGCTCCGAGGGCCGTCAACGGCTAACACAGAAATATCGCATTCCTCGAACGATGACACGGTCGCAAGCTTAATAGCGGCATCAAGCATTTGAACCAAATTTCCAAAGAGGCAGGCTGGTTTTGTTTACGCATACGGTGACTACACTGGGTGGAAGGACAGAGTGTGTCAGGACCACGTAGAAAACAGTAGAAAAGACGTATTCACCATCGCACACAGGAGTAGAGAGACATAATGGGATGTAATACGTTGCGCATTGCAGTGGCGTACAGAACGTAAGCGGCTACGATTGTCGGATATCACGTGGACATCCAAAGGAAGTTCCAGTTGAATAACACCTGCTCGCCGAATAACGCCCAGCAGTCAATAAGGGCTGAGTGCGTTAAAAGAAAATCTAGGTCGTGGATCACGTCGGGAGGACACGGTATGAGCGCGGCAAACAAAACAGTGGTTTAATGGACAACAATGCCAACTCGGGGAGACCGCATTACAAGAACGGCAGGCGTGCTACTATCAGTGGCCCGTACTTTGCTCTGAAGAGCAGGTGCAATAAATTTGCGGAGGTGATATACGGAAAACAGCGCTCACAAGGAAAATCTGCAATACGGTGTCTATAAGGCCGTAACGGTAACCTCGTCCAGTTCAACGTCGACACGGTGTCGGTACATAGGTACAGTAAGCAGAGACTTTTTACGCCATGTCATTGGTGCTGTGTCACCTCCGGGGCTGCGTAGCTTAGTTTACCGAAGCATAGCTGCCAGGCCATGGAGGGAACGAGAACCGGCGTGGTTGCGGCGATATAGATGGCCAGCCGTGTGGTGACGGTGAACGACTAAACCTGGAGTGTGGAAAGGTGGCATCGGAAGCCTGCGGATCAGAGCGAGGAGAAAAACGTAGAATGTCGCCTTCAGGACGAGGCCAAGCTTGAGTGCTCCAGTTCGAAGACGACGGCCAACGAATGTGGCAGTGAGGGGCAGTGTGTCGAGGGCGAGAGCAGTTGAAACACCTGTGTTCGTCGTCTGCCGTCCTCCACTCAGTAGGGTTTCGGTAGCGTGGGGAGTAGGCCAGTTCTTGAGTGGCATTGGCATCCTACGGTGCACCGATAGAACAGAAAAATTGCAGACCAGGTTTTTGTACTCCTGCTGGACGACTGCTTGTATGAGTGGCATGGTGGGCTGCGGACTGAAGGTCTGGAATAACGACCATAGAAGCTCTTGCTTCTAGTTGGTGGCGGACAATGCGAGTGACATCTTGTGACTCTGTAAATTGCGCGGGTCTTCGCATGATGATTTGGTAGCAGTGGTGAGCAGCCAAAGATACTGGCCGTTGTTGTGGTGACTCTTCGCCTGTTAAAGAGATTGACAATCTTTAACAATAGTGTCGACCGTCGTACAGTCCTTCAAGATAAGTAGACTAAACGCGTCGCCGGCTACACCCTTGAAAATATGGGAAGCCTTGTTAGATTTAGTCATCTTTCTGCCAACTTTTAACAAAGTCCCAGTACGTCCTTTCCATGCATGATTCAGTGCAGGTCCGGTTGCGAAATCCCAGCTCCTTTTTAGCGGCCTGCTGACGACCGAAGCGCCTGCCGAACAGTTCACGAAGCTTCGCCTTGCAAGCACCGAACTGACTATTCATGCATCTGGTACTACACTCGTGCCGTTTTTTTCAGTTAGAATATCATGTTGGGGGGGCTAACCTCAGCGTGGGGTACCATCTCTTGTGGTCACTAACGCACTCGTATATTTTGATCCAGACGGCGACATCGAAGTCATTCATGTTTGAAAATTTTCTGTGGTCTTGTGAGTGCAATATAATCATAGAAGCATGTGGCTGCTGCCGACCTTACTACAACCAAATTAGTTTCACAACCCCGCTGAAGACGAGGGCCCCGTGGAGGTCGCGAGGACTTACGGCACTGCGATTGAGTAACGCTACCTTCAGCCCTTCCAGTTGCGCGCCTTCTTCGCTGCGGCGGCACCCCATGTGGCTGTTTTGTTGCCGGGCATTTGTTGCGTCCTGCAGAAGTTCGTTCGGAGGTTTGAGTATTTTGAGTATTCGGAGCTCGCGCTAGTCTGCGGAGTTGGGAAGCTTGGCTTGTGTCGAGCATGCAGTATGCCGATGCATTTTGCTGCGGGGTTAAAAAAGTCGGTGCCCTTCCGCTGTGTGAAAGTGGGTGTCCACCGAAGCTATGTCTGTGGGCCTCTTAACGGCGCACAGTCCATTGCGGTGCGTCAAGCGCCGTATCCACATAAGTGGCAGGCGAGGCGTCACTAGTCGCTCCTCCACGATGTTGAACCTCGGAAGGTTATGAGGCACCGTGGGGTATACATACTCATGTATTGTTGCAAAACGCTACACCATACCTTTTACTAACGAATCCCGGCATGTAGAACACACACGCACCTCGTCGCACTCGGAGGGCACACACTTGTTCACCGCAGCCAAGGCGATGGTGCATTGGTCGACGTTCCGCGGTGCAGAATTGGTTGTGAGGCCACTCCAAAAACACAGGCGGCCACACACAACACCATCCACACAAAATTGGTTCCACGCAAGCCCCCTCCCAAAGCTGACCGTTGCTCCGGGAAAACGTTCCAAGTTTGGGGGATTACGGCCACATGGACGGTTCCCATTTCTTTCTGCCTCCGGTCCTGGCAGGCAGCACGCTTACGGGGCCGCCGCCACGGGAGCCGGCAAAGAGAGGGTGGTGCGAACGTAGACATGGCAGACGCGGGTCAAAGATTAGTATCCGTTCTTCTCAGATTAACATTTGATGCAGATTGTATTTCGACGTAAGATATTAAAGTTATTTTTGCAAATGGGCAGTTTGCTTAAAGCGAGCTTCACCTCCGCCGCGGGTCGGCCTGGTATAGCACTATTTTCGGAGTCGGCCTACGTATGGGGAAAAATTCTCAATCTACACGGCTCGATAGACGCGCGCAATTTTATCCAGAACATAACCGCATATAGCTTCGCTGTAAAAGCTTCTACAAGTCGTCAGCTAAGCGCCAATTTTATTGCGTAAGCATTCTTTGGCGAGTACCATTGGTCCATCACGCGAAAAGTGTAATGCCCTATATCGGCTCGAAAATGCGTAATTTGCGAAGAACTTTAATCGTTACACTATAAATGCAGATGATTGGTAGCTTTATAAGCGATAAGGAACAATTTAAACAAACAAATTGATCAGAGAGAATACCCACAGGCATGCATAGGGCTCCATAGAAAACCCATGGGAGAGCTTATATTAGCTAGTACCAATAGGCCAAATGAAATTTGTGGGTGGGCGAACTTGTCCTTTAGAGGTGGGCAGACTAAAAGATGGCGGTAGGCCAACTTGAAATTTGGGAATGGCCCAACTTAAAATTTGCAAGTGCGCTAACGTGAAATTCGCGGTTGGACCAACTTAAAATTTGTGGGAGGGCCAATTTGAATATTGGCGTTGGGTCATCTTGAAGTTTCGACATGTGCCAACTTAGGCAGTCGGCCAACTTAAATTCGCGGGTCGGCCAAGTTGAAATTTGGGGTTGGGCCAACTTTAAGAGTAGGCCAACTGAAATTGGGCTCTGAGACAACTTCAAGTTTGAGGGTGCACCAACTTGAAAATTTGGGGGTGCGCCCACTTGAAATTTGTATCCGGGCCAGCATAAATTTCGGGTGGCCAAATTAAAACCTGGGGGTGGGCCAATTGAAATTTTGGAGTAGGCCAACTTCAAATTTGAACAGAGGCCAGTTTAAATTTGTGGTTGGGCCAGCGCACAATACCACTGTATCTTTCTCCAAGGCAATACGTAGCTGATATAGGACGTAAGGGAGCTCTCTATTTGAAGATGGCACGGTAAATAATAATTTTTAAACTTTGCCATACTATCCGGTAGTTTCTCATGCTTCTACATTAGCTATCCTGCTTTTGTTCCCCATCCACATAATTGATTATGAACTGCCTTATCTGGCGTACTCATCCAGTCACAATTGATGTCGGAGTAGCTCGCAGTGTAGCAAAGCCGTTAAAAGCGGACACGTCGCTCTTAGGATTCATACTGCGCTTGCGAAGCTGTTACTAATAGTGAAAGCCGTGAACCCAAATTGCGAAGGCAGACTAGCTTTTCAGTTGGGTAATAAATCAACGCAGACGAGTGAACGTTCGGGCAATGCCAAGCTGCCGCGCCGCTGGGGCAAGCACCCCAGGCGGCCAACCGGTAGACGGACCACAGCGGCGTTAGTTCTCGCGTATACCACATGCTTACGCTGCCCACTATTGGGAGCTGCGAAACTAAGGTGGTTCCGGTAACGTTGTCTGCTGCGCCGTCGTCGCTTCGTTCGTCAGCAAGGCGTTGAGCGCTTCGAAATTCTGTGCGCACGCAGGGCAAGTTTTCCCAGTGCATCCACCAAAAAAGACGGCACCGGAATAGCCGTACAACTACCATATTGTCACGTGGTCGTGACGTCAAAGAACACAGGAGCAATACTGTGAAAGGCAAATTTAGCTTTTATTGGGCGAACCTGTGCCCACAAAACAGGCTACACTTAAAGCGCAATGAGAGCGGAGAACACAGTCGGCGATCAGCGGGTCAAGCGCGTCGGCTTTTATAGAGCAGTCGTCGAATGTTCCAGACTAATCGTTGGGACCCACGTGCATTCCACAAAGTTCTACATCATTCGCGTCAGGTGATGAAATCAGATAACATAAGGTTCGGCGACAACATACAGCAGATAGAAGCATCGATAACTTTCCAAAAACTTCGGATAAATGCAGGCGCGTCAAGTGCTGTGCGATAAGATTTGTTAGACGACGAAACGTGGTCGCCCGATAAAGATAAGTACACGTGTCATTACCTCCCTCTTAAAAAGCATCGACCCGATGCTGCAAACAAACGAAAGTAATAAACAAAAGCACTCGTAGCAAAGTAAACAACAAAAATAAGGAAGTTCCTCAGCGTCCGTAAAACGGTTTAAGGCGCAGCTCGTGGACCCCTTCAGATCGTGCGCGGTGCCGCTGTGAATGCGAAATGCCGTCTGGCACGACCTCATAGTCCAGAGCGCCAATACGTCGGATGACCTTGTAGGGTCCGAAATAGCATCGTAGTAGTTTCTCACTGAGTCCTCGTCGGCGTATCGGGTCCATACCCAAACACCGTCGCCGGGCTGGTACTCGACGAAGCGTCTTCGGAGGTTGTAGTGCAGGCTGTCGGTCTTCTGTTGGTTCTTGATCCGTAGGCGGGCGAGCTGTCGGGCTTCTTCGGCGCGCTGGAGATAGCTAGCGACGTGAACATTCTCTTTGTCAGTGACGTGGGGTAGTTGGCGTCGAGCGTCGTCGTCGGGTTCCTGCCGTAAACCAGCTTAAACGGCGTGATCTGTCTTGTTTCTTGCACCGCCGTGTTGTAAGCGAAGGTTACATACGGCAGGACTGCATCCCACGTCTTGTGCTCGACGTCAACGTACATTGCTGGCATTTCCGCGAGGGTCTTGTTGAGGCGCTCCGTGAGACCATTCGTCTGCGGATGGTAGGCAGTTGTCCTCCTGTGACTTGTCTGGCTCTACTGCAGAATGGCTTGGGTGAGCTCTGCTGTAAAATCGGTTCCTCTGTCGGTGATGAGGACTTCTGGGGCACCATGTCGCAGCTGGATGTTCTCGACGAAAAATTTCGCCACTTCGGCTGCGCTGCCTTTTGGTAGAGCTTTAGTTTCAGCAAAGCGGGTGAGATAGTCCGTCGCCACAACGATCCACTTATTCCCAGATGTTGACATCGGAAACGGCCCCAACAAATCCATCCCATTCTGCTGGAATGGTCGGCAAGGAGGTTCGATCGGCTGTAGTAATCCTGCTCGCCTTGTCGGTGGTGCCTTGCGTCGTGGACAGTCTCGGCATGTCTTGACGAAACGGGCGACGTCGGCGGTCAGACACGGCCAGTAATACCTTTCCTGTATTCTCGACAGCGTCCGGGAGAATCCGAGGTGCCCAGCGGTTGGATCGTCGTGTAGGGCGTCCAGTATTTCTGGCCGCAGCGCTGACGGCACAAGAAGGTAGCTGGCGCGGACTGGTGAGAAGTTCTTCTTCACGAGCAGGTTGTTTTGAAGCGTGAACGAAGACAACCAGCGCTTAAATGCCCTAAGGAGAACGTCGGTGTTCCCTTCCAAATACTCGACGAGGCCTTTTAGCTCCGGGTCTGCTCGTTGCTGTTTAGTGAAGTCTTCCGCGCTTATTATCCCAAGGAAGCCGTCGTCATCCTCGTCGTCTTGCGGCGGGAGATCAATGGGGGCGCGCGATAAGCAGTCGGCGTCGCAGTGTTTTCTTCCGGACTTGTATATTACCGTGACGTCATATTCTCGCAGTCTGAGGCTCCACCGCAGCAGCCGTCCTGAAGGGTCCTTTAAGTTAGCTAGCCAACACAACGCGTGATGGTCGCTGACGGCTTTGAATGGCCTGCCATAAAGGTAAGGGCGGAATTTAGCTGTAGCCCAAATGATGGCGAGGCATTCCTTGTCAGTCGTAGAATAATTGCTGTCCGTTTTTGACAGCGAACGGCTAGCATACGATATCACTTGTTCAAGTCCTTCTTTCCTCTGGACTAGGACGGCACCGACGCCTCGGCTACTGGCGTCAGTGTGGATTTCGGTATCGGCGTCCTCGTCGAAGTGTGCAAGTACCGGCGCCGACTGCATGCATCGTTTGAGTTCTTGAAATGCATCGGCCTGCGGCGTTTCCCACTTGAACTCGACATCACATTTGCTTAGATGTGTTAGCGGCTCCTCGATGAGTGAAAAGTCCTTGACAAAGCGCCTATAGTAGGCACACATGCCAAGGAATCTGCGCAATGCCTTCTTGTCGGATGGTTGCGGAAATTTTGTGATGGCAGCTGTCTTCGGTGGGTCGGGGCGTACTCCAGATTTGCTGATGACGTGGCCTAGGAACAAAAGCTCATCGTAAGCGAAGCGGCACTTTTCCGGCTTCAGAGTGAGCCCTGATGACTTAATGGCCTCTAGCACTGTCGCAAGCCGCCTAATGTGATCGTCGAAATTTCTGGCGAAAACAACAACGCCATCCAAGTAAACAAGGCACGTCTTCCACTTCAGTTCGGCTAACACCGTGTCCATGACGCCCTGAAACGTTGCAGGCGCCGAGCGCACTCCGAATGCCATGACCTTGAACTCGTAGAGGCCGTCTGGCGTGATGAAGGCAGTCTTTTCGCGATCTCTCTCGTCGACTTCTATTTGCCAGTAGCCAGACTTGAGCTCCATCGACGAGAAGTATTTAGCGTTGCAGAGCCGATCCAATGCGTCGTCTATCCGTGGAAGGGAGTACACATCCTTCTTCATGATCTTGTTCAGTCGACGATAATCGACGCAGAAGCGTAGGGTTCCGTCCTTTTTATTTACCAGGACTACAGGAGAGGCCCACGGGCTTTTCGACGGCTGGATGATGTCGTCGCGTAGCATTTCGTCGACTTGTTGCCTAATAGCTTCATGTTCTCGCGTCGAAACTCGGTAAGGGCTCTGGCGGAGTGGTCGAGCGCTCTCTTCGGTTATTATGCGATGCTTTGCAACTGGTGTTTGTCGAATCCTCGATGACGTCGAAAAGCAGTCTTTGTATCGTCGAAGCAGGCTTCTGAGCTGTTGCTGCTTAATCATAGGAAGACTTGGTTTCACGTCAAAGTCTGGTTCGGGGACTATGCTCATGGGGGTAGATGCGGCTGAATCCGAGAGGACAAAGGCATTGCTGGTTTCCACAATCTCCTCGATATATGCGATTATCGTGCCCTTGTTGATGTGCTTGAACTCTTGGCTGAAGTTGGTTAGCTTAACTTCCACTTGCCCTCCGTGGAGTCGAGCGATCCCTCTTGCGACGCAAATTTCCCGGTTGAGCAGGAGACGTTGGTCGCCTTCGATGACGCCTTCTACGTCAGCGGGTGTTTCGGTGCCGACGGAAATAATAATGCGGGAGCGCCGCGGGATGCTCACTTGATCTTCGAGCACACTGAAGGCGTGGTGACTACGATAGCTCTCCGGTGGTATCGCTTGATCTCGCGACAGCGTTATCGATTTCGACTTCAGGTCGATGATTGCGCCGTGTTGGTTCAGGAAGTCCATGCCGAGAATGACGTCTCGCGAACACTGTTGGAGGATAACGAAGGTGGCAGGGTATGTCCTGTCAGGAACGGTAATTCTTGTCGTGCAGATTCCAGTCGGCGTGATGAGGTGTCTTCCAGCAGTCCGAATTTGAGGGCCTTCCCATGCAGTTTTAATTTTCTTCAACAAGGCGGCGATGTGTCCACTCATTATGGAGTAATCGGCCCCTGTGTTGAATTGAATGTTGAATTCCAATGACAAATCCAGATCAAATTTTTCTGCTCTGTATGGAGCAATCCTATTCCAATGGCAGAATGGGAGCGTGAGCTGTGTGTTCCAATGGCAGATTGGGAGCAGCCGCTGATCCCGGATTGCTCCGTGGAGCAAAAATATTCGCTCCGCCGAAATCGGCAGATTTGACCGGAATTCCTCGTGACGTATTTCCTTCACCCGCCTCTGCTTCCTGTCACGGTCGCCTGTTTCCGGTCGCGGGCAGCTATGGACGACATGGGAAACGTGGACGCCGCTTCGCGCCGTGCGATTTTGTTCGCGCTCCTAGACAGCTCCGACTCAGACAGCACGATTTCCAAGTCGAGTGATGATTCTTCTGACACAGACAGTGAAATGGGGTGGTGGGTTGCGCTTCCAAGCGCTTGTTCGGATGGATGGATGTTATGAGCGTCCCCTTTGGAACGGGGCGGTGGGTTGCGCCACCAAGCTCTTGTTACTATGCTGCCTAATATTCTACCTGGGTTAACTAATGAAAAAAGACTAAAAAATAAGACTTTGAACTACCACGTCCAAATTTTCTGATCCCCTATTGCGAACTGTGCTTTTGTACGTCTCCGTCTTTTGTCGTTTCCCTACTTTTCTTCCACCAATCCTCCAATCGCCTCTTACTAATGTCTATTGGGGACCTGTTTGCTTTACCACTGCTCCCGCTGAACCCAAGGGCTTCAAGCAGGCCAATGGTGCCTAAATCGACCGCTGGGTAGACGTCTTCACATACAAATAAAATATGCTCCGTCGTTTCCCTAGCTTTACCGTAGCAAGCGCATGCTTCTTCTTCCTTCTTATATCTCGCTTTATAGGTGCGTGTTCTAAGGCATCCCGATCTCGCTTCGAAAAGCAATGAGCTTCCCTTTGAGTTATCATGAATGGTTTCTTTCCTGATTTTGTTTTTTCCTCTTAAGTAGTTACTCATGGCAGGTTTCTTTTCCATTGCCGCCACCCATGAGATTAATTCAGCCTCTCTGACTTTCCGCTTGACCTTTTTGTAGCTGTGTTGCCCACCCCACAGGCCGCATACTTGCAGCACCGCAGGCCACAGGCCGCATACATACTTCCTCTCTCTATTCTAGCGCCCTCTCACTTGATTTTCCTGTACTAAGTGCACCCGCGGGAGCGCATGCATTCCCTTCGAAGATATGGTGTGAGCAGATGAGAGCGATCTCAGCCGGAGTGACGCGCTCCGTTCGTGATCCGGCCGAGCGCTCGCGATCTACCATTGGAATTCAACTGCGTGGCCGTCGACAAGCACGTCGAGGTCGGTGGATCACTGTCTTGCGTTACAGTTAGGTCTTGGCGTCGGATCACGGCTGCGTCGTGCTGAACTGAAGTTGGAACGTCGTGTCGTCAAGTCGTCTTTCGTCGGTGTGGTCTTGGCTTCCTGATTTCGTCGGAACGGCGGCGTGTCGTTATGTCGTCGAGGTAGTTTCCTCGTTGTCTTCGTCGGCGGCGGAGGATCTTCGTCAGTTCGACGAACAGCAACCGAACCTCCATTGGTTGCTGCTTTTAGTTTTCCGGATATGGGCTCGCTGGCCTGCCCCGGGCTGGGCCAGTGTATGGTCGGTGCTGCGGCGACAGGTAGCGGCCTGGTGATGGCGAACGCGACGGTTGCCCAGAGCTCCACTGAGTAGCGGCGAGGTAGTCGGCGATATCGCGGAGGCGTTCACCTTGCTTCGGGCGCGGAGCGTTCACGGCGAAACCTCGCAGTCCCATCTCCCGGTATGGACATCGTCGGTAGACGTGACCCGCTTCTCCGCAATGGTAGCAGAGCGGGCGGTGCTGAGGAGCGCGCCAAATGTCCGTCTTCCTCGCGTAGGTGCGCTGGGCGACGGGTGGTCGTGCTGGCTGCGGCGGCGGCGGCGGTGGACGACGGAACTGCGGCGTGACAGGACCCTGGCGCGGTCGCGGAGGGGGACCTTCACGGCGTGCGACGGCGGCGTAGGTCATCGCTTGCGGCGCAGGCTGCGGCGATTCAGGGGCTACTCCAAGTTGTTGTTGGAGCTCCTCACGCACGGCGTCGGCAATCGAAGCCACTTGAGGCTGTGATGATGGGAACAGCTTTTGTAGCTCCTCCCGCACGACAGCTCGGATAGTCTCGCGTAGGTCGTCGCTGGCCGGTGACTGAATTCCGGCGTAGTTTGTCGACATCGTGCGGCGGTCGAATTGCCGGTTTCGCATCTCGAGTGTCTTCTCGATGCTGGTGGCCTCGCGAAGAAACTCGTCGACGGTCTTCGGTGAACTTCGTACCTTTCCGGCAAAAAGTTCCTCCTTCAGACCACGCATCAGCATGCGGACTTTCTTCTCCTCGGGCATTTCTGGGTCGGCGTGGCGGAACAGACGGCTCATTTCCTCAGTGAAGATAGCAATCGTCTCATTCGGCAGCTGCGCTCTGGTCTGTAATAGAGCTTGGGCTCACTCTTTTCGCACGACGCTTGTAAATGTTTGCAGGAAGCCGCTACGGAAAGGTTCCCAGGTCGTTAAGGTGGCTTCTCGGTTCTCGAACCACGTCCTGGGCGCGTCTTCCAATGCGAAGAAGACATATCACAGTTTGTCGTCGCTGTTCCAGTTGTTAAACGTAGCGACTCTCTCGTACGTCTCAAGCCAGCTTTCCGGGTCCTCGAAAGTTGAACCGCGGAACGTCGGAGGCTCCCTGGGCTGCTGCAGCACGACGGGGGACGCTGGGGCTGCCATTGAGGTGGACTTGGTGGCCATCTTCCTAGTCGTCTCAGACAAAAGTCCGTGCTCCGGGGGCAGTCCTTGCATCCTGCGGCTACCTCGCTAGTACTTGGCGGCGTTGGTGTCTTCTGCGTGAGGGCTTGCGTCACGGCTTTGTGAGGGTGTCCGGTACATGAACGCAAAGCACCTCCACCAGGTGTCACGTGGTCGTGACGTCAAAGAACACAGTAGCAATACTGTGACAGGCAAATTTAGCTTTTATTGGGCGAACCTGTGCCCACAAAACAGGCTACACTTAAAGCACAACGAGAGCGGCGAACACAGTCGGCGATCGTCGAAAATCTGATCAGCGGGTCAAGCGCGTCGGCTTTTATAGAGCAGTCGTCGAATGTTCCAGACTAATCGTTCGGACCCGCGTGCTTTCCACAAAGTTCTACACCATTCGCGTCAGGTGATGAAATCAGATAACATAAGGTTCGGCGACAACAGACAGCGGATAGAAGCATCGATAACTTTCCAGAAACTTCGGATAAATGCAGGCGCGTCAAGTGCTGTGCGATAAGATTTGTTAGGCGACGAAACGTGGTCGCCCGATAAAGATAAGTACACGTGTCATTATACAAGGTTACAACAGCCGCCGGCAGCGGCGCCGGAGGCAAGATTCTTCAGTGCCCCTGGCCACTTCGTTGCTGTTGTCGGCATCCGAACAATAGCAGCTTTTGCGCTGTCTCGTGGCAATATGAAACCAACTTGGTACTATACCTGGAATCCAAAATTCTTCAAGTGTAGCACTACAGTCTCTTCACACGTTCACATCGTTTTCGATAGCATATATGAAAAGAACGCCAAATGGCTCCCGTTGCATATTACGAATGGCCTTCTGCAAGGTCCCCATAATGAACTTTCATCCTATAATGTGACTGCAAGAGATGCAACACAGGCAAGTGAAAAAGCTGGAATTACTATTTTTCCTTCTTAACTTGGCTTTTGCCCTTTGCTTGCCTGGCTGTACGTCGATTTTCATAGGGGATTTCCTGGAAATTGTCTTTGCCCTAAAAATGTTGAGCTCGCGGCATGTTAGCGCAATCATGTCGACTGAATCCGCTTCAGTTTCTACGAGTTTAGCTTCCCCTAGTAATTCTATTTTATTTTGCCTGCTTTGTACACTGATACCTAATAACGTGTGTCATGTGCGCCTGGTGTGGATACCTGGACCTACAGGGATCCATGAATGAGTGTTCCGATTCTCTGGCATCGTCATTCCTGCTAGGACCTCTCTTTCATGTTCTGCCTTCTTTTTCGCCACTCAGGAACGCCTCTTTCAGGCAGGTACTGTAGTTGAAGGGCACTGGATCGTCCACCGATTTATCGATGGTGGGCTTGCAGTAGGGTCGACTTCCAGTATCTTAATGCCTCTCACGTCAATGCGAGGTGATGCTGACCATCTACCGATGCAGAGTCCCGCCCTTAAATTTTTATCCTAATGGAATCTCAACTTCTAAATTGATAGCTTCTATCGTAATAAACGTGAAATCATTGAAACTTTCTTTTTTTCTTGTCACTGTTTGAACTCCCTCTCCATCATTTTGCGTTCTCAATGACGATTGCAAATTTATTATTATTTCAAGCTGTGCAGTTGCCGCAGATGCAGGACAATTTGCAACGTCATAAATTTATAGCGAAATTTGGAGGACGCTGAAGCTTCGCCGTTAAGAGTGGAACGCGATAGGAATCAAAGATCCCTGACTGCTTCTCACACTGTACAACGACTGTAGCTTATGTAACCGTAATCTTTAGCAGGAAACGCTGGTGGCAAACGCTGTGCACGAAAGCGACCGCGCGAGCTTTCTAGATGAAACGCGACCTCGATCTTGCGTGGGTCGCGGAGGCGAGCGCCATCTTGGTGGGCAAGGAAGCGTGCGCAGCGCCCCGCTGTATGAATGGTGGAAACGCTGGGACTTATGTTTGAGTTTCCACGTAACAGAATTGCGTTTTCTGGTATATAAGATTGCAGCCCGATGCTATCATGTAGGCAGGTTGTGTTTAGGTTGTACTTCACGAATTTTCTGACGCATCTTTCAGGAATTCAATTAGTTCTGTAACGCCTCTGCGCCGCGCGGAGGGCCTGCGCGGTTGTCGTTCGGAATGATTTTTCTCGAAACGACGTCCAAAAAAGACGCCGACACCAGATTTTATGCCACACGTTAAATGCATCAAGCCGGAGACGTTGATAGACGTTCTATCTCGCTGATGAGATATTGTAACTTGTTCTTTCAATCCTTTCTTTTTATACTTGGCTTTATATGCTAATTTATACGGTTTTAATCTTGATTTCTAAAAAAAAATTTTACACGTATCTCATTAAATTTCTCATTTTTGTGGTCAATCCCACTCATGGATATGTGCTATGTTGAAAATGATTCAACATGAACAACAAAAGCGCTCATGTTGCGTCTACGTCTCCCTTCGTCTTTGTTTTCAATGCGCAGTTTGCTGTTAGCATAATATATTCCGGTTCACTCACCCTGTGGATGCGCTTGAAGGCTTTGAGTGACCGTTTCCAAAGGCAAGTCATGAAAGAGTGCCATTGAGCGCTTGAAACACGAAGAAATAAAAGATAATTGGCGAAGAACTCTTTGTAGTGACCAGCTCACGTGTGCAGAAGGCGGCTTAGTCCGTCCATGCTCGCCAGCATACGGGCATTTGAAGACTGTTTGGGCATTGTACTTCTGCGGCAGGAGACGATCTTGATGATTTTGAAGCCGAATGACGGAAGCTATTGAAACTATGGATTTCGTGGCGTTGTCCCCTTCATTTAATTATTTCATATATAAGCTCCAGAGTTCACTTTATACACGTCAATAGCCTCTCCTCTCAGTTAAGGAACACAATGATAGGAGTACCACAAGGGAGACTACTTGGCCCTCTCTTCTTCAATATCTATGTTAATATTATTGGGACTGCTAATGGAGTACTGGATAAACTTCATGTGTGGTCCGTCAAAAATGGTCTCAATATTAACACTACCCAAACTAAAGCCGTATTATTCCAAGCCGAAAACAAAAACACCACGCTGCCTGCTGACACCACACTTAATTCAGAGAAAATTGAACGAGTGACCTCAGTATAAAGCCTAGGGATCATTTTTGCCCACGATATGTCATAGAATAGCCACATACTATCACTTGTCACTAATCTTTCACAGATGGTTGGACTAGTTTTTTTCCTTGGGTACCTTCAGTGCAATGCAAAAATGATTATATATAACGCCCTTTTCATAAGTAATCTGAATCACTGCTGCCTTGTCTTGGGTACCACATCTCTCACAAACTTAGGTCGATTATTCATCCTTCAGAAAAAATTTCTCAGTGTCGCGTGTGATGTGCTATGGGACTCCCCAAGTGAACCTCTGTTCCAAGTACTGAAAATACACAAGGTGCATAGTTGATACAATTACAGGTTAGTTCGTGCATGCTATAGGAAGTGTATATCGAATAACTGTTACATATGTTCCTTAGCTAACCTTAAACGGAACGTACGCCGTCATCAAACACGATCTCCAGAATACTGGTATGTAACGCACCCACGCACTAATTCAGCAAAGCAACTGTGTGCTTATTCGCTGCCTGTCCTACTCAATATATTTACCGCAGATGATACTGATGTATTACAGTCTTCGTTAACTAGCCTATATAATTATTATTGCTGCTAGCGCTGATTTAATGCTTAGTACTTTGTACTTGTTGATCACAATATTAGTTTTGCTGCATCATCTGTTATTAATACACATGACTGATCTTAGTGCCATATTTTTTTCCATACTGCTGATATCGTGATATCACGTAAGCTAAGTAACTTGCTATGGTTTATCATTTTTTTGTGTGGTTGTGTTTCTTTTGTGTTCTTTTTATTCAGCTTTATAGTTACCATTGCTCTTGCACTGTTGTCCCCCTGTTGCTGCCATAAAACGGGTTTTAGGACATAGTGAAGCTGCTGACGCAGCTTTTTTTCCTCAAGACCTGTCCATATTCAAGTGTAGGTTGTTTATGCGAAATAAACCACTTACTTACTTGCTTACTTAAGGTTAAAGTAGCAAAATAAATGTGCGGTAGATATTGAGTTCACATCTGAAAAACTAAGAAATCACAGGAATTTCCATTTAAAACGTTGAAGCTATCTTGTGCACTTAGAATTGTCATCAACCGGAAGTAGCAACAAGCTACAGAGCACACCCGTGCGGTTTTCTCACAAAAGAAACTTCGCAGTGAAGTTTGCTATGGTCCAGGGACCTAACTTGAGACGCCAAATTCGGACAATTTTTGTTCAGCTGCGAAGTTTCGTCGGAGACAACCGTATCGGGGTGCCATTGCACCTCCACGCAAGTTTTTATAACAGTTCCTCCGTCTTGCACATTTCCGCCGAACTAAATTGCCACGTCTTGAGTACATGGAGCTACGTCAACATTTACATACACAGGGAGTACCCGTTGGATTTGCTGGTGATCAACACTAACTTCTGGACGTGGGGTCCACGGTGCCACGTGGTCGGTCCCACCATGCTAAATGCCCAACCCAGTCTGTCAGTACCAACTGTGGTAAGCCCGCAACTTTTCTGTGATGTCTGACAACGGCGCTAAGCGCAGCAGAAATCAAATCGCGTCGCCAGCACGCGCAGGAAATGATATATATGCCACTAGGAGCCTGAGCAAGTGGTAGCGCCCTCACGAGCAGTCAGGGCTTGATTGATTATTTGTTTACCAAACATAATAGGAGCCGAAAGCCGCTACCGATGGTTTTTGTTGCGAACTTTCGGTGAAACATTTATGGCTGAAAGCGCGCAAGCGCTTTCTCCAGCATCGTGCTCTCCATCCAGTTCATGCACTGCATTTGGTGACTATCTCCTTATCATTTTAATGTTTTCGATAGCACATGCAAAATTCTTGGGGCCCTCTAAACCGGCTCAGTTAGTGCGAACGCTTTGAAAGAAATGCCTGTATGTTGTAGACAATGCCGTAACGTTCACCTTTGCAGAACGCAGCTGCACGACGCACCGCGGGAAAACCCCAACCTAAAAGCAAACAAGAAAAAAAATCCGCGCCAAACTTTTCAGATCCCTTCTCACGTCGTGAGGCCATCAGTGTCATGAGCGTGACGTCGCCAGGGTAAAAGATGTTGATTGGTCGAGAGCGCCAACTTGACTATCGTGTGTTCTAAAAAGGAGAACTGTCCGCCACTGGTGCGGCGCCCGATGCGACGTCCGGGTCTGTAGGCTACAACATACGTCCTACGACGATTCAGGACACATTACACGGGCATGCGGCCGGCGCGGATGCTCCGCCTAGATCTACCGCCCCAGTATACGTACGCTGGGCAGAATTTATATCCTCGTCGAAAAGCGCAAAATAAAATTTGCACAACGCTGCTTCGTTTAACGCAAACATTACCAATACAGTAGCGCCTGCGGAAACTACATCTCACAAAAGTGCCAGTGACAGTGAGAGGGCCGATAGGCATAGCTCAACCCACGGGGCCAGCAATCCAGACCGGTTTCGTCAAAGGGCGCCTCTTTTAGCGCGATATCACTTATAGGGCATTCCAGGCTAATTTCTGTTTTCTCCGTGATGTTTTCTTTGAAGTCCAATAGGGATAAAATCATATCGCGTCCCGCGTTGCAGTATGCTGTAACGTGATTCGAGAACGCTGGTGGCTTGATGCGCGCCACTTTCCCGGTCGCCCAGTTTTGTGCACGAAACGCGCAGGAGCTTGGGGTTGGGAAGAAAGTGGGCTGGTGAACGCGCTAGCCAAGTGCGCTATAAAGTAAAGCTATTCCAAACTTTTCTCTTCCAATTCTGCAAGAAGCCCTCCAGGGTTGGTCAAAAAAAATTTCGTGCCAGCCCCACATCCCCTGTCTCTCACGCGACGTCACGAAAACCATACACCATACATCATCTGATATGATGTATGCACACAGATTATGCATGATCAGACTGAACGAAAGAAAAGTAATTATCCTCATTCAGAGCATTTTTCGCCGTAATAATCTACCAGTGACGAAATATTTTCAGGCTGCGCCCACTTCGCCTGTCTGTCACGCGACGTCAGAAAACCATGAAAGCTCATAGCGTCAAAATGACGTGTACCCGTTAAAGACATTATTATGCCAAATAAAGCTGATTTTTTTTTCTGAATAGCCGGATGGTGTCCCGTTCCGAAAGGAATAGAAGATGGCTGCCCAACGATTGATCTGGGACTTGCTACTGGGATCGGCGATGGAGCATGGATTTATTTGCGTGTAATAAGCTTTCTTCAGTGAGACTATAACGTCATCGAGCCCTTTCGGCTCGTTTACAACGTCGCTAAGCTAACTCTTCTATGCTCTAGCGGAATTTTTAACGTTACGTTGCACGCCGCCGCGATTTTCTACCAGCCACCGTAAGCTAAGTAAGGGGAAGCGGTGCAATCACAGACGCCAGCCCCATCCTCTTCAGCGGTTATCTACTTTCGCTGTGCTGGCTCGGGCCCATCGAATACCTTTGCACTTGAGTGTGCTGCTCGCCTCTTACCCGCCAATTCGATAAGGAAATCTGCTCAATGTAGGCAATACTATTCGCTTTGAAACCAAAGAAAGGGACCTCCCATAAACGAGGAGCGCGTTTGATTCGGCGTTTCAAGCAACGCTGCGGGTTGCCGCCCGATGCTGGCGTCAGTGGTTAGGTAAGTTTGACGTCAGGAGATTAGAAGAAGGATAGATTGAAATAGTTTTACGTTATAGGGCCCCAGGTCATGCATTTTGAGATACCTGAAATATGACAGAGCGAATGAAGAGGGCGAGGAGGAAAGGAGCGGAGCACCTTCGCGCCGTAAAGTGCTCTTTTTATTGCTAAGCATTTATACGGACATTCCAGGCGAGTCTCCGCCGTCATCGCCGTAGTCGTGATGTTCTGTATTATAAAGTCCAAGCGCAGTACATCGTGGACGGCCACCAAATGCTGTGGGTGAGCCGAGAATGGTGGCTGGAACTCGCTCGCGCAAGGTGCCGGCGGGGGAGAGGAAAGGGGGTCTCCTATTCAGCAGCTGCGTACGGCGCGGCTGAGCACGGTAGCGCGAGCCCTCTCTTGAAAGTGTTCTGCGATAGCTACAGTCTAGGTGCAGTGTACGTTAAAGAACCCCAGGTGGTCAAAATTTCCGGAGTCCTCCACTACGGCGTGCCTCATAATCAGAAAGTGGTTTTGGCACGTAAAACCCCAAATATTATTATTAGGTGCAGTGAGGGCTGAGAACTTCGTGTGCGCTTTTTAGAGCGCAGCTCTTTCGCTCCCGTTCCCGTTTCGCAGCGCCGTCGGCCCCGCCGTAACCAAGGTCATCACCCGCGCGCTGCTCTAGCTGCGCGCGCTCCTACTGCCATCGCTCGCGCGCGGCGCGAGTCTTGCACTCCCATTGTTTTCCAAACGCGGACAACGTGTTCTCACCTACACTTTCGCCCCCTTCCTCAGCGCAGTGCCGTTGTGGTGACTCTCGCCGCTACCGTCCACTCCGTCCTCACCGTCTCTTCTCCCGCTGTTGCGGCACTGCCTTGCTGCCGGCGGCGGGCGCTCCTTCCCGCCTCGCGCGTAATACACTGCTCTCCGCTGCTCCGTCTCCGCGTCGCGTGGCTGTAGGGCTCTCAGCCGTGTCTCTCGCTTCCCCGTTTGCGGGGCGCGTTCCTCAGTGGCATTTGTCGTCTCTGGCAGTGCTTGCGCCTGGCTGTCCTTCACCTACCTTCACTCTTGCCCTATACCTCTCCTTACCTGGCGCAGTGCCGTTGAGGTGACTCGAAAGACAGTTATAGCGTTTCGTCCCTTTACTTCTACTTCCTACTCCAATTTTGAGCGGCCACATTGAGGCCTGTATGTGAGTGAATGAGTGTGGGACCTCTACTCAATACCCCTGTTCTCCACCCGTTTCCTTATCCCACCTCAGAAGAAGCAATAAATAATTTTTGCTAATCTCCCGCCCCTCTCCGCGGCGGTGCCCCACTATAACATGGCGCGATGGTGCGTCGCCGGAGCGCCGGCTCGATAGCGGCGGATCGCGGTCTGTGCTCCCCAATCCGAAACGCAGAACCGCCTCCGTTCGGCACTGTGTGTTCTGTATACTGTTGCCCGTTGAAATAAGGCAGCAGCGGCAGTCAAAGATAGCATTACCAAGAAGCGTAATCTTCGGCCATTTTTTCTCGCCGTTTAGTTGGCACTGAAGCGAGAGGCAGCTGGAAGGTAAAGTCACTCGCTCCTGCTGCCGTTCTTCCTCACGCCAATGATTTGACAGTCAGTGTCCACGGTCCCTTAGCGAGATGTGTTCATGTTTGCCTCTACTTCGAAGATCGATGGAAGAAACGGCAAGCAGCGATACGGAGCAGCAGACATTGTCGTGGGGCAAGGGAGAGCGCGAAAGGGCGTCGGCGTCAGAGTGCAGGCGGCCGCTACCATAGAGCACGCGAATGTCGTAGTCCTGCAGGCGAAGTGCCCAGTGGTCAAGGCGGCCTGAGGGGTTCTTCAGTGACGACAACCAACAAAGTACGCGGTGGTCCGTGACGACGTCAAATGGGTGGCCATACAAAGATGGCTGGAACTTAGAGCCCAGATGATCGTCAAAAATTCTTTTTCCGTCACGGTGTAGTAGTTACTCTCGGCTTTCGTAAGCGCGCGACTTGCATAAGCCACAACGTATTAAGCAAAGCCGTGTTTGCGCTGCGCAAGGACTACGCCGAGGCCACTCCGTGGCCGAGGCCAACACCGCTGGCATCGGTGTGCACCTAAGGGTGCAGTGTGCACCGAGCCCAACACCATAGCCACTGAGCAACCACGGCGTGTTATGCGTAACCATGTCCAGGAATTCTGGACGGTCGCCTTCGGAACTTCACGGCAATGCACAAGTGTAATTCAATGGAGAAACATTTTTTTTAATTATATTTCACAATATCGGCCGAGGATTAAGATGTTTCAACTGACTACAAGAGGACGGTAGTCCCTTCTAACAACATATGCATTTTGGCACTTAGTGATAGGTGGTGCACTAAAGCAGGTCAGAGAGGGGCGGTGAAGTCACACGACAGGAGGGAATTGTTTGCCTCCCTTCTGGCAGAGGGCACATTAAGCTGAAGAAGCGCCAAATTAAAACGTCAAGCGATTTATTACAGTTGGCATCGAAACGGTAATGGTAGAGAGAGTGTTATGCAGCCTGTTTGCACGCGCACGTTTTTGAGAGGCAGCCAAAACGGTAGAGAGTGATTATACATGTGCACGTGTCGAGGGTGTCTGTGTATGGTTGTATGCACGTGTGCACTCGGCATATGTGCATGCGTGCGTGTGCCTCCGTATTTGCGTTTGCATGCACGCGAGTGTATCGTATCCATCGTTTCTGGCGCAGCGCTGGCTTCGCATCTACGGCACGTGTGACGTGACCGATATCGGTACCGCAGATGACACATGGTGGTGAGGGAACACATCCTCTCCCACTTAGTGTATATATACACCCCTCTTGAATAAACGGGGACGCTTTCCGCTCCCCTTGCTTGGAGCTTCTGGTCATGTCTCTCCTGCGGCACCACACGATACAGCGAGTGCTTGTATACGTGTGTGAGCATTCGCGGTGTGTGTGCATGCCTGCATCTGCGCGCACGCGCGCGTGTATGCGCGTGTTATTGCAGCTGTGTGTGCGCTTATGTCATTGCGGTGCACGCATGGGGGCGT